>NC_141353.1:17732494-18429994 GCF_057382095.1 Aulonocara sp. 'chitande type north' Nkhata Bay | reverse complement strand
GCGGGTAAGAAGAAAGCGGTGAACTGAAGTTTGTATAATGATTTAAGACAGACCACTGGACCATCACTTTTTGTGTGTGCATGTGAAAGTATGGGTGGTGAATTTTCAAATTATTGCTTCTTTGTCCAATTAAAACTGAGTGTAGTATGACTGCAGATGTGCTGCAAGCTGTAGATCATTGATTTTTATCAGAGTTGTTATTCGCGCCGTGTTCTGCTGAACAAGCCCCTCCTCCTCCTTCCAGTCTGTCTCCCAGAGCTCAGATTTAGATTTACTCCTAATTTGCTTAATTGAAGTTAGCCTGCATAACAAGCTCAAGGTGACACTGTGATATGTGCAAGCTTGTGAATGTGTGTGTGTGTGAGAGTGTGTGGTGTGTATGTGTGCGCACACCAGGATTTTAGTCTACCCATTGAGCGTTTACTGCACAGCATTTTAGGCACCCAGACTAATCCTACCCCTCTGCAACGCTTCATTACACCGAAACAAAAACACTCAAGCACCACCAGTCACCAGTCAAGCACACTTGCTCTAATAACTTCACATAAAAGTGCACGCAGAGGGATTTCTGTAATATATACTTTTTAGTTATTGTGTGTGTGCGCTGTGTGTATATGGATGTCATTAGTTGCACAGACATGCTGTTACTCTTTAATTATAAGCACCTGCTGTGAGTGAAAAAAAGGATACTGCAGTACAACAAAGAGAATTTTTTTTTTTTTTTACTGAAACAAGAATCATCAGTGACTTTTTCCCTTTTGCATTTGTTTGTGCATCTTGGGGTAAAATAGCTCCAGGCTAAGACAAATGTTGACTTACGGTATCTTAATGTCCCGAATCTGCTTATAGATCAATGCTTATGTTTCTTCCTTAGTTTCCTTGTTTGTACGAGTAATGTCTGAGGAGCTTTTTGTTTTATTTCCAAAGTTTTTACTGACTGAATCTGGCAGTTATTAAGAAAATTCAGTTACTTTGCTGGGGCTTACCTTCCTATTAGGGACAAAAAGCATGTGGCCTCATTGTAAATCATTTAGGCAGGCAGCGTTTTGAATAAGCAGTGGGAAAGGTTTCCAGGAATTGAAAGCTAATCAATATAGCATACTATGAAAAATCCTCAGCTACTATGAACTAAGTGAAAACATGGCTGTATGTGCATATATGTGTGTGTGTGTGTGGGGGGGGGGCTTTTTAGTTGTATAATGAAAGAACGTTAATAGTTAAATCAAATAATAGGAAAAAAAAATAGCATCAAGAGAATATGAAGTTGTCATTGTGTCTGATTTCCAGTGAAGCCTGATACAGTTTGTCACACCATCCAACCATCATCTGAATGAAGCTGATCGATCAAAGCTATTATGTCCTGGTGGCTTGAAAGCCAACTAAATGACCCTCAGTTATCCAGTACCGTTTGTGCTGAATGTGAATGGCTCAGTTGGGGTTGTAGTATGTAGTTTTTTTGGTGATGCTTACATGCATGCGGGCTTACGCATGCATAAATAAAGTGACTCTAATGACAGATATATTTTTTTTTTCTATAAAGCCAGTGCATATTGTCATGTACAGTAAATGTATAGTGCAAGCAATAAAAGCAGTTTTTATTTGTTATATACAACTTTGCTTTTCTTTTTCTTTTTTTAAAATGATTTTTAGGTCTGATCACAACAACAGCGAGGAAACTGGACAGAGAACAACAAGCTGAACACTTTTTAGAGGTACAGTAAAGCCTGAACCGTATTCATAGGTTCATATTGATATTATTTATCCAGGCCTGCCACTTGCCATAACCTACTATTAACAAAGACAGGGTGGAGGACAACCCTGGCAGACCCTCAAGGCTCCATAAACTGTGATGAATGGCTGTAGTTTTGGGCCCCAGGTTTGGGATTTTCTAAATGTAATCATTCATCATTGGTTATCTTCTCCACTCAGGACGGGAACAGGGAGGAGAGGAGTTGGTCTGCCCAGCATTTGATAAGTGCAGACACTAGGCATACAGATAGCTGGGTGATTACCATTTCTGTTGCTCCTGCAGCTCTGCATACAGATGAACCTGATAATCACAGATTCTTGACTTTGTGGACATGAACAAACTTCTATTCCCCCACACTTCGCTTACAACTTATTAAATGCCATTGAATTCACGAGCACTTTGCCTTTCTACAAAATGAAATGAAATAACCTGCAGTTGACCCACACGATTGCACCTGTGCGCTTTTGTTATGTGTTCTATTGTATGCCCGAATTGCCAATTGAGTTGTCCAGACTCATGCTGCCTTGTTTAGCTCCCATACTTAATAAATGTATGGCAGCACACTACAAAGTGAAAGAAACAGTAGAGAGAAAACTGCCAAGAAAATATACTATTGTGGCCAACTTGGAAAGAAACAAGTAAAGAAGTCTTTGTTAAAACATTGTTCTGAATATCACCCATGCATGCCACCCACTGCTCAGCCTGACTGCTTATGCTGTCTGTAATTAATAGCCTAGTGAAGAGTCAGGCTGGCAGCAATGGTGTTCACCCCTATCTGATCCAATTGATCCGTGATCAGCCCTCTGCCACCGCCTCCAGGGGATCAATAATACAAAGAGATTTCCCGTGAGCTCAGCTCCACGTGGCCCTGCCGTCACACAGCATGAGCAAGATTTACGATATCAATAAAATGTATGTGCTCCCTAGTAAAATCCCATGCATTTGTGTGCTTGTGTTCACGTTTTTCCCAGATTACAGTAATAGATGGCCCGGTGACCACACGCCAATCTACTGTGTGGGTCATAGTTCACGTCCAGGATGAGAACGACAACCCGCCCACCTTCCCAGAGGTCACCTACCGCATCAGCTTGCCCGAGCGAGACAGGAACAAACGCGGGGAACCCGTGTACCGTGTCTTCGCTTACGACCGTGATTATGGCGCCAATAGCAACATCACCTACAGCATCATTAGCGGTAATGAGGACGAAAAGTTCAGTATCGACCCCAGGACTGCTATGGTGTCGTCAAAGAAGATGGTGACAGCAGGCAGCTATGACATCCTCACTGTGAGTCTCTCATATCAAATATAAAAGCTATCCTCGTTTTTAAAAGGAAAGCCTGTATTTGAAATCTGTGGGGAGATATGGCAGACAAAAGCCAGCACTCAGTAACAACAGTCTAAATTGCTGAAACGGCCTTCCTTGAGATAAGACTTTAAGGCACAGTGCTGCTTTTTTTCCATGTCTTGAGTGCTGCGTTTTCAATTCCGTTTCTTACAAACTAATCACAGCCAGTGTGCGCTTGTTAGCTCCTAAGGCTCTGCTTTCAGGGAAAGTTGGCAGAAGCAAACGCAGTAACTTTGCCAGGTTTCATCAGGCAAAAGCCCAGGTACTGGAGCACACACATTATTCTATTGCCAATAAATTCAGCAGCAGAGTGGAGGGGTTGTGGGGTGGAGTGGTGTCGATGGATACTAGGTGGCATGATAGATCTTAGTTGATCTAGCATGAAAGGGTACTTGTGGTCAGACTAATATTACAAACAAACACAAATTGCATTTTTTGCATCCATATTTATACACTGGCCAAACTAGTATTGTATTTGTGTTGGGTGCGAAAAAGGCAGACTAAGCTATTGAAAGCCAGGTAGTGAGGCTCATCTCATTAATCTGCATTTGTTGGGATCAAAGTTTTTGTATGGATGGGATGTTATTGCTAGGCTATAGATGTAGTTAATCCACTCTAGGGGCAGTCAGTCAGTGCAGTGGTGATCAGTATAGATTATGATTGTAGGTTTCGTGGTCTATGAAGTGGAGAGGAAAGAATTCTAATGTACTCAAAGTTTTTGGTTGGCCTGAATACATGCATACTAATAGCAAGTAGTGGTAAGTCCTCCATTTGCTTGTGTTGGTATGGTGGCCCTGAAAGGTTAAATGCATTGCAACTCAAAAAACAGAAAATAGAAAAACACTGTAAAATCAGACAAAACACAACAGAAATGGAAAGAAAATTAAGCAAACATCATGAAACGAAATAAAAGTGTTTCTAGAGGGAAACAATAATGTGGTGGAACTACTGCAAAGAGTAAACGGCTAATACCAAACGTGTATCTACAATATTATATGAATCATGTGATTTTAATGCACATATTGATATGCAGCTTTTTCTTCTTTACATTACCGATGAACCCTCTGCTTCGTTTGAGTGTGTCTCAGTGCAATCCTTCGCATGTTTTGGTTTCTGTCACTCTCACAGCTTGTTTTGTTTCATGATTTGTTATTTGTTTGTTTGTTTTTTATATTTCTGTTGTTTTTCATTCAGCACCCTGAGGCAACTGAAATTGTCATTTTTCTATTTGCTGGTGGTTTCATAAGTTGCAGTCCATTTGATCTCTCAGGGCTACCAAACTAATTTATCTATATTGTTCCTTCTCTTAGATAAAAGCAGAGGACGGTGGCGATCCGCCATTATGGTCTACTGTTAAACTTCATGTAGAGTGGATTCGTAAACCTGCCCCCTCACCAGTGCCCCTACTGTTCACCCAGCGATACTACAATTTCTCCATTTCGGAGACAGCTACTGTTGCCCAGCCAGTGGGAGTCGTGGCTATCAGCCAGTCCAGCACACCTGTCTGGTTCACTATCATTGGTAAGAAAATTAATATAAGATACTGAACTAACAGAGAGCCAAAGGACAGTACATACTCTGAATTTTCTCATAAAAGTGTCCTGGTTACACTAATGAAAAGTTACAAAGTGTTTCTTGATAGTGAGTTAGTAATAAATTGTTCTAGTTTTCATCATTATTGTCTTGACTCTGGTAAAAAAAAACAGATCTCCTCCCTGGTTTTTAATAGAACAACTAAGGAATATTAACTTTTATTTGATAGTTAACATTAAATAAAAATGTAGAGCTGTTAAATCAAGAAAATATGTTTAATATTTAATTGTTCTTTTTTTAATAGACAGAGAAAATGCAATGTGCAAATGTTTTTCCCAGTTCATTCTTAGTGTTAATGTTAGATGAGTAATCGTACAGAAACGGTTATTCATATTTCAGATAGTTTTAAAAAATAAAAGCATTGGGGATATTTTATTTCAAACTTCCAGAAGTAAGCTCTTATCACCCACCCTTAGCTTAAGTATTCTAATGAAAAGTCAATTTGTATCACTTAGTGACACATATATATGTAAAAACGTCAAGAGGTCAACTTTGCAGTGCTGTATATAAATCATCCAAACCTTTGATCACAGGGATATCCAGACTTCATGAATATTTATATTCTCTTTTTTCTTTCCTCTCTCTCACCTTTAAGGCGGGCGCCCTGCCAGAGAAATGTTCTACATTCCTCAGAATGCATGTGGAAGAAACTGCTCGCTTGACACAGGTCGGGTCAAAGCTAATTTTGCCACACCTTTTCCCCCAAATGCTGCAGGTTTGAAGAAATTAAGGAAATCAAGGAAATGTAGCACGCAGTTCCATGACCTTGTTTAGCCAAAGGCAGAAGTGATCGATCTGAGTTTGGAATAGTAATCTCACACAGCTCCACTAATACTATGCAGTATCATTATCTCTGCCCACACAAGACAGGTTTGTGCTATTAGTTCAGCTACATTGTAGCTACTTTGGAAAGTTGCTGCATTTCTGATAGAAGCAGCCTGTAATGATACTGCTCCCCCTTCCATAAGGCCTCCATACAGTATTTTTATAAAACAACAGGCTATTTTAATGTTTCCACTTAAGGCTGAATTCAAATGCACCTCACTGTTTTTTAGCAGTTATGGATAAACCTTACAGTGACTAAAACAAGTACTAAGAAATGTGAGAGGAATTGCTCTTACAGTATAAATGACCCTTCAGAGATTTAGCACCCACATTTTCAGATGCTCCTTAGATTTACAAAACTTCACAGAGCTCTAGCCCAGTGCTTTACTGTCAAGCCCGGCAGCATTAGTATTTCGGATCACTCTCACTGCTTTGTGCATCATTGGTCAGCCACTGCAAACAACTGTGGAGCTGAAACTGCACTGGAGCGTTTAGCAACTAAAGAGGCAGATTGTATTCCTCTGGTGGAGACCAAAGCCAGATCTGAAAATATGGGATACTTTGCTTACATTTGTTAGGGGCCATGTACAGTTTGAGAGTTTTGCATATAATTGCTTTTTTGTACTGCATTTCTTTTGAATCACACTAGAGAAATATTTGTTCTTAATCATTTTTATGGCACTGAATGTGATTTTGTGATATAGATAGACAGAAGAGTTTGATTCTTATACGGCTTTCTTATCGGGCGTGCTCTTCCTGGATTAATAACAGAACTCTGAGGCATCATTCCACCCTGACAGGAAAAGAAACTAGTGATTACATGCTGTAATTTTCTTTTTTCTCAATGCTGTGAGACTGATCCCTCGTAGTGTTGAATTGACCCACTGCTCTGCCATGAAAAGTAGAACAAAAAATAAATAAACAATGTGAGATCCTGTATTTTGCTCCCACTCAACACGCATCAGTGGTTGTGTGAAAAATGCCCAATCAGTATTCATATGCTGAGGGGTGCTCAGGCTCCCAGATATCTCGGGAGAGAAGCTGGAATGAGAGGAAGGATGGTACCGAATACCTAACACATATCACTCCCCTCCCTCACTTTAATCAAACATTAAGCCTTTAAACTGTACACTCGCCGCCCGTGGAAAAGACCCTGCTGCAGGTTTTTGATCTCTGAGATGGGTTGTGTTTTGGAGTGATAAGACAGATGTTTGCGTGGCTGTTAACAGCTCTCAGGCTGCCAAGTGGGTTTGGTGCTACATCACATTGCATTTCAGTTCATTTTATTTCACAGTCCCTCCAGCTCCAGATGAAGGCACCTGGCCAAAACAATTACACAGTAATAACTTAGAGCACCTGAGTCTTATATGCAGTGCGAATACTAAAAGGCTGACACTAAGTGTGTGTACGGGGGATGGGTGTGTGTGTGTTCATTTATTCCAGGGAGCTTTGACATGCAGTTTGACCTCCAACTGGGGGTGGGGACTCTAGTCGTGGCCAAGCCCCTTGATGCGGAGGTGCAGTCTGTGTACAACATGACGGTACAGGTGACAGATGGGACCAACTTTGCCACAGCACAGGTACACAGAGTTTTGATTTGTTATGCACTGGCGCTGCCTCTCATACGCCCCAGACCCACATCAAATTAAATTATTGTTCCCTCTTTTCACGGGGAACTGTTTACGCTCAGCTTCGCTTCCTCTGCTTGCGCTCGGTTTTTCTGAAATTATCTCATACTGACTATGAAATGTGCTTTTGTTGCCCTGCTTTGACATTCCCTGTGCTCCTGCTGTCGGGGCTCCCCTACTGGGTATATCTTGTAAGGGAAATCCTTGATATCAGAGAATTAATGGGATTACTCTGGACAAATAAAGGTCAAGATACAAAAAGAACCTCATGCCTCTTGGAGAACGCTCGCTCTGGCTTACCAGTCTGCCATTAATAGGGCCTTGTCTTAATGCAAATAGTGTTCAGTTGTGTCTGAGCCTTGCATTTACTCTACAATTGGATTGAGGATTGTCAGTTACCGAAGCTAATTCGACTCCAAGTCTCCTATCACTGTTTGCCACTACGCTGACTATGCAGATTTCCCCTTTCCTATCTCTTCATCATTCAGGTGTTCATTCGAATACAGGACAGCAACGACAACCCTCCAGTTTTTTCTCTACCAGCTTATGATGTCAGCGTATCTGAGGACATACCAGTTGACATGGAGCTGCTGCGGGTCAGAGCATCGGACATTGATGAGCGTGCCCGTTTGAGCTTCTCCATCTATGGCAGCGTAGACCCGGCCAGTATGAGGCTGTTTAGGGTCAATCCTGGCACAGGAGTTGTCTATACTGCAGACAGGCTCGACTATGAAGCCCGGACACAGCACATCCTCACTATTATGGTGGGAAAGGAAGCATGGATGACAATCTGTTCGTGTGTGTGTGTGTGTGTGTGTGTGTGTGTGTGTGTGTGTGTGTGTGTGTGAGAGAGCTTGGATGTTACTGTGAGTCTCTATGCGCCACTGTGCTATCCAATAAATTATGTCCGTTTTGGCAACTGTGTCTGCCTCACTTAATTTTTGCTGATTTTGTTCTTTTATCACCTCGTACAGCTCTATCCATATTCATCTCTCGTTTGCTGCTTTAGGTCAAGGATCAGGAGTTTCCATTTAACCGTGACCTAGCTCGTATCCTGGTGGCAGTGGAAGATTCCAATGATAACATTCCCTACTTCACCAGCACCGTATACGATGCTACGGCCTACGAGACTTTTTCTGTCGGCACGTCTGTAGTGCAGGTGACGGCTCTAGACAAAGACAATGGGATTAATGGGCAGCTCACCTATACTATAGAAGCAGGTACGGTCCAATGTGCAAGAAGATTATTCTCCTTTTGATTTGTATCTGTGCTTGTGTTTTAAACAGTGTAGTGACCTGTGATTTCTTTTTGTATCCCCCTTTAATAGTGTCTGTAACCTTTCTGCTACTTTCAGGTAACACCGGTGGTGTGTTTGGCATTGATAATACCACAGGCCTTATCTTCATTGCCAAGGAACTGGACCTCACTTCTTTAGGCTTTTACACCCTCAGTGTGCGCGTCACAGACAGTGGATTTCCCCCATTAATGGCCACCGCTTCAGTTCGCATTTCCTTGATTCTCTCAGACTTCTCCAAACCGAAATTCTCTCAGAAGGAGTATCAGGCTGAGGTAAAAAAAAAAAAAAAAAAAAAATAAAGTTAGAGATAAATTACTGTCTGAAGGGAGAAGGCTGGAGAGGGTGGGAGAGATAGGAGGAATAAAGACAGCTTGGAGGCGGTATGTGTGTATAGAGGTTAAATGTCTAGACAGATATACAGGAGGTAAGAACGGTATTTTTCAGGAAATGGTCTATACAACTCACTCAAGTTCTGAAAATCTACCTGTATATTTCTGCTCTTTGGCTTTATAGATTATGGAGAACAGCAAAACTGGAACTTACGTGATCACTGTTAGCGCCCTCAGCCGCTCAGCACTCATTTATGACATCACCAGAGGCAACGAGGAGCGCTGCTTCTTTATTAACCACCATACCGGTGTAATCACTACACGCAAACCGCTGGACTTTGAGGTTTGTTAATGTTTTTTCTTTTTTGGTTATATATTAGATGTATAGATGCTTAGCAGTCAAACAGTGGGTACGAGGGGCTTCCGTTCTGTCCCAAGTGCATTTTGTAGGTGTGCCTTTGACCCAAATATATAGTCAGTCATAAAGAATTATATTCAGCCAAAAAAAGCAACAGCAAACAAGCAGTCCTGGAACAGATGGTGTGGCCCTCAGAGCCGTAATCAGCATTACATCTAATCACTCACTGTGATTAGATGAGAAAAAAGTAACTGAGAGTGCATAAATATGCAGAGGTTCTCCAAGATGCTTCTAACAAGCTGTCATTTCAGTCACTTGTTTGAATATACCCTGAGGACAAGGTATTGTTGGAAAGGGAAAGGATGGTAACATGAAATATTTATGTGATTTAATTTCTATTTCCAAAGATTTATAGCATTATTTTTAAAGCCACTGTCACGTTCTTCTTTATGCAAAAAAAAGCTGGCTTTACATCGGATCTAAATTGAATTAGTTTTTTAAACAATTTCACTGGATTTCTTTGCTTTGCCAGCAAACAACATCTTACTTTCTGGTGGTGCGTGCCCTGAGCATGGCTGGAGTGGAAGCCAGCACCTCCGTCATCATACAAGTAGTAGATGTGAACGACAGCCCACCTGTATTCCAACAAATCAGGTATTAGTTGTTGTATCAGTTGTTGAGTGTTAAAAAGTGATTTTCTCGACCGACCTAAGAAATATTTGACTGACATCAGCGTTACCTTTTTCTCCTAACAGGTATGTCGGCGTAGTCAGCGAGGCTGCTCCAATCAACAGTGTGGTCCTGGCAGAGGATGGTAACCCTTTGGTCATCCAGGCAACTGATAAGGATCGCAACCACAATGCCCTGTTAGTGTTCGAGATCATAGGTGAGACTGCTCGGATGTTCTTCAGCGTGGACTCTGGGACTGGATCGATCCGGTAGGTGATAATGCTGTGCAGAAGTTGAATCACTATTGATCTGATTAATTTCCTTATAAGTTGATATATAATGGGTTTGTTTAAATGATTTTTAGAACGATTGCCAGTCTGGACTATGAAACCTTCTCTGAGTTCGTCTTTCGGGTTCATGTTAGAGATAGTGGCCAGCCTCCACGGGATGCTGACAGCCCAGCAGAGGTACTTATAAAGGTAAGCAAATAACATATGAATCAGCTTTCATTGTCTCATAAACAACTCTTGACTCACTTTGAGTTCTGCGTTATCGTAGTCATTTCTCAACATTATTTTCACTCCCTGTGTACCACGTCTAGGTGATCAACATCAATGACTCGCCCCCTAAGTTTTCCGAGGACACTTACGAGACAATCCTCTTGTTGCCTACCTACATGGGTGTAGAGGTTCTTAAGGTTAAGGCTCTTGACCCCGATATGACCTCTGACCCCACACTTAACCCTGACAAGTCTATCACACCACAGCTGCTTTACTCTTTGGTGGATAGCAATGTGGAGTTCTTTTCTGTTGAGCCATACACTGGACTTGTGACCGTCATCAATCAGAGCCTCAATAAAGACCGTTATCGCTTCAATGTGAAGGTAGGTCTTTAGTGGACATGACATACCATTTGAAAGTCTTTTCATCATTCTGCTATCTGGACTAAGCTGGGCAAACATAATAATGATTTCCTCCAGAAGGTCAGATTCCTGGGTCAGTGCAGAGTTGTGCACATAGAGCCCAAAATTATGTGGTGACTTGTTACGGGATACATCATCTGCATGACTCAGGATTTTCTGACCCAGGATTACATCCAGAATTATTTTACTGTTTTTATTAAGAAAATAAGGGCAGTCAAATTGAGCTAAGAAAAAAACCTCCAGCATTACATTCTCTGCCATAGCTAATTCTGACTCATTTATCTTCTTTCTTTAAGGTTTGGGATGGACGTTTTTCCAGCATGACACTGGTCACGGTGCTTGTCCGAGAAGCTATAGACAGCGGAATTCTCTTCACCTTCCCAGTTTACTTTGCCTCCATCCCAGAGAACATACCCAATATCACCTTAGCGACTGTGGTGAGCACAGTTGGTCACCGCCTCAACGAGCCACTCAAGTACACTCTGCTGAACCCCGTTGGGCGCTTCAGCATTTGGCCCACTTGTGGAGCAGTGTTCACTACCGGTGTGCCTTTTGACAGAGAGGAGAAGGACAGTTATGAATTGGTGGTGGAGGTCAGCAGGGAAGATGAAATATTGAGGGTGGCTAGGGTGATCGTGCAAGTACAGGTAGGTATGGAAATCATCTGCCTGCAAGCATGCTTCTAGTTGTTGCTTTTTCTGTCCATCCTTCACACTTACAGTAATGCAGACTTGGGCGTATTGGGGCAGTCATGTGTTTTCAATTCTTTTGGTTTAGAATGCTTTAAATACGTTTTACATTGTTGCTTGAATGTGTTTTTGTTATAGACTAATTTGGTAGGACAGTGGTGCAGTGGTCAAGAGATTGCGGTGCAGATTTTGTGTTGCTGAACAACATTAACCCTCCTGAGCTTTAAAATGACCCCATTATGTTTTTCTTAAAATCAAATCTTCTAGGTGGAGGATGTAAACGACAACTCTCCACAGTTTGTGAACCTTCCCTACTACGCTGTAGTGCAGGTAGAAGCACAGCCAGGATCAAGTGTTTTCAGGGTCTCAGCTACTGACAAAGACTACGGTCGGAATGGACAAGTGACGTACAGCCTTAAGGAGCAGCACAGAAACTTTCAAGTAAGTAAAACATCTTCCCTTATTTTATATGGGAGGCTGTAAAATGTTATAATTGTGCAAATTCATGAGTTGGACTGATTAATGTCTATAAATCCCATGCAGGTGCACCCTGTGACAGGAGAGCTGACCTTAAAGAGAGCCTTCGAGGCAGATTTATCTAACGCAGAGTACAAACTGATCCTCGTGGCGACTGACGGTGGCTTCCCTCCTCTGTCCAGTGAGGTGGAGCTGCCTGTTAGTGTAGCAAATAAAGCTATGCCAGTATTTGACAAGCCTTTTTATGGTGTCACCGTCAAAGAGGATTTGGATGTCTCCACCTCCGTCTTGTGTATCAATGCCAGTAGTCCCGAGGGCCAGAGCGTCATCTTCACCATCACAGATGGAGACCCATCCCTCCAGTTTGACATTGGCTTCGACACAGGAATCATCCGTGTGATTTACCCGTTAGACTATGAGACCACACAGTATTACCGTTTAACGGTGAAGGCTACCGATACACTGACCGGAGCTAAGTCGGAGGTTGATGTGGACATTGTCATGCTGGACGTGAACGATAACCCACCGCTGTTCCTGAACACTTCATACTCAGCTGTGCTCTCTGAGAACTCCATGATTGGAACGCCCGTCTTACAGGTGTGTGTGTGTGTGCGTGTGTGTGTGTGCGTGTGCGCATGCCTGTGTTTGCTGAGTTAGTCCAGTGTGTACTCTAACTGAATGAGTGTTTACACTTAAGAGTCACTTCAGCAGCATTGCGGATGGCTCATTTATTCATGGGAAGATGGTGTGATATTTGCCTAGAAATTTCCCAGTGGAAGTGCTTGACCTTTAATACAATAGTGCTCTTTTTTCATTCGGGAACATATTTCTGTTTACAAGATGAGAACATCATATGATTGAATTTGGATTTTTCTCACATCTTTTTAAGTCAGTCAGCAAAATACTGTAGGCCCGTGTCCCTTTTTACTAGCATTAAAGTGTAAAAGAAACAGATTTAAGAACAGAGGCTTATAATCACTGAGCCTTAAAATATGCTTTGCTCTTGCTCTGTGGTACTGCAGTATTGTTTACCATGTGGGTTGTATTTAACCTGATCAAAAGCACATCTCTGCCTCAGCAGTCAAATAACAGATTTCTGGACATCCAAGAAGGGATGCCAAATGGTTTGGTATCAGTACATGAAACAGTCGCTAAGAGATGACCTAAGTTTCTGTTTATTAGCTCTGAATGGCTATAATGGGCAAAATATAAAGATAACGTTGATAAATTAAAAATCTTGGTGGTCCTCCTTGGTATGAAGGTCAGCTTTTTCAACTTTAGTGAAAATTGGGGAGAAATGTTTGGTCTATAAATGTACGGCATCAGTACGGCAACCACATCAGTTAAATTAACGCAAATTAAATTAACATAAGCTTGGTGAACTGAGTTTTCCCCAGGTCGTTGATGAACAAGTAGGAGATCTGACTGGCGCAGCCTGGTGAAACAGTGCGGCCTCTCATTGTTTTACAAGACAAAATAATTGTTTGTTTAAGTCTAAGAAACCAAAATGCCAAAATATATTTTTGCTTATTTCAGTGACGGTTATGTGCTGTGTTTTTTGTAGTTTCTCAATATCAAAATATCAGTTTCTCGATATCTATTTATTATAGGTACAGCTGGCCTTCATATATTTGAAAATCATGCATATGTTTTAAAAGTTAACTGCACAAACTCACTTCCAACTTTGACCCAATTGTGGCATTACATTACTCAAGTCACAGATATAAAAAACAGGGGACCAAATTTCAAAACCTTTTATATTTGTTTAAAAGAGCTGCACAGACTCCGACAGAAGTAAAAACACTTGGAGCGCTATGACCGACTAATCAGATTTTCTGTTTGGCTTCCATATGATTGTTCCACCTCCTTCTTTAACATTATATCACAACTTTTAATATTTTTTATATTTTATTACTTTATTTCTGTAAATGTAGTTGTATCTCAGCAAATGTTCACGCTGAATGTTAAACAAATGCTTTGACAAGGTTTTACATGTCTTTCTATCCTATTCTCAGTAAAATCTGGAACGTTATTTACTTTTTCAATTGGCTGCAGTGGTGGTGTTGTACCCACAGAGTATGTGTGGGGTAAGCAAATCAGCCCTTATCTTGAATAATGCATGAGGCAGGACACAATTGAATGTAACTCTCCGTGTAGGTGTTTGCCCAAGACCAGGACACAGAAAAGAACGGCGTGGTGAGTTACCAGATCCTATCTGACATCTACAACAGCACCGACTACTTCAGCATCGACAGTAACAGCGGGCTGATATACACGGCACGTCTGCTCGACTATGAGCTCATCCAGCGCCACAACTTCATTGTCAGGGCGACGGACAGCGGAGACCCTGCCCTTAGCAGCGATGTTACTGTCTCTGTGACTGTAACTGACACCAATGACAACCCACCTAATTTCAGCCAAATGCTGTACGAGGCCTTTGTCAGCGAGCTGGCTCCCAGAGGACACTTTGTGACTTGTGTTCAGGCATCAGATGCTGACATCTGTGATGCCAGTAGGCTGAGGTAAGGAAAAAGACGCTTTGAGAACTTACCGATTCTGTGTTTTCTCTGTAGACTTGATTTACCTTTGAACCTAGATGCAAATCCTCTTTAAGAATTTTTCAGATTGTCACCTCTTGAAAAGCACAGTGCAGTGTTTTGGTTTGCTAAAATCCCAGTAATCCTGGTTCAGTTTCACACGAGGCTTTATTTAGATTTTTCTCAAGCAGTTTTGGCTCAGCACCCCCTCAAGACAAGTAGACACTTGTAATTTGCAGCACCTCTTGAGCAAAATAACTTTGTAGACCGTAAGCAACACAAGCTCTCTCTTCTTCCTCCGCCTTCAGGTACAGTATTCTCTCAGGAAATGAGAAAATGACTTTTATGATGGAGCCAGATACGGGGGTGCTTCGTCTGTCTAACAAGAGGAGACAAGGCATGAAACTCTCCTATCAACTCAATGTGTCCGTGTCGGATGGAGTCTTCACCAGCACTGCTCAGGTGAGACAACTTTTGGCAGTTACGTATTCGTTCTGTCAGCTGATTTGGTCTTTTTTTAAGTCTCAGTAGTCCTTATACACAGAAAATGGGCTGACCTTCTTCACCGGCCTGTCAAAATTATTACCAACCTTCGCTGCTGCTCAGTGTAACTGCTGTTTCTCACAACTGCCAGCTCCACAGTGGGAGGTTAATGTCTCGCCATATCAGATTTACTTTGAGGATAAGCTGCCAGCTGGAAAAATTACTCACATCTGTCTCTTAGTGGTAATTACAAATGGGAGATTTGAGGGGGGGTTGGGTCATATATCACACATTTCTGTTGCATGAAATATGTGTGCAGCAGTTCTTCACGGAGGTGTCAGTATCTGTGTGTAATCCGTGTGTAATTCAAATCAGTAACTAATTGTTCACAACCCTGGTGTTCTTACTACTGCTTTGCCTTTTTGATTTGATCGTGTTTGACAAATCAGCCGGTGATGTTTGTTGGGATGGCAACAGCAGCATGTCAGCAGACAGTGAGGATAATGATGATGGAGTGATGTTGCGATGGTGATTCACAGGTGATTGTACGTGTCCTGGGAGCTAACCTGTACAGCCCAGTATTTAGCCAGAGGTTCTACTTGGCTGAGGTCCAGGAAAATGCACCGGAAGGGTCAAAGGTCATTCAGGTAATTTCACTTTTTCAGTGCACTGAATTAATGAATACAAAATAACACAATGAGGAATATTGATGAATTTCTGTGTGGACATACAGGTCCGCGCAACAGATGAGGACTCTGGACTGTACGGACAGATCACCTACTCGTTCATCAACGACCTGGGGAAAACTCAGTTCACCATTGATGCAGATGGGGTCATTTCCACTGTTCAGAAATTAGACCGAGAAAACCCTTTCAACAAGGACATGGTGCTAACTGTGATGGCCCTGGATGGTGGAGGTAACTGTTTCCCTAAAAAGCCATCTTCAAATCAGCTAATATAAGTAGAGATTCTCCGATTGCAATTTTCTTGGCAAATTTCATTTTCCTGTTTTATTTCTCCGCATGACCAAATTTTCTTTCTAATAAAAATAACTGAGAGCATATAAAAATAAAAATCAACTTTTCTTCAACACAAAATATTTTTAAGTTTAAAAAGTTTATCTAAGTTATTTAACTTTACAGTTTCACCCCAAACTGCTCTCGATGAAATAACTGAAAATAAAGAACTCTGCTGGAAAGAGTTATAAAAAATTGACTGAAATTGAGCTGCTGTACACCCACCTTTACTTGGCCTTCACCAAAAAAAAGCAGGTGCAATAGATTTATATAACAAAAGTTGGTTACATACATCAACCCTTTCCTCTTTTTCACTTGTCTTCACAACTTTCCTGGTAACTGCATTGATGCTTCTATTGCTCATACAATTTCCTTCATTAGCTTTTTCTTTGCGGGGCTGCCCCTGCAGTTTACTTTGGTAAACGAAATGCCATCATTCACTTTCGGGAACATCCATACTAACCATGCGTTAGCATGTTGCGTTAGCATGTTGCGTTGAAGGTGCATAGACTTTTTTCCTGTTGTGCATCGATTCATTAATCCTAAATCGATTTTTAAATATATATGAACTATTCCAACAACCGCCAAACAGTTAAAACAACAAATGAGAGCAAGTAAACGGATACCGCAAAAAGATGTAAACAGAAACTACTGAAAGCCGACATCTCACAGGTTCCGAAGCTGAGGGTTTCCTCACTCTCCGAGCAAAATACATTGAACCAGTAGCAAAAGAAGATCACAACTACACTTCACATTTGATAAACATCGTCATGAATTCCCTCTTGCTTTGGCAGTTTTGATGAAATCACACTTCCTGCAGAGCTCTTTCACTCTCTCGGTGTACTTCAAGAACAGTTTCCCCATCTTAAATCTCTGTTTTCTGCATTATTTGCTTGCTTATTGCACACCAGTCTACCATTGTGTTCAGCGCTGTCGCACGCTGTTTTTTTGTTGTTGTTGTGTTTTGTTTTGTTTTTTCAAAAATGACCTCCGACAAGAAAGCCTCATTTTTGCTGTTCAATATTGAAGAAATTTAAAAATTTTTTGCCAAATTGGAAAACACTTAAATGTCTCTAATAAAACCTCTGTAACTGTAATGTTCGTTTTTTAAACTACTGCAGAATATTTTAATACTTCTGACTGTCTGAGTCAAAATTGAATCAAATCAAATCAAATTGAATTGGGACCTTGTGAATCAGAATTAAATCAGCTATAGAAATCAGTGATAATACCCAGCGCTAATCTGTATCATTTGTGCATATTAAATGTATGTGTGTTTTTATTTTCCAGGCCGTGCATCATTTTGCACGGTACGGGTGGTTCTTGCAGATGAGAATGACAACGCCCCCCGGTTCAGAGCAGTGGAGTATCGTATGAGCATTAAAGCAAATGTTGCCAAAGGTTCTCTTGTCACTCAGATCCAGGCCACTGACCCAGATGCTGGGTCTAATGGAAGGATCACATACTCACTTTACAGTGAGGCACGCCTATCTCTGGTCGATGTTCTGGAGGTCAGTGCATGTTGCTTTTCAACTTCTTTTTGACTGCCCTTTGTAAAAAGAAAATTAATATCTATGCAACACATAAAATCACATAAAAATGCAACCACATGCAATCTGCAACAAATTGATTTAAAACTCATTAAAGCACAAACTCTTTTAGCGGTAAACTTGATTTTCAATTAAGGAATGTTTTCACATGGCCCTCCGTTCCCACTTCAGGGGATTAAAAGCCATCTGTTTGCTGTAGATTATGTATTTTTAATCATCTAATCAAAATGATGTTGCATTAGGGTTGATGCTTTGGTCAATTTTGAAAATACAATAAAATTTAAATAAATGTGGGCTATAAATGAATCGAAACACCATGGGATTAAAGGAATATAGCTGCAACTTATAAACACTGTATGTCGCGGTGAAGCTTGAAGGGCATTGCGGTTCAGTTTGTGCGCATAAAACCGTGACGTTCTCCTTGTATTTTATTAATGTTAATCAAAATGATATAAAAATAGCAACAACTTTCGTGGTTTGGAATTAAACACATAACTACAAATGTCAACAGTTTAAAAAAAAAAAACTCCCAAAAGCTGATTTAAATAGCCTTGTGATTTTGCTGGTGTTCAGGTGGAGCCAGACAGTGGCTGGATGATGACTAAAAGCACAGTGGACCACCTCCAGGGCACTGTGCTGTCCTTCTTTGTCAAAGCCACAGATGGTGGTTCTCCGGCTAAGCACTCCCTGGTGTCCGCCTTCATCCACGTAGTCCCTCCAGATGCATTCGTTCCCTCGTTCAGCCAGCCTCAGTACTCCTTCACCATCCCTGAGGACACAGCGGTAGGAACCGCCCTGGGGTCTGTGTACATGGGTGCTGGACAGACCGGGTTCTTTAGTGCAATCGCAGGGGAGACGCTTGACAGCAACCAGGAGGGGACCTTCCTGGTGGAGAAGGAGACTGGTCTCATCCGTCTGGTGAAACCGCTAGACTATGAAGAGGTCAGCATCTTCCGCTTTAAAGTTGCAGCAACAACAAGACGAGACCTGATTGAGTCAGTCTCCACTGTAGATCTGGAGGTTAAGGTTGGTACCACAATGCACTGCAGAAGGATAGCATTTGCTTTCTGTTTTTCAGTTGAATAGGGAAATGTGCATATGCAATTATGGATTTTATGAAATAATTGCAGATTTATGTGATAAATTAATTAAAATGGTAAGAAGGGGGTAATTGTGCTGTCTTTTCATTTAGACTTTGTTCAGCTGAAGCAGATTTATTGTTTTATAGATTCTGGACGTCAATGACAACAAGCCGCTGTTTGAGACCAGCACCTATGTAGCCACGGTGATGGAGGGGATGCCTGTGGGGACCAGAGTGGTCCAAGTGCGTGCTCTTGATCCAGACTGGGGCTCTAATGGGCAGGTGTGTGACAGTCAGGTTAAACTGTGAATCATATGTTTGTGAATCTTTAAAACAAGCATTTTTCTAAATTCAGAGAGCTACAGGCGCTGCTATGCATCCTTTATTTGAATTGCAGGTGACCTACAGCCTCGGTCCTCTGCTCACCTACAATCTAGACTTGACAAGGGATGCCAGCTTCTTCTCCGGGCCTGTGTCTACCACTTCTGTCTTTGCCATTGACAGTAAAACAGGTTGGATCACCACAGTGAGTCAGATGGACCACGAGGCCTGCTCCAGCTACAGCTTTGAAGTAGTAGCGTCTGATCTGGCCGAGTTACTGCCTCTCTCCTCCACCACAGTGGTGACCATCACTGTGTCAGACGTCAATGACAACCCGCCACTGTTTGAGAGGGAGCTGTACCGAGGTGCCGTAAAGGAGAGCGATCCCCTCGGTGAAGTGGTGGCCGTTCTGAAAACCAAAGATCGAGATGGCACGGATCAAAACCACCTCGTCAGCTTTTGCATCACTGGTGAGGACACTGAGACAACTAACAGAATGCTGTCCCGTGCACTCTGTGCTGCAGTAACTCTTCATCTTGCAATGAGATGAGACTGTGCTGCATCAAAATCATTTATTGGTCTAACATGGTTTCTGCTCCAAAGGTCAAGTTATAAATTAATTTGAACTGATATGCCAAAAACAGCTTTCCTTTAACTTGTATTTTTTTTTTTCATTTTAATATTACAAAGTGCCCATTATACTATGAAACAAAAATGCTTTGTAGAAAACCTTAATCTACACTCATGTGAAGAAAAAATAAGTTTTTGCACTATGACAGCTGGGACGGGCTCGTGGCTGATGGATAGAATTATCAGGCAGGTGCTTCTAATGAAATGCACTTGATGAATTGATCATTCTCGTTCACAACCTTAGCTATTACTTTATGCGTTCGCGCTTTAAAAAAAAAATGAAAATAATAAAGAGCATTGCTTGGCCTCTCCAGAAAAACTCTGACCTTGATAATGAGTAAGAGCACGTCCATTCACAACACACTGTGTGTTAATGATTGCGGATGATGTATTTTGTCCTTGTTTTCTGGCATTTAAAAAATACAGATCGGCCGAGTGAAAGTGTCATAAAAGGTCAAACTTTTAAACTTTAATTCTCATCTGTATGACCTCCAGGGGGAAATCCACGAGGAGTGTTTGGCCTGGCCCTTGTGCAGGGGGAGTGGAAGGTTTATGTGAGTGGTCTGCTGGATCGCGAGCAGCAGGACTGGTACCTGCTCAACATCACTGCCAGCGATGGCCTTTATGTCGCTCACACCGCAGTGGAGGTTACAGTCATGGATGCAAATGACAACAGACCCATCTGCAACCAGGTCAGGGATAAAGACAAATGGAAAGTGTGCAAAATGAAAATATGCAAAGTAAACAAACCAAGAGGAGCTTGTGGAATGTATAGAGCATTGCAGAGTAAATGGCTCTATCTGCTGTTTGTCTCCATATTCCAGTTAATTTTCTGTCTATAAACAGAGAGAATGCATTGCTTGTGACCATGCATGCAGTCATGTATGCTTGTTATTGAAAAGATAAGTTAGGGCATTGTGTTTGTGGACTGAATGGGGAAAACAAAAGCTGTTTATCAAAGAAGGAATTTTTAATCATTTTATGTCTCATTTAAATTGTTTTCTTTTTCAATCCCAATGAGAGCGTCAAGAGTAGTGGAGATTCCCAGTTCCCCCAATGATGAACTTTCTTTTGGGTAATCTTAACGCTGGCTTAGCTCTGAAAATTCAGCTGCGTTGAATAATGTTCAAATCTGCATATTCATGACTTAGTAAAGAAAAGTCTGTGGCTTCACGAGTAAAACTGGATTTGCTCACTTCAAATATTGATACTTTGTTCTAAAGTGCATCGAAGTTCTAACTCGCTGCAAATGAATTCAGCCAAATTGTCTTTGTTTTATATTTCGGGCCAAGTGTTGTAATTTATGTATAAACTGACTTTTCCATAGTGCTTTTATGGAGTGCATAATGCAGTCTTAATCTAATAACGTACTAAACCGATGAATTACACAAGTTTGAGAATTTACACAAATAAAAGACAGTAATCATGATAAAGCCAATTAAGTTGAGTCCCTTGTGCTATTTCCTACCTTCCAACGCCAACATTCACCCTACATTTAGAGTTAGTCTCAAAAAGACAATCTAGGAGAGGAAAATCTTTATGAAATGAGAGAATAATTGGACTGTGAAGTCTTCTGGGGGCTCTCCTTTCATTTAGTAAAATTCTGCAGTTCTTCAGTTTCACATAATTAGTTGAGAAACTTTCTTTTTCCCTCAAAACTCTAAACTCCTTGAAATGCTCCCTGTTCTCCTCTGATAGTCTTTTTTTCCCTTCTCGCACGAGCCAACACTATAACTACAAAGTGATTAGTCTGACGTTACATGGCGACAGCAGCAACTGGATCAAAATGACACTCGCATTGCCACAGAATGAACTCTAACTGCTGTTTGGGCATCTTTTCTAATGGTTTTTTTTCATAGGAAGATTAGTAGTAGTAGTAATAGTAATGGCGTTTTTCTAGTAGTAACGATTTCAAACTCTTAGCTGGTGCTTGCTCCTTTCTTGTTTTTTTTTTTATTAAGTGATTAATCAGGATATAAATATTAGAAAATCCCCAATTTAATGCTTTGAATTTTTATTTTGTTCAACAAACAAAAATGCAAAGATGATATAAAACAAATTCTTGGCATTTTTCAAACCTTTGACTGGTTACTAGGTGTTTCACCTTTATATATTTTAAATCTGAACGTTAGAAGATTCAGCAGAGCCAACAGAGCAGGGTGGGGTGTGCTAAAATGCCGTTGCCGCTGCTGGTCCGTGTTTGATGAAATTGTGAGGCCACTAAGCTCCATTTCTCCAGTCAGTCACTGGCAGAAATGGACACCGGGTGATAAAAGGGAACTTCTATTAGCTGGAATAATGGATCAAGTGCCCAGTAGTTGGATGTCTTTTTAATGTATTAGACAGATGCATTTTTTAACTAGAATGGTTAGTGTTACTATTACTGTGCACTTTAATTTCTGCATATGCTTTTGTGTTATCACAGGCCGTGTATAGCACCTCTTTTCCTGAGGACATTCCCATTAACAAGGGCATTCTAAGAGTGGGTGCAACAGATGCTGACTCAGGCTCCAGTGCTGAGATCCAGTATTCACTGTTTGGCATTGGGGTTGAAGATTTCTACATGGATGCAAACACCGGTACATTTAAATATTTCATTTCAAGGGCTTGTAGCAAAAACAAACAAACAAAATCTCTTTTTATACCTCCCCATTTATGCCCTTAGGTGAGTTGCGTACAGCCATTGTGATGGACCGGGAATTGGCCCCCAGCTACAAACTCATCGCCCAGGCAACTGACGGGGGAGGCCTGTTCTGTCGCTCTGATATTTTTCTCAAAGTGTTAGATGTCAATGACAATGCCCCCCTCTTCTCATCCACTCATTACCTGGCGAGCGTGTACGAGAATGCTTCGCCTAAGGCTTTGCTCACCCGTCTACAAGCCAGCGACCCAGATGAAGGTAAGCTGCTGTTAGATAAGTAATGTCAGGCAGCGATGATGAATTCAGAAAGTTTTAAGCTTTAAATTATTTAAAAATAATGTGCTGTTTGAGTGTCCGAGCAAGATTATGAGCCAAGATGTAATATATTGTGAACAGTTAGTATGAATGTGTTTTTTCCAGGTCTCAACCGTACAGTGCTGTATTCTCTGGTGGACTCAGTGAATGGGTTCTTCTCCATCGACCCGGTAACTGGAGTAGTAGTTCTGGAGAAGTCTTTGGACAGAGAGAGCCAGGACTCCTATCGTGTTCGTGTGGAGGCCACTGATCGAGCTGGACAACAGGGGGCGCTCTCCTCACAGGTTGGTGGGTAGTCCAAGTGACCCAGATTCAGTATTGATTGTGTCTACAATCAATGTTAAGTCTACCAAACATTACTGTAGGAAATATTTACGCCTGATGCTCCTGATACAAAAAAGCCACTTGTTCTGAAATGAATGAATAATTGAAAGACTAAATAAAATAATAAATAATAAAAATGCACTTTTGAACAAAACTGACATTTATAACAGTGTTTTGCAGCATTTATGTTTTTTGGGTAACATAATCTTGTTTTTCTGAAAAAAATCAAGTGAATAACACATGATCCTTGAAGAGATTAGGTAAATCCCCAATTAGATTTTAATTAAGATAGCTCGTAGTCATGTGAACCGTGTGGAACAGAAAAAATGACGCAGTTACAGAGAGAAGTGGTGCAGAAAAGGTGGAAAACAGATATGTGGCAAATCTGAAACTGTGTTGTGTCTCACAGCGGCTATTTAAAAGTAAACTTTAATTTTGCTCATTCACTGACCATAAATGCTGGGAATGGCATTATTTTTAGGAGTAGGTGTCACTTTCATTACAAATATAGAGAGGAGTAGTTGTTGTTCTGTTACTTGTAGTAGATGATTGTCATAGCCACAATGATATAAAAGCAAAACTACAGTAATAGGATTAGTGGCGTCCTGTATTAAGTAGGTGGAACTTGTGACTCTATATTCTATAGAGTCAAAATAGCATTCATCTAGTAGCCACCAAACTCTCTCACCCTATAGCAGGCACAGATTTTAGTTGGTTTTTGCCTCAGCTTCCTATTTTATTACTAAAGCATATTTTTCTGTACAACTTCTGTATGCGCTTGTGGTCCCTTCTGCCTTGTGGTGAAACGGCACTGAAAGCAGTGCAGTAAAGTGGTTAGGTGCTGTTTTACAGTCTTGTGTGTCTTCCTCAGGTTTATTTGACCATTTTAGTGCTGGATGTGAATGACAATGCTCCAGTCTTCCAGAGAAGAGACTATGCTGTAACTGTCCCCGAGGATGTAGCCGTGGGAACCGAGGTGGTGCGAGTCCTGGCAACAAGCGCTGACATCGGACCTAATGCTGAGATCACATACAACATCCGGTCGGGTAATGAGTTAGGAAAGTTCACCATAGACAGGAAATGGGGTGAGTAGATATCTCTGTGTGTGGCTTGTGCCATGTTATTGTGAAATTTAAAAGCAGGGAATTAAAAAAAAAATGAATATCTACTGATATGTGTGTTAAGGTTCTATTTCAGTGGCTGATGATTTGGACTTTGAGGTGTGTAAGGACTATTATCTCACCATCGAGGCCTGGGACAATGGCAACCCTCCTCTTAGCACAGCTACAATGGTAACCATTGAACTTATGGATGTCAATGACAACGCTCCAGCTTTCAGTCAGGACATCTACAATTTGCTGGTCAGCGAGGATGCATCTGTTGGGCAGACAGTTACAAGGGTAAGATTTAAGGCCAGATTTACTAAATGGGGCAAAATAGCCTATCACTCCAATAGAGACTAGTTATATTTAAAACAGGCTTTAGTAATTGATAGGCTCTGATGTAGGACTGTAAATTGTGTGACAACATTTTGACATCACCTTCTATAGCATTCTTGTATTAAGACAACTTAAATAACTTCAAGGGGAAATCTGAAAATCAAATTTCTATGCTCTTCAACTCCAGTACCACCGTATTTTCGATTTTGTGGATTAATCTTGTGTATCTGTGATCTATATCTCACGTATTGTCAAAGTGCACACTGCTGAGTTTCTGTATATCCGCCACTAAAAACAGTTAAGTGTTAGGGCGTGGCAACCTCATGTGCTGTCCGTGCTCCTGAAACTAATTTGAGTGTAAAAAACCCTGAATTGGATGAGTGGAAGAGAATGGATAGATGGAAAACTTTATTCGACTTTATTTTGTTTTTTTATTAATGCTAATACATTGATCATGTTGATGTCAATCTAATCCTGACTATTTTCAGGTTTAAAGTCAATGTTGTCATCCCTTCGTTCTCTTTGGTCTTTAGCCAGTTTGTATTTGACCCCAAGGAAATCAGGCCACTTTCTTTCCCTCCGGGTGTCTGTTTTTTAGGTAGTGGCTGAAGATCTGGATAGCCAAGTGAATGGGCGCATCACCTACTCTATCCTGAAAGGTGACCGAAACAACCACTTCTGGATTGACCCTGTAGCAGGACTTCTCAAAGTCAACAAGAAGCTTGACAGAGAACTTGTAAGGATGCATGTTTAAGTACAAAATCTCATAAACAATCAATTGTAATTTTCTGGTTCATGAGCACAGTCAGGACAGAAAATACCAGGTCCCATCAAGGTCAACGCTCAATGAAATATCACATTATGCGAGCATAAGAGTGCTTGCCACACTGCCTGATGTACATACAGATATGGCAATCACATTCTCTTCTTCACCGCCTAGGTGTCCAGGTACTCTTTGTCGGTACAGGCGTTTGACAGTGGCTCTCCTGCGATGTCCTCCACAGTCACAATCAACATCGATATCTCTGACGTTAACGATAACCCCCCAGTTTTCAATCCTCCCAATTCCACGGTGGTCATACAGGTACATTTGTGCGTGTTTGCTGTCTATATTTATATTATTAGTTCAATGTTGTCTCAACTTCACTTTCTTACTTCCAGCTAAACCAAGCTGCTGGCACCACCCTGCTCCAGTTATCAGTCAGCGACAAAGACTCCCCTAAGAATGGTCCACCCTTTGAGTTTCGGATCAAGTCAGGAAATGAGGGAAACTTCTTCTCCTTGGACCAGACTGGGACTCTGAGGTCTAACCGTGTGTTTGGCCCTGAAGCCCCCAGAGAATTCACTCTTGAAATCCAGGTTAGGAACTTTACGGTTTTAAAAAGTATCCTATTTAATATGAAGACTTTTCTTTTATGGAGAACTTTAACACCAGTGTAAATTCAACCCACTAAAGCAAGACCTTATTATTACTGTAGAACTTTCTTTGCTGTTAAGTGTCATTATAACTTTTTTTATAACTTTGTCTCTCTCAGGCAACTGATTCTGGCAAGCCTAGTCTCTCCTCCTCTTCCTGGGTATTTCTGAGGGTCATTGGGAACAGTCAGTACAAGCCGACTGTCTCCCCTCTGGAGATCTTCATCGTCATGGTCACGGATACCTTTCCAGGTGGCCCGATCGGTCGGATCTCTGCAACTGACCGTGACCTGAGTGACGTTTTGTCATTTACCCAGAAGCCTCAGCCCAAGAGCATGTTTAAGGTCAACAGACAGGATGGCAGCATTGTAGCGCTGCCAGGCCTGGAACCTGGCAGGTGAACGCTAGACCACACAAACACACAGGAAAACAAAACACTGATATGGAAAAAAGAAAACTTTTTGGTGTAACAATTCAGTATCTTTTCTTGCCTTTTCTCAGGTACCAGATGAACGCTACAGTGAGCGATGGACATTTTGCTGTGATAGCTGACGTTTCCATCCAGGTCGAACAAGTGACAGATGTCATGCTGCGTAGCGCTCTGACCCTACGTTTCAACTTGCTGTCTCCAGAAGACTTACTTAGTCGCTACCTTAGCCAAATTAAGCTAACGTTACGGGGACTAGGTGGATGGAAGTGGTCACCAGGGCAGCAGGATCCTCTTCACATACTCAGTGTACAGCCAGTGATGGGGACATCGGATGTGGACCTGCTTCTAGCCATGGAGAGGCCAGAGACGCCGGACAGTGGACGCATGGCTGTGTTCTACTCCCAGCAAGAGCTGTCTGCAAAGCTGGAGGAGGTGGCAGCGCAGGGTCAGATTCGAGGTGTGCTAGCTGGGGCTGTGGTGGTGAGCAGCACTTGTTCTGGCGAGCTGGAGTGTGGGGATAGAGTGTGTGAAAACACACTTGTGATGGACGGGAGCTCGCCTGTCACCTACAGCACAGAGAGGGTCAGCTTGGTGTCGCCTACGTTCAGCCGCAAAGAGACCTGCACCTGTCCCGGTTTGTACTACACTCATTTTTGAACCTTCACAGAGTCAGTGTCACAAACACGTATCATCAGTTCATGAACGGCATTGGTTGATAGTTTTCATGTAAAAATCAGTAAAATCCTGAAATATCTGAATGAAAACATGCAGAATTTTTGCTTATGTAGTATACATTTTGCATTCTATAAAAAAGAAAATACAAAAACTACAGAGGCATATATTATGCATGTAAATATAAATAAATTAATGAAAGAATAATGTAAATCTGAAGGCTTTTCACATGATGACAAATAATATTTATATTTCTACCCCTTTTCAAACAGGAGGGACATGCCCCACCCCTGTGGAGCTCTGTGAAGGTCAGTCCTGTCCAGCTGATATGCAGTGTGTGCGTTCTGGTCCTACTGCGCCATCTGTCTGCCAGTGTCAGCCCGAGAGACTAGATGACTGTGCAGGTGTGTTTTGGCATGCCTGCAGTTTGTATAACTTCTGTCTTTCTGATTTAGTTTGATGAGGTTTAGTGTAACCTGAAACTTTTCCCACTTCTCTGTGTGTTACAAATGTGCAGGCCAGACCTCGCTGAGTTTCTCTGGAAACAGCTACATCAAGTACAGAGTGACAGCGAGTGGCCAGAGCGGAGAGATGAAGCTCGGCCTCAGGATCAGAACACTTCAGAGAAGAGGAGTCATTATGTTCACACGGGTTAACCCCTGCACCATGCTTAAGGTACAGGTTACAGGGCTATGCTTTTTTGGGGGTCATGCAAAACACTGGCTGCTCATTTCCTGTTAGAAGGAAACATGTTTCTCAGTATATGTTTTTTAGAAAACATCATCAGGTATTATTCAGAAGATATAACTTTTTGTTATATAATATCACACTTCACCGAGTTCTTTTGATTCCTCAGAGGCATCCGATGGAAGACAAAACACTGCTCAGTAGACCATTTAACACTTTATTATTTCTAGAAGGGAGATGCATCCTGCATGACACGCTGCTGCGGATCTCAAATTGGTGTTGTGCCACTAACAGTTTTATTACAGAAGCTTTTTAACTCTAATCTAAACAACAGTGTCTCAGTAACTTCCACTAGAGATGGTCGCCTCTTATCTACACTTTCCCAGGCAAGCGTGAGTGAGAGTCTACAGCTTTCTACTCCCCAAGGACATGTGGTCTCATGCCTTTATTTTTCAGGGCTGTGTCCACTTAATACTACACTATATAACTTTATAACAGTTATTATTAATAAGAAGCATAGCATTATTGAGGCACTGCAAATTATTTAGTTCCAACACTTTTCTTTCCTTCTACAGATTGAAGGCGGTCGACTCTGGTTTCAGTTGGACTGTGACAACACCCTTGGCATTATGGGTATCTCTGGCAGACCGATAAATGATGGCCTGTGGCATGCAGTCACTTTGGAGCTGACTATGAACTACACTCTCCTGTCATTGGATGACAGCTATGTGGAACGTCGCCGGGCAGCCAGAGCCCCGGTTCGTCTTTGGCCTTTGGCACCAGATTCATCATTTTTCTTTGGGGCCCAAGTCAGGCCACTAAATGGGCAAGGTGAGAGGCCAGGCCCTGGGTCAGGGAGGAGCCAGGGAGGGCCAGGGCTTGCAGAGCGTGGCGTAAGGGGCCCTCCGAGAGCTCAGGACGGCTTCCAGGGGTGCCTGGGCTCGCTGATGCTGAACGGAAATGAGCTGCCGCTCCAGAATAAAAGGAGCCGTTATGCTGAGATAGCAGGGCTCAGCGAGATCAAACTGGGCTGCGTGCTTTATCCAGATCCATGCGTCAGTCAGCCCTGCCTCAACGGAGCAATCTGCAGTAGCCTTCCCTCTGGAGGTGTGTGTATATATACAAAAAACATGATCATGTGTATGTGCCTTGCTGTGGGACACATTCATTACTTTGTTTTTACTCTGTTTTTTCAGTTTTTAATCATTTTATTTTGATAACTTGTTGTTGTATCATTGATCATTATCATTTATTAGAATTATGCACAATAGTTGATATTAATTATAATTTTCAGACATAAAATATCTCTTCCACAGGTTTTATGTGCACTTGCAGTGTTGGATTCACTGGGGGGCGCTGTGAAATTGAACTGACATCCTGCATGCCAAACCCCTGCCAGAATGGTGGAGACTGCAAGCTTGTAGGCAGCGCATTCCTCTGTGGCTGCCCTACTGGACTCGGGGGACTTATGTAAGATATAATAGCCTGGAATCGCTCACACTTTCTAGCCTTAATAACCGGCTGTAACAGCAGTGTTGACAAATGCTGTGTCCTGTTTAGAAAGTATGTAAACAATGAGAGCCGTACGGTGCTGATTATTAAGATACTCAATGTCTGTATCTCCCTCCCTCTCAGTGAAAACATGAAAGAGCATGTGCTGGACTCAAAATCCCATTCATTAGCCCACATTAGTTGTTATTGGGGGGGGGGTTAGTGGTTCTAATTTAATTCTGCATAATTTTAGTTGAAAAGCCCATAATCATTCTCTAGCTGTCTTCTTAATTACAGCTTAGTAATTGCCTTTGAAATAACCTCTCTGCTCATGCGGCTGTTCCACAGAGCCACCAGCAGAGGGCACTTTTCCCCCACAGAGGAATTTTTTTGTTTTGTTTTTGGCTTTTTTATGCTTTTGACTTGGATTTAAAAATTCATTTGATTAATTTAAATTCAATTATCCTTACACTAATAAAACCATGGAATAAAAATTTATTGTTTTTTCAGGCACCAGATTGTTTATATCATTAATAATTAATGTTAAAGTTGTTGTTGTTTTTTTCTTCCAGCACTAAAATATATGCATTACAATAAAAAAATACAATATAGAATTTTGTTATGGAAAAAGCCAGAAAACTTGACATTTTCTCATTATTACTCATCTATTTCATAGGTTAATAAAACTAATGTGAGACAACTTCATTAACTTTTTTAATTATGGGATAAAGTATTCATCGTTTAAAATAATAATGAGAGGATATCACTGGCCAGCACATCCAGACCTTAATGAGTATTGTGTGTATAATTAATGACTAAGCTGTGACCTGCACTTTTATCATTTAAAAGCAAAACTTTGGAAAGTTCTGTCATGAAGCTTTCTGCAAAATTCTTCCGTCAGATTTGCAAAATGTTTTGAAAATCCCATCAAAGAGAAAATAATTGAAAAGAGAATTGCATGTATCTTCCATCCGCTGCACAGCAGGACACCATGCTTGAAATGACAAGCTGAGATGAGCATGTATGTGTCTGCAGTAAAATTACTTTTATGATGTTCAGCTGGAATTTGCTTCTTCAGTGGGAGTGTGTGTTCATGTTTTTTGCATTCATGCATAATTCTTTAAATCAGAACCATCTAAATGTAAATAATGGGGAAAATTCCCAGCATTTGGGAAAAGTTTTAAATGTTTTAGCTCACTCTCACCTTTGCATTCTTCCTTTTTCTTAACTTTGATAACATCATATTGCGGCCCCCCATAGCGGCTTTACTTACTCGTTTTTGCTGCCACAGATGTGACGACGACGTCAACGAGTGTGACCAGGAAGCGTGCGGAAATGGAGGAGAGTGCGTGAACACATTCGGGTCATTCTACTGTAACTGTTCAGAAGGGTATGAGGGTCAGCTGTGCGATGATCTGACGCCTGGTGATCCTGGGGATGACACACAGGTAGCGTATGAGCGACGCTTGGAATTGGATTTTTGTAGATGTTACAGAATAAATGAAAAAATAATCGAGAAAACTCCTCGAATAGTTTTTTTGTGCATTCAGCTCGCACCTAATTGGACTTGGCATACACAGGGAAATTGAGAATTTTGAGTTTACAGCAGCCCCCTGGAAGGCTTATTCACCAACTTGGTATCTTTGTTCCCACAGCAGATAAATGAGAGTGTAGTAATGCCTAAATTGCTGTTTCTATTTGAAGTTGCTATGCTCTTGAATTTATTGTGCCATATACCTTATACTGAGACTGCAAACCCAATTAATGTGGCACATTATAAGAAGGAAGGTACCTTCATTAATCCCTGGAGGACTGCAGCAGAGTTGACAAAATCTAGTAAGCTTCTTTTACAACTAATGTATGTTAACTTTGTTCTTTGTTTGTTTGTTTTTCTTTTTAATTGAGTGCTTGCATTAGAGATAATGTATAATTTTATTGCCAAAACTTATTCATCACGCATTGCATTAAAACAAAAAAGCTGTGAGCTCAATCACTCCCTCCAAATTGGAAGACCATAAAATGTGCTCATAATCTTTTGGAGTAGTGAGTGCATAAGGGTTGTAAATATACCCAGCTTTAGATGATGAATTTTCCCGATACCAACATTTCATTTACTTCAATACTCAAAAGATGCTTTGTGTTTCAAAACTTTGCTAATTAGCGTCTCAGATGTAGCGATGAGATTCTTATTAATCTCATGTTTAGAGTAATAACAAACATTTAGAAATTGTTTGGGGGTTTAATATGAGCCCCCTTTGATAGTATTAAACATTTTGGGGGTAAACTAACTTCACTATGTTCCTCTCAGGTCCTGTGAATTTTTCCTATTTCTTAAGGACATGACTTTCAGATACTGTTGTAGATATTTATTCTTTTGTCATTCACTTGTCCAGCTTCCTCAAATATATATACACCATGCCAAGATATGCCTATTTTTTGGCTAATAGCTCTCTGGGAATCTGCTTTTTGGTGCAAAAACAGAATTTTATATCTGTCAAACTTTGTTACATTTTCTGTTGTTGGACTGAACGACTGGGAACAAACGATGTGTTTTTATAATAGGGTGCTAGTAAAAAATGGCTAAAATTTAATTGCAAATTGATTCTTTGCTAGGTTTTCTGTTATATGTGGGCACGGCACTAGTTCATCCTTTGATTAAGGTGTCTTTTTTATGCTTGAATGATTCACAGGTGAGTGTTAAGTGGCTTAAGAAAAAAAAAGCACTTCATGTTCATGTTAATCATCTGACAACAAAGACCTTTTTTATGAAGTGAATTATTTCTAAGCTTGTTCTTCTTTCAACTTTTTATCTGTGTATTTACTGATGACCTTAGAGTTTTTCTGACACTTAACTGTTTGTTATTCAACTAGAAAAAATTATTATAATATTATAATGTTTTAATCATTTTACTTTTCTTGTTGTGCAGGCTGAGCCTCTGTCTTACGTTGGACCAGGAGAGATAATTGGCATTGGAGTCCTTGCGTTTGTCATCATTTTCCTCCTCATACTCTTCATCGTCTTTAGGAAAAAAATCAAATTCAGGAAAGACTCAGATCCAGGCCCCGGTGTTCAGACTGGGATGGGCATCTCGGCTATCTCCACAGAAACTAGCTACATGCTGCACAAGACTGGCATGGGAGCAGAAGGGATTGAGTTTAAAGCCGTTCGTGTATCAGGCTCACCAGCAACCACAAGCACCTATGGTGAGGTGGGAGGCAGCAGTGTGGGCCCTCCCCAGGTCATGGTGCGCCCAACTGCCCACTCCCCTCTACCAGGAGGACTCAGTGGTGACAGGACCACTTCCAGTGAAGGCAGTCAGGTGTGCATAGCTTGTTTGAATTATGATATTTATGTGTCTGCTTTATAGTAAATGCTGCGGAACAGACAAAATTGTGACAAAGTTAAATAACTGAATATGTTCATACTGCTAATATCTAAAAAAAATAGTTGGTCAGACCATTTAGGAAAACACATGAATAATATGGTTGCTAAGCAGGAATGATATGCTTTAAAATAAGAGTATTTAAGTTTTAATATCAAACTATAACAATGAGCATCCAAAGTAATATCCACTTTGTATGACAATTTCAATATTTGTGGAGCATCATATCTCCCAGCTCATCAGTCCCTTTTGACGATGCTGCACTTCCTTAATTTATCTGAATTTATATTATAATTTAAAAGAAAGAATATTATTTCTTATATTAGTCCTATTTTTTAAAAACAGCCACAGTGTGCTGGAGAAAGAATACATGGGCTCCACACACAGCTCAACTATAAAAACTGTGTTTTTATGGCAGGAACTAGGTTTTGATATCAAATATAACACAAGGACGATATAGGTAGATTAAAAAGTAGTAATGTTCCCAGCACATTCGCTCTATTATGTAGATAATCAGCTTACAGGATACAGAAAGTCTGCTCACATTTAATAATCATGTTCATGTCTTCTTTGTAGTCAATTCTGCATGTGATGAGCTAAAATAAGCTTCACAGCAGCGACTTCATCATGTGTGTGGCCCTTCAGATAGGGCGATGACCCAGTTCTTCTTTCATGGCAATAATTAAGAAAAACAATTAATGGTATCAGAAAATCAATTGGAATTATTGGAAATATAAAACAGAAAGGTCGTACACCGGTGCAGAATATTGTATTGTTTTTACAAAAAGCAATCATTTGATAATTTATGTATGTTTCTGATTGTGCGTGTAATTGCACAAAGAATGAAATAATGATTTGTTTTCTAATAATGCATGAAATCCTGTATAAATTTGTTTGCATTTCGAGTTTCTGAATAGTAACTACCTGGCTTGCCCTTACCCGAACTTTCTGGGTATTTTCTTGTGTCTCTGCAGATTAGCAGCTTCCTCTCAGACATGTCTAATGTCCGAGGTATGGCCAATAGGCGGGGCGTCGCAGTGTGCAGTGTGGCACCCAATCTCCCTTCAGCATCTGCTTGCCGCTCAGAGCATAGCCCGGCCCACAAAGTGTCCTGGGAAGGCGAAGAAATGAGGGAGAAAGAGCTGGAGAGGGCTAGAGATGAGAGAGAGGAGGAGTGGGGGCAGAGAGCTTTTGAGCTGGAGAGAACACAGAGAGATAACAGTCCACAGGGTAAGACTGCAACAATCTGCCTGCAAACACACACACACACACGCATGTGCGCACACAGCTTCTAACCTGATCAAAAAGGCAAAGCGTACACAGGCCATGAACACATTGTGTTACACCAATACCACCATCTTCACTGAGAGAGCTCATTTCACAGTGCTCTATGCCTTTTGATCACACACATCAAAGAAAATGGCCCAGAGTAAGCAAGAGTGCTTAAAAAGTAATATTTTCTATTTTGCTATCATTTCAGTTTTCTTATTTATTTCCTAGGAGCAATAATGGGTAATAGAACTTTCTGTTACACTGCTGAAATTGGCAATTATGTCCACTTGTATCAGGATAACTCTCTTGGATCTTGTGGGCACTTCTGTTTGAATGGTCAGGGTAATCAGCCAGAACTGATGTCCTATGTTCTTGTCCTACTTTTGCAAAAAAAAAAAAAAAAAAAAGCAAGAAAGAAAAAATAAAAAATAAAGTTCAGTTAAAATCAAAGTAGTTGGAACACTCCCACACAAAGTCACCCAACTTCTCTGTCAAGTTTCCCTCTTTTTATTTTTCCTTAAATTTGCTTCACACCTACCTTTGTCAGCCGTACAGGCACCAAACCGAAGGAGAGAAGAATGTCATTGTAATTCAGCATCCGTCTGATATTTTAGCTGCCAACACTCTTCCCAGTCTGTTCTCTGTCGATGAAATAACCACGTTGCATTTCAGTGCGCAGGTAGGCGTCAGATATTTCGATCCTTTGTCCAGCCTGTTGTGTGAATAATACAGCTTGCGGTGGGAACTTCCTGGCTGTTAATTATTGATTTTTTCCTGTAGGAATGGGAAATAGGTTATTTTATTTATTTGGTCCCCCGCTGAGTGTCTGTAGAAAAAAGAAAAAAAAGAACCAGCACCACCTACTCACATTTACACCACCAGTCTATTAATTTAATGATGATAAACCTTATAGAAAACTGACCTCAAGATTACTGTGTTAATGACTGCAGTGTTAACTGCCAGGTTAACTAATCAATTGCAAATGAGTTTTGTAAGTTATTTACACCACGACAGCCACAAGCAAGTGCAATAATGTGTATTTCAATAACAAGGCCACAGGTCAAAACATGAAATAGTTACTAACCAGGGAACATCCCTGTTAGTAACTATGGTTATTTTCTGTTACTACCCGTTCGATCATAAATAAATAAAATGGGATGAATAATTAAATACTTGGAAAATACTCTTTGAACAAATCAGGCCTCATACTGAACTCTATAGTTTGGAGTTTTTTTGGTAACTGTTGGTAACTCTTCAGGATGTCTTCTTCATGGAGGAGTATTTTAAACACTAACTATGAACTGTTTCACTCACAGGAAGTCATTTCTGAAGACTGACATTGAAAAAAAAAAAGGTTTGAACTGTACAAACTCTGTTTTCCCCTTAAATACTCTTTTTCCATGTATGTTTGCACTTGTTACGGTAAACTTTTGCACCTATTTCTTAGGTTACTTGCAAAATACTAAAAAGTGAAGGCAGACTCAAGACTTTTAGCATGTTCACAGGAGGACAACATGCCACAGAGATTAAAACCTGGTTCTAAAAATGGTCATTTCTGCTCTAAAGTTGGGTGTTTCAGAGTGAACTGATCGAGGCGTGACCTCTGGAGGTGAATATTGAAGCCAGTGCAGATGTGCCACAAACTGCAGTTCCTCTAGCTGTCACAATAGGCTGGCTTCAAGAGAGAGCTATTCCCCATATGCTTAAAATGTCCAACTTTACAGCATGTTTACAGTCTGGCTTCTATGGAGTGTTTCAACTCTGAGAGTTTTTTTTAACTCATCCATCTGGAGTTAGGAGCGCGGCCGCTTTGACTGACATTTATGTTTGATTTTGCTGAAAATGACTTTGAGTTGAAACTGTTGGATTGGCTCTGTTTTGCTTGGTAATTGTTAGTGTTTCAAACTGAAATGCTGAAAACTTGTCTGGAAAAAAACATAAAATAAGAAGGGAGCCAAATTGTAGACTGTATCACTTAAATCAGCGTAACATTATATTTTACTGAACTGGCTCGGCAAAGAAAGTAGTTTGGGTGGGTCTTAATTATAGGAACTTGTAAGAAAAAAAACAGAAAGAAAGAAAGAAAGAAAGGGTAAAACATTTTTGCTTTTTCCAAAACCTGATTATATTAAGTGTCCCCTTGCCTGCATCCTGAATTAGACCTGTGGCTGCTGCACTGTCTTTCTTGTTTAGTTTGATTGATGGTACTGCCTTACTGATCACATTCCCACAGGAGCGTTTCGCTTCTTCCATATGTATTGAACCATGACTACGTAGCTTGAGCTCAGAAAGCTGAGGTTGATGTCCAGACATCCCGGCCCTCGCGGACACGGTTGCAGAGTACGGATTTGGTCACAAGATGGGCCGAGCCCTGAATGCTTGCTTACCAAACGTGAAGTGAAAAACAAGATTTTTGAAGATTTGAAATTCTGTCACACCTGTCAGACAAGGGTAAACTGTTGTGTAGAGGTGTGAGATTCAAAACGCTATCACAAAATCTCTGTTGTTATTATGAATTTACACCCACCCACCCACAGGAACAACTGTGTGCTGGGATGTATTAAGGTACAGCTGGAACTGCGGGAAGCAATTGCATGACATAAAATATTTGTATAGTCTTCTTGAAAAATGTATTTTTCTTGAGACGTTGCGTTAATGTGACACTGGCATCTTTGCTCCAAAATGAGCTGAATAAAAAGACTTTTGATTTACTTTTTTGACTTGATGCCATATAATTTGTTAGTGCATCTTTGTTTACTGTGACTCAATACAAGCATCTGGAGAAGAATTCATCTGAAAAGATGCTCATGAGGAAATATTCAGAACCCAGACCATTTATTGCCAATCAATGATTCTCACATTAAGATCCATCGCTACATAGCAGCAAGGCAGTAAAATGGATTTAAATAGCTTTCTATTTTCTATTTCTCTCTTTTTTTCCTCTCTGTTTGTTCCATCTACTAAATAAAAGCCTATTTAGTTTTCCCAAAAGTTTGCTAAAAGTTACTTTTAATCACATCAGCAAAACTGGCTCTTTGCATGCAGTTTTATTTTGCACAAACAATTGATCTCACAGCTCAGCCTTTCCACTCTGCTGGTCCTCTGTATTTCTTTCCCAATTTGAGCAAAAATGAAGAAAAAAAAAAGACTTCATTGCTTCTACATAAGGGGCACCTGGTAGAGAAATTCACCTGCCTCTGGCTGTGTTGTAAACAGTCTTTACAGCTTATCTGAAGTCATAAGTACCTGCTACGGACCTCCGGGCAGTTGTTTGACTCTCACTCAGAGGACACTTGGAGTGATTTGAAGGAAACAAACCTTCAAATAACAGCTCGGCAAAGGCACGAAAAAAGACCACACTGACTTGTAATCGCCAGTTTATTTGAAATGATGCCTCTGCAGATGTAAAGGTTAAGGAAAACTGGAGATATTAGGCCTGGTAGATTTCTCCAAACAAAATTTAATTTGATTTGTGTGCGCAGACAAAATTGCAGGGTTGTAACATAAAAGAAGACCTTTGATTACCACAGTATGAAAAGCTTGACCCAAAACAGAAACCTACTTGCCACCCTACCCTGTAGCGCAGTGACGTTGTCATGCAATTTGCTCTATTTTGCTTTTTTTCTTTAAGCAGTTATTCAGCAGTTACATAACCACCAGTAACTCGGTGGTCTTCACCCCCTCCATGATAGTGCTGACAGCATTAAATGGACAGACCTGGATTTGCAGTAGGTGTACTGGGATTTGTGGAAAATGCTGTACATCAAAGCAGCGAGGAAGCCTTTATGGGAAAAAAAAATCATTCTGCAGGTCAAATATGTTTTTTAAATATGCTCTATCTGAGTCAAAAGTAGATGAATAGCAGATTTAGCCTCGCTCTTCTAACCGAACACAGCCAGCTAGAAAGAAAATGAATGGACAGGCGGAGTGACGGATCTGTGGACACATTTTTTCCCCATGAGTGCACTGAATGAACAAAGTAGAGAGTTTTCGGTCACTCTGATCCTTTCTTCTTTTCACCCTGATAGAAATCCAACTCAAAGCTGATGCGAGGTTATTTTAGCTCAGACTTTAGAAGCTTCTTATTAGCCGAAGTTAAGCTTTTAAATGTAAATACAGCACAAGCGTTACTGAGCTTTTCAGATCTGAACGGTTCGGATATCTGAACACGTCTTTCAATTCTGAACCTACATTTAATTTACCATGAGTGAAAGTTGCTGATGTGAATGAGTGTTGTTTTGTGTTTTTACATTAGACGTGTCGGAGCTGGCGGACGGGCTGGGGTGTCTCTCGGACTCCACCTCCGAGGAGCACTCACTTAGCTCCTACACTTCAGAGTCCTTCGATGACAACGGTAAGACTCTGATACTCAAATTAACTTAAGCGCATTTTAATTGCCAGAAGTTTGTAGGTAATGTTCCCCACACCAGTACCTTCTTTGTCCCACCATCATTTTAAACTCCTTCAACTAAAGCCTGGAACTTTCTGCAGAAAAAAGTCCTAAAAGTGGACAGATTTGTCAAGCATTCTCACTGAAACATGTAATTGTTTCTCGGTTTACCAGTGTCTTCCATCTTCAGTCTGTCCGCTGCTTCATGTTCTGCATGCATATCCTTCTAACCTTGTTGTCTTGCTGCTGCTGTTGTCTTTGCTCGCTGTTTGTGCGTGCTGTTCTTGCTTTGCTCTTGGTTGCCTGATGCTGTTGTCCGTTAGATAGACTGCCAATTATGTGTTGCTTGCTGCCACGTGTTATTACGTCTTGTGACTGTATTCAAGCAGGGAGTGTTTTAAATGGTTTCTGAATGTGTGCCGCCGTCTTTTAAGCATCTGACATTTCTTTCTTAGTTCCCTTGAGAGGGTTCGCCTTTCGCAGGGCTGTCACTGTGAATAGGAATTAGTTCCTAATGAATTGCCTGGTTAAATGAAGGTTAGTGTAAAATCAAATGCTGGGCCTGTAGTAATTATTGAAAAGCAGGGTGATATTAGAGAAGTGGAAATGCTTTAATGCAACCAATATGCACAGGTTGCCTGTGCATCTTTTTTTCAAAGCTACAATTCCCAGATAACTCGATAGCATTGATTTTCCACTGGCTAACTATAAGAGGGTGGAAGTCAAGCACCGTAATGATGCTGATGTGTGTGTGTGTGGTTGTGTTCTTTACATAGGAAATCTATGTCAGTGCTTTATTTCCTGTCTAATTAGTGTAGCTGCAAAGAGTCCTCGCTTTCTTACAGGACACCCACACACACACGCGCACGCACAGACACCACATGTATATAGACACGTTTGCAACATGCTTCCTCCGTGTTCTCAGCACCTCTGAGTCACCTCCACTGTATAAAACCTTGCCCTGTTCATGAATGCACTGAGATTATTTCCATTTCTTCTTCTCTCTTTCTGTCTTCTGCCTAGCCTCCATAGTGACAGTGATACGTCTCGTCAATGATACTGTTGATAACATTGAAAGTGAAGGTATGAAGGAAAATCCTCTGTTAACTCCCCTGTCTTCTTTGTGTCTGTCATTCCGACGCCAACATATTTGTTCAGCGGCAGAGCAAAAAGATTTACTGAATGCAGCCGAGCCGCTGCCATTCAGCCCCCGTTCTTATTACGAATTAAACATCCTGCTTAGATTTCTAATATTTGTTGTCAGTTTCTGACACCGGATTTCTCTGTGTTTCAGTTTTTCCCCTTTGGTTTCTGGGTTGTTTGTCTCGCTCTGTCTCTGACTTTCCCTTTCTCTCTGCCTTTGTAGTGTCAAACATGGACAAAGAACAGCGGCGTAGCAGCCCTGGTGAGTGAGATGCAACGCAATGGAAAAACATCGTATTAATTTGCCATTTCTTTGACTTTATTTGTCAGGGGTGAGAACCCACAACCTGACCTTTTGCATCCTTTGCAGTATTGTCTCTGAATACTTTCATCAGAGCCCAATAGTACAGATTACTATGTCTATTTATGCCGACTCTATCCACTCTTTGAATGTCAATGCAGGCTTCCAGTTTCCGATTATGTTTTCTGACCTCGGAGGTCGGGAAAAATAACTGGAATGTGAGTCAGTTTCTGTTGCCCTGTGTGTAGCAAACAGTGTAGGGCTTTCAGGTACAACATTCAGGCAGCTCTTTGATGAAATAAAAATATTATGTCCAGAGATACTTTTAAAACGTATTCTGCTTCATAGTTAATTAAGAAATTTTGAATTCTGATGACTGCTAAATTGGGCGCAGCAGTCCTAGCTCCAAGCAAACAAAGCTTTCACCCCGGCCTTGCAGAGGGTCTCAGAGGATTAGGGGCACTTTGAGCTAAGCCTCACATCCGCCCAGAACAGCAGAGGAGAAGGCAGCTTCAAACACTTTCTTTTTCAAAATTTTTTTGGGGGGGGAATCATCTACAGTCTGAACACTGACTTTCTGCTCTTAGCGAATGCATGGCTTTCCTTAAACAAACACCGGGGCCGTCACAATCCAGTTGCACCTATCCTTTAAGATCCCTACTCCGCTGTCAGTTGCTTGTGCTACACTCTTGCAATCAATATTAATTGGCTCATAGTTACCAAGTCTGTTTGTTCTCGGTTGCATGTAATTTACTAGGTCTACAAAGCATTTCGTTTCCAACCCAGAGCAAGAGTGTGTTTATGCCTCAGTCACTGCCAGCCTGCTGAAGCACACGCAGCTTCATTTCAGACAAAGATAATTAAATGATGTTTGTCCAGTGGTTTTTTTATGAAGACATCCTTTGGATTCAGAATTTTCTGTTTTTGCACAAAACATTTTTTTAATAAAGTTTTCAATCTCACAAGTTTATTTTCAAGCACAGCAAGAAGAAATGTGAAAAAAGCGAATCGGATATATCGTGGTATTTTTCCATTTTCTGTTTTTGTATACAGTTGCAGCATGATTGTGTGCATGTATTATCTATTATGAATTGTGTTTGTGGGTATAAGCGGTGTGCTAAATGGCTCTCTGCCAGCTTCCCTCTCTTGTTGTCGAAGCGTGCTTTCTTCTGTGTCATAATTCGCCGTCTCCTTTTGCATTCACCGAGAATTTCATCATCAAAGGTTCGCCGTCCCATGAGATATTTGTTTTGTTTCCCATTTTACTGACAGCGAGTCATCACCTGCAGAGCAAAGATGAGATTTGCGTAGAGTTCATCAAAGAGTACATTGTGGATTGTAAGAGCATTCTTTTTTCCCCCCCTCCCTTAACCCTTCGTTAGAACATTTTTTTAACCAGAGACAGATATTTGAGGCAAGCATGGCATGGCAGTAAGATCTCGTTGGCATGGCAGTCCGTTAGATATCTGTGTCCACACATGTGTCATGAATTATATAGTAGTGGCTGGCACAAGCACAGTAATTAAGTGTACTCTCTGTCCCACACACAGGGTGACCCCTCTGCCTCCTCTCACTTCATCAATATGATATTTTTTCCCCTCACAGCTCATTAACCAAACCATGAATTATGCAACCTGCATGCTGTAGTTTGTAGGAAGTTGTGGATTAGCGGGGAGTTCTGTGTCAGTCCATTTAGCAGCATGAACTGAAATCTAAAATAAATAAATAAATAAAATGTCGACTAATTTTATTTGCACATTAATAAAAAAGTAAATGAGAACTGGAGCGATTACACGAAGCAAACACGCTGGAGAAATCCCACGGAACAAACAGAAAGCCCCACTTACTGGCACTTTGTGGGTCTCCTGCTACACCTCTCAAACATGCAGCGCACACATGCACACATGCACACACTATCATGCGTGCTTCATTTCTTGTGCAAAAATAAACCCAATCAAAGGTAGAGATAATAAGCATGGGGACAATTTAAGGGGAGAAGCAAAATAAACACGACAAGCCAGATAATATGCAAGCTATTCGGAAATGGGTTCAAAATTGATAATAAAATTGGCAACTTTTTTCCAGATGTTGGTGGTTTTACACCTTGAGAAAGCTTTTTTCATTCATTTTATTTATTTTATTTGTCTTTAGTTTTTTTTTTGTTTTTACAAGGGCAGCGGTAGAAGCGTAAGTGACAATGAAATGTGTGTGCAGCTGTAAGAATCACAACAGTCCTCCTATAACAGATGCACAGAAGTGTAGTTACTGGTGTCACCACTCTCTACCTGCTGGAGATAAGATTGCAGCGATACTGCTGTTTTAGACGAGGAGTTTATTTACCGATGGACACCTTTCGCCGGCTGATCCTATTAGACTGATTAGATCTGAGTCTTCATCACACTGTGCTGTAACACTGTGGTTCTTTAACTTGTATGCAACAGCTGAAAAAAGTTCATGCTCCAGATTTTTTATCGGTTAATAGCAACAATAAATGATACAAGCTGAATGAGGTCTGCGTGATAGCATCGCTGTGCTTTTCCTACATAAATCATATTTTACTGCAGTAGATCTGTGTCCCACCGGTGGGACCACCACTGTAGTGCACACTACAGTAAAACTATATGCTTCCAGTGATTTAGAAGCAAAGATTTTTCCATGGAAAAAGACATATGTTGCTATTACACCGTGTTAAGTTCCATTCCTTTCTTAGATTGTCCTTAAATCCATGCTGTTTATTACTGAAACTATGCCAAACTGTATTTTCAGCATACCGCTGGGAGTCTTCCTGTCAGACTTCAAGCTGGGTGTCGCCATCACGACTGCGTCCACCTGAGTTAGGATCCCATTATGAGCTTATTGACACCCAGCAGAACATCAGACGCGGAGGCAGCACGCACTCTCTGCAGCTGGACTACAGGGTGATGGGCTACAACGCGGACAAAAGCCGTGAGAGGACACAGGAAACTGGGAGGAGGACCTTTCAGTGGGAGAGGAATCAGTCTGGAGAGTGGGAGAGAAAACACACCCCGGACAGAAAAGAAAAGAGAAGGTACAAGGAGGAAGGAAGGAATATGAACATTAGGACCAAGGACATGGAGGGACACCAGGACCACGGAGATCAGCAGCTGCAGGACCAAGACAGCTGTGACGACAGCTCCTCGCCCGTGTATGAAGAGTACCAAGAGTCCAGACATGATCCGGAACAAAATGAAGACACGGAGAGCCTTTATGATATTCTACCCCCAACTCGGCGAGCCTATGAAGGATATCCGTCCAGTCCCCCAGGGCTAAACCTGCACCCAGCTCAACTTATGCCCCCCCTCAGGGCCTGGGACTTACAGACAGAGGAATGGAGGGGATCACGGGAAGACCATGGAGGGCTTGGCTCTAATAGTCTGGCAGGTTCTGGGGATGAGTTAGAAAGACTACTGAACCTGGTGTCACTGAGAGCCAGGAGAGCCACACGAATAAACAGAGCCTCTACCAGATCTGAACCTGCAGCAGGCTGGGATGGGCTGAAATGAGCTCACGCTCAAAACAAAAAGATTTTCTGTTCCTTTGCAAATCACAGAGTGGCGGTGATCCTCTCTGGTTACGGTTCACATTTATAATCTACTCGAACACTGGTCCACCACCTAAAAAAAAATAATTGGACAAGAATGTTAACATACACACTTTTATTATCCGACATTATTATCCTTGTGTAAACAAGCACTAATCCACCACCAATCCCCTGGCTCATTTGTAAGCGGGAGGAATAAGAGGAAATATATGTGTCTCGTCACAGCTACACCTTGGCTGCCATTGGCTCTGAATCAGTGCTTTTACATGTATTATTTAGAGTCACTGAAGAAGAACATTTGGAGCTTGTTTTAGATCGCGTACCCCTGTATGTGCAAATTTTCAAATCATGTATTTCGTTCATCGCTGTGTCGGATCGCACATGTACTGGCAGACAATTATTTTGTTAACTCAGCCGTGCAATACTTAATGCATTTATTATTTTTTACTGACGCGCACTCAGGTTTGGTTTGCAGGGAGCTTTTCGCTCACATCCCACATAGACACTGAGAGTATTAAGATTACCTGAGGTTGATTTTACACAATCATTTAATTTTCCTTTGTGGATTTATTTATTTATTCATATTTGTAGCTTTGCTTATGAGTCTCTTCATGAGCACATGTGTTATAGTTACCTGGCCTGTGTAGATATGATTAAATACAGGACTAAGGATATATTTTTTTATTTACTGAATCGGCTATTCTAAGTGAGTAGAAGGACACAGAGCTACTTATTAAAACACATTAATTTAATCAATATGTACATAATGTAATTTGAATATATTGAAGCTTTAGCAGTGCTTCAGGCAGACTGAAGCCCGCTTTACACCTGGTGTTAATATGTGAAATGAATTTCGGGGCATTATGTGCAGAACGGCTTAGAGAATTGTGTGGACATGCAATCGTGAAGTACAGAATCACTCACCCAGGACATGTGCTCATGGTTGGCTCGCTGATAACGCAGTGTAAATGCTGCTGCATTCCCAGTTCACACACAACAAAGGGAATGCAAATGAAAATAAACTCCACGTAACGAAGCTTCGAAACAGCGCTGTTCTCTGAGAATATTCCTAGTTGACTCCTAGTTGGCTAGGAGTAATTAAAGATAAACATATTCATGGTAGCTGTTCGGGTCATTTGTGGATTTTTTTTAAAAAGACACACCGTGTGCACAAAAATACACACACCTCTTCCCATGCACAAACTGGTATTTGTAAAGGAAGAATGTGTGGACCGTGTTCGTACTCCAGACCGTGACAGACCATCGTGAGGCAAGCCCGACAGAATGGAGAGAAGATGAAAAATGAACCGAGACAGAAGTGAAGAAAAACAGCCAGTTTGGCTGAGCTTGCATTCCCTGTTATCAATATATATATTTCCAGCTCATAAACGCATCATCAATAACTTAGCCTCTGCACACCACCACAGTGGATTTTAAATCAACCAGTCAACCTGTGATTGAAGTGCAGACTTTAAGCTTTAGTTCAAGGGATTTAACAAAAGTGTCCCATTAATATTGTTTAGGAATTACTGCCATTTTAATAGACAATCGCCTATATAGTTGGGTGGTTGACTGACAAGCAGTTTTATGACCAGATGAGACCTGTTTCCTGTTCATTTTATTATAAATTAAGGAGGTAAAAAAAGAAACACGAGCAGCTTTCAGTTCTAGATCTTTTATCTCCCTGAAGATGTTCTGTCAGATCTTCAAAGAGTCACTGTGATGGTGTACAGAAGCAAACAGTGAAACAATGTCCAAATACTTATGAACCTACAGTAACTGTATATGTACCATTTACAAATTTCAACTTGATCAGACCTTTCCATGTTCTGCTTGTTCTTTCTCATCTTCTTCATCATCTTCCTCTTATTATTGTTATTTTTTTCGGTGTAATAATTGTGGGTGCTAGCTGTATATGATGGCCTGCTTTCCTCCTGTGATCTGATGTACTTGTTGCCTCTTGTTTGCAGTCTCCGTTTTTTTTTTTTCTGTCTTATTTTGTTTTTACTTCTGCCAGGATCCTCTGCCCTGAACTTCCAGAGGTGAAAGCTTTTTTTCTCCCATCACTAGTTTCTCTTATGTTCGTGATTCCAGAACTGAGATCACCAAATACACATTTTAATTAGTCCACGACTCATATTAGTGTCTCAGTCTCAGATTTGAGGAAATTGCACTTCTTCTTTGCTGTGTTTTTTTTTTATTATTGTCATGTCTAATCACTGCTTGATTTATATGCAAATGAGGAATAAGGGAGGATTTACATCATTCATTATGAAAGCTCTAAGTGGAAATCATGCACATGTGTAAAGTTTCGCTTTGATTGAGATTTATAAAAGAGCACCATGCGTAGGCACGGGTTTCCAAATATGAGTAGAGGAATACAGATTCACTCGTAAATTTGCATAAACTTTTATGCATCTGGCTCATGTCAGAACTAAAAGCCACCTTCATGTCACAGTTACTACGCTCATCATCTCATCTGGTAAACATGCCTTTGAGAAAATGCTCAGCAAACAATATATGTACATCAAATTGAAAGACAGAGTAGATGCTACAAAGTAAATACAAGCTGTCTATGTCTCTAAGTATGTAGTGAGAATCCAAGGCCGCACTTTTGTGTTAAATTAGCGCATTTGTTGTTGCAAAGGTGGTTTTCATTGACAGAGTTGAAAGATACTGTGCCGATGGACTCTTTGGAAATACCGTAACATCCAGCAGTAACAGACACATACCAGTTGACATGTCTTATTGTGATCAGGTTTAGTTTCACCTAATGTATTTTGTGTCTTATAATAGCATCGTCCATCTATTCATCCTCTCTATCCAATTCCTATTCAGATGTACTCTGTATTTGGGGGGCTGAAGCGTGCCACAGCTTGCACAAAGAAACATACCGGACAGGTCAGACTACAACATGGATAAACACATTCACACCTGTGGGCACTTTACAGTTTCCAGTTCACCGGGCCTGCATGTCTGCAGACTGTGGAAGAAAGCTGAGGCACCTAAAGGAAACCCACAGGAATACCGTGAGAGCATTCAAACTCAATACAACAGCTTCCACAGGCAGAGGTTTGCAACCCAGAACCTCAGTGCTGTGAATCAACGCTGCCAGCAACTGAGACATCTTTGCTGTCATCTTTTTATTCTTTATTGCCATCCACTGCAGTTGAATCATCTCGCAAACTACCATTCATTCCTACAGGATCATAAGTTATTTCAGGTCACTCACATGCTGAAGCGCAGCGCTGCATGGGTGTTTGAGTGGCTGCGCATTAACAAGACTTGAAGAATGTTCCCCAATCAAGGAGATTCACGTTTTATCGAGAATGAGAGAACGAGAACGGCATTTGTCCTCGGGGCGAATGTGTAATGGGTGTGTTATAGCAGGTTAGCTAGATCTCAACCTAGACTATGTGAGATAAATAATCCCCATAAAATATTTAATCCTATCAAGTCAGTCTTGTCATGCCTCTTATGTTTTTCTTTCCCTCCCCACCGGAATCTGGCAGATTCATTTAGCGGAGCTTAAAGTTGTCAATGTCCTGGGAAGACATGAAGGCATAATAATGTCCCCTGAAAATGTAAAGTGCACAACGTGTTTGATCAGTTAAACAATAAATTTCATTCTGAAATCATCAGAGGTGATTTGAAAAGGCTGTTAGGATCTTGGCTTAGATTCCCTTGCCTCTATACGCTGTCAACAGTTGAGCAGATTTCAGCATAATCTTCGCATTATGCCTTTTTGTTTACCTCAGGAACTGAATTATTTGCTGACTTGAATAAATGGATCCAGCTTATTGTGTGGTACTCTTTGTTCCTGGGAGTTTATTTCCATTCTGACCCATTGCGATGATGAAATTATGCAGACGGTGCATCTCTAAAAGGCATGTATCTGTGATTAGATAATCCTTTGGCTGTCTGCATGGAGATTTTTTAAGTCCTGTTCCTCGGGCATTGAAAAATGCGCCCAGAAAATATTAGGCACAATTTTCAGGCTTCTGTGCAGTTCCTTGTGCACTAATGCAGGTGGTATTACATGAAAAGTGGCACTGCACAAGAGCCAGGGAATTGTTGCAAGGGTATATTTTAAAATTTTACTGTGCACTTAAAAATAGTAATATTACAGTTACCATCTGCAAATGAAGTATGTTTTTTATGAAAACCTTTATCAAATATGAACATCTGGCATTTGCAATCGGGGAAACACCTAAAAGAAGACCTATTACCCTTTCCCCTAGTTTTGATACTGTTACAGAGTTGCCACAGAAAAACAAAGTTTTGGATAATGAAGTGTGGTTATGTGTAAGTAAACCATAATCTCAGGTCTCAGACTGCTCAAATGCTCATTTAGAGTTTTCAACCCTTTTGTTTTTAGGGGCACTCAGCTGGAGGAAAGGGAGCTAAAGTGCAGGTTGTTTCAGGTTGAGAATGAACTGAGAGCTCTACCAAGCCCCAGTGCAAGGTAAACAAGGTTTGGACACGTGGAAACATCAAGAGCCTCGGGTATTTGGGCATGCACATCTGCACAAGATCCAAATTAGTGCGACTTTAATGTCACAAGGTCTCCTACTGTTGAGTAGAGTGGCATTTCTTAGTAGCTTTAATTGCATCACTAAAAGGTAAGAAATTAATTCTTGATTGTTGACAAAAAGGTTGAAGGCAGCCAGTCTGTGGCCCTAACTAACAAGGACACACACAAAGGAATCTTTGCGGTTTTTGATTATCCTCCCGACCCCCCGCGGAGTTGATACACAGACTTTCTCCTTGTTGCCATCCAAGCCTCCTCGTATAAACATCACCAAGCTGACTACCTGCCAGAAAGCATTCCCATGGCAACCAGGCATTCCCCCGATTGTGTTTTATTTTCTCTGGCACATACAACACATTTTGGCCAATTAAGGGTTGTGGATGTGTGTCTGTGCATTTTTTTTGTAGTATTAATGCATGTTTTTCCCCTGCATGTCGCTCAACACAATATACATGACCTCAAAAAAAATAGCATGTTTTTATTTTTAGATGCAGTGCCACGCAGGAGAGAGTTGTTTAGTAAAAGATTATCCACTCACCCACTCATGTGTGACAGGTATATATGTAGGTGCTATGTATGCATGCACTGAGATAATGTGAAGTTACAAAGGGAGCATCACAGACTGTATATAAAAGATGGATGCCACCCACAGGTTAGTGAAGTCCTATTTACAAGTCTCAAGCTAAAAAATTATGGCTGTCACCATCTTGGTATTTGCAAATTAGACACGATGAGTGGAGGTCGATCTGACTGAGAAACTGAGGGACACTGCAGTTGTTAATCATAAGGGAGGATTGCCTAAAACCTGCCCTGCTTTATCATCCTGTGTGACTATCATGGAGACCAGAATTTATAAAGTTAAATTAATGTTAATACGTGAAAATAGTAGGAACATTACAAGTGCCAAAATGGTAACTGAGGCGGAAAAAGCAAATCAAGCACTCTGTGAACATGTTTAACATATAAACAACAGCTGAATCAGCAACACTTAAACTTAAAAATTAAATATACCATACCAATTATTTATTAAGATCTTTAAAATTTGGTGTCTTTGATGTTTACCAATCAGTCAATTTTGGAATAATTTGGGATTTTCTCCAATCTTTACAGGGTCAAAACTATTCATACAGGCTCAGATGTATGCATACATGATAACTAAAACTTGTTTAAATATCCCTTAGAAAGTTATATCTCCACCAGATGCTTTTGGCAACCATCAATAGGCTTCTGGCATAATTCTGGCTGGATATTTAAATAAGTCTGTTTCCTGGCACCTACACAGCTTTTAACCCTGGAATGAAATAGGATTGAGGTCGGAGCTTGAGGAAGGCCATTCCAGAAGCTTAATGTTAACCTACTTTATCCAATCCTAGAGCAGATTTTGTTTGAGATCATTGTCTTGTTGGGACACTCAGTTGTTTTTTAAGTCCTGTTCCTCGGGCATTGAAAAATGCGCCCAGAAAATATTAGGCACAATTTTCAGGCTTCTGTGCAGTTCCTTGTGCACTAATGCAGGTGGTATTACATGAAAAGTGGCACTGCACAAGAGCCAGGGAATTGTTGCAAGGGTATATTTTAAAATTTTACTGTGCACTTAAAAATAGTAATATTACAGTTACCATCTGCAAATGAAGTATGTTTTTTATGAAAACCTTTATCAAATATGAACATCTGGCATTTGCAATCGGGGAAACACCTAAAAGAAGACCTATTACCCTTTCCCCTAGTTTTGATACTGTTACAGAGTTGCCACAGAAAAACAAAGTTTTGGATAATGAAGTGTGGTTATGTGTAAGTAAACCATAATCTCAGGTCTCAGACTGCTCAAATGCTCATTTAGAGTTTTCAACCCTTTTGTTTTTAGGGGCACTCAGCTGGAGGAAAGGGAGCTAAAGTGCAGGTTGTTTCAGGTTGAGAATGAACTGAGAGCTCTACCAAGCCCCAGTGCAAGGTAAACAAGGTTTGGACACGTGGAAACATCAAGAGCCTCGGGTATTTGGGAATGCACATCTGCACAAGATCCAAATTAGTGCGACTTTAATGTCACAAGGTCTCCTACTGTTGAGTAGAGTGGCATTTCTTAGTAGCTTTAATTGCATCACTAAAAGGTAAGAAATTAATTCTTGATTGTTGACAAAAAGGTTGAAGGCAGCCAGTCTGTGGCCCTAACTAACAAGGACACACACAAAGGAATCTTTGCGGTTTTTGATTATCCTCCCGACCCCCCGCGGAGTTGATACACAGACTTTCTCCTTGTTGCCATCCAAGCCTCCTCGTATAAACATCACCAAGCTGACTACCTGCCAGAAAGCATTCCCATGGCAACCAGGCATTCCCCCGATTGTGTTTTATTTTCTCTGGCACATACAACACATTTTGGCCAATTAAGGGTTGTGGATGTGTGTCTGTGCATTTTTTTTGTAGTATTAATGCATGTTTTTCCCCTGCATGTCGCTCAACACAATATACATGACCTCAAAAAAAATAGCATGTTTTTATTTTTAGATGCAGTGCCACGCAGGAGAGAGTTGTTTAGTAAAAGATTATCCACTCACCCACTCATGTGTGACAGGTATATATGTAGGTGCTATGTATGCATGCACTGAGATAATGTGAAGTTACAAAGGGAGCATCACAGACTGTATATAAAAGATGGATGCCACCCACAGGTTAGTGAAGTCCTATTTACAAGTCTCAAGCTAAAAAATTATGGCTGTCACCATCTTGGTATTTGCAAATTAGACACGATGAGTGGAGGTCGATCTGACTGAGAAACTGAGGGACACTGCAGTTGTTAATCATAAGGGAGGATTGCCTAAAACCTGCCCTGCTTTATCATCCTGTGTGACTATCATGGAGACCAGAATTTATAAAGTTAAATTAATGTTAATACGTGAAAATAGTAGGAACATTACAAGTGCCAAAATGGTAACTGAGGCGGAAAAAGCAAATCAAGCACTCTGTGAACATGTTTAACATATAAACAACAGCTGAATCAGCAACACTTAAACTTAAAAATTAAATATACCATACCAATTATTTATTAAGATCTTTAAAATTTGGTGTCTTTGATGTTTACCAATCAGTCAATTTTGGAATAATTTGGGATTTTCTCCAATCTTTACAGGGTCAAAACTATTCATACAGGCTCAGATGTATGCATACATGATAACTAAAACTTGTTTAAATATCCCTTAGAAAGTTATATCTCCACCAGATGCTTTTGGCAACCATCAATAGGCTTCTGGCATAATTCTGGCTGGATATTTAAATAAGTCTGTTTCCTGGCACCTACACAGCTTTTAACCCTGGAATGAAATAGGATTGAGGTCGGAGCTTGAGGAAGGCCATTCCAGAAGCTTAATGTTAACCTACTTTATCCAATCCTAGAGCAGATTTTGTTTGAGATCATTGTCTTGTTGGGACACTCAGTTGTGTCCAAGTTTCAACTGTCCAGTGGTTGATTCAATTTAATTCAGTTGTATTTATATAGTGCCTAATTACAACAGTCGCATCAAAGTGCTTTATACTGTAAGGTTTACAATAATACATAGAAAACCCCAACAATCAAAACCCCAACCCCCCAACACCCCCATAAGCAACCACTTGACAACAGTAGGACAGCCCGTTCTCACTCCCGGGGCGTAGTATACTGACGTTTTGTCACGTCCAGCAGCGTTCCCGAGGAACTTAGGGAGTGAGAACGTGTTGAGTAGGAAGGAAAAACTTCCTTTTAACAGGAAGAAACCTTCAGCAGAACCAGGCTCAAGGAGGGGCAGCCATTTGCCGTGACTGGTTGGGGATAAGGAGAGGAGAAGTGTAGAGACTAGAGTAGTGGTTAGACTACACGCCTTTGGAGCAGAGGATTGCAAGTTCGGTGTCTGTCCAGTAAGGGTCCTAAGGGTAGGCTAGGGTAGGGCTAGAGTAGGCTAGACCCATGCTAAGTGATCAACAAGGTTCGTGTCAGGTGTTGAGGAGGCATCAGGCACCCTGATGAGAAGAGAAATACAAGATTAGGAGAGGACAAAAGACACACCGTGGAAGAGGGCCGGAGATTATTAATAACTCATGCTTGAATGCAAATTGTTGTATAAAGACATGGTGAATGAAGTTTGAGGTGAAGCTGAAGAATTCAGAGAATTTGACCACTGGTTCAGTCTGCTATTCTTCTTGGATTCACTTCAGTGAGTTTTGATTTTCCAATTGTTCTGAATATTGGTCAATGAAATGAGTGCAAATTAGTGATGTGCGACACCACTGATTTGCTTTACGGTCCGATACCAAGTATAATTCAGGGTGGCATCGGCGATACTGATCTGATACCGATACTTTGTACAAAACCTTTTTTTTTACTGTATCTTTTATTGTACCTCAAATTATAGCTTCATAATGATTACAGGACGTCAGATTACTTGTTCTTATCACTTAATAATGCAGAATTATCATACAGAAAACTGAAGTTGTGCGCCATTTGAGCATGTTGCCTGCCTGCAGCACTAAAGGACTCCTCGAGAGTCGTTTGTCTCGCCCTAGCAGCACCTGTCCCCCTCCTCGTCTTTAGTTCGCCTCAACATACGCTTGTCATATTCTGTGATATGATTTACTCTGAGGTGTTTGACGAGGTAAATGGTGTCGCCACAACACCTCACTTTCTTGCCACATGTATCACAAACCGCATCTTGGCTGTTTGTGGAGGTAAAATACATCCGCACATGACTCCATTTACGCCCAGCCATTGTTGTGAGTGCGCACGCCAAGGGGCTGCGACACATTTATACAGCCGTATTTCGCACATGACTATTAAAGGCGGAAGATGAAGTAGTTCCTTCCAATGTAGACAATCCAAATGATATAGTTTCTTTCCACTCTGTTCCTGTTAATGATAAGCTACAAATTTACTCTACATTACTAAAATATCGATATTTTAATGTGAGAATCAATTCTAGAACATAAATGACTGGTATCGGAGGAATAGATATTTCAGTATCGATCCGCACATCAGTAATGCAAATGCTTTTTACAGTCACTAAAGATGTATGCTGTAGACATATTCCACCCTGGAAAAAGAACAGTTCAAATTAATCATTAAAAGTTAAACATTTTTCATAATATTCATGTCCATCATCAGTGTATTTAACCTTCTGACCACAAATGCATGGTCTGATTGCTCTGAAGGAAACTCTCAGTTATCATGTAGACTCTCCTAGACTGGATTTCATTTGTTTAACCAAGTGATACACTGCATTTTATCATGTTAAGCTCAGCACCAGCAGAGGTCCAATTTCAGCACTCCCATCATCCAAGACACCAATATGTGCTTAGCATAGGTATCAACCATAGCTAATCTAGCTAATGTTAACATCTGTTTGTTTAACTCCTATACTGTGTGCTCAGTTACACAGTTTCCTGTTCTGCTTGTCATTAGACTGTGCAGGCATGAAAGAGTGACACAAACGGGATCCACAAATGTCTTTACTTTTATATCAGTCAGTTTCTCATTTCTGCTAAAGTTCTGATTTTACAACATTTAAGTTGTCAGACAAAATTAACGTTCACACCACTTTAAGTCTTGGCTGATGTGTGAATTTTGCAAGATTCACATGTTAAATGCCCACTCAGGGATAAAGGTGAAAGGACATCCTTGCATCAATGCAGAGGGGGAAAAACAGTGTGTTTTGTACATTAAATAATGCAAACATATTTCCCCCCAGATAAATATAATTCCATTAAGGGCAGTTTTACCAGATGCCAGATGTCCCTGGTGAAATAACTCTAACATTTAATCAAATTGTACAGCTGTTTTATTTATTGTTAATTTAAGTTTTACCTTATAATCCATGTATCACATACAATTTCCACTGATGGTCAACTGCTCACTGTGTTTTATCATGCAGAATTTATGCAGTTATGTTTATTGCTGTGCATGCTCATCTACCGAAGGCCCATTGTGAGCTAGGAAAAGACGTTCAGTTTTTACAACCAGCCCTGTGTTGGCTAACAGAAAGAATGCAGGCTTAAGGCACTTCCGCACTGGCTTCACTTTTCAGACCCAAAAGCTACATTCATCTTTTATGCACAATATCTGGGAAGACTGCATGTCTGCGTGCTTTAGGTTTGGAAGAATAAGAAAGAGTATCTTAAAATTGTTTTCTTTGAAAGAGTATTTGCAACATGTGCATTTTACTATATAGAGCTATAGCAGTGTTTCCATGAAGGCAGTCATTTTGCCAGTGTTTTTTTTTTTTTTTACTGAGAATATCATTTTTGAGTGAAACGATTCATATATCTTTTAGTGAATGCCAGTTTGTGTCAGTGCAATAGATGGAAATAGCTCATAGTTAAATGCTGCCTGGTTTGTTCCAGCTCCGTTTTCTCTCCCTGCAGGAACCATGAACCACAAAAGACTCAAACAGGTACAAGGCAGAACTCAAGGGAGACAAATCTCTATTTTCCTCAGCCCAGGAAAAATTTATGCGCTACAGTGTGTTCATAAAACTTGATGAAACTTGTCACTGTGGGAGACATTCTAAAACTTCTATTACCAACTTTACAGCCTAAAAATAATCAGCCTGTTTTGCTCCCTAATGTGATCACAACACCTGAATTTATGTTTCCTCTATTACCCCTGCCTGTCGTAACAAGGCAAAACAGAAAATAAGATTTTGTCAATTAGCATAATATGCTAAACATTTCTCAGGTGAGAAAGCCAGGTGTCTCTAAAAAGGGGCAGTGGTACGTCAGCTTTTTCTGAATTATTTCCTGTTTTCAATTTAGGTCTTTACTGGAAGAAGAAAAAATTTAGGGGTGATTACCCACAGGACATTACCCTGATGTGCATAACCTTGCACAACATTACTACTGCCTCTCGCTCAGTATGAGGTACTGAGAATAAACAACAGGAATATAAACACACACCACAAATGTCCCTGCGCTGTGGTAAAAGAGAGGCGAAACAGTGCAAGCAGTTTATTCGTCCAGATTTAGAGCTCATTAAATTATGGTGACAAAGGATTGTGCAACATGTTCCAATAACTTACACTGTCTCTCTGACAAACTTGTTTGATAACCATCCCACTTGTTTAGCGTATTCCAAGCACGCTGGTGACAGGCACGGGGTCAAACTAAAGGCAAACATGAGGGGGTGTGAGGGAAACAAGACATAGAAAAATAAACAAAAAGTGACTGTTGTGTTTATTCATCGTGCATCAGGGGACACTGATGAGGACCTGTCAGTCCCTTTAGCTCTGCTGGCTTTTCATTGGACCAGCTGGCATTTATACCACAAAGTCAGCTAAGCCACTTAAAACCGCTTTCTACTCCAACATTTCCTATTTTTCTTCCCTTTCCTTTCTGCTCCTTTTCTTTTAACAATGAATTTCTTCATGATCTTTCTGGACACAGCAGGGAAGAGAAGAAATGGACAGAAGGATTAAATGATGTTACATAAAGGAGAAAGGGATTGAAAGATAGACCGTGTAAGAAAGGCAAGAGATGAGTAGAGGAGTGGGAAAAATACGAGAGATTACCATTCCCCAGTTCTTGCTTATTGAGGGGTAGCTGTGTGGGTGATTATAAATCCACGCTGTTTCTCAGTAACACCGGGATTACACACCCGGCCAGACCTAATCTATGTGCCTAACATCTGCCTCTGATGAGACACAAACACACTTGCGCATGCACCAACACACACACGTGTGCACACCAGCATGCAGACACATACCTGCACGCAAACCCACCCGTGACCACAGTGATTACAAACGCAGTCAGTGTCTGGAGCAATTTCATCTCATGTATTTTATATACTTTAATAATATGAGTATGATCTGACAGAACATGCCTGCATGCTTAAAACAAGGCAACAAGGGGAAGAGGGGAAATGGAGTGGGACTAGGTGACGTCTATGCACATGTGCGGGGATACGAATTCACATCAGAAAGCCGCTCTCGGCCGTGTAGGAAGCTGTTTACCAGCTCTATCCCATCACTGCCCTCCCCCTGCTGTTTTAAGAGATTATTACTAAGGCAATCCGCTGGCATATGCCTGCAAAACTGCTATGTGCGAGACAGGGATGTTAACCATGCGCTTCATGTCCTTTATTGGATTTCCTTATGTGATGAAAGTGTATAAAGACCATCGGATTATGTCACATTTACACAACATTAAAATACAGTAATTGCCTCAAACTTTGGGACATTTCTTTGGCGGGGAAGATTTCCCTCTCTTGGCCACTTACTGCAAACTACACAAAGACCACAGAAAAAGCTGAATCCCATTTTCCGGGATATATTTTTTTTACGCTTCATTCATCTTTGCTCGAGCCCTAATATGCTGATATGCAGGGGCCTTCAGTGTTAAGCTGTTGGACTGCATTACAACACTTCTCAGTTTGTTCTGATCTTGTAAAAAACTGCTGCCTTAAAGAGAGGTGAGACAGAATGATGGATCAATAGCTGCTGAGAAATATGGCTGCATCATGGGCTTCAGAGCTCAGCTTGTTATCTTCTCTGGCTCTAAGGAATTGGTACGCTGTCACCTTTAAGATTGCTGAGATCTGATTTAGCTAAGAAAAAGGGCTGGCTTGTGTTGTTCTTTGATCATCAGGGTTTTTATTTATGCCAGCAGAATAAGCATCAAGATTTGCTGATTTTGCTGCAACTTTAAGACTTTTATTAGGCCCTTGTTAAACGATGAAAGCGTGAAATGCCTTTGCTAGGAACCTTTACAGTCCATCTGACAATTCAAATGTAAGAACAATAAAAACACAATAAGATAAACACAGAAACATGTGTAGAAGACAAAAGGCGAGCTAACACCTTATTAATAATGGTGAAGTAAAAACGTCAACCTCTTCCAGTTTAACCTTTGCCTCAGTTCCAGTTTTCAAGCTGTGGTTTAAAATGATAATCTAACAGCATAAATTCCAAATCCAGATTGTACCAAAATCTCTTTACGTGTTATTTGGCTCAGGAGCCGTTTCCACTAAATTTCATACAGGATTTTTAAGCTTATGAGCCCATAGCTCTTTTTTTAAAAGGTCTTTGGAGGGATCTTTCCTATGAATTATAGTTGAAAAATACAAATAATAATAATAACCAGCCACACCTGTGAATATTTGTCTTTTTTAATGACCATTACTGCCTGTACCAAATTCAGTGATAGGTGAAAACTTAAAATTTAATTTATGCATTTAATAATTGTCAAAAATTAGTGAAAATTCCAATCGAATTTTTTTTGCAAAATCGATGAAATTCATCCTCTGGGACCACAGGTGTGAGTCCAAAATTTTAGATCTCCAAATCTGTTCTCAAAAACACTGAAGACTAGTTTGGCTATTTTTATGTTCCCACATCTTTAAATGTTTTGGAAACAACAAAAAGCTTTCAGTCCCATCCTAATATAATGATGACATGTTTGTATGCTCAGTATCTGTATGTACCCGAACTGTTTGGGCCAATGAAACTTTGCAAGAACTTTGTCACACATACAGCAATTCACTATGCGTTTGCGTTTTTTTTAAAGATTTATTATTGAGATTTATTATATATCTCTCTTCACTTGATTTTCATGTATATTACGTTCATTTCATCATAACCCTGCAAATGAAAATGTGATGTTCCATTTTTCTTTTGCATTTGTTCACGTTCACACACAACCATATATATATATTGGTGTATATATTTTTGGTTTTCTGTTGTTAAATGAATGTAGCAGCGCTTCCTGCAAACCTGTTGTCAGTTGTGTTACTCAAAGATTAGATTGTTTATACTCATGAATACAATCCAATTATGGTTACGCTTGTTATATTTATTTAAATAACTCTCAAAACAACATAAAGTATAGACTCTATGCCTGTTCTTTTCTTTACACCTGGTACCTCCGACACTTGTTTTCATGGCACCATCTGGTAATTTCCAGAAAACTCTCTGCGGAACAGTGGCTTGTGTTAGCAAAGACTGCGTTATCAATATTAATAAGCCATGTTGTCATGTAGAGTACAGCACAAAGAACACGGCCATATGGAGACGCTACTGTATGTTACTGGCTCTTCTAGAGGGCTATGCTAAAACCCACTTTCTTTGATGAGATTCTCAGTACATTATTCATCTACATCCTCATTTCTGCGCTTATTCCCATAACATTAGGGTACACTGCCATAAGTAAGTGCTAAAAATCTTTTTTTTCTAAAGAGTATATATCAAAATAGGACCATTTATGGATTCAGATAGGGTTATAAATTGTAGGGTACTTGCATTTTTTTCTTTCTTTCTTGCTTCTTTAATAATCCTGGATTTATTATTTTTATTTTTACCTTAAAAGCCTTTCTTAGTGTTTTCTTTACTCAAAGGCTTATATGACAAAACTCAGAGGTTTAAGGTTACACATCACCGTGCTGTGCTGATAAAGGAGATTTCCTTGTAATTAAGAATGCCTTGAAGTTTTTTTTTATTATTATTTTTTAAGTGCTTAAGATTATCAAAAGTTCCTTCAAAGCAGACGAGCACTGTAATACATTAGCTTGAGATTCCGAAGTCTGTGAAGCACAGTCAGCGCAGTCTTATCGGGGATTTGCAGTTTCAATTAGCAGATTTAGATGTTTTGTGGTCTGTACCATCAAGACTATAGATTTTCTTTTCCTGGTGTGAGTAATATTATAAATTCATTCAGTCACTGTCCCTTCTATCGAGTTTATTCACATACTCAAAGCGTATGATTGTGTGCCCTGACCTCACTTGCCAGAGCTGTCTGTCTCCTGGTCATCACATCAGGCTCATGTGGAACTCATCATACTGCTTTGAGGATGACACTGGGCTGCTCTAATCTGTTCCTGCTGCTGTGCTTGAGGACATCAGGGTCATCCATTCGCCCAGCAGTGAAGAGTTAAACAAGTGGAATGGCACTGTCCTCAATGTGTCACCAAAAGTATTGATGACATATGAATCCACCAGATCTGATGGAGAGACTGACTGCACTGTTACCCGTGTTATTAAGGATGAATGGGTTTAGCCTGCAACCTCCATTTACTGTTACTGCACTGTGCACAAAGTGAATTATAGCTTAGTCCATAAGTGGCACTCAGTAGAGACACTACTAAAGGACATTGGTTCAATCAATAGTGCACCGTATTTGCAAATGAAAGGCTTCAATTATATAGCCTGGCTCCAGCTGCATGGAAATGCTAATTGTAATACCTCAAAAGCCAACAGCATATTTGTACTTGCACACGAATAACTTCGGACAAAGAAAAAACAATCATTACATTTTCAAATTTGTCGTTTGCCTACGACGCATGCCTCACACAAGTCTGTGTGTGCTGACTGGACTTCCCATGCCGACCCACCGCTGTGTGTACACTTAGAGCATAACCAAGCTTTGTGCTGAGATCAAAGACAGATTCTGGGATGTCACGCTGGGGATAGGCAGAGGGGAAAATGAGGGAAAATCTTTGTTTTCACGCATGCCTCGGCAAAGTAGGTTAGGAGATGAAGAGTGAAAGTGAGAAATGGAGATGCGCATAAAGCCCAGTGGAAGGCACAAACGTTGTTTGTGAAGCCGTGAAGCCGTGTCTTCCTCGTGCTCAGTCTGTGGATTTGATGTTTTGCCACAGTGCCGCCTCGCCACGGACAGCGCCGTTTGCGTCGTAGTTCAGAGCATGGCAAGGACAACACAAACGGTCAGGGAAGGCAATTTGTTCACGCGTGTGTTCCCAGAACAGCAAATTAAATGAGGTTTCCGCCGGCGGTGCGATGATTTGGCATTTTTTTAAAATATATATATATATATATATGTATCTGAAGAAATAGCCTTCTTCTTTCCCGCGTGGGCACATGCAGGAGGAGACTTGGAGATGCCAGCCAGCAACCCGGGGACACTTGACGAGGATGGAGATTTAAAATATGAATGGACTGGACCTTATCTGGAGGACTATTTTCTGAACGACAAATAATTTGCATTCATTGCCAGAGAGAAGGTGTGGCAACCGCCGCGTGTCCGAGCTGCCCGTGGCACGTGGATGGATGACTTTTGTGCGAACATAAGAAAGAGCCGAGAGTACGTGTAACTTTATATGCCACACGTGATTCCCGCACAATAGCCCGGCAATTCATTCCCATCGCCTTTAAGTGGCAGACTCTCGTTGGGCTCTTGTGGAACTCGAAAGGGTGCGCTTAATGTTTCGTTTAGGACACGCCGGTACCGACGGTACCTGCGGGACATAAATTTACAGCGGCGATTCAAAAGCAGCTCGGGCTGTGGGCCAGTGATGCCGGACACATTAACACTTGTAAAGAACCGGACAGAGCCACGGCTGGGGCAGCTAGATCGCACCCTGGCCACAGAGGGGACCGCCCGCCCCGCCTGGGTCATTGCAATCCTGGCCAGTGTTTTGATCTTCACCACGGTGGTTGACGTGCTGGGGAACCTGCTGGTGATCATCTCGGTGTTCAGGAACCGCAAGCTGAGGAACGCGGGTAGGAGTTTTTCCCCCAATTCCGATAGTCTGAAAGGACGCAAAGGTCGGACAAAGTCAAACCACATGATCAGTGATCACAGAACTAACAATACTTCGCCATTAACCCAGATGGAAAAGATACAACTTACTGGAGTCTAGCGAGAGTTTGCATAATGATGTAGGTTACGTAGGCAATGCTGAGTGTGACATCTGCTCGGGGGTGAACACTGGTTATATAAAATCTTGTTTTTGTTTCATCCCGCACGTTTCTTAATCTCGGGCTGCTTCTGCGCATTTCTTTAACCTATTGACCTCAGAGCGCACTTAGCCTTTCCGTGCCACTGTCATCAGAGCAACAACAAAAGAAATTACTCTAGTAAACTGTGCATTTTATGTGCCTTACCTTGAGGAAAAATATAAAAAATCAGTGACTAAACTGAACTCACATTAGGTACTGTCCAATTTAACCTGATTCTTTTGGATTTTTAACTTGATTTCAAATTAAACATCTTGGTAAAGCTCAGTTAATACATTGATGCTGATTAAAAGCTGCCAGGCACATGGACAGGATGCTTACAGTAGGTGCAGATGGGCACAGAAATGATACAGGCACAGATTTCACCTGTGCTTCAAGTTAGGGAATAGTGTGTTCAAGTAAATGTCGTGTAAGATGAATTAAGCTGCCACTGGAGCTCTTATTGATAGCTTGCACTGTTAAAGCTACTCTGACAGTCTGGCATCCCACTTTTCCCACACTTACACGCTCTACTAGTAAAGTTCACCGGCACTCTGAGTCACACTTACTATGAAAGGGCTGGTTAATAAGCAGAGGAGTCCCTCTGAAAAGCTTGCTATAATGGTGTTGATGAACTTATTTTGTTGTGAATGTAGGCGCCTCTGCATGCAGGACAAAAGTACTCTTGGACCTCTAATTCATCCAATTATAAATGAAATGAATAACTACAAATTTTTAGTGACTCATTCAAACTTTTAATGTGACTGGGTTTCTCCCTAATTCTCCATATTTATTACAAGCTTGAGATGCTTCTTTTGTGAACTGAAAACTAATATTTTATTCTAATGGAAATTTTAAAAAATGCTTAAGAACGAGACTGAGATTAAAAACTTGCCAAGGTGGATATTTTATGCAGTGAAGTCTGCCACACAGTGCTGACTGGCAATTTTGTGCTTTATCAGGCAACAATTAGGGCAGGAAGTATGCATTTATTTGCATAATCTGTAAATCAGCAACTATTTTTCAGCCAGTAGGAAGCAACTAGGACTCATTTCCCCCTTATTAGTCAATAGGAAAAAAACCCTTAGGATTTATCAAAGCAACTACAAACTTTCATTGAAGCACGTAATGAAGTTGCCCTCACATCCACGAGTGGATATGAGGGCTTCTCATGAAGACGTTTTTTATTCCATTTGGGTGTATTCTCTTTCACTCAGATATACACAGTGATCACTGGAGCATTTGAATGCAACCCTGTCTTCAGGTTCAATTTTTTTAAATAGAGGTTTAGGTTAGGTTCATTGGATTCATAGCGCTAAATCTAATCAAGGTTATTTATTTATTGAAGCTATCAAGAAGCAGAATTCAGAAAATTAAGAAGTAACAAGTCGGGTGCCAGCATGAATCATTTCTTTTAGCAAGACATGACCTATAGATATCCTCATAATCATTATGTTATTAAACTTTACACACAGTGACAGCAGCATTCAGAGGATTTAGATAATCAAAAAGAAGGCTTCCCACTTGTTGAGAGAATAAAACAGAGATTATAGCCTATTAAAGAAAAGGTTGGCTGCTGCTGTAACCACAGAAAACGTTGGATATCTTCATCTCTGCTGTTTTCCCACAGTGACTCAGGCATTACTTTGATGGAACCCTTTTGAATATAAAGCATGATCAGTCTTTGGTGTACACTTAGGAGAAAATCTGCAGTGAGTGCATGCAGTCAAGTGCCCCCAGTGAGAATAAAACATTAACTGTCATTTGTCCAGTGGAAATCTCTCATATAGGCTTTCAAATGGCTTGGATCTTCTGGAAAAGGGGGATTAGGAGGCATGATCCCACCAAATGGATCAATTTTTAATTGTATAAAATGCGCATCTACAATTCCAACAACAACAACTGCTTGTACAAGGACAATCAGCACATCTTGTGATTAATCACATGCCAGCAATTTCCCCATATACACCCATTAGCATAAGACAATATATCAAACGCTTGATTAAAAATTGCTTAATTTCTATTAGAGATGGACCGATCCAATGTTACGTATCGGTATCGGTCCGATACTGACGTAAATTACTGGATCGGATATCGGAGAAAAATAAAAAAATGTAATCGATCCATTAAATATCAAAAAAGCACCTCACAAAACTTGCGACATGGCGTAACTCGGCTCATAACCGTAGCACATCAGTACGGGTCACGTGATAGAGCGGCTGTGTGTATTTGTAGCCTCGCTAGCAATCCGGCATTTCATCTCCAAGGAAGTGATCCCAGAGAGAAGTAAAGCAAGTGTGTAAGTTCATCTCTGAATGTTTGTAAAGCATTCCAGCGTTAAGCTTAACAACCCATATATGGAGCGACTGCCTCTTCTCTCCCTCCCTCTCCTGCTGCTACTTCAATCGAAACTGATCAATGATCAGCTGATCGGCTTTTCTGTCACGAGTCCGTCTCTCTTGTTTGTTTATTGCTCACTTCGCGCCAGAAAGAGGAAACCAGCGGCTGAACAACAGCAGCACGTTTAAGCTTGATAAGCTGTTGTTAGAATCTATTTATTATTACTTTCTAGACCAGGATCCTTTTCTATGTAGCTGACGGCTGGTAACTGTGCAGGGGCGGATCTAGCAAAGTTTAGCCAGGGGGGCCGATAGGGCATTAACAGGGAAAAGGGGGGCACAAAGACATACTTTTCTTTCTTATTCTCATTTAAAATGTCTAGCTTTTAATAAATAATTATCCGAATCTTACACCCAAAGTTTTAATCTGATGTAAAATGTATAGAAGTCTATTACTGTATATAGCAGAGGTGTGGACTCGAGTCACATGACTTGGACTCGAGTCAGACTCGAGTCATTAATTTTATGACTTTAGACTTGACTTGAAAAAATGTTCTAAGACTTGTGACTTGACTTGGACTTTTACACCAATGACTTGGGACTTGAATTGGACTTGAACCGGTTTACTTGAAAAGACTTGATATTTTACCCCAAATATAAAATTTAACATGCATATTATATAGAGATTGAAAATGTGACGTCATTCACGGGTAGAACCGCAAAGGATTCTGGGAACTCGTGGCAAGAGGTACTAGCGCACGCAGGCTTTCAATTAAAATCAGTTATACAGCGATAAAAAGAAACACAAAAATGTCAAGAAGCCGTTGTATTATTAACTGCAATAGCCGGTCGCATGACAGCCACGGGAAGCCGACGGGTAGAGAGATCGGTTGTTATCGGATTACGTCGTTGAAGAGAAATTGTTCAAGCCATGTTTCCGAAGTAACAAAGACGCGACGGATGGTCTGGATCGCAGCCATTCAAAGATCAAATATAACGTCCCAGAACACTCCAGCTCACAGGTTAGTCTGCTCCAAGCATTTACACAAAGGTCAGTGTTTTTTAGTAGTTAATACGTCATTTTCATAACATAATTAGTGATATAGGTTACAAGCAAGTCTGGCGCTGAACAGAAATTGTCGCGCTATGCTCCTTTATTTATTGTGCATAAATAGTGAATTGTCCTGACACAATATTGCGTTTCGCTTCTGTTATTATGGTACATTGACAAAAACATATACTTTTATTCACAGGATAAAACAGGTTTTTTGTATCACTAATTGCCCAGTACGATTACAGCATACAATATTATTGTCACTGCTACATTTCTGTGATGCTACCAGAAATTATTTCCACTACTAATTAATTACCGTTGAGCTCAAAGGTCCTATTAATAAACGGTTAACGAATGTGTATTTATGAAGACGATTTGTGAGACTGGTAAACTTATGATACGTACGATGGTCTTTCGTTCTACACGGTGCATTTCAAGGTCCTGTACCCATCCGTCAGTAAACTGTACCTGGGCTTGTTGCAGTGACCTGAAGTTACTAAACTTCATGAGTGTATGCACTCACTCCAAGAACCGTATAATTATAAATATGCATATAAATATGCTACGATGAGATAGCTGACTTCATCTAACTAGCAAATGTTTTCCAGGCTACGTTGGTGATGCAGTTTTTTTAATGTGTATGATATTTTTGTCATGCGATTTTAAAGCTGGTCCTACAACCGCATCCAAGAATAACATGCAGCTTATCTCAGAACTGTCGGTGAAAATTATTCTTGGAGCTAAGTTTAATTGAGCTGCATTTTAAAGAGGTGCAATTTCACAATTTGTGTATATTTTCTAAGTTCACTATTTTGTATGTGTTGAGAAAAACACAGATTTTAAAATTACATGGTCTAATATTTACATTTAGCATATAACTGCAACATTATTTTTTCATTATTTTTTTTTAAAGACTCGAAAGGACTTGAAATTCAAAGTTTCAGACTTGTGACTTGACTCGGACTTTTACACCAGTGACTTGAGACTCGACTCTGACTTGCCTGACATTACTTGAGACTTGACTTGAGACTTGAGGATAAAGACTTGAGACTTACTTGAGACTTGCAAAACAATGACTTGGTCCCACCTCTGGTATATAGTAACTATTAAGTCCAATATACCCTAGTAAGCTATAGTACTATTTCCTTTGGGAAGATACCATTTGTTCAATCTACAATTCTGTTGAAGAAAGATGTTGAATCTATTTAATTATTCTTGAAAAATAACTGATTTCTGTGTATTTTTTTTCCACACTGCATCAAATTATAGTTGATTACGTCAATTAAGCATCATGAGGTGGAGGGTGGGTGGTTCCCTATTTTTTATTTTTTTTGCTGGGAGTTTTAGAACCCTATTAGTTAGGTTGCTTAATATTTCTGCTAAGTACTCTTTAAAATACCAGAATAGGGAGGATGGTGTAGGTTTAAGTTTATTAGATTGATCAGTATTGCTGAACTATGAAATATTTTGGGTGCAGTGTATTTTTTGCATACAGGTATAACCAGAGATGGGCAGTAACGCGTTACTGTAATCTGATTACTTTTTTCAAGTAACGAGTAAAGTAAGGGATTACTATTGCAAAAACGGTAATTAGATTACCGTTACTTTCCCGTAGTAACGCTGCGTTACTGCGTTACTAAAACCGTGATTTTTTTAGATTAGATTAGATTAGATTAGATAGAACTTTATTAATCCCTCGGGTGGGTTCCTCTGGGAAATTCGATTTCCAAAAAAGCACAGCACCGACAGAAGTTACAGAGTTACAGAATATTATATATATATATATATATATATATATATATATATATATATATATATATATATAATACACACACACACACACACATATATATATATATAAATACAGAGACAATATAAATAAAATATACGAAGGGGATAAATAGAATAAATAGGAATAAAAATAAAAATACAAGTGAATTGCACATTTCAAGTATTGAGTCTATTGCACCGTTGACTATTTACAAAAGTATTGCACAAAAGGTATTGCACAGTGAGGTGAAGAGGCACTACAGCTTAGTTGTTCCCCCCTCCTTTGTCCTCCTGTTTCCCCTCCCTCTCCCCTCCAGGGAGGAGTTAAACAGTCTGATGGCGTGTGGGACAAAGGAGTTTTTAAGTCTGTTAGTTCTTGTCTTTGGGAGAAGCAACCTGTCACTGAACAGACTCTTCTGGTTGTTTATGGCCGTGTGCAGAGGATGCCTGGCATTGTCCATAATGTCCATCAGTTTCTTTAATGTCCTTTTCTCTGCCACTGTCACCAGAGTGTCCAGCTTCATGCCGACCACAGAGCTAGCCCTCCTGATCAGTTTCTCCAGCCTGGATGAGTCCTTCTTTGCTGTGCTGCTCCCCCAGCACACCACAGCATAGAAAAGTACTCCAGCAACCACCGACTGGTAAAACATCCTCAGGAGCTTCCTGCAGATGTTAAAAGACCTCAGCCTCCTGAGGAAGTACAGTCGGCTTTGTGCTTTTTTATACAGGTGCTCTGTGTTGCATGACCAGTCCAGTTTATTGTCCACCCACAGCCCGAGGTACTTGTACTTGTTGACCACCTCCACCTCCTCCCCCTCTATCTGAACCGGCAGTGGACCTGCTCTAGACCTCCCGAAGTCCACAACCAGTTCCTTAGTCTTTGAGGTGTTGAGTTGCAGGTGGTTTGTGTGACTCCATGCGACAAAGTTCCTCACCAGACTTCTGTACTCCTCTTCCTGATCATCCCAGATACACCCCATGATGGCTGTGTCGTCTGCAAACTTCTGAATGTGGCATAATTCAGAGTTGTAGCAGAAGTCAGAGGTGTACAGGGTGAAGAGAAGAGGGGACAGCACAGTTCCCTGTGGTGCTCCTGTGCTGCTGACCACTGTGTCAGACGTGATGTCCTTCAGCCTGACGTACTGTGGTCTGTCGGTGAGGTAGTCGGAGATCCAAGCCACCAGGCAGGGGTCCACCTCCATCCTGTTCAGTTTTTCTTGAAGCATACAGGGCCGGATGGTATTAAAGGCACTGGAAAAGTCAAGAAACAGGATCCTGACCGTGCCTTTTCCCCCATCCAGGTGTGAGTGGGCTCTGTGTAGGAGGTACAGGATGGCATCCTCCACTCCGACACCCGCCTTGTATGCAAACTGTAGTGGGTCCTGGGCATGTTGTACCTGTGGTCGGAGGAGGTTGAGGAAGAGCCGCTCTAGAGTCTTCATAAGATGTGACGTCAGTGCCACCGGTCGGAAGTCATTCAGCTCATTGGGCCGGTTCTTTTTGGGGACTGGGACGATGCAGGATGTCTTCCATAGGGCGGGCACTCTCCCCAGTCGCAGACTGAGGTTGAAGACTCGTTGTAGCGGCTCCCCAAGTTCAGCAGCACACGCCTTTAGCATCCTAGGACACACCTTGTCTGGGCCTGCTGCCTTTCTGGGGCGAAGCTTCCTCAGTTGTCTCCTGACCTGATCCACTGTGACACTGGGAGATGTTTGGGAGGAGGGGAGGGGGGGAGATGTCTTGCTGCTGAGAGAGGGATTGGAGGAGGGGGGTGTCATGGTGTCAGGAAGGGGGGGAAGCGAGGGAGGTAGGAGAGTGGGGATTGGACTCTGTAGTGAAGGTGAGGGTGGGGGGGTTGTGGGCTGGTCAAACCTGTTGAAGAAGTTGTTAAGTTCGTTTGCCTTCTCCACAGTCCCCCCCACTGTGCTTTTCTTGGTGTTGTGGCCTGTGATGGTTTTCACACCATTCCAGACCTCCCTCATGTTGTTCCTCTCCAACTTCTGCTCCACCTTCCTCCTGTAGGTGTCCTTTGCTTCCCTCAGGCAGCGTTTCACCTCCCGCTGTGCGAGAATGTCTCATGACAGTGACGTAAGCGAGTGCGCCGTTAGTGACAACAGCTGTGTGCAGATCAACAGTGGATCACATATCGATTGTGGGAGAGAGTATGAGCGTGCAGCATTTAAAGCGTGGAAGTACTGACCTTACTTTGAGTTTGATTCCATAAAAAGTGACAAAAACATTAGTGTCCATCGTGCGTGGGAAGAAAACTTATTTTTACAGCGAAAAACCCCCCTAAACTTCCAAGCAAGCACCGAGTGCGCAACGACGTAATGGGAAACTCACAGAGAAACTCGCGGATTCTTCAACTGACCGCGGCACACCTGCACCAGGGTAAACCTCCGCCTACCGAAGTCCTGCTTTACAGGTGAAAATAGAGCAACAGGACCGCTGAGTCTTTGACTTTATTTATTTTCTGCTGTGTTTTACTTGCATCTATTTGAAAGAGTGAGTGTAAACACACAAAATATTTTATTTTATGTGCTGGAATGTGTAGAAAATAGGTTTAAATGTTAAACTAATTTATTCAAGTCAGAGAATGTTGCATACAATTAAATTTTTGCTTGATGCATAAAGTTAAAAGATTAAAACTAATAAAACAAGTTAAAAAAATACACTTTTCCATTTGATTACATTTTGTATGATGGATTATGTAGAAAAAGTAGAATTGGGCTGAAAGATCTATCGCTTTATCACCTCTTCAGGTTGTAAATCGTGTTTTTAAAAAGTAACTAAGTAACTAAGTAATTAATTACTTTTGAAAATAAGTAATCAGTAAAGTAATGGGATTACTTTTTTGGGGAAGTAATCAGTAATTAGTTACTGAATACTTTTTTCAAGTAACTTGACCAACACTGGGTATAACAGAATAGCTTTAGTGTTTGTTTGTTTTTTAACTTGAGTATGAACTTATACAAAAAGCAGCAAGATATTAAAAAAACTGTTTTATTGATTAAAAAATACACTATATCGGATTCATATCGGTATCAGCAGATATCCAAATTTATGGTATCGGTATCGGACATAAAAAAGTGGTATCGTGCCATCTCTAATTTCTATTCAAGATGTACTTGGATGGTAGGGGTTAGTCTTCCCATATATTTTTGTTTTCTTCTTCTTTTTGGCCACTCGCATGTGCATATTTCTGCCTTAAAGCTGATCTCTCTCAACTGAGACAGCCCACTCAGCAGTTCAAAAACCACACTGAACCCACGATGGTGAACTCGAAGGATGGCTCCTGTAGATTGAAATAACCCACTCGACAGTTTAGATGGGAAAACACCTGACCTAACAGTGGTATATTCACAGCCACAGCAGGAGCAGGAGGGTAGCGCACGATTGCTCACCATTGTTGTCATGGCTTTGCATAAGTCTCCCCTGTGGCAGTGAACAAAGTATACTGACAGCTGAGAGTAATTTTTCATAAGATGCTTGGTTGATGATTGACGACTAGCTCTCACCAACCCACGTATATGATGTATGCATCCCCATAGAAAATTGAATAGTAGAGACTCATTATTCTTTGGCTGAAAAGGCATCAAGATATCGGCTATTCATACAAATCAGAACTTGGAAGCACATTGTTCATGCAACCAGTCCGTGTGTGGAATGCGAAGTGATTGCGCATTAACTTCTTTCCTGTCAATTATCTCTGTGTCTTGTCTGTTCAGGCACCTCCATGTTAAAGTTTCTCCCTCTCATCATTGGCTATTGTGTATGGACAAGCAGGTGCCACAGGCACACAATCACAAGCCAGTAAAACAAAAGTTTTTATTCATATGAAATCACTTGTTCAGGAAAATACAGTTAACTAGAAATGCAACTGTAATATTGTGCAGTTTTGTAGGAATGTGTGTGTTTGCACGGAAAAGCGCCTGCTGTACTTGTGTGGGGCAGAGGCTTTTGTCGCCTGAGATTTGTCTTTGAAGGCACTTAGGTGTTGCAAGCCTTCAAAGAGTGTTAGACAGGATCACACATTACAGAGACTCTCTTCAAAGAGACTTTATTTACATCATATCTCCTCCTGCTTCTCTCATTCCCTCTCTTGCTACGTTCTAAAACTCACTGCTTGCACAAATATAATGCTTAAGTATTCCTTAGTTAATACTTGGGGGAAGAAAACACCCTTTACCCAGTGAAGTTTTACACAATTTGCTTTCAGTCTACCTCTAAACATCGAAGCGAACTGTGAAAACCAGTTGTATTCTGTCTAAATCTGTGTTTTTGTCTGAAATTGTGCTCCTGTGAACTTTTTTCAGTGTCCATTTAAAAGTGTGCACATGTAAGTACAGTCCAAATCAAGTATCCCACTATAAACTAATGGCTGCTGTGGAAATCTGAAATGAATGTAGGTGAACACAGGCAGGTTACCTTTATGAGTTTTATTTACCTTTGCACAGCAGTCAAGTAAGAGTACAGACAGCATGACAGCAGTCTAGATGCTTTTTGAAAAAGCAGAATTATAAACAGTAAATCAGATGCTGAAAAGGAAAGTTGTCTGCTATGGTCACAGCATACTCATAACTCATACATTAACATGTGTTACATATGAAAGAATGAACTAATATGGAGCCTGCTATTCTGTAAGTACAGCTTATAAATGTTGCAATTTGATTCCACATATTTACTGTATCACTGAAATAGTAGCTCATATGATAATGGCTTTAAAAATAATAAATGCATCAGCAAAGTGTGAGGATGTTTTGTCCATGTGTGACATGCATGCAATTCCATTTTTCAGTGGCACTGTGGTATACGGGTTTGTATACCTGAATACTGAATAAAATTAAGATGGAATATCAGTCGTGAAAAAATTAGAGATTTTCCAACATCACATCATGGTTGCCTCTGCCAATGGTTGGACAGCTCCTGAGATCCACAGTCACCTAAGGTGACTTATCAGGGAGCCAGATACCAGAAGCCAGAACAGCCATGCTACCAGAAGGTGCCGAGGCTGTTCACTAAAAATGCTGTCACACACAATTTGCTGCTTACACAACCCTGAATCCAAAAAATTCATGGGCAGGTGCTTCGGACTGTGGGAATTGGTATTTAAGATAAGATAAGATAAGATAGAACTTTATTAATCCCTCGGGTGGGTTCCTCTGGGAAATTCGACTTCCAAAAAAAGCACAGCAACGACCAAAGTTACAGTTACAGAACTGTTATATATATATATATACACACACACACACACACACACACACACACACACACACACACACACACATATATAAATACAGAGACAAATATAAATAAAATATACAAAGGGGATAAATAGAATAAATAGGAATAAAAAATAAAAATACAAGTGAATTGCACATTTCAAGTATTGAGTCTATTGCACTGTTGACTATTTACAAAAAGTATTGCACAAGGTATTGTACAGTGAGGTGAAGAGGCACTACAGCTTAGTTGTTCCCCCCTCCTTTGTCCTCCTGTTTCCCCTCCCTCTCCCCTCCACTGTGTGAAGTCAACCTCTATACTCAGTGCCCAAGAAGAAAGCCATTGTTTACAAAATGGCACAAAGGGCACATAAAAGGAAGCCTGATGAATATTGGCAACACACTTTTGGCAATATGAAACCAAAATGAATTGTGCAGGATTTCTGGCATGGGTCTGGCCAGGACTACCACAGTGACTGCATAATGCTGATGGTGAAACAGGGAAGTTCGGGCGTGCTGCTAAGGGATGCATGAATACAAAGGCTATATGTGCAATTACATTTATAAATGGCACTGTGGTTTGCAAGTTTGTATACCTGAATACTGAATGAATGAAGATGAACTACAAATCCTGAAATAAGAAAACATTTTCCAACATTACAATGATTTCAAACACTGTACCACACATGAAAAAACTGTGAGCTGGCCAAGTATGTCTCCTGATTTTAATGTATTATAAGAGCTGAAAAATATTATGTGCGGAAACAAATCTACAGATTTATGCAAGGTTGATCCGTGGCCATGAAGAATAGAATTTTTACTGAAATAAAAACCCAGATGTAAATAATATTAAGGAAATAAAAGGATGAAAACTTGGGAACAAATTGTGCAGTGCAGTCTAGTGCCTCCCATCTGAGCCAGAAATGTCAGCGAGAGCACTGCTGTTCCAACTGCATATAGAGTACTTCACCACTATGTTGTTGGGAGTCTGGACTCCCAAGCTGAACTCATCAAGCTTGAAGTTCCAAGAATGCCAGTCTGAACTTGGCATACACCATACTGAGAATGGCCTTGGGTCTTTTGGTCCCCTCCGCTCTTAATGGTGCTAAAGCATTCAAACCACCTCTCAATATACTCTATGCCTTTCTGTTTGTCTGTGTTGGATCTACTCTTATTCTTAATTATACTACTTCTCTGTCATAGCTTTGATGTAGTTGGCTGTTTTCACAGTGATAAGACATGAAAAAGATGATTAAGGAATGACTTTAACAGAGAGAGAGAGAAATGTCAAGCCTGTAAATTTACAATTACTCTTGTGAGATACTTTTGAAAGCTCAGACACTTCTTAAGACAATTTGATTGCAAAGGCAAATGTCTTCCTGACATTGGAGCTGACCGGTTTTTGTGGCCATGGTTAGGGACTTGGCTACAAATAGGTGCGCAGATGCTCTATGTAGTGATTATGAGTTGTCCGAGAAGTTTGCAAATAGGTCTGCATGAATGACGTAGGAAATGAGATGAGAGACAGAGAGAGAACTTCTGTTAAGCTGCTAATGGACAACCTCAGCTTTTTAATTTATTGGACAGTTCCCAAGTCTACACTCCACATCTTTACATTTTTAGGCATTCAGCTGACACTTTAATCCAGAGTGTGTCCCACTGAATAAGTATGGGGGATTTCTTTGTCTTGTGCAAAGACATTTTGACAGGACATACAGCTGTTGGCAGACTATTGCAGACAATCTCTCTGAATATTAACTCTGTCCTGCTGTCCTGTCTATACTGGTAATTGTTACCAGATGAGCATTTAATGTCAATCTGAGCAATAGGCTATTAACAGCTATGGCATACGGTGATTTTAAGAGAACTGAGACTGACATCCCTCCTTTTTGTACAAAGAAGAAAGTAAAAGAGTTCCATTATGCATTCACAAGTGATTTGTTTGATAAATGCTGAGAATTAGGCTAAGATATATGAACACACAGTGACGCATTCAGTTATTTTCAAAATAAATCATCCAACTTAGAATAGATATGAAAATGTAATATAACCATTTTTGAATAACTGCAGGCACACACACACACACACACACACGCACACGCACACACACACACACACACTTGCTTGACCCTTCATTATAACCCTTATTTCCTGCTTCATTTGTTTCTTAACCATAACCTACTGCTTCCACACTCATGTTAGCAGACTTTTGTGAAGAACACTATGTACATTCTTACTTGTGTAGAGTGGAAACTTGGACATGGTAGAGGTCTCACCTCACACACAGCAAGCTTTTTGGTAATGAACTGAAATGTTTGCCATTTTGAACTTGTGATGCCTCTGATCACATATAATAACTAACTCAGCTATTAAGGCCAAGGTAACAATGTATAATGTCATCCATAGATAGGTAACACTTTCTAGAATAATATTACATAGAAGATTATTTAATTGAGTGATACAGGGTCAGAACCTAGAGAAATAATGTTGAAACAAATGTATGTTTATTTAATAAAGCAATAAAGAGCGATGTCAGTTAGAATTTATGTATGTAATAAAGTTGTAATATCAAAGTAATAATCGATGATTAAAAAATTGTATTGTGTTACCACATTTTAATGTTGAAATTAATACTGCATTTTGTCCCCAGTAACCTTTCAATTTGAGCATAACAGTTTAAATATTATAATTAATGCTGTGGCTTATTACCATGAAGCTTGTTACCTGGAAGACCTTTGGTAGAAAACTAACATTGTAAATGTGCAGTCTCCCTCTAAAAGTAATCAGGGTACATAATATAAGTGTTACTGAGTGATAAATTGAATTTAAGCATCTGTGAATGTATATATGGTTAATTTTCTGCTAATTACATAAACAATTCTTCCTTCCTCCAGCTTAAAAGATTCAGTTAGCCACAAAATGCTCACCATGTTAAACTAGACTTACTATTACTTCGTCATTATTTGGTTATTATATATATTGGTATTTAAGTGGTAATAACTTACAAATATTATAACAAATATTGCTTCCACTACTACCACATCATTACCAAGCTGTAATATAAAGTGCAACAATAATATAAAAGCCTGATGGTCAAGTTACACTCCAGGGAAATAGCAAACGTACAAAAGTATGCAGTTTAACTTCTATCCTAAAATTTTAGCTACTTAAAACTTCCCTTACTCTGGTCCAGCATCTCATCTCTTGTTAGATTATATAGATTTTAATATTCCATTCGTTGCTTTAAAAAAATACAGTAGTTAGGCCCATCTTTTCCAACAAGACCCAGTAGGCATCTTTAGATCCTTGGTTCATTTTCGTTCCTCTCATAATTTATGCATCCAACCAAGGTTTTTTGCCATGGGGGCACTTGGGTGTTTGATTTTAATTCATTAAAATCAAAACAGGAGATAAGCAAGCTGAACAAGTTGTCAGTTCAGTCAGATTTTGTTTAATCCTGAAAAGCTTTCTCAGCTTTCTGGAGTACAGATTTAAAAAAAAGAAGAAAAAAAAGAAAAAAAGAAAGTTCTGAAAAGGCAGACAGATGAAGGTAGATTCATAGCATTTTCCCAACCACCCTAATGGAACCTGTACAACAGAGGAGATGGTGAAAAACAGGCAGAGAGGTAGCGATAACAGAGATGAAAATGGGGCAATGTTAAACTGTAGCTCAAAATGATTAAAGGAAGATTTTAGGTGCAAAGCCCTGTTGCTAGTTTTATTTGCAACAATTTGTTTATTTTATATTAACTTATTTGGAAACATGCATCTTACATCCCATTGTGACAAATATTAGCCACTAAGCCTAGTTCCTCATGTAATTTCAAGTAGAATCCATAGGGGAGCTGAGTTACCACTGATCTATAATGCACAGAAAAAGAGTGCCTATGGGGCTTCGGGGGATTTTCTGTATGTGTGCTGGGCTTTGGCATATAATTCTTTCATCATTCGGATTCTCTGTTTCTCTTTTTTTCTTTTTTTTTGTCCGACTCAGTGAGTATTTAGGCAGAAGTGAAGGTTGGACATGACTGCTGGGGATGTTTTCTGCAGCATTAAGTGCTCTGGGAATCTACTTCTGCCAGAGCTGTGCCCAGGCACTGTCCTGTCTCTTTTGGGTGAAGCATGAATTCCATAATTCCCTTGAACGCAGACAGCTGGATAAAGGAAACAGGAGGACCTCAGACCATCTAGATGGAGAGCAGCAAGCAGACAGAAAGCAAGAGAGTGAGATGCGAAAGGAAAGAGCGGTTTAGAAAGAGCTCAAAAACAGAAAAATTACAAGGACACGGACTATGAAATACAGAAAGACAGCCCAGTGTTTATATAAGAGACAAACAGGACTGAAATCCCTTGCTATGGAAAGTAGGAGAGTGATGTTGTGTTTCACAGGCGCAGCCAAGACAATGTAAGAACTACTGTCATGTGTCATCAGAATCACCCAGCTGTTATCAGTACTTTGGTGCTGAGATGGGGGATGATTCAGTAGTTTGCATGAACGCGCGCACGCGCACGCAGCAACTGACAGAACAATCTCCTTTAATCTCAATAACCATGAACATGATAGATTGACCCAATTAATCTGCAAAGCAAGTGATTGGTAATTTCATTGCTTTACTCCTTATCAAATCCTGTAGTGTCTGCCGTATCACTACCCCCCACCCCACCCGTATCCATAATGCATGCATTGTGATAATTTGAAGTGCATTATGTAACAATTTCTCAAAACCTTCAGGCAGCAGTGGGTGAAGAGGTGGAAGAAGCAAGGGATTTGCTGCAAGAGAAGGAGGAGAAAGGAAGCGAAAAGAGGAGGGAGGTGAAACAGAGAAGCCCTGAAAAATCAAGGGCAATCTAGGATGAGAAAATGAGAATAGGATAAAGGAGGGAGGTGTTACAGGGATGTGCAGAACTGTATTCATGCAAGCAACTTCAAAACAAGACAGGCAAAATGTTTGTTTGTGGCAGCAAAGGAGACAGTGGAGGGGGACTGACGCCTCTTTCTAATCCGCACGTCGAAGCAGCCCTACAGAGAATAAGATAAACATGGTCAGTGTACATAAAAGCTTAAAAGGCCAAGTGTGAAAAACACGATACTGTCTTTAAATGTGGCTGGGAAGCCTTTTGAGTCTTTGTTTGACAAAGCCAGCAGAGACATGCGAAAAGGTAGGTGGACAGAGAGGGGAGGTGGCATACAGCAAGGGGCCTGAGGCAGAATCAAGCCCAGACCGCTGCAGGACACACCAAGGCTTCTGTGTATCCTTGCACACTCATCCAGGAGAGCTTTTATCTAATATCACATGAATACAAGAGTTTGTGTCCATATAAAAGTGGTAATTTTTTTTAAATTAAAAAAATAACTAAAATCCCTAATAGCACAACTTGTATCATAGCAAAATGCACAAATTAAAATGTATTACATCTACCCGTTTCCAAAGCAGTAAACCCCGGTGCTGGTATTTATGATACAGAGTGCTTTGCTACAAACAAAATTTTAAAAGGAAAAGTGTTTTTTATTTAACCCGTTTTCTCTTCATTAAACCCTGAAGTCATGTTTAATACAGTGCGGCGGTTCTGATATATCTTGTTAGAGGAGGTCATATAATCAGCCTCTTCCTGAAAGAAAGCACTGATTAAAGAGGTATGTGTAAAGAAAGCTGAAACTGTTTCTAATTGATTTCAAATACCGAGAATTGAATACTAAATCAAAACTCATTGATTTTAACTCATGCATAGTTTAGTCTTTTTCAAACTCTAGTTAAAGATTCTCAAGGTTCCAGAGTTATAATGTGAATATCTCATTTCATACATAAATTCATTTTTCGTCATGTTCACCTTTTTAAAGTTGTTCAACTTTCTCCTTTTCACATTTGCAGCTGAATGGACTCGAGAGCTTGAGCGAACAAGACATTTGTTCACTCAGGTAATTGTTGTTCTATTGTGTCCACTTAAACAAGTTTCAAACATGTATTTGCCAGGGCACGTCAGGCTGCCCTCAGGCCTTTTGCATCTCACTTAAATCACATTACGGCCACAGTTGAGCATCAAGGGTATTTTAAGCCATTATTTGAAACAACAACAAGCATCGCTTTTCATGTCCTCTCGTGTTTACCCCCCCTCCATTCCACAATTTATGATCAGAGTATGTTCGCAGCTCGGGTATGTCTTGGCAGCTGCTACAAGACAGTTCGAGTACTCAGATGCTGGGTATCCAAAATGCCAAGTTTTCTGATCAAACACAAAAGTGCCCAGAGAAATTAAAGCCCTTCAAAGGCTACAGTCAGTCAACTGGATGTAATCCTGTAAGTAATGATGTGAAGAGACAAAGGCAATATTTTACATAATGAAAGAGGCTGTGCCTTAAAGACTCTCTTTTGTGGTTTCATAATCAATAATGTCAATAGGCATTTCTCCATGTGTGCAGTGCAGCGGTAATCCTGATTTTTATTTTCTCTGTGTTCACTGTTATAATGATAAGCTAAGACAGCTTTCTGATTTAATCATCTGCTTTGCTTTACAGTTCAATGTGCACTTCAAAGGTCAATCTGCTAGGACTAACCAGACTTAATGTCTGTGTGCTGGACTCAGGAGAAAAGCCACTAAGCCACAGAATCGCAGCAATATGTGGGTCCACTATGTAAATGTACTAAATCACAGGTATAGTGTTGTACTTAGAATCTACTCTTCTGGAAGGTAAATGCTTTTTTCCCCCACCGTAGCTTTGTGTTTGTGATACATATAAGTATAATCCTATATAACAGTCTAATTTGAAGATTTTTCCCATCCCACTGCCTCCATTGTTGATTTCCAAACTCTACAATAAACTATTGCAAACGCCGCATGAATTTAGTGGAAGAGTGAAGTGTATTTGCTGTTAAACCTCACTGCACGGCAAGCCTGGCAGCATGTGCCACTAGACCGAGCACAGCAGCATTTTTAATGTGAAGGAATAGAGGGAGGAATGGACGAGGGTCTGTGTTGTGCATTTGAAATGCAGGGGGTAGGAGGTAAGAAGGGTTTGGTTTGCCTGAGGCAAAACGTCCGCAAAGTGCATATTGAATGTGAATTGTCCTGATCTGAGTTCATCTCCACATTCAAACAAAAGCTTACCAATGGATAGCAAAAACTATCTAATACACACATTATTTGTAGGCTTGGGACATGTGCTATGAGTTCTTCATATGCCATTCACTGTACAACTTAACAGTAAGATTTTATCTGCCTTGAGCTGGATTGACGGTTTTGCAAAACAGTTGGCAGCTACATGTCTGCTCCCCTAGCCTCTGACATGTTACGTGTTCTGTTTTTTACGTCATATATTTTTTTCTTTATAGAGGAGACTAATAGCCAGCAATACTTACTGAAACATGTCTCTGTCATGTCTGTGAATAAACAACAGTAGTAGTTCTAACTAAGCTCTTCAGATTTGGTTTCCGGGACAGGAAAAGTTGCAATACGATTAATAAATAGAAACAACCAATATGTTGAATATTTTGAAAATGTAATATTTGAAGTGGCAGTCACATAGTAAACAGTAATAGTTACCTACTTAACACTGGACGTTGGTTAGACGTGCAGGTTGTGTCTTTAGAGATGGCACGATACCACTTTTTTATGTCCGATACCGATATCATAAATTTGGATATCTGCCGATACCGATATGAATCCGATATAGTGTTTTTTAATCAACAAAACTGTTTTTTAAATATCTTGCTGCATTTTGTATAAGTTCATACTCAAGTTTAAAACAACAACTACACTAAAGCTATTCTGTTATACCTGTATGCAAAAAAAAATGTTTCATAGTTCAGCAATACTGATCAATCTAATAAACTTAAACCTACACCATCCTCCCTATTCTGGTATTTTAAAGAGTACTTAGCATAAATATTAAGCAACCTAACTAATAGGGTTCCAACTCCCAGCAACAACAAAAATAAATAAATAAAAAATAGGGAACCACCCCTCACGCTCCACCTCATGATGCTTAATCGACGTAATCAACCTTAATTTGATGCAGTGTGAAAAAAATGCACAGAAATCAATTATTTTTCAAGAAATATTAAATAGATTCAACATCTTTCTTCAACAAAATTGCAGACTGCACAGATGGTACCTTCCCAAAGGAAAAAGTACTATAGCTTACTAGGGTATATATATTAGACTTAATAGTTACTATATACAGTAATGGACTTCTATTCATTTTGCATCAAATTAAAACTTTGGGTGTCAGATAATTATTTATTAAAAGCTTGACATTTTAAATGAGAATAAGAAAGAAAAGTATGTCTTTGTGCCCCCTTTTCCCTGTTAATGCCCTATCGGCCCCCCTGGCTAAACTTTGCTAGATCCGCCCCTGCACAGTTACCAGCCGTCAGCTACGTAGAAAAAGATCCTGGAGTAGAAAGTAATATTAAATACATTCTAACAACAGCTGATCAAGCTTAAACGTGCTTCTGTTGTTCAGCCGCTGGTTTCCTCTTTCTGGTGCAAAGTGGGCCAAAAGCAAACTAGAGACACGGACTCGCGACAGAAAAGCTGATCAGCTGATCGTTAAGCAGTTTCATGATTGAAGTAGCAGCAAGAAGAGGCAGTCGCTCCATATATCGTTTGTTAAGCTTAACGCAGGAATGCTTTACAAACATTCAGAGATGGACTTACACACTTGCTTTACTTCTCTCGGGGATAACTTTGTCGGAGATGAAATGCCGGGTTGCTAGCGAAGCTCCACATGCTATCCAGAGCACCGACAGGTCCTGCATGCCACAGCCGCTCTATCACGTGATGCATACTGCTCCGACGTGCTAACGTTCTGAGGTGAGTTACGGCGTATTGCAAGTTTTGTGAGGTGCTTTCGTGATATTTAATGGATCGGATTACATTTTTTATTTTTCTCCGATATCCGATCCAGTAATTTAGGTCAGTATCGGACCGATACCGATATGTAATATCGGATCGGTCCATCTCTAGTGTCTATAATGAATCCATCAGTCCATGACCAATTCTGCACATCTATACGACGTCCAAACTAGGTCCACAATTTGGGTGTCCAGCCATGACATTATATGATGTTCAACATTTGAACTTTGGACTGGGTAATTCTTTTGGACATGATGTGGACATCTAATGACAGGTGCAGGGAATTTACATGATTAATAAAGGTTGATTTTCTGGTTTTTCTTTAACTGGTTTATTTATTCCAGTTAATCAACTTATTTGAAGTAACAAGTTTAAAACGGTCACTAATTAAAATGTATTGAAATATTTAAAACATTGAAATCCATGATAAAATGTAAATAATAATGGTTAAAGTATTTTGATAGGAGTGCAATGGGTTTAATAAGTTTAAAAGAGCATTTGCATGATATGTGTTCAGCTTTACTAGTATCCTGTTTTAGTGTGACGAGCTCATGATTGTAAGACGACGTGTGGTTGTGATCAGTAGCTGGACTGAGAGAAGTTGCAACGGAAAGTACGAGAAGTTTGTGCAAATGCGTATGTATGAACTCGACTATCTGCTTGACAGCCTTTGTCATTGTGCGCATTTTGCAAACTTGGAGTTGTCTGCTGATCACTTTACATTCCTTCACACGTAACTCTTATTATTTAGTCCCATATCAGAAGGTGGGATACTGTTCCAGATCATTTTCTAATAATGTCATTTTATCAAATGATAACTGGAAATGCATACAAAGGTGAAAAACATAGCTACAGAAAAATTAACTGGTAGCATATAGAAAACACATCCTCCACCCTCTGGAAAAATTGGTACCACAGAAGTGAGTCTAAATTTGACGTTGAAAGACGACTACATTTGGACTATAAATAGACATGGAGGTCTATTGATAGATGTAACAAAACGTCATCTGGCATTACAAAACAACCTTTTCAGTGGACCAAAATTGGACGTCCACAAATATACATATAAAAGACGGCACTCTGATGCCACTTTGCGCAGTGGGAAAATGTTTTTTTTTTCAACCCTGCTAAGATCATTAAATTCTTAATACGGTCACTGGCAACTTCTTTTCTAGATAAACCTTGGCAGTAATGGATTGGACCTCCTTTTGCTTCATGGCACAGATTAAAAAAAGGGACTTTGGTTCTTATTGACATGATGCCATCACCAATTTTGCTGCAGATGCATCATCTGCACATCCATGGTGTGAATCTCCAGTTCCACCACATCCAAACAGTTCTCTGTTGTACTGAGATCTTTTGACTGTTGAAACAGTTTAGTACAATGAACTCATTGTCATGTTCAAGAAATCCGTTTGACCTTTGTGACATGGCACGTTATCCTGGTGGAAGTACCCACTGGAACAGGGGTACACTGTGGGTATAAAGGGTCATGGGCATGGTCAGGAACAAGCTGTGGTATTTAAATGATCCTCAGGTGGTACTAACGGGACCAAAGTGTGCCAAGAAAATATTCCCAACACTACTACACAACCACCAGCCTGAACTGCTGATACGTGGTAGGGTGAATTGATGCTTTCATGTTATTCTGCAGAATTCTGACCCTACCATTCGAATTTTGCAGCAGAAATTGAGATACATCATACAAAGCATTTTTGTAATCTACTATAGTCCAGTTTTGGTGAATCCATTTGAAATGTAGCTTTAGGCTTTTCTTCTTAGATGACAGGAGTAACTCTCAGTGTGGTCAAATTTTGATGTGTTGTGCATTCATAGATGCCTTTCTGACTATCTTGGTTATAAAGAGTGGTTATTTAAATTGCTGTTGCATTCCTATCAGCTTGAAGCAGTGTGGCTATTGTCTTCTGAGCTCTAGCACTCAGCGATTTCACACTTACTGGATATTTTCTCTTTTATCTGACCATTCCCTGTAAGTCCTAGAGATTGTTGTTGTGTGAGAAAATCCCAGTAGGTCAGCAGTTTCTGTAATGCCGTCTGGGACCAACACCCATATCATGTTCAAAGTCACTTACATCACCTTTCCTTCCTATTTTGATGCTTGATTTGAACTTAACAGGCTGTCCTAACCATGTCTAGATGCCTAAATGAACTGAAATGCTGCCATATGATTGGCAAATGCAGTTGAAGAGGTGCATCCATAAGAGTAGCCAGTGAGTGCAAATGTGTTTTCTAATGTTATAGTGCTTTATATTCTGTGTAGTGTCGCCTGTTTGTCTCATGAAAGTAATGGGAAGTACAACCAGGCCCATCAAAGCACTTGCTGAACCAGACTGAAGCTTCAGCTCAGGGGTCTGTTGTTCTGTTTCAGAATACATCAATTACAACAAAAAGATGCCGGCTCCCACTAAGCACATGCATAACTATATGTGACACTTGTGCATGTTGGGGAAGCAAGAAAAGTAATTATAGGTGAGAAAAAAAAAACTTGTACTAAGAAATCCAGCAATAGAGTGTACTGACAGATCTTTTTGTGTTGGTCTCAAGACAATTTGTGAATTAGTCACAGAATGAGATTTGTTTGTTGTGTATGTGGACATCAATTTTCCTTTTTCTTCTGACAGTCAGTTCAAGTTTTCTGGAGTCAATATTTTTTTAGACCAGCGCTAAGACAGCTGAGCTGTTTAACATGTATTAAACATACTTAATAGAAATTCTATGTAAACAATTTCAGTATAAAATTACTGCAATTTTATACTGAAAGTTTCTTGTGGGATTCACACTCCAGTGGTATTTGTGTAAATCCCTTGAATTCTTCCTCCTAAAGTGGATTTTATTAATGTTTGAAATGAGATACACTTCTATATTTTATATATAATTTTTCATTTATATAAATGGCATGTTAAGGGGAATTATTGTCCATGAAAAAAATGTATACATTTTTGAAAACTTATTTTGCTTCACTCTAACTTAAGGTCAGTCTAGAAACCAGAGTAGCATCACTAATGTGGCATGCATGAAAGGTACAAAAGTTACAAATTGAAAGTCACTGACAATGAAGTGGAAAAAAAGACATAAACCATTCATGCTGCATATTAAAATTTTGATGCTTGAAGATGTTCGAACAGGAAGGAAAAGAAATGCTGATATGACTAGCAGATTAACGCCTGATTATACTTTTCAGTTACACTTGGTGGAAAACTTAACACTTTAAGGTCCATAAGAATAAAGGAGGCGTCAAACCCCCTATTAAGATTGTAATGAAGTGGGATGTTGATATCAAAACATGAACCTTTAATCTTTTCCACATTGTTCCCATATTACTCAGAGTGGTGACACATTTTAATGTCGACAGTTTCAGTTAGCCTGAGGCATGACTGAACTAAGTGGCTGCTTATGGTACCAAAGCAACCACGGGGCCACAGAGAGCATAAAAAAGAAAAAAAAAATTGTTTTTCAACTATTTAGCTAGCAACATTTCTCAAAAAAACAAAACAAACAAACATTCAAATGGGATATTATTTTTTTATGATTTACAGCATGTTTTTCTCTTTTTGCACCAATTACAAAGATACATGGTCTGTGCTTGATAGACCTTGGTGTCCCAAAACTTTTGTGTGTACAATCCTGTGAAGGACATTGTTACTGCTTCTGTAGTAGTTAAGAGGGTAAGTGGCAGTGAGTTTCTGCTTATCAAAACCACTTGATTAACAAGTGTGAGCACCTATATAAAAACATAGGTTTTGGTGGTTTGTAGGTCTTTTGTGTGTTAACACAAGGGCAAAGAGGAACAACATCAGCAATGGTCTTAAAGAAGCAATCAATGTAGATTTATTCTACTGTAAAAACAAATTTTCAAAAGTGGAAAACATTCAAGACAGATGCCAGTCTTCTGGGAGGTGGAGGTCCTAGTAAATTCATCCAATGGTTCGACCATGCATGCACAGAGAAATCTCAATAACTACATGGAAGAGACTGAGGCTCAGTTAAGATGCTAAATGTGAAAGTTCAGGACAGTAAACCATTTTGGGGGGTTTCCTGGAAACCATAAGAAATTTGTAATAGTGTCCTTTGGTTAGACAAGACCAAAGTGAAGTGGTTTGGGCCCCTCTTAGCAGTTGTTAAACAAATTAGTGGTGTGGTGATGATTTGGACTTTTCTTGAGCCACAGCACCTGGAACTAAGTATTCTAGAGAGAGATGTGAAACCATCTGTCTGACAACATGGCAGAAATTGGGTAATACAAAAGAACAACGATCCCAAGCACAACAGCAAATTTACACACAGAATGACTGAAAAAGAAAAGAATCAACGTGTCAGTGGCCCAGTCAAAGTCCAGACTGCAAACTGATTAAGATGCTGTGGCGGGACTTTAAGAGAGCTCTGCATAAATGAATGTCTGCAAACCTCAATGAACTGAAACATTGTTGGAAAACAAAATTGGGCAGAATTCCTCCACAGCGATGTGAGAGACTGTTAAAGTAATTCAGAAAACACTGGATATGTCTGACAGGAAGCAAAGAAGAAGCATACACAGGGGAAGAGCACAAAAAACAACAAAATCACATAAGCACTTACGTACACACATAACTTGTGTAGGGCTATTGTGTCATACTAGACTTTAAAAGTACTGTGTTGCTCACTAAACGGAAGTTACTAAAGGGGTGATTGAGGAGGTGTAAAGCGCAACGGTAAGTGCATGACGCTCTGTTGCTGAGGTGTAAGAGGTGAGGTTGGAGGTGTAAGGAGACCAGTGATGTGTTGGCAGTGTGTCTAATGCTGTTGAAATTTTTTGTTGGATACTTTCATCATGGTGACAAAGTGTTACAGGAGGGGTTGGATTATACTTTCATTTGACAGCAGCAGCGGAAGGTGGAGGCAATAGAAATAACCTTGGTTAATATTAAGCTTGCTGTTTTTGGTTTTCCAGCTTTCAGCTTTACTTTAAGTCAGCAGATTTTAAAAAAGTCAAGGAACACAGCAACTGGGAATCACAGTGGTGAGCTGGTAGAGACCAAAAAAGAGCTGAAAGCAGGGAACATTGCATGTTTGTGCCACAGTGATATTTCTTTGTAACTGCTGGTCAAGTATGTGGACATGGTAAATAGCTGGTAATGAATTCCCCTTCACTGCATAATATGTCAATTTGTATTTACACACACATTCTGCAGCCTCCAACTAAGCTGAAAGAAAATGTAACATGTTTAAAGTCAAAAGTATTATACACCAACCTTACATCATTTTGGCTGTTACCCATTAGGGGTAGGATTAAAAATAGATGTTGCATTTGCAAAATGGTAAATAGTTACTGTATATGGAGTGCAGAATTATTAGGCAAGTTGTATTTTTGAGGAATAATTTTATTATTGAACAACAACCATGTTCTCAATGAACCCAAAAAACTCATTAATATCAAAGCTGAATGTTTTTGGAAGTAGTTTTTAGTTTGTTTTTAGTTTTAGCTATTTTAGGGGGATATCTGTGTGTGCAGGTGACTATTACTGTGCATAATTATTAGGCAACTTAACAAAAAACAAATATATACCCATTTCAATTATTTATTTTTACCAGTGAAACCAATATAACATCTCCACATTCACAAATATACATTTCTGACATTCAAAAACAAAACAAAAACAAATCAGCGACCAATATAGCCACCTTTCTTTGCAAGGACACTCAAAAGCCTGCCATCCATGGATTCTGTCAGTGTTTTGATCTGTTCACCATCAACATTGCGTGCAGCAGCAACCACAGCCTCCCAGACACTGTTCAGAGAGGTGTACTGTTTTCCCTCCTTGTAAATCTCACATTTGATGATGGACCACAGGTTCTCAATGGGGTTCAGATCAGGTGAACAAGGAGGCCATGTCATTAGATTTTCTTCTTTTATACCCTTTCTTGCCAGCCACGCTGTGGAGTACTTGGACGCGTGTGATGGAGCATTGTCCTGCATGAAAATCATGTTTTTCTTGAAGGATGCAGACTTCTTTCTGTACCACTGCTTGAAGAAGGTGTCTTCCAGAAACTGGCAGTAGGACTGGGAGTTGAGCTTGACTCCATCCTCAACCCGAAAAGGCCCCACAAGCTCATCTTTGATGATACCAGCCCAAACCAGTACTCCACCTCCACCTTGCTGGCGTCTGAGTCGGACTGGGGCTCTCTGCCCTTTACCAATCCAGCCACGGGCCCATCCATCTGGCCCATCAAGACTCACTCGCATTTCATCAGTCCATAAAACCTCAGAAAAATCAGTCTTGAGATATTTCTTGGCCCAGTCTTGACGTTTCAGCTTGTGTGTCTTGTTCAGTGGTGGTCGTCTTTCAGCCTTTCTTACCTTGGCCATGTCTCTGAGTATTGCACACCTTGTGCTTTTGGGCATTCCAGTGATGTTGCAGCTCTGAAATATGGCCAAACTGGTGGCAAGTGGCATCTTGGCAGCTGCACGCTTGACTTTTCTCAGTTCATGGGCAGTTATTTTGCGCCTTGGTTTTTCCACACGCTTCTTGCGACCCTGTTGACTATTTTGAATGAAACGCTTGATTGTTCGATGATCACGCTTCAGAAGCTTTGCAATTTTGAGACTGCTGCATCCCTCTGCAAGATATCTCACTATTTTTGACTTTTCTGAGCCTGTCAAGTCCTTCTTTTGACCCATTTTGCCAAAGGAAAGGACGTTGCCTAATAATTATGCACACCTGATATAGGGTGTTGATGTCATTAGACCACACCCCTTCTCATTACAGAGATGCACATCACCTAATATGCTTAATTGGTAGTAGGCTTTCGAGCCTATACAGCTTGGAGTAAGACAACATGCATGAAGAGGATGATGTGGACAAAATACTCATTTGCCTAATAATTCTGCACTCCCTGTATATCTGAGGGAGGAAACATCAAACGTATGAAGAAGAACTTTTAGAAGATCAAAATATTAATAGAGTAAGTAAGTTCTTGGGGATCCCTTTACTTTAAATATAGCTGGGTCAGACTTTCTTTAAGACCACAAAACACAGTGCTTCTCAGACGTATTCTAGTGAATCGACTCAACGTTTCCATTTAAAGCATCTAAAATTAACAGGCATTTTCTTTTTTCTTACTAAAGTCAACTTTGAACTCTATGTTGGTGTAGTTTTTGTTTAGTGTAATACGCTTTCCATAACACTCCTGCAAAAATAATTCAACATAGGGGGGGTGGGGGTGGAGAAGCATGCAGCTGATAATACTGCAGCTTGGATTTAGATAGCAGCCTAGCTGTTGGGGGGCCTGAAGGGCCTTCAGCAAAATTGATGAGGACTGAACGTTCGGGAACCAGCAGGCAGAGCTGACTGGCAGTATTTACCGTTCCCAAGTAAACATAATGTAGATCACCTGTGTTGCTTTGAATTTCACCATGACCTGTAATTCTTTTTGGACTATGCACGAATCTAAGCACAAAGAGAAAAGCATCAAAATGTTAGACCGTGGAGGCTTTGAAACTTTGCTGAAAAAAATAGACTGAGAGAATAAATAAGTGTCAAGTGCTAAAGAAGTCAACCAGAAACACTTTTATTCAGTAGGTAGAAACAATATGAGCTCACACTTACAGCTGCTGAAAATATGGCTCCTCCTCGGGGCTTTCTTGTCTTATCGGATACAGTACACGTCCTGGGCAAAAGCCCCACTGGAATGGAAGCACATTTATCTTCTTCCAGTGTGAGAGCCTTAAATAGTCTTTTACCTACAAAAAAAATAATTTAATGCTTCCCTCTGTATATATTGTATTTGCTATTAATTCAGCATCCTTATACCCTTTATCACACCTATGCTGCATGTATTTGCAGCCGGGAGCTCTCTAACTAGAAAAAGTAAAAAATGATTCTCCTATAAGTTGGATTTATTCTACTGGGTAACTGGTAATATGTTTCTTAAACCTGGCTTAGTCATTTATCTTTCTCCAAAAAGACAGCTTACCAGAAAATCACAGTCATTTTGTTTTCTTGAGCCAACAAAATACTAAAGAATATCATTTTTGGATGTACTAGGCCTCTTGCCCTACCACAGCTGGGTTAGGTTGCAGCCCCACTGCAACCCCAAAGTAGATAAGGGGTTAGGATTAGGGCCATTTTAACTATTTGTCCAGTTCAGTAAGGTGAATTAGAATAGAATATTCTTTATTGTCATTGTCACAAGTACAATGAAATTGAAAGATGTCTCCGGTCAGTGCAACATCACGAAAGATAAATACTTAAAAACTATTTTTTAGACACATTAGACACAAACTTGTGACATAAGTTGTAACTGACTGTATTATTATAGGTTCTTTACATTACAATATAAGTTGCTTGGGGTGACTGTTGTTGTGATATATATAAGTGCTATATAAGTAAAGTGTAATCGAACTGAAATTATTTGACTTGATTTGAACAGAATTGAATTGCTTTTTGTAAACAAAGGAGTTTAAAATTGACCTTAACTTCTAAAAAAGACCAATCCTAAATTATATTATACACACCTAGTGAGAACAGACTCATTTGGAGCAGCAGTCAGTTTTATGATGCATTACATAAATGAAGTCAAACAAATTCATATGGATTTTGAACAGATTTTATGTAGACCTTTGTTCACTCTTCCTATTACCAAATAAAAACGGACAAAGGTGTGTCGTGAAATACTGATGCTTTTAAGATGCTTGTCTAAGTGTACGTTTAAGCACCCTCTTATTTCACATTCATGGTGAGCCTCAAAGACCTGCTTCAGTCTCAGATTGATGCTAACTAAGTGCAGGTCTCCTTCACTACATCACAAAGGTAAGAGTAGTGTGGAGATTTTAGAGTGAGCTAGTGATAAACTTCAGCTTCCTTCCTTGCAAGTTGGTGTGCATGACTTGTGTAATCGATGAACTTAAACTTTCCAGTGCCAAGTCCTTGAAACTTCTGATGTTCCTTCAGCGACTGATCAATACGAAATCTCAACTGCTGGATTTCACACATTTTTTAAAAGAAGAAATTCTAATTTCCCTCTCTCGCTCTGCTCCTCGCTCTCTGTCTTTCACAGTGTCCAGTTAAATTCCAGATTATTAGTTTGCGACCAGGTTACTGGCTATATGTCTCACCAGTGTTAAATGTCCGCGTGCCGTTATCCTGCTCTTAAGCAGTTCAGGCAAAGCATCGTCTCAGTTTCTGTCCATCAATTTCTGTTACAACAATGTATTTTTTTATAGTTCATGTTATTTTTATTTTTTTTAAACAAAGGCACAACATTCAGCAGCTTTTCTGGTTATTCTTAGTGACTGTGCAACATGCTGTTTCTATAAGGACTATCTCTTTGGGGAAATGATGTTTAGCATGAGACTTAAGAAAGGCATTTACATTCTTTAGTCTTCGAAAACTGAGTAATTCAAGTAACCAACTTTCTGCACAGTTGTGGATATTTTCAAAGCAAATGAAAACCTACAGAACTGCACTGTTATTTATATTATTCACCTGATTTCTGTACTTTTAAGGTGGTGCTCTGTTGTGGCGACCCCCCCCCCCCTTCTCTCATAAAGGGCATTAACAATATGTGACAAAAGACATTGCATTCACTGGGTAACACAGGGTAGTACAACTGCACAGCGATTATTGCATCTTTGCTTTACAGTTCATTTCATGTGATCCATCCGTGACACAGCAGTGTTTGTTTCTTCCCTTGATCCAATAACCTATGACACACATGTATATGTCACAAACCACATATATGCAGGTCCTTTATCATGCTGTTAAGGAATAATTCATGTTGTTTAATTTAACAGTGATGTAAACGCAGTTTGCTTTTAACCAAGGTCAGAGTTCATGGCTTTCTACCTCTAATATAGAATTTTTTAACAAGGCAATGGGCAACAAGAAGTCAAGCTGAGTTAAATGTTTCATGCACAAGAAACCTATTCACAGAGTGCAATGATGACACACAATCACAAATAAATACATTGCATGAAAGGTCTTGGAAGTTTTGAATATCCGAGCGTGAAATACAACCACCAGCTCTAAATCTCATCCCATAACTCATCCCTCCACCTGACATGCTTTGTATTACCTCATAACCCAAATGCTGTCCATATGGTAAGTCTCTTGCAGCACGAGCGCTGCGGTGGCAAAGCCTAGACCTGCTCAAAACACGTGCCTGAACACAAAACAGCCATATGCACTTGGCAGCACTAATTATTTGCAAAGGCCAGACACTATTTAGTATACTCACTCTCATTATTGTGCTTGCAGACGGGGGAGCAGTTCAGTGCTGTGATATTTGCCACTGAGATATTTGATTTGATAAATATAATACAGTGCAGACCTCAAAACCGAGAGGTTTTACTTTGTAATTCCATGACTTCATGTACGGGAAGCGAGCCATGTTTTTCAGTTGTCACATGATAACTGGATAATGTTTGCTGCATAGACTGAAAAAAAGTCATTGTAGTTGTAGTCTATCAGATTTAAGTCTTTTCTGATTAATTTTTACAAATTGTGTGAATAGAGCCTCCTTCCTGTAAGTGTTTGGTTTTCCTTATTGGCTGACCAGTTCCATATGCTACAGCTACACATATTATTCTCTCGCTGACATCTTTCATCGTATTGAAATTGCTGTACTTTTGCTTCCTAACTTCAGCACAGCCAATATAATATAGTATAAACTACTGGGTTGTGTATCACATGTATCATACTGTGGAATTTCTTTTCAGCGTGGTCATAATAATTGAGCAGGAACTTTGGAATAAGCTCTTTGGTCATCTACCTTTTCTATTACAGGGAATAGCTCCGTCAATTTTCTGTTGCATGTGGAGAAACATCCCAGTTGGTTACAGCCTAATACCAGAGAAGTGTCTCTTTCCCCCCACACGCCAGATAGCAGATGACATACTGAATAATTCATTGTATGCATTCTAAAGGTACAATTTCCTCATGTCTAAGCAGTTTATACAGGTGTGCTAATGCACACCATAAGGTCCACTGGAACAACATGTAAGAGTGGTATTCTGATGAATGTGCAGCTGCATGTATTGATGCTCACTTGAGAGGATGAATGACTTGGAGAAGTTTGGTTATTTGCTAACTTATATGACAGCAGAAAGGCCAGAAGAGTGACCCCCCCGTGACCCTGTGTAGAACTATTGATTCTAGTTTAATATGTAAATTATCTGTGGGCTCAGGCAAACAGATCATACATTTGCACTACAAAAATGTTTAGAAAACACTGCTCACATTTTTCACGATAAAGTATCGGTTTATTGAAATGTTGCACACTGTTAGACTTAATCCACTCCTATTACCAATGTCACTGCTGTTGCTGTTATTCTACAACTGTGAGCAAGCCCCTCTTTAATGAGCGATTTTGTCAACGTACATAATCATTGCATTTCATTTCTTTCAGTACCCTTTCCCCTCTGTGCCTTCTTTCTTTCTTTGTGCCTGACTGAGCATGATTTAAGTTGTTCTTCATTATTATGAAGGTGATTTACTCAGCAGTTGTAGTGGTTTGCCCGAAACCAGGGTTGCGCTACGAGGCATTTAATTGCTTCTCATTTAATTAGTGTAATGTATGAGGGTTTTGTTTGGTTTTGCATTCATTGTATTATTTTGTTATTCATAAACACGGCATAAAAGCAAAAGCAAAGGGATGTCACATCACTGGCTTTTCCAGAAGAAAAAAAATGGCCATACTGTTCAGATGAACCTTTCTATAGGGGAGCAGAATTCTCAGAATATCTCCAGCTGGAACAACTTGAAAAAAATGCAGATTTTTGTGATGTGCTCTCAGATTTGGGCATTTTTCATAGTGTTTTTGAGAATTATTTATGCACCACTGTGAAAGCTGTGTATTACTTACTACATCATGTTGCATTAGCTATCGCTCCGCTACTTTCTTAACTCTGTACCATAACAATGATTGCCTGTGGTTACTTAAGGTTAATGTATTTTTCTGAAGAGGCTTTGTATTGAGTGTCGCACATTGTTTACACTGTAAACAATCTGCGTTGGTGCAATTTAAAAGGAGGCGACAAAGGCAAACAGAGAGAGACCTGAGGGCGGCAGCTAAAAGCAGAGCTTCTTTGGAAACCTGGGTTCAAAGCAGCAGCCGACCAGCAGCTGAATCATATTCACTGAAACATTCAGTAGCCAGTTCCTACACACTTTCCACAAGTGAGTGTTTTCAACTTTGCAGCTCTCACAGTAACTTAACACCAGCTTAAGAATATTTGCTGACCTCCAAAGGCTTGAAGTGCAGCACTAATGTAGCTGAGCTAGAGGTGGTGGAGCCCACGTGATGTTGTGGCAGGGTGGGGGATCAGAGGTGCAAGTGCCTGAAACTGCATTTCAGCTTGTTCTTTTAAGATGGAGGCAGACATGTGAACTCAGGTTGTCCTCTGCAAGCTTTATATGACCGTTGTTTAAATGTTTACATTTACCTTACAGTATATGCAACCTCTCGTGGTGATGAGAGTAACTACTTGCCACCTGCTCAGTGCAACTGGGATGCCAGCCGGCTGCTGCTAAGTAAAAAAATTAATAAATAAAATTAAAAGGCTCACCCCTGGCTGGACCATAAAGTGGCATTATCCAGCAAGGAGCTGCTTATGCAGAACGGTCATCATGATTACTTTCCAGAGTTACATAATCCTGTCTCAAAAAATTATAAACTTCTGTGCTGTGCTGTTTTTTACTGTCTCTAAAGCTTCCAACTTATGAATCTCCTATTAAAATTAGGCTTTCTGGACCATTTTATTATCTGTAATTGAAACTACAGACCTCTCCACCAAAGTAGCCACTTGCATTTTATTAGTCAGGTAGATGCAGTGTGATGTAATTGCACAGTAAAATCCCTGAGTGACTACACTTTTCATCATGTCCCCTAATGACAGGGAAGGACATCATCACTGACTGATGATTTTGAACCCCTAAATGCTTGACTTTGTCTTTAAAAAGTACGCTGGTTTTTACACTTTAATCTTTGTGCTTGGTGTTTTAAATAATGCGGCATTCCCCTTTATATATATATATATATATATATATATATATATATATATATATATATAATTTTTTTTTTTTTTTTTTTTTTTAATAGATCTACTGCCCATCCAAATATGCGTGTTGCTCTTTGATGTGTTTGAGTCCACTAGTAATTTCCAGGTGAATTTGGATAGTCAAATCAAGAGGACTTGTCACATCTTACTGGTTAAATTGCTGCACATTTTTAATTTAAATATGACCTCAGGGATGTTTATACCAATTAACTTAAGCAGGCTGACTTTTGACAGAAATAACTGCAGGGTCAAATAAGTGTGTGCGTGTGTCTCAAGCCAAATGTGAGTAGAAAACTTGGTAAGCCACAGATAAAATAGGAATTGTACTGTAGGCTGTGTTTGTCCTTGCTGCTGCAGTAAGCTTCTGAGAGTTTAACTAACTTTAGGTGATCACCAGTATTCATGCATGGCATCTGTAATTTAAACTTTGGTGGCAGAGTCAAAGAGTCAAGCTTTGTGTGTCGTCTGTGAAGTTATGCAATATAAATAATATTCCAAGTGTTTAAAGGGCACTTCTAGGGTTATTTTCATTATATTGTAGTATTCAGACTGGCTTTAAATCGACTTTAGACTTGTGACATGGCTGACACAATCCTGTATCTCTGTGTGTTTGAGTGTGTATGTATATCGATTGAAAAAAATCCATCACATACAATTAACTACAAAACTGCGACACACATTGCAAATAAGAACAGTTTGCTAATACAGCCTACGTGCCTTCCAGGATCCATTTTGTGGTCAAACTTTTACATTATAATTACATAATGCGTTAAGTTCTTACGCAGAATATAATTATGTATCATCTTCCTTGTATGGATGTCGGCCGAATGGGAGTCTATGGACAGACCCAAAGTTTTGCACTCATGAGGGTCTGAGGCAGAGTTTCAACTGGAGCTTGGATTTCACCCCTCTGGCCACAATTTGTGCATCACTGACCCGACCGTCCATAATATTCAGCAGCAGTCCACAGATCATGGGAGAGCGTATGCACGGACCTACGGAAAAGTTGTGGTGGACCACCACAGGTGTATCACACTTAAAAGAAGAGTGCAGAATACACAATAGTAATTGTAGCTACTTGGACAATATCATGTCCAAGTAGCTGGACAAGCTGTTTTGGCAGGCTTTGCAAAGTAGAACAGCTGGATGAAGGCAATTGAATTGGCAAAAGAAAGCAAAGAGGTGACAAAAAACCAGCACATTCTGTCTAGAATCATAGACTGTGTGAAGTTTTGTGGAGCCTTTGAGTTGCCTTCGTGTGGCCATGATGAAAGTGGGGATTCTGATAATCCAGGGATATTCCAGACTTTGTTGGCTCCCTTGAGAGTGTGTTGAAATTAAAGTGTGTTTTTTCTTCAGCTCAGAGAAAAACACGTTTTTAAGGTATAAAAACCAGGATTACTTGAGAGCGATGAAAGATGATTAATGGGTCACTTCGTTCAAAAGTAACACTCGCTAGCTGAGAAATTCGAAGAGCAGCAAAGTGAATTAATAAAATAAAGAGCAGACAGTGGAGGAGTGACAGAAAAGGATCCAGACTGCAATTGATATGTATGACCAGGCAGTAGGCAGAGTAGTAGAGTGATTAAGAGGCTAAAAGAATACACTGTGAGTGGGATAGTGAGAAAAAGACAGAAAATAGAAAAGAAGATGGAAGCCATTTAAGCTTCTGGCACAGAGAACTGCCAGCATGGACAGACATGCGCTGATGATGCATGATGTATGGTAGTGATGACAAGATTGTTTATTGCTTGCCTACAACGTGCCTATAAAATTATGAGAAAACTGGTATTACTCATCCATCTTGTGCACTGTTTCAGCAACTCTCCCCAGAGTGGTATTATAAAAAGTTGTATGAATAACCCACACAGCTCTATAATGCTTCTTAAAAAAAACTTGTTACATTGCAAAATTGCTAAAAATTTGACACCCCTTCGGCACTAATCTTGGTTAGAAGGTTATGATACAGTATGTTCAGAGGACCACATTAGCGTGGTTCCACTGACTTTACCGTACAGCATAGCGAGTTGATATTAGCACAATTTTTCCACCACGTAACCAGCAATAGCTTGTTAGCTTCCATTGGACTAGCAGTTTTAAACAGCAAAAGCTGGTTACAAAGTGAAAGATTGTTAAGGTTAGAAGTGTGGCTGGTAACTACACCTAAATAGTGGGGCTACCACACAAGATTGGAAGAAAGTTGCTTGGTCTGGCGTGTTTAAATTTTTGCTACAACATCAGAATTTTAGGGTCTGGCGTTATTGGCGAAACTGTGCTGAACATTGGGGGTGTTAAGATTAGGGGTGTCAAATTATCGCGTTAATTGCGATTAATTAATTACAATGCTATTTAGCGCGTTATGTTTTTTAATTTCGTTAATCTAATTTTTAATCTCTTGACGTCATTGATTTTGTATGAGAGTTGCTATGTTATAAAATCCGTTTTTATGTGCTGGGCTCCTTGTGCTTGACTTGTTGGGGGTGGAGTCACGTCGTGAGGTCAAGGTGAGAAGTGGTGATTAGCTTACAGTGTGGATATGGAGGCGCATCTGAGAGTTGTTGGCCCAATGAACGGGAAATTTGTATTTCATAAACGCCCCGACGGCACCATTGACAAAGGTAAAGTGGTCTGCCTAGAGTGTAAGAAGGAGTTTGCTTACCACCGAAGCAGCTCAAGTTTGGCCTATCACCTCAACGCAAAGCACCCAGCCGCGAGTGCAGCAACAGCTAGCAGTGAAGACGTTAGCAATATAGCAAGCCAGAGCAAAGCTTTTCGCCAAACAAAACTAGAGAATACCCCTCGTATGAGCAAGTCTGCGACCGACAGGCTGACTAATGTTATTGCCAAGTGGATAGCGATGAACTGTAGGCCGATAAATATAGTAGAGGACGAAGGATTGACAGAGGTGTTGCAAATTGCGTCCAATGACCCGTCATACAAGCCGCCGTGCAGGACTACAGTAACGACCAAAATCAGCAAAATGTACGACGGCGAAAAGAAAAACAAACTTGAGATTTTGGCGGAGGATTCTCCCAACTGTGTTGCTATAACCGGAGATCACTGGACCTCAGCTGGCAACCACAGCTATTTTGGGGTGACTGGACACTTTATTGATAGTGAGTGGAACCTCAACTCATTTGCACTGACCGTCATGAGAACAGAAACCAGGCACTTTGCTGATAAATGCGCCGAACAGTTCCTCAAGGTAGCAAATGACTGGGGTATTGAAAACAAGATATCCACCATTGGCACAGACAGCGCAGCAAACATGCTGGCTGCTATGAGAGCACTTCCATATGAGCACATCGCCTGCAATGCTCACATTCTCCAGAGGACCATCACGGTATGTCTCGATAGCAGTGGTTTTGTCGGTGTACTGGCAAAGTGCCGCAAGATTGTTGGTCATTTTAAACAAAGCCCTGCGAGTACCACAGAACTTAACCAACAACAAGTAGCACTCGGAAAGAAGAGCGATCAACTTATACAGGATGTACCCACCAGGTGGAACTCGACTCTCGCAATGGTCTCACGCCTCCTATGTAACCGAGAGGCTGTCCAGGCTACGTTGGACCAACAGAACCACAGGTTGGTCTTGCCAACCGAAGCTGAGTGGGCGAAACTGCAGAGGCTGGAGCTCCTGCTTGAACCATGCAAGTAAGTTCAAATAAACACCTTCCCATTTTAATTATATAAACTACTGTTACATGTGTAAAATCAAAATTAATGAACATAACAAGGAACTTTTAAGGACAATTAAATTGGAAATCAGTTACACTTTGATTTAAATGAATCCAGCTAGGTTTATTTAGCAAACCTCTCCACCTCTGCAGGTATGTGACAGAGCTGCTGGGTGGTGAGGCCTACATCTCTTGCTCTGTAGTGCTGCCTGCTTTTCGCCATCTGTACCGTGTCATGGACATTACTGATGATGATCCTGCCTACGTGGTGAAGTTCAAGAATGCCTTCCAGAAGGATCTGGCAGCACGACGAGCTAATGGCAACGAGATATGGTTCGAGGTGGCCACAGCATTGGATCCACGGTTTAAGGATTTGAAATGTCTTCCAAGAGAAAAGAGGGAACAGGTAGGACAATAAGGTTAAGCTGGACTAATGAGTCCAATTCATTATCAAATCAAACTTTTATTTATTATATGGAACACAAAGTTCTTTACAAGATTAAATAAAATAAAATAAAAAGCACTTAGTTTTAATCACAATCATTCATTCATTCATTCATTCATTCAGGTGTGGACCATTCTGGAGAATATGCTCCAGGCAGCAGAGCCCAGAAGAGCAGATAGTCTCCAGCCCTCCACAGAGGATGATGGACCAGCTCAGAAGAAGAGGAGGAGCGAACTCCTTCTGGGGTCTGACTCTGACTCAGAAGATGGAATTGAGTCTGGAGAGCTGCAGCGCTACAGAGCAGAACCCAGCATCAGTATTGATGACTGTCCCCTGCAGTGGTGGTATGCTCACTCAGGAGTCTATGAAAAGCTGTCAGTCCTAGCACAAAAGTACCTGGCCTCCCCAGCTACCTCTGTACCCTGTGAGAGACTCTTTAGCCTTGCAGGCCACATAGTGCAAAAGAAAAGGGCAGCCTTGCTTCCAGAAAATGTTACCAGGCTGGTGTGTCTTAGCGACTGGCTGAGGAAGAAGAAATGAGACACATGTGGTCAGCATAGCTGCTGTGTCATTTGTAGCCTACTAGAATAGATTGCTTGATGTTCAGCACTTTTTTTTGTGATGGAAGAATACTTTGATGTGCTAACTTGCAGCACTGCAATGTCAGTTTTATTTTTCATTATCTGAAGCAGAGGAATTTCAGTGCTGTATTGCTCAGAAAAGAGCAACTCTGATGTGCTAACTTGCAGCACTTAATTTATTTGATTTTATTTGTATTTATTTTTCCACTTATTTTACAAAAGAATACAACAGTATGTAAATGGTTGCATCTGTTTAACGTTTGTTAAACAATAAATGACTTTATAAAGTCACTTTCTTTGTTATATCAGTCTTTTGGTCTGCCACAATAATTTGAGGGCTTTCCTCAGCTATTTTTAGGTGAGATTAAAAAAGAGATTAATTAGATCAATTAATTAAAAATCATAATTAATTAATCTCTGTTTTTTTTTTAATCTCTTGACAGCACTAGTTAAGATCTCTGTCTAAATAAATAAATAAATCTGGGTAAATTCCCAGATGATTAAACATGCAACTATTTTGCTGCTAATAACTGAAATGAGTAAAGAAAATCAACAGCCTATTTATGCAAGATAATTCATAATTTTGTTGGGGGGGGGGGGTTATATTGGTTGGGTCTGGTTATTGGAGGGGGGTCATAACCCCCCTGGAAAATTACGCCCCTGTCTGACGTAAACAGCATTAAAACATGGATCCTTCCTGCTGCATATCAGTGGTTCAGGCTAGTGGTAGTGGTGGTGGTGTATACCCGCTGCTCCGTGCACAGCCGATATACGTTACTACACAGCCACATTGCTGTAATGGTGCACATAACTGCTGCGGTTTTCTCCTCAACAATAGGTGTCACCACTGACAAAAAAAAGCCTCTACATGAGTGTTTTTATAGAAGAGGAAGAAGCAAAAGAAAAGGCAAATAAATTGTTTAAACCATTTAAATGCCACAGTATTGTTGCTGACCATGCTCATCCATTTATTGCAACAGTGTACCATCCTTTGGGATCTAGTAGGATGAGTGAAAATCATGTCCACAAATCTCAAGCAACTGTGTGACGCTATCATGTCAATATGGTCCAACATCTGCAAGACATGTTTCCAACACCTTGTTGAATGTGTGTGAAGTAAAGAATGGTGTCCAGTCCAGTACTACGTAAGGTAAAGGGCCTAGTGAACGTATCTTTACCTCGGAAAAGAAGAATAAAAAGGCTTTATTGACATTGCACTGTGCAAAATACGAAATTAGGAGGGCAGCTTCTGGTTGGTCTGTTAAAACATTAAACGGCACAGTAATTTTACACAACTAATAATGAATAATTAGATAAATATAAAAACGAATTAGGTCCCTTCACTGCTAACAATATTATTCTCTGGTGACCTTTATTTTTCTTTCATGTTTTCCTATCTTCCTAATTTTATGTTTTCTGCTAATCGATTTATTCATTCATCTCTGCAGACTTAGCGAGAGAATATACTTATTCCTCTTGCATAATTTTCACATATGATTTACCAGGGCACCTGATGGTACACGTCCACGTCATGTGGGAATTACATTATTTACCCACCTTTGCTGACTTCTCACTTTTTACTTTTAGCATTTCCTCATGAAAATGCAATTTTTATCACACCTGACCACTTCGGCTTCCACATCACTCCCTTCTGGACTCAGCCTCCAATTCTCTCATCTTTCTATTGGCATCTATTCCTTGTCCCCATTCCTTCACTAAAAACAAATTTAAATGCAAAAAAGGCAAAACAGCCTTGCATGTCCTCCCACAGGAATGATGTGGAAAAAGGATAAATGAAAGAAAAAAAATCATTGCAATTTCCTTCCAAAAGGCATTTCTTATATAGTCGTTAAGGAAAAATGCATGAAATGATTTTTGATTCTATATTGTTTGTTATAGTCATTTAAGGCTCATGATTTCTTTTTATCAAAGAGCATCACATTTCTGTCAACAGCTCAATATGTAATTATGCACATGTGTGGCCGAAAATTTAAATTTAGCAACATATTTTCCACTCATTAAGCATAAAAATTAGAAAAATTTAAAAAAGCAAAGTAATAATAAGAATAATTCTTTGACATGTTTATGCTTGTGTGTTTCCTCTTCAGTGCATATATATCATAATGACTTCGGACTGTGTATATGTGTTTCTTGTGGAAATGTGAAAAATCCAATGACGATGTAATGTAATGCAATGATTATGGCAAAAATGCTAATCACAAATACAGTCCTATACTGAGGTCACGATTGTTTGTCATGATCATTCATTAATTTTAGAAACAAAAAATGTTTTTATTGCACCGTCGTTGATAGGTTTGTAGCTTAAACCTATTCGCTGGAACGTTCAGGATAATTTAATTACACAGCAAAAGCATTGAACACCAAGTAGGCAAACTTCTTCGTGGCTGAGACCTCCGTCAGACTCTCAGCCAGGTTCCCCATAGCACTCCTTTTATTGAGCTCACATGAATATACATAGGTTCATTAACATATGACGTCTTCATACACACAAAGAGTACCTTGCCTGTGCGTTGCGTAAGTCAAGATGTGACCCTGTGAAGACTCCCCAAAGCTGGTGCCAGGAGTCTTCACAGGGTCCATCTAAACAAAAGGCTCTTAGCCTAAAACTGACATAGCTACGTTTATCCTACCATAAAACAATAAGACAAGGTACGACCTCTTCCCATGCTCCCAGGATGTAGGTGTGAATGCCAGAACACTCTGGAATGCACACAAAGCCTTTGCAGACTATTAAGGATCACACATCCTATCACTACACAATCAATTATACACCTCTAAGCATATATGGTTAAATATTTTTAAGCATAAATGACAATAAACAATACAAATCTAACAGTCGTGTAAAAAGGACACTGATGTAACACATTCACATCTGTAGAAATCTAAGAATTATGAAAAATATTTGTATATTTTGCACCAAAGCCTGACACAAAATGAAATCACAGGGGCATTGTAAATGAATCCTCATAGATTAATCTTTGCAGACAAACTGTATAAAATCTTTCCCTCCATTCATTCTACCTGCATGATGGATGTGACTAAAACTCACAACAAAGTGTTCAAACAGCTGTGAGAGCCCTCTATTTCCCCTTCAGTGTTTTGAATACAGCACAGGTTTTGCCAGTTTGGAAAAATAATTGCTTGGGGGGATAACGCATCTTTTGTCCAGTAAGTTGACCATTTTACTCACCGTGTTTAATGGACATGCATCTCTGGCCAAATGGAATGTGATTGCGCTGATGATTTCAGTGTGTCTTTGTGAGCTGGATGGATACACTGACACGCACAAAGGCTTGCTTTCATGGATGTCTGAGTTGATGTTGGACGTTTCATGTTAGCCACCATTGTTCTGTTTTTCGAAGCCTTCTTGCATTCATAATACTGTGTTTTGTGGTGTTTTTCCAGGCAGTTGAATAAGTTAGTTTTGTTGTGTAGTTTTTTGTTTTTAACCCTCTGCTATGTTTGATTCTTGTGGTGCGAGCTAAATATCGATAGTCTCGATACCAACTTTGGTATTGGTATCAGATCGCTACTGGCACATAGCACATAGGATTGATACTTCAATACTGTTTTTATTCTCTACGTTTAATATGTAGCCCACTGAATTGTATTAAATAAATCAATTTTTGGAAATGAAAAAAATATACCTCAAACATGCAGAAAGAAAAATGTCTGAACCTTTTTGTGTTGACTGCCAGGTCCATTTTATATATAAACAACACAAGATGACCCAAAGTGCTTCAGAGACAGACATATTAAATTTCAGGGTCTCCAAAAAGTCCTGCTTTAAAACACATGAAAAACTGAAAGGTGTGTTTTGTTGCGCTGATTATCGTGGAAATTAAAAATCACAGTGATTAATAGTCATTACAAATGTTCAAATTGATGATGATTCATATCATAAATTACTTCAACTTTATTTGTATAGTACATTTAAGTGCTTTACAGGTTCACCCCAGCAAAAACACAGATAAGGGACAATAGAAATAAGCTGCCTTTACAAGTAAAAAGTATTGGTAACGATATTGTCATCAGCACCACTGGCCTTGTGTTTACATGGTATTGGATTGATACCAAAATATGCAGTATAGTACAGTACTAGTCCAGAAAACTTCCTGCTGCCGTGTGCAGGGAACAGCTGTGACTGTTGTATGCAGGCATCTGGCGAGGCACTGATTTAGAGAACGCTCAGTTTGCTTTTGCTTTCTGTTTTAACTGGGAGAGCATGCATTTCAAATATGGCTCAATCATGCTCATATAATTGTGGGGACACAAATACATGATCAATATTAAAATTTGAATAATTGCCCTAGTGTAATGTAATTGCTCTTTACATTGCACTAAACCACAAAACAGGAAAACCAAGTTAAGTGCGAGTTTCTTCAGTGAATAATGATGAAATGTGATCATCATCATAATCTATAGCTTAGCAACCAGATGGTTCTCACAAATTCCCCCAGGCTTCTCAGCATGTGTGCTCACACATGTGGGACACTTGTTTGCTGCTTTGTTGCTGCTATCTGATGACAGAGGAAATGAAGCAGCCAGCTCTCTCACAAAACCAAATCCAAATTTCTATGTCCATGCCAACACAGTGCTCACGTAGCATGTGGCTGTTTATCTAGTCTTAGAGGAGCTAGCTACTGTATGTATAAAAGAAACAAACTAGTACATTCATTTCTGTTGTTAACATACTTAAATAACTATGTTTTTCATTCAGCATAACAGTCCCATGATGTAACTCGTTTATTAAAATAATATGAATGCTTGAAATCGTACTGCGATTTCAAGCATTCATATTGTTCATATTCATATTGTTGCTGAACTACCACTATTCAAAATAAAAACTATTTTCTGTATTGGATGTGATTCAGTCCAACAGTAAACTGAAAATGAAATTCCCACACTAATCATAAAATGTATTTATATGTCTGACTGCAATAAAAACCTTGCAAAAATGCTGGTTTGATGTTTGAGGACAAGATGATAACTTCGAAATAATGACGAGCCATATGAAAAGACACTTCTTTAAAAACATTTAGCAAAAAGTCAGCTTTATTTCTACTTCTACTTGGTTGAATCTTGATTACTTGATGGTTCATTACTTTTCCTCAAACACTTATAGGCCACTAAATGTTTGACATTCTGTTGTCATAATGAGTGTGATTAAAATGATTACATTTACTTGGTACTCCAAGTGTTGCATAAAGAATTTTTAGTAATTCTTAATAAGACATATATTTCACTTGTTCCATTAGTTCATGAACACAGGCTTTGGCCATTCCTAAGTATCTTAAATGGTTTCACACGAGAGAGGACCCAAACACAAGACGCATGAGCCCTGGATATAGTCTAAAATGTAAAACATTATTCCAAAAACAGTGGTTGAGCAGGTGCAGGTAGCATGGCAAACAAAACAGGTGAGGAGCACACCAGGGTCAAAGTTCATAAAACAGTTCCAAAAGTTATTACATGAGAAGATTAAATGGCAACACAAAGGAAACCACAAAGGAACACTAGTACTGCTAAGGTTTGATTTTCAAGACAATCCCACAGGTGTGCTATATATATGCTGGCTGACTGAGAACAGTTGTAGCAGACAGATAGCAGGTGCTAACGAAGGAGGGGCAGACAGTTACATGTGTAGCAGGGAAATTAACAACGACCGAGTAGAAATAACACAAATTGTAAAGTAAGTTTCAAGATTCATAAAGACAATTATAAACAGTAGGTGAAATATTGTATAGCAAAAAGAATGCAATAAAACAAAATACAGATTTTTTTTAAGCATAAATAATCAAATAAAGCAGCATAAACAAGAGGTTTGTGGTGCAAACTGCAGACTTTTGTTATTTGCACCTTTTAATTACTTGACATAATTTTCGGTACAATTTAATTTTTTTTATTTATATGGATATAGTGCATGTGTAGCATTCATTTCGTTGTTTAGTTCCTATTTAATTCAGGAACACTTTACAATATATTCATATTGTTATGCATTTATAACCTGTTACTGTCATGTACATAACAAAATGACAACAAAATTAAAGTAAAGTAAATTTAAAACGTATCCCATGCCAACATGTCAGTCTAAAAACCCATTGCCATAATAAATAGCTCTATAGAGCATTATTAGTTCTTTCACCTTCAGATCACTCTGTTAACCTTGAAGGTGAGGTCAAAGGTCAAATGCTACATGTTATTTTAAGTTGACCTTGAATGCCTTATTGGGTGTATGCCAAAATTTTAGATGGATTGTTAAAAAGACCCCACTCTACACAACTACAAAGTTTTATTAGAATTCATTCAAAACCTTTCACCCTATCACACGCTACCAAATACATAACCTCCTGGGTGGAGGTAATAAAAAGGCATGAGAACTCATTCTGGTTTAAAAACCAAATGAAATGGGTTTTAAAAGGGTCCAATGTTTAGGGGGTCCTGGCATGAGCAGGCAGTTTATTCCACAGTTCAGCGGCAGTTCCTGCAAACTTCCCAATCATGCCTATGTTTAATCTGAAATTGGGACAACTGCGAATTTTTGCTTTGTAGACCTCAGTGATCTACAGAGAGTGTGCAAAGTAAAAAGATCAGAGATGCAAAAAGATGCCAACCCATGCAGCATCTTAAAAACAAACACTGAAATCTTAAAATCAGGTCTAAAACAGACTGGTAGCCAGTTGTATGGAAGCTGAGAGGAGGAACGTGTCGTCTCACTTGCATGTGCCAGTTAAGAGCTGAGCTGCGATATTTTGGACCAGCTGCAGTGAACCGATCAATGACAGGCTGACAGCTGAATAAAGACTGTTACAACAGTAAAGAGTAGATAAAATAAGGCATGCATGACCTTTCTGAAGTTGAAAAACTGTCATGTTTGCATGTACCCAAAGTAAAAAGAACTTAGTTTACAGGGATTTTAGATATATGCATTTTTTTTTCTCTGCCCGTTCTGTTGGTTTTTGTCTTTTGCCCTTCTCCCCCGTCCCTCTTCTCAGCTGTTTCTCTTTCCCTCTTTCTTTCTCCCCTTCTTTCCCCCAGTCAAGTCTGTCCCGTATTCAGTAAGTGAAAATAAAATAAACAATAAAAGGTGAATCAAATGGACCATTACGGCAAGGCTGGGATGGTCAGTTTGGTAAAGTAAATCCGTTGGGCATCTTTCTTTGCCTTTAGACAACAATTCTGATGGCAAAAGAGCCAAACGGGACAGGCCAAAAAAAAAAAAAAAGAAGAAAAAAAAAAAAAAAAAAAAAGAGCTGAGCTGCGATATTTTGGACCAGCTGCAGTGAACCGATCAATGACAGGCTGACAGCTGAATAAAGACTGTTACAACAGTAAAGAGTAGATAAAATAAGGCATGCATGACCTTTCTGAAGTTGAAAAACTGTCATGTTTGCATGTACCCAAAGTAAAAAGAACTTAGTTTACAGGGATTTTAGACACTATGGCTTCTCATAAAAAGGAAGTTCCATCAGAAAGAAACTTGAAATCTCCTTTTTGCTTTGTCATGCCAATAACGGCCACTGACGAGAGCCTTTTTCTGTTGGACTTCAACAATCAATCACAGTAAAGCAATTGCAGGACCAAAGGTTTACCGGCAGAATATTGCATAGTAATGAAATGATAAATGGTATTCATTTCACCTGTCAGTGATTTTAATGTTGGACCTGATCAGTGTAAATCTCTGTGTGCATGTTTATCCATGCTCTATGCATCACTCTGCAGTGCCTAATTTAACTGTTAATGTGGGAAATGCGCGCCTATACAAACACACCTGTCAGTAATGAACATTAATCTATCCACAGATAATTTGTGCTTTGTCAGAACATTGGGGAACTGTACAAAAGAGTCACACATATGCACATCCAATTTATATTTATATCCACTAGAAGAAATGAACAGTATTAGATTACAAAATCTTATCAGTCCATAATTGAAGATGTCATGCTGCATTTGCCACAAAAATCTTGCTGTCCATAGACATTTTTCTTATATTTGTGGTTCGTGACTGATGTATGCTGTCACATACGCACAGCACACACAACAGTTACAAGTGTTAATCGTGTTAAATGACTGAAATGATTACAGTGACTGTGGAATTCCCTGGTGAAAATCAGTGTATAACAATCTGTGTTTCTGTTGTGCACTCCTTGAATTAAAACTAATATTAATTTGCAGCTAATCTTTCAAGTAATATAAAATCGATTTAAAGTCCAAATATAAAAACAACCCCAGACTGGAACACTGGTAAGTGATCTCAATTATAAGATGATGACATTTTGTGCAAGAAAACATCCCCTGCATGTTTAGAAAAGTGGTGTTCATCATTGACATTTACATTTGAAGTCTATAAGCCATCTGTGACAATCTGGTCACACGGGGCTGGTTGGGATATAACTGGAATATCAAAATGATTGATGTCCATCCAAGCTGAATAACTTATTTCTCCTTGTCAGTTGAAGTGCACAGTGACAGCGCTGGGCTGATGGACACACACCGAAGCCACATGGGAGCGCACAAAAGAATCCATGTGTACATGGTTTAGCTAGAAATACATTTCTGGTGTGCTGTGCATCCTGTACTTTTGACATGGTTTGACAGTTATATGAGACACAGTAAGCTCCCACAATCCCTTTGAGATATGTCTGCGAATTTGCCACGCAAGAGGCCTTTGTCCTTTGTCATCACCACTGACAAGGAATGGGAATGATCAGTAGTTGTTTCACCTCATGAGCACAAAAGTTGTCTTTCAAATCACCTCTGTAGGTGTCAGCAGATGAAATACTGGGCGAGCCAAAAATATGAAAAGTAGAAGGTGAAAGACAGTAAGACCTGGTGAAGCTCTGCCATGTTTATCTGGACATTTGTGTTGTTTTCGTTTCTTTTTGGGGGGCAAACGTCTTTGAAATAAGTACAACATCTCCAAGTAATGCACCTACTAGTGTCTTTGGTTCCCACTTTTTGTATAACTGATGATTATTCATGGAAAATGGTTATTAAGTTGAGCTTGCATGAAACAACTCTGCACTTTAAGTGAGCTGTTAAAGAATCCAGCAGTGAGGATTCTGTTGAGAGAACTAATCCCAACTTAACATGCATACATGAACATGGAGACTTAGTATAATCAACAATACCTAAAGCTTAGCGCAAAATGGAGAATAGTATGGAATGAACTGCATTTTAGATTAGATATGTGCAGGCAGAGCAGTACACCGTCTGACAGCGGGAGCCTGTGAGTCTGAGCTCAGGGCAAACAAAACCCTGATTTAAAAAAGAGAAAAAAAAATATCTCAGCACACATTTGCAAATCGCCACAGGTGTTTGCAAATCTACCGTGGCACAACTCTAAAAGCGTAGCAAAAAAATTACGTGTAAAAAGACCTCCAACTGAAAGGGGCCTGTGTTGACACATTCCCTGCTCTGAATAGCAAATCCACTACAGATTTAGAGACTATTTTAACATTTAATTTAGATCTGATTGCACGCATGGGCTGAGATTCAGTTTCACATCTGTTTGCAGATATTTCTGCCAAAGAATGTCCCAACAACTTTCCAGCTAAAAACATGGATGAAAACAATTCAAATCAGCAGCTGGGGTAACATCAATGCATTGTCTTTTTCTTGTGCATCATTTCATTTCATTTATTTATTTTGCTTCACACATGGTACAGCAGTAATTCATTTCCCATACACAACCTTCCTTTCAATTAAAGTAACACTTTCCATGCATGAAAAGGAGCAGTAAGAAGAATAAATTCTTATTGACACCTGCCCCTTATCTGTGACAATACAAGTAGGCAACCAAAATTACACTCTGAGAATATTCTGCACATAACAAAACAAAACCAACAGAACAATATACTCAACAATGAGCAATACCACTAAATATCAAACTAAAAGGATCATTTTTTCTACAATTAAATTCTATTATTTTCAACTTCTTCATACTGGTTTATCATTTTATTCTTATAGCAGATTTTAAATTGAGAAACATTTGTACAACACTTAAGATGATCATTGAGAGAATTCCAGTTTCTTATGCCTATGACTGTTGGACACATTTGCCTTTGTGTGGTTTGAGCAAACCGATGCTTAAAATAAAACTTCCTTCTGCCGTCCCCATTTTCTGAACACAATACAAATAAACTTTGTAACTTAAGAGGTAGTGTTTTATTTTTTGCACTAAACATAATAATTAATGTCTGTAATTTCACTATATCTTCTAGTTTTAATAATTTCGATTTTATAAACAAACTATTAGTGTGTTCTCTATATTTAACATTATGCATAATTCGAAGCGCTCTCTTCTGTAATAAATATAATAGTTTCATATTAGTCACGTATGTATTCCCCCATACTTCAACACAATAACTCAGATAGGGTAGAAACAATGAAAAATATATTATTCTCATTGTCTTGTAATCTAATATATATCTTACATTACCCAGGATATAAATACTTTTAGCAATTTTTTTTTTTATGTTCAATATGAGGTTTCCATGTTAACTTGTCATCCACTATTACACCCAGAAAACAGAATTCTGTCACTCTTTCAATTAATACTTTTCCTCCTTTACACAGTTTCCGAATATCATAAACTTTCAGCGATAACTTATTTACATCAAACCATTTTTTTTATTTTTTTCATTTCAGTAACCATAATTTTAACCAATTCTTTCAAGTTTTCTCCGGAACAATAAAAATTTGTATCGTCTGCAAACAAAACAAAATGTAACATTTTTGACACATCACAAATGTCATTTATAAATAAATTAAAAAGTTTTGGTCCTAAAACAGAACCTTGAGGGACCCCACATTCTGTTTTCATTCTATCAGATGAATTGCCTAAACACTGCACATACTGAAACCTATTATCTAAATAACTGCTTAACCAGTTCAATACTATTCCTCTCACACCATAAGTACTTAACTTAGAAATCAACATGGAGTGTTGCAGAGTGTCAAAAGCTTTTTTTCAATCAATGAATACCCCTATAGAATATTTATTATTATGTGCTGCTGATGAAATGTCTTCAATAGTATTCACTAATCCTATTGCTGTTGATCTGTTCCGTCGAAATCCGTACTGACTTTCGCTTAACAGTTGATGTTTTTCAATGAAACTATCAAATCTTTGTGCAAAGAGTTTTTCAAGCACTTTAGAAAACTGTGATAGCAATGATACTGGTCTATAATTATTAAAACTATGACTGTCTCCTGATTTATAAAGGGGAGTAACTTTTGCCACTTTCATTCGGTCAGGAAATACACCCGTATAAAATGAGAGATTAAAAATTTAACAGAGAGGTTTGATTATACAATCCAAAGTCTTTTTTCCGATGACCATATCTAACCCATCACAGTCTCTCGATGTCTTGTTTTTAGATTTTGCTACAATAGCTATGATTTCTTTTTCAGTGATTTCCCCTAAAAACATAGACTGTACCACTCTGCTATCTCCTTTCCATTCGTCACTCCATTCTGAATCATCCTGTTTTCTAATTACGTTTGCCAGGTTAGGCCAAATATTTACAAAAAAGAATTAAATTAATTTACCACTTAATTCATATCACTTATGACCTTATTTTTCTTATTAAAGGTAAATTTAAAGATGTATATTTATTACCCAATATGTTTTTAAGATATTTCGCGTACCCTTAACATTATTTTTGTTTTTGTAAAATAATTTATTATAATACTCTTTCTTAGCCTTTCTGATCATCAATACTAACTTATTTTTTATAAACTTTATATTTCATTTCAGCAGGCTTTGTTCTAAGTTTTATATAATCTCTATACAGTTTATTTTTCTTTTTACATGCATTTTCTAATCCTTTTGTTATCCATGGTTTACCAGTAGTTTTCTTTTTCTTTTGCTTATATAATACCAGTGGACAGTGATTTTCATACAAAACCAGATAAGTATTTAAGAATGTCTCGTATACAGCATTGACGTCATTTACATAAACCTCATTCCAATCTTCTTTCATAAGATCTTGCCTGAACTCATTTATTGCATCATCATTTCTAATTCTTATATATCTGTCCGCACACACTTCCTCCTTTCGTGTCATTTTATAATCTAAAGTAACAAAAATAGGTAAATGATCACTTATGTCATTTATGACAAGACCACTTATAATGTTGCTTTCCAAGCAATTAATGAAAATGTGATCAATTGAAGTAGCTGACTCTTCAGTTATTCTACTAGGTTTAGTAATCAGAGGGTAGAACCCTCTTCCAAATAATAACTCAATCTGATGATGTCTTATGATTGGACATTAAAAAAAAAAACAATATTATAATCCCTGCAAATACAGAATGTCTTATTTCCCTTTACCTTGCTCAATAAATCTTCTACTACATCTGTGAATGTTTCTATCAGTGTCCCAGGCCTCCTATACATACAAGTAACAATTATATTACTCTTTCTTTCCATTTCTATTTCTACTGTCACACACTCCACAGACATATATTCAACATGTTTACATTTCAAATCACTATCAACAAAAAGTGCCAAACCTCCTGCCTTCTTATTAGATCTATTTATATGATATAATTCATACCCATCAATGTGAAAGTCCCAACCCCGTTCCTCATCTACCCATGTTTCTGATAGTGCTATCACTTTAAACTTGCCTTTCAGATTATTCAAAAAATCACTGATCAGAACAAAACTTTTATAGAGGCTTCTACAGTTGAAATGAATTAATGAAAATGTATTACCCAAGTCAACATTATCCCTAAATCGATTCTCATAATACTCGCATGTAACATTAATTGCATTAAGCACATTCCTTTCTGGATCTATATTATTTTCAAAATCATGTAATTTGTAATCCGAATCTTCAGTCATTGTGATTGGGTATTCTTTAAATGTCTGTAATCCTTATGACATAACATGTATTTCACAACGCATAATCAATCCCAGTTCCATATCCACCTGCAGCTTCACACTAATACTCTTCCAGTCTACTGTCTCATACCTTGCCATTTTCCCCCTCTGACAGTTGGAAATAGTGTCTTTTATTGAATACGTTCGGCTAGTTGTTAGCAAACACATCATAACAGACCTTCTGCCGTCCGACTGCAACAGTGTAATCATCCCCCGTAGTTGTCCAAATCATGAAGATCCCTGATCATTACAACCTTGGCTTCTTCTGGTGTTCCGTTGAGCTTTATCATCACTTTGCAATTTCTTGTCCATGTTGCTTGGATTTTTTTTTCTTTACGCATGATACGGGCTTGTCTGGCAATATCGGCGTTCTTTTTTGTGAGATGTCCACTCCCTTTCAGTTGTCTAGACTGCCTCAGTAGCTCAATTTTGTGTTTTCGATTCACAAATTTTACTACTATTGCTGGAGGTGCGCTGGCATTCTTTCTGGGGAGGGTATAACACGCCGCGATGTTGTTGCTATGCAGGGGAAGTTTTTTATTCGCAAAAAACTCCACTACCTGACGGTCTAATGTTTGTTGCTCCTCCACCGGGGGCTCATCTCCGCCAGACCTCCTCCTCCTTAATCTCCTCCAAATCTTCTTCAATTTTTCTCATCGTTGCCATTTTCTCCTTTTTGTTTGTTTATGTTTTGTTTCAAGCAAAAGATATTTGACTTAGAATTAATCACACAACCTATTCTGAGACGCCAATCTGGCTGTAGCTATATCATTGAGATATAGCGACCGTACCATTCTTTGAATTGGGCAGGGGACTAGCCAGAAAAAAGCCAAAAAAAGACTTGGATGCCCCAAGAGCTGTGTCCACACTCCTGCCCTTCTACTCTGTCAAAACAGTGACTCTGCCATTTGTGATAAAACTTTGTCTGGGATGAGGCAATCAGCTGTGGGCAGAGGGTAGAAACCGTTTGTAATCTCTGTCTTCACAGCCAACAAGCACACCATGCTGGACCTGCTGAGATAGGGTCCTAGTTCACTGAAAAGTGCATCCCATGTAGTAGTCAGTAACTGGTCAAGGTGGACAATGTTCAGTGCAAGACAAAACTCCATTATTAAAATAGTTTCAACAAGGGTCCTTTTGCATGGTGATCATCCTAAGTGACTAGTGACAACAATGGAAATGAGGATATATATAGTTTTGGTAATGGTTTTATTCCATTTTCTAGATGTACTGCAGAGTTGTCAGTACAGTGACTGACACTAAAAACTGAGCATTTGCAGGCAAACGTTTAGAAAGAGAAGATGACAGCTGAATTCATCATGCTCACATTTGAGGGTCAGGCTAGTGCTAAGAGAGAATGAATGAATATTCTTTATTGTCATTGTCACAGGTACAATGAAATTGAAAGAGCAGCAGTTATGGTGTTTGTGATGCGAGTCAACACATGATCGGAGAGCACATTTCTGCAAATGTATATCATAGAAATGACAGCGTCTCCTTATATCTTCCTCTACAGGTAATGTGTTTGTGGTGAGTCTGGCATTTGCTGACCTTGTGGTAGCCTTCTACCCCTACCCTCTGGTTCTCTACGCTCTTTTCCATGATGGATGGGCTCTGGGAAACACACAATGCATGGTAAGACCACAGAGCTTTCAGCTTGTTTCAGTTTACCACCACTACAGCAGCAATAAGCATACTCCCAGCACAGTCTGACAAAAACACTTCACTCTCTTTCTTTCTGTTCAGGTCAGTGGTTTCCTTATGGGGCTCAGTGTCATCGGTTCCATTTTCAACATCACTGGAATTGCGGTGAACAGATACTGCTATATCTGCCACTCATTCGCATACAGTCGGCTATACAGCTATCGCAACACTTTGATGTTTGTTGCCTTAATTTGGCTGCTCACCGTAGTGGCCATTGTCCCGAATTTCTTCGTTGGTTCCCTGCGTTATGACCCGCGAGTTTACTCCTGCACCTTCGCCCAGAATGTCAGCAGTTCCTACACAGTGGCAGTAGTGGTGGTTCACTTTCTGGTTCCCATTGCTGTGGTTACCTTTTGTTATTTACGCATTTGGGTACTTGTTATTCAGGTGAGTTTCCAGGCTCTCTACATTAATATTTACAGTCTCAAAAATTATATTAAAGCTTTTAGAACAAAGCAATACCACCAACAAAACCAGTAAATACAATACCAGCTGTAAATAATACAGAAACACCAAGAGTAGAATAGAAAAATGTGATGATTTTATGTTTAAACCCTGGATAATTGACCCATTACTTGCTGAGTGTACATTATAAATAGTTTCATGTACTGAAAGACTCATCACAGTCCATAAAATCCTTGGTTGACATTTAAATTTCAATTAATGATTAGAGCAATTTTTTTTTTTAATTAAAGCTACAAAAAACAAGGTTAGTGCGTATTTGTGTTTCTGTGTGGGTTAGTGAATGTACAGTCAATAAAAATACTGCGCCGAAATTTTTGTAATTTTGTTGCTGTAAACCACTGCATTAGACTTTAAATCAAACAGTCAAATTATGATTGAAATGTGACCTTCAGCTTGAATTCAAAATAGTTTAACAAAAGGACTGCATCAACTATTTATGAATCATAGCCATTTTTGTAGTCCCCCCCCCCCAAAAAATAAATAAATAAATAAAAATAAAAATAAATAAATAAACCAGTTAAAAATCAACAATGTGACACATACTTAAATAGAATGATTGAAGAACTTCATAATATCTAACCGACTCAAGAAAGAGTTTGATGCAGCACTTCCAAACCGTGATCAAAATACACTGTCATAAATGTAAATACGGAGGGTTTACAGCAAAATGCAAACTACTTATTACACTCCAGAACAAGAATGCTAGATTAGACGGCCACAAAACATCTGCATAGAAAGGTTAACTTGTGCCAGAATAATAATAAGATGTATACTATTGAGAAGGAAAGGAAGCGCTCATGACCTGAAACATACCACAGTATGGTATAGAGATGTCTGGCAAAGAAATTGCATATTCTAAGTGGCCAAGTCGGTCACCTGATCTCAGCCCAATAGAGCAATAAAAATAATCCTTCCTTTTAAGATCATGTTAGTTTGTCCAGTTACTTTTGAGCCTCTGAAAATGGGGTACCTTGTATAAAATTGGCTGTAAATACTAATCTGTTAATGCAATATTTTTGTTACAGCCCTTTGAATAAAAGCTGGAAGTCTGCACTTCAAAAAGCTCACTTCATAAAAATGCATTCTCAGCAAAGAATTTTTCATTCACATCATTTACAATTATGTCCAATATGTTTTCTTCATGTCCAGGTGCGTCGTAAAGTGAAGACAGAAGAAAGCCCTCGCCTGAGACCGAGTGACTTGCGGAATTTCATCACCATGTTTGTGGTATTTGTGTTGTTTGCCATTTGCTGGGCTCCACTTAACCTGATTGGCTTGGCGGTGGCGATTGATCCGTCCCGCGTGGCTCCTCGTATCCCTGAGTGGCTTTTTGTAGTCAGCTACTTTATGGCCTACTTCAACAGCTGTCTGAACGCCATAATCTATGGCTTACTGAACCGAAATTTCAGGAATGAGTACAAACGCATTGTCACCTCCGTCTGGGTGACTCGGCTCTTCGTGACGGAGACTTCACGAGCCGTCACGGACGGAAGGAGCATGAGGAGCAAGCAATCGCCACCTCCGCCGCTCAATAACAACGAGTCAGTCAGAGATCGCACAAACAAAGAATGAAGTCTGAATTCATGAGCCTATTAAATGCTAATTCCTGTTTTGTGTTACATCCAGGTAGTTGTGCAGCTAAAGAGTATTAAGTAATGAATGAAACTGAAAGACATGGCTTTGTTTTCTTGTAGTTTATCAAGATATGAAGAATTCTATCATTTAAACTCAGAGTTTTTACCAGTGATAGGTTTTAATAACTGTGATTTGCGTCAATGGAGCAAACCCTTTAGAGATTATATCTGACAGCTAAGCCATGTATTGCAGTTTCATGTTGTTATTACTCTAACAATCTGAATGACACATTACTAAAATGTGATATCCTTTAATGTCTGCTGCTGTAGACTTTAAGACATAATTCACCAAACTGGGTGGCAATGGTAACCACACACTTGTCTTTAGTAACTTCAGAAGCCTCAAATCGTAAAACTCGCCTCACCTGAACGTCAGATTAGTACAAGAGGAAATGATGTCTCACTGTTGATAATATACAGTATAATATCAGTTTGATAGAGTTTTATATGGTGAAAGTGCTAAGCCTAAATGCTGCAGTAGCATAATACTTAATACTGCCTGGTTTGACCTTCTTGCACTGCGAACAACAGGAAACAAAATCTTAGTAATAAACATGACAAATTAATTCAGGTGATGGATGGCACAAAACAAGTTGAGAGAAAAACTAGCATCAAACCATGTAATATGTGCTAATTGACATATCTGTTTTATTTTAGTGCACATGATGTAGCTTGTGGAGGATACCTGTGTGTCTGCTGATGCTGCTCAACCAATCAGTCACTCAACAAATAAGCTATGCTTCATATCTGCTATAGTTGGTGTGATATGGCTATCTAGGCTTCTTGTAATACCGAAGAAAAGACCCAAACATATACTTGTAAATTAGAGAAATTTCTATAAGTTCTATAAATGTGAAATAAAACTTATTTTAAAAAATTACATAAGGTGACCAGAAATGGTCATTTTGCATCATAATCAGTTTTGATACTACAGGTATTATGTTATAGTGAACCTTTTGTACTTTTGCTAAGGTAGAAACTCAGTACACACAGCATTAAATCCATCTGAATCTACAGAAATAAAAGTGCAATGCAATAACTTATTCAGTTTCATCAAATATCCAAGTGCAGCAAATGGACAGTTCCCTGTGGACACTTTCCTATGCAATTCAAAACACACTGTGCGCTCCAATCCAAGTTCTCCAACATAAGTTGCATCTGAAAACAGTATTAAGTTAACTCAGCTAGTTCCTAACCTTAGCACATCCATATTTCAAGAAGATGTCATGGTATATTTCTGATTTGCCGCACTGCTGCTCTCTAGACCGCATAATAACAAAAAGACTGAGACACACAACAAGTTCATGAAGCTGTTCTCCTTTCACTGCTAAAGCCCTGCGAATGCAGCAAGCAGTTTAGACTGGGCTCAGGTTCCTCTGCCTCCTACATCATATGCTGTGCAGTACGATGTAGTGGTGATATGTTTATTTATGCTGAAATACTTATGCAAAGCTTTAGCTTTTCATTTAATAGGTAATTTAGTATCTTTGTTTATTAATGCTGTTCGTGATAATTTTTTATTTAAAAAAAAAAGCTGAATTCACCATGGATACACGTCGATGCTTTCATTGTGGAAAGTAAAACAAAGAGAAGCAATGAGAGTACATTAGTGAAATGTAAGGAGCGGGTCACTTGCTTGTATTAAATTTGACAGGAGGATGACACTCATTGCCTCTTATCAGTAAACAGTGTTTTATACATCGTAGATGTCCGAGTAAGTTCTGTTCATATCCGTTTTCCCATCTCAGGGTGCCTACTGAACATTTTTCTTGTGATATGTTTTGTTGTCCAAAACATTTGCAGTTCATTAGCTACCTTACGAGGGAGTCCGAAGACATTTCAAAGGGATATTTTGTAAATTAGTGTTAGTGTTGTTTTTACCTGTGCTATGATGTTATCAGAGATGTATTAAAATGTGTTTTTTATGTATATTTGAAACTCAACAACCCCATATAATAACTATATTATTGGATTACTTTTATCATCTCTTCCCATTAACCCCATTATAGTGCATCTAAAACAACCTCTAAGGTAACTGACACGAACATTGCATCACTAAAAAATTCTAAGAATGGTGAAATAAGATGTGCATTAAAATGTAACAGATTTGTTTTTCTGCTTTTCTCTGACATTTAAATGCACTGTTGGTGCACATTCATGTGTTCCTATACAGGCTGACGTGTGCAAAGCCAGACGCTCACAGATGCCGAGCTCAAAGTTATACCACAAAGACAGAAGTGTAAACCTAACAGACAGAGAGGGAATATTTCAAAGCAAACACTGAAATATGTGGTGCAGAAAAGGGAAGGCGGGGAAGAATAGTAGTGGTTTATTATTTTGTGTTTGAAAGGAAAACATATGGAGGGACTGTGCGGCTTCTTTGGGAACAGAGGAATTGGGAAGGTCACTTCCCCATCAGGGAAGCAGAAGTGGTGCCCAGGTCACTGGAGGGAAGAGAAAGTTGTAAAAACAACAACTAGAAAGGCGATGCTGGTATTGACAGAGAAAACTAATCTGGAGAGTGTTTTAGATGCACTTGGAGGGAGCTAAAGACTTCAGTTCAAACCAAAGAAATGGATGTAGGTGAAGGGGGTTATGTGCACATACACTTTATCATGATGTTGCTGGGGGACATTTTTAGAATACCTTCAGTCCCTAAAGTTTTTCTTTTTGTTTTTTCTTCAATTTAAAACTACTGCCTTATAGTTAATACAATCGTGTCAAACTTTTAAATATTATACGGCAAGTGCCATAGTGTCTATTAATAATGAACCCATTCAGCAAACCTGGTTTGCCTCCATACTGCTTCTTTTTATGTATTCAGGACAGCTGTCTATAGAAAGTTTTCTCTGCAGCATTGCACATAAGTTCATATGCAGACCTCAGGCAGGAGACTAAATTGCTGAAACACAAGAACAAGTGTTATCTTTTTTTTTTTTTCCTTTGTGTCTTTGTCTTGTATACACTAGGGCAAAATTATGTAGCTTTGTTCATTTATGTTCCCTGCGCTCGCAGTGTGGGCCTATTTCTCCATGCCACCAAATATTACACATTCCTTGATAAATTAATGGTTTGCTGTAATTAAAATGCTGTTTTCCATCACCTACAGCACACCCTCACCAGCTTTACTTTTAAAACCAGCCACCATACTGCAGTTTCTCATCGGGCTTTACCACATGGCAGCAAGGTGATTCATCAATCCTCTTAAATCATGTAAATTGTAAGATGAGTTTTTACATTGGCATGGTAACAGATAACTATCTTGAATGCACAGCTATTCCTAGAGGTCCTTATATTAACCCTTGTGTGGTGTTCATATTTTTGTTACTCAGCCAGTGTTCATGGGTCTGGTGGACCCGCTAGAGTTTTGGCTTTCCAAATTAACTCTATCAAACAATTTTATGTTAAATTACTCAACAGATGTTTACTTCATCCCAATTACAAGCCATATGAACAGCAAACATGGTTAATTTTTTCCCTTTACCTTTGTTAGATCACATTTATGAATTAATGTGCTTCTCGTTTTTTGTTTTTTTTTTTATAAAATGTTATAAAAAAATAAATCAGTTATAATCAAGTGAAGTGAGTGGAAAGACACAACACATTTACACGTGAAGCAACATGTTTCACAACTAAATGACATCAGCTGCTCATCAATGGTGACATTAGGCCCAGGGTTGTAAAACAGGGGGAGGTGGTGCACCCACTTATCCCACACTGTCCTGATGGCAGCTAGCTTGTCTCTCTGCCGTTGAGCTGGTCTGTCATCTCGGTTATCAAAACGGATAATCCTGGAAATTTTGTTGAAGTTTTCCAGAGACATTGATGCACGGAAAGGTTCGTGCCGGTTTCTGCATCCCACAAGATTCTGTGGATTCCCCTTTGGACCTGAAAACTCCTGCAAGGATAAGAACCCCAAAGTAGGCCTGTAGATCAATTTGGTCCATCTCCTTCCACCTCTCTCCAAAAACACACCTTCATTCTAGATTACTGCAAACTAGAGATGGACCGATCCGATATTACGTATCGGTATCGGTCTGCAAACCAGACCAGAATAATTTTCTGGATGGAATCTGGGATGAAAAGCTCAAATGAAGACTTGATGTCCTGCACATGAGTAACTGTCAGCCGTGTTGGCCTTGGCTTATCACAGTAACAGCTCTGTAGGGTGGCTCATTTCTTGGGCAAGAAGACCATTCAATTTCACCAGTTACTGACATCCATATTTCTACACTTGCTGTCTGGTGGGCTTGTTCTGGTCCTAGAGCTGGCTGCTGATGGGGTACTCGTCTTCGTTTTGTTACTAAATGGTGCTCAACCGCATCCTCTTCTTCAAAGTCACTGTCAGACTCTGAATTTTCAGAAATGTGAAATATTCTGAAACCTCTTTGTCAACATCATCATCCAAAGCTCCTCTCTCTTCCAAAATCAATTGCATGGCCCTCGCAGCAGATAATCTTTTGCCATCTTGATCAGTTGTGATAAAGAACCACACTGGCAAAGTCTTATTTATAGTATTATGCCCCTAATTTGCAGGAGGGACAGGGTATGAGAAAATAAAATTTGGATCCCTCAAGAAAGAGGGTAAAATGTGCGGGAATGTCAGAGCAGACGATGTTGATAGTTGAATTTTCAACAATGTTGCAACTTTGTGCGAGAGCAGGAGGGGAAGAAAACACTATCAGCAGCACCAGAAAGGAGGAGGACAGAGTGTGGGAACACAGGACCTACACTTTCAACACTTTTATTAGACCTGGGTCCAGTGGACCCAAACACCTTGTATGTAATGTAAATGCGTGGGGGGAGGTACAGTATGCGGTCATCGAAAATTTGTTCAGATTTATGTTCTTCACAGAAAATAAGCCAAAGCCAATGAATTTCAGGTTGAAAAAATAATTAATTGTTAAACTTTTCTTTTGAGAAAAACTGAAAACGGGTCTCACAGACCCGAACACCATACAAGGGTTAAAGGCATCCTACTTTTTGATCACCATGCTGGACTGTGTTTGCACCAGGTGAGATGCTGCAGCAAAGGGATAAATTGGTGCGTTCCAGCAGAAGTTATCAGTGCGATTGTGCTACGTGTAATTGTAGATGAATCAAAACAACATTTTAAATTCTGAGTCACACAACTTTGGAATTGAAAAAGCTATTTTCGGCTTACTTATGAATGATTTACATACAATTTTACCTCAAAAAGTGAAGACGCAAAGTAAACAGTGAAGATCGTCACTCTGTTTTTCATTGGAAGATTAAAGCCAAGGTTTCTGTGTGCAACTAATCACTTTGAGTGCAGTGCTAAATGAGATGACACACACTGTCTGTCTATCAGTATGGTGTTGGAGTCTCTCTCACACCTTCCCCAAATACTGTACGCAAAATTAACACACTATTGACTTTCTAGTAAAAGAGGAATGTCCTAATCATTTTAAATGATCATTTCCACATTGTGATCTGTAGCGTGAGCCCAGGTGCCAGTTTGCATTTGAAAAAGCGAATACCCATTTGGCAGTGTAAACACATTCATCATTCATTCGCTTTACATCTTTCAACAGATGGGTTTCCAAATTACAGGCTACTACACAGATCACAAGATATTCCCAAATTATAACTTGATGAAGTCAAAATTTCATAAAATTAAATGAATCAGAGAGAAACACTCATATGGTGAATACACTTATTAAAGCCGTTACTCGTTAAGCCTTCATAGCCTTTTAATGACTGCTGTGCAGCAGGCTGGCAAGCAAATATTAAAAAAGGTATCCACGAAATCTGAGCTACAAGCCTACATGACACATTATGCCTCATATAAAGTTTTTATTGATTGAGGGATATTGGCACATGATGAACACGTTAACCCTGAGATGTCACTGTTCCTGTCTTTTATTTTGATCTGCACAAATTTCACAGCATTCGGTTTTGCATGTGTGTGAGTGCGTGTCTGTGTGTCACTAATAGATTATTTAAGAGCATGACAACACCAGCCGAAAAGGATGAAAGACTGCTCAAATTACAAGCAAAGCACTTTCTCGAAGAGGAAAATAAAATGATAGGCCTTGGGAACATAACTGAATGCACTTACAGTATCCTGTAAAGGACATAAAAAAATCAAACCACAGAAAGGGAGAGAGAAAAAACCTTGTGTATGCACCTTTTGTACTGTTTACATATAAGAAACCCTATATGTGTCATTTACAACTGTGACTACGACAACAATAATTAAATATTTGCAACTATTTAAATGTGGCAACTGACTGTGTATCTTAATGTCCTAAATGGCTTTTGTGAAATTTTTTTAAAATGCTTTATTACTTTTTTTTGGTGTGAAACGCCACCAGATTAAGCAGGACAGTTGCTATGTTACATTTCAGGTGTGTAGCCACTTGACTACTTGTGTCATGATAAATGTTTTCTGTTCCAGAGGCTGTGTGAATGTGCATGCTTGTCTGATGTTATTTATGACTGACACTAATTGGCATGAATTCACAAATGGGGGCAGGATGCCCAGAGGTCTGAGTCTGAGTAACCAAAGGGAAATCTGTGGAATGTAACGAAATTTAAAATTTCATCACAAAAAAAAAAGAAAAAGGAAAAAAAAAAGACAATGTTGTGATACTGAGTCTGCTTAAAATGAACTGTGTGTAAAAAGAAAAAAAAAACAACCCATGAATTATATGTACAATTCTCCTAAAACACAATGTTATGGAAAATAAAATTCATATATCATATATCATGCTTTGTTGGATTTAGTCATTGATGTGTTGTTATTTATTTTTTTTAAATCGGCATATTTTAGAAAAGTGCTTCCCAGCACTTTGTTCAATTCAATTCAATTTTATTTTATTTATATAGCACCAAATCACAACAAAAGTTGCCTCTTGTTCCATATAATATTTCAGCATGCAGCTAAAAAGGTTTCTTAAAAGCCTGAATTGACTAAAAAATGACTCATCTCTGTGTAGATGTGTGATTATGAACTTTTTAAGGGTCATTTTTCTTTTTATGAGACACCCTCTTACTCTCCTAAGGTTTAGAATTATGACTGACCTGGGGCTGGAAAGCTTTTGCCAGCTTGTGGTGCATACTTTTGAACTCCCTGAACTCCCTGCCATTAGACTATGCCGCTTTGCACTCGCACTGAATGTTAGACTGGGAAAGGTGAAGATCTAAATTTGGGGGACTGCAAAGTTGCTTCACATTGCCACAGAGAGATAAAAACATTAAAAAATGTATACTTAATCAGAATCAGAAAGACTTTATTTATCTCCAAGGGGCAATTAAGAGTTAAGTCCATTTATCAAACCTATATTTAGATTCTTGAGCTCTCAATTAAATCACTTTAATAGAATAAACACATATTTTTTTACATAGCTGTGCAGAGTAAATATAAGTGGAAAGAACTGTCTAAAAGGGTGGCTGTTAGTCAAGTCAAAGCAGATTAGATTGCAACAGACCGTGGGATGAGTAGCTGGAGGTGATTCAGCACCGGAGGCAAAGATTACGATTAAGAAATGAGGGTGTGGTTTAGAGAAACTTCTCCTTGCTCATGATGAATAATTGCAGGCGCTGATATCCAGATGGTAGTCTACTCACTCTCATTATCAAACGCAGTGCACACATCACTACTATAATGGGATATTAGTGGAAAAAGACAAATCAGCTGCTCCAATAGAAGCTACACAGCATGTAATATCACCTCATAAAACACTCTCTCCACATGAAATACTTTGTAAATTCAACATGACAATTTCTGGGGATATGATGTGATGAGATTTCAAAACTTAACTAGGTGAAACTTAAGTGTATATAATACTCTACAGACAGAAACTTGGCCCTTTATAACAGCAACCTACTGATTAGGTAGGCTGGTTTTATATCAATGTGATTAATATGACAAGTGTAATTATTGTGTTCCCCTTTACTGTAATTATTACCACCCTGCTCAGCTCAGAAAAGATATATCCTCCTCAGTATTTGTTGTTAAGTGGCTACAGTGAATATCAAAAGTTTAAAAGATCAGCAAAGACTTTAAAGTCATATTTAAAGCTGACGTCTCTGCCTGCTGTAGACCAAAGCTCAACTCACTGAATGCAATTGCCTTCAGTAATTCTGATTAACATTTAATGTGTAAAGGGGGACTTTGATTGCATCTAATGCATGGATTAACAAAGATAATCCATGCATTAGATTAATCCATGTATTCATTTTAGTCAGAAACAACAATATGCAATTTCATTTCATTTTAAAACTCCTAAGGTTTAAAATGAAATGAAATTAGAGAGCACTGTTTTCTGAAATTACATATCATCATCACAGATTAGGTATGCAAATATGAGGTAAATACTGTGTGGCCGGTAGTGATGGGTCGTTCGCGAACGAAATGGCTCTTAGAGCCGGCTCTTTGACGTGAACGACGCGAGCCGACTCCTTATCGCGAGCCGTCACGTGTTTTTTTTTTTTTTTTTCTCTCAGCCTCTCTCTCGCACTTTTTTTCCGCTTCACTCTGCACGCGAGCCTTGTGCTTTACGCTGGGCAGAGGGGGGAGGGGCGGTAGTTACACTCAGTAGCACAGGAACAGAGCCAGAGAGAGAGAAAGAGAGGCAGGGACAACAACATTAGAAAGGTATAGTAATCATCCACAACTATTTTCGGTTGCAGATGATAAAGGATTGAGAAAGTTTATTCATGCAGGTCCATATGACAGAGAATATGCATGTTCTTTTAGTTTTCATATTATAATTTATATTTAATTGTGTTGTGGTTTGCAGTGTTTTGTGTTCTTTTCACTTTAAATTTGTGAAAGGAAAAAGCTGAAAATTTAAATAGTTAAAACTTGAAATGTGAATAGTTGATTTTTGTATTATATGATTTATTTATTACATTTTATGTGGAGTGAATAAATAAAAGTATATTTACGGTGGCCCCTAGAGACAAAGCACATACAAACTTCAAATCACGTACGAACTCTGAAGCATGTACAAACTCCAAAACACGTAAAAACACGTACAAACTCCAAAACACGTAAAAACACGTACAAACTCCGAAGCACGTAAAAACTCAGAAGCATATAAAAACTCAGAAGCACATAAAAACTCAAAACACGTACAAAAGACAACAGAAGTGCTCCAGGATGCTGGGCGCAGTGTTGAGCCTTTGTTATCTTGTGGCTACACAAGCCAGCAAATACCAACGACCGGATTTGGTGTGTGGTAATAACAGGTAAATGAACTTTTTTTTAAATTATTTGAATATATATATGAGTGCCTGTGTATAAATACACAAACAATACACACATGCTTTCAATTGTGTAATTTAAGTGATCTAGTAGCTCTGCTTTGGAAGTTCAGTTCATGCTAGAAATGTGTTTTGGAGTTTGTACGTGTTTTGTCTCTAGGGGCCACCTCATATATTTATATATAAACATATATAAATAAAACCACTTGTTTTTATGTTAGTAATTCCTTTTGTGCATAATTTTATATTATTGTTAATAATAAATTAATTAAAGCAACAAAACAACCTGAAGAGCCGGTTCGGAGCCGAAAGAGCCGGCTCTTTTTAGTGAGCCGAACCGAAAGAGCCGGATCTCTAAAAAGAGCCGGAAATCCCATCACTAGTGGCCGGAGCTTTATGTAGATCGCTTGATTTACTTTTAATTGAAGAGGGTTTCTTGGGAAATCTTTTGTACTGGCAACACATATATGTAGAGTAAAAAGGGAGCAAAATGCCACAATTCTGAGATTTAGAAAACATGTGCTCTAAACCTGTGTGCCCTTTTAACACAAGGACCCTTTCACATTTAAGACAGAAACAGCATGCCAGATACTCTCCTGTTGAGAAGAACTCAGCAGGTTTTAAAAAAGGAAACTTCAAAGCACTCGTGGTTTTTCATGATCTGTAATAATACATTTATATACACTGATGAAACGGACTTTAATGTCTTGAAAACAGTATTATTTCATAATTCTTGATTTTCTGTGATGTGTTAGCACCTTAAGGGAAACCTTGACCTTAAAAGAACCTGCTGCACATCACTTCAGATTAGTCTTCTTTTTTTATCATTTTAAGGTGAAAGTATGATATTTTTTTTCCCAGCTTGTTTAAGCTTTTTAGTCAGGTCATATGAGGATTACTCAAAATCAAATATTCTAAGCTAAGCCTTCATGTTTCATATTACACCACTGCATTGGGACTGTATTCACATAGCTGCCATATTACAACGTGCTTCATAACAAAATGCTAAAAACAAAGTTTCCTTTTCAAAACAGATAACAGCGTCAGTGCAACTGAATTAACAATGGTGTGACAGCTAATTACTTTGAAGAATTAGCCACAAGCCAGACAGAGCCATTATGAACAACCTGCAGTCATTCCAAGGAAGCTCTGTTAACACAAGTGAAGAATGAATGAAAAGGCACGAATAACAATTTCCAAAACAGAGTGTGACACAATGGAATTTATCTTGGCAATATTTAATAAACAAAGTGTGAGATTTAACATGAGCATGCAAAGTAAAGGCTGGGTCAAAATCACCTCAAGGTTCCTAATAAGACTGACTGTCATGGTCTCCGTGCCTGCCCGGCCGGCCCCACAAGGCTACATGTGTTTTTTTGGTTTTCTCTCTCCCTCTCTCTCTCCCTCTCCCTCTCCCTCTCTGCCTGGGCGGAGCTCACTGTGGGCTCCCGCCCTTGGCCCACACACCTGTCAACAATCAGCGGTCATCACCCAGGAGCACTATTTGAGGCTGGAACACAGATCCTCTCGTCGCTGGATGATTGTACTAGAGACGTTAGTGTTTCTCCCAGCTCTTGTGAGCCTGTGATTTGTGATTTGTGTGTGACTTCCCTCTCTTCTGCGACAGACTTTCCTCCCCGTACCTGTGACACCCCCCCCCCCAGTCGTGTGAACGTGTGTGAGTTTGGGCAAGAAGACGTGAGTGAGTGTGAGAGAGCTTCCCTGTGATTCCCTGGAGTTTGGATTCCCCTTCACTGTATATATATTGTGCACTGGTGCTGTAAATAAACTGTTTTTGGAGACGCCTACCGCTCTGCGCTTGAGTTCCTACTACCAGATTGTGACAGAATCATCCAGCCACGGAAATGGACTCAGCAGATTCGACGATCTCAAACCCCACCCTCGCCACTTTGGCCGCGCTGCTGGAGCGTCATGAGCAAATGTTTGTTCACCTTCGAGCAGAGCTTGCAAACCTCACTCAGGCCGTGGCCCGGTTAACACCGCTACCGACAGCTCCACCTGTCGCCGCTCCTCCGCAGGAGGCGCTAGCTCCAGCAGTAAGTGCCACACCACCTGCTCCCTCACCTGTTCACTATGACAGATTTCTTCCTACACCAAAAGCTTTCACTGGAGAAATTGATAAATGCGCTGGTTACCTTACTCAATGTGCCCTTCAGTTTCGCCAGCAACCACAAGCCTTTTCTATTGATGGTGCGAAATTGCTTATATTGTCCAGTTACTCCAAGATCGTGCTCTGACCTGGGCACAAGCTGTGCTTCAAGCAGATCCGGTCATCACTTTTACTGACTTTCTTGTTAAGTTTAAAGGTGTGTTTGACAGAAAGGCCATAACTGCCACCGCCGGCCAGCGCTTGCTTGCGCTCAAACAAGGTAAACGAAGCATGGCTGATTTTTCTATTGATTTTTCTACTTTGGCCAAACAGACGGAATGGGGAGAAGAGGCCCTTAAGAGTGCGTTACTTACTAACGTTAATGAGGAAATACAGAATGAACTGATGCTTCGTGAACTACCTTCCTCCCTAGATGCGCTTTTGGCTCTGTGTATTTGGATGGACGACCAAGTGCGCGCACACGGGAGTGCACGCACACGTTCGGGGCATGAACCGCTGAATTTTTGTGGGACCTCTACTGCAGCCCGTGGGCCGCATGACGCCGACACCCGGAATGAGGAAGAACCCATGCAGCTTGGGCGCTCACAGCTGTCGCCCGCAGAGCACCAGCACCGCCTTGCTGCCGGTGAGTGCGTTTATTGCAGCCGTAAAGGCCACTCTGTCTCTTCCTGCCCAACACTGGCACCAGTGATCGAGAGGGTGCTGGTGGGCGATCTGTCGAGTGAAAGCCCTCTCCCCAGACTTCTCTTACTGGCTAAACTACGCTATCAGACTGTTTTTCACTCTCTCTCTGTGCTCATTGACTCTGGGGCTGAGCAGAACTTTATTGACACCTCGCTCGCCGGCAAACTAAACATCGCCTTGGAGCCTCTGTCACGCCCTCTCTGCGTTCATCAGGTCAGCGCCTGCACGACATCACTCATGTTTCTGAATTCCTTTCATTATCCCTCTCAGGCAGTCACACAGAAAGGATTTGTTGTTGTTTTTTCATTTAAAGCTCCTCTCACTCCGCTGGTTCTGGGTCACCCCTGGCTTGTTCTCCACAACCCACATATTGACTGGGAGAAAGGTGACATACTGGGTTGGAGCGTGAACTGCCACATGAACTGCCTCCGGGCTGCGGCTTCACCCGTTCCGCCCACGGCCTCATCGTCCGACACCCCGGACCTCATCAGAGAGGGGGATGAGTGGAAGACCGCGTTCAATACGCATCAGGGACACTTTGAGTATCTTGTGATGCCGTTTGGGCTGACCAACGCCCCCGCAGTGTTTCAGGCGATGGTTAATGATGTCCTTCGTGATTTTGTTAACCGTTGTGTGTTTGTGTACTTAGATGACATCCTGATCTTTTCTAAGGTTCTCGAGGAGCACCAAGTCCACGTACGGCAGGTCCTGCTACGCCTCCTGGAAAACCGGCTCTTTGTGAAGGGGGAGAAGTGTGACTTTCACGTGACTTCAGTAGTTTTTTGTGCCGCAACATCGAGAAGGGGGACTGATCCGTAGAAGGTGCGGGCAGTGGTGGAATGGCCTACTCCTCCTGATCGCTGCCAATTGCAACGTTTTTTTGGGATTCGCTAACTTTTACAGACGGTTCATTCGCGATTTCAGCAGGATCGCTCTCCCTCTTACTAAACTCACCTCTCCCAAAGTCCCCTTCCAGTGGGATCCTGCCGCTCAGCGAGCCTTCGCCCTGCTCAAGGAGAGATTCACCACTGTCTCTCTCCAGCAGAATGTAACTATGACATCGGGGACCGGGAGCTTCTGGCCGTCAAGCTGGCCCTGGAGGAGTGGAGACATTGGTTGGAGGGAGCAGCACAATCATTCATCGTCTGGATGGATTACAAGAATCTGGAGTACCTGCGCTCGGCTAGACGTCTCAAATCCCGGGTGCCAAGTGGGCACTGTTTTTTGCTCGTTTTGACTTCACTATCACCTACAGGCGACCACAGGAGACCGAACCGGATCCTGGAAGCCTCTTCGTTCCTTCAGCCGTCCGCTCTCAGGTTCTCCAGTGGGCTCACACCGCCCGTTTTTCATGCCATCCTGGGGTCCTTCGCACCTTATCCTTCCTCCGACGCTACTTCTGGTGGCCCGCTATGGCTAAGGATGCCAAGGAGTATGTGTCAGCCCGTTCGACCTCCGCCCGGAACAAGTCTTCGAACCACCCTCCACCGGGTCTTCTGCAGCCTCTCCCTACACCAACCCAACCATGGTCCCACTTTCTTTGGACTTCATCACGGGTCTGCCGCCCTCTGCAGGTAACACCACTATACTTACCATTATTGATCGTTTCTCTAAAGCTGCACACTTTGTCGCCCTCCCGAAGCTCCCCTCTGCCTTGGAGACGGCCCGGCTCCTCACCTCTCACGTGTTCCGGCTTTGTGCCACTACGGACTGAGTCTAAAAAGCTGTCTCCTCCGTTTATTGGCCCCTTCCCCATCGACACCATTGTGAACCCTGTGTCTGTCCGCCTCAAACTGCCGCGCAACATGCGCATTCACAATGTCTTTCATGTGTCTCAGGTCAAGCCAGTGCTCTCCAGCCCGTTGTGCCCTCCTTCCAGGCCCCTGTTTTTTGGAGACGCCTACCGCTCTGCACTTGAGTTCCTTCTACCAGATTGTGACACTGACGTGGCAAGAGGACCTAGAGTTTTATTCCATCTGCATAGTGGTGATACAAAACTGAGGAAGAAGCAAAAACACGGAAAAACAATAATGAACCCTGCGGTACACAGAACCCTGCGGTACACCGCTGACAAAAGAAATGGAAGAGGACCAGAAGCAGCTACAGAAAAAGATGATTTTGACATATACAAAAAGAACCCCTCCAAAGCAGACTCCAATACACCCACCCAGAATCTCATCCAATCAAGCATGATATGATTACATTCAATGACAAATTCATATATGAGGCATATGACAATCCACATTCATATATTAATGAATAATGGAAAAGGGCATAGTGTTTCATAATGAATAAAACATATATACATAGAGCTTTTTTAAGCAGAAACATTTGCTCCAGAGACCTGTAATAATAAAGAGATGTGATTTTTATCTACAACAGCATCCAATGATGTTAATTGCTGTGAAACTGTCCTATGCAGAAATGACTTACTCTGATAATCCTTGCCTGCTGACTTTGCAAGTCTTAACAGCTATTGTTTAAATATTTTCTTGGAGCAAGATTTCATTCAAAAGCATGGCCAACAGAAAAATGCCTCAAAAGCTACTGAGTCTGAATTGCTCTAGCCAGATTACAGCATGTGTCCTATTGCCAAAGCATGCTCCTCTTGTACTGCTGAAGAACAACAATTATGGTCACATTACTGTTACACTTTTAACTACTGTACTTTGTAACTGCTAGAAGTCCACTGAATTGGTGCTGCAGGAGTTGGTTCCCTGGTCTTTGCTGAGGACCACGGGAGCCTGAAGACAGTTGATAACTGCTGAGACCTTAAGCAGTGCCCGATGGTTGTCATGGCAACAGACACTGCAGACACCAACCTTTCTCTGTAATAAAATAAACAGCCCTAAACAAACCAAAACTGTAAAGCAGACAAACTGTCATGCTCTTCTGAATCTGACTGGGCAGACTTCAGCAGTTGAGATTAGGTATTCCACTTTTCATTTTCTTTTCAGTCTGTTTTATCACTGAATGATATTCAAAGTCAGTGAATGGTCAGCTGCCATCAAATGCTGTCAGTTTAGGCTTCTCCTGGACACACTTGGATCTCTTTGAAGTCAACTGGAGAGTTTTCTGCTTGGAAAGCCATATTTGCCTCACTGAAATATAATTTTCAGTTTACTCTTTAACTGTACTTGTTGGTGGGTTCTTTTGTATTTTTTTTTTAAATATTTATTTTCTGATTAACATTTAATGTGTAAAGGGGGACTTTGATTGCATCTAATGATTGCATCTAGTTTTTATTTTATTTGGTTTGATTAGCTCATTGCCAATCTATACACTACTTCACTGATAATGACTCATGCAAATAGGATCCATTCTAAGAAGGCAGTGCATCTTACATTTGGTTGACAGCTGTTTTTGCCTTCCAGTGCTGATGTTCACTTTTAAATACAATTTCCAGACTTCATTAACTCATCATGTTGTTCTTCTCAAACCCTAGTTTCAGCACATGCACTGAAAACCTGAACTTTTTCAGGCTTTTTTTGCACTCATGTGTGAATTGGGTCAGTATAGTAATTGCCCAGTGGACTGACAGCAAGAAAGTACATGTCGTGTGTACTGCCTCCTGACAGTTTAATCAAGTCTCACTCTTGCCTAAAGCAGAGTAGTTTCAGTAATGAAGAGTATTTTCTCCTGTTGTGTGCAACATTTGTCAAACGACAAATATAGAAAATACTCCTCTGTGTCCTCTGTGATATACTAGTGACATATATATCACTTTAAATTTATTGACAAAAAGTCTAGAGAGTAAAATACAAACTGTGGAAATGACTATCTACTTATGTTAAAGCAGAATATATTCTACCCAACCATGCAGCCAATGTTTCATTTTTCAACAAGTAGTAAAAGCTGTGATGAACAGGCTTGTTCATTGTTGGAATACTGCCCTTTTCTACAGCAGAAATGCTGTCACTATATTTTTTCTGCGCAGTCCTCTTTGGACTGGGTTTGCTCTCGGCTTTGTGGTATTATTGATTTAAAGAAAGGGACAAGGATTTGTTCTAATATGCAGCCACAATTAACACAGAAGTAGTGTAACAAGATTTAAATAAATTTGAGCAACAGACAGTGATTATGGTATAAATTGTGGCAGAGTAGCCTGCACTGTTTCTGTTTGTATGTTCACTATGAATGGGTTTCTACCAGGTGCACCATTTCAATCCCTCAGCCCAGTGACATGCAGGTCAGGTGAAATGGGAGCTCTGAATGACACGTGTTATTATGAGCATGAATGTGTTTGTTTGAGATAGAGCGTAAACCATGGTCAAAATGGTTGAGAGGTGGGATACACTCTTGCCCAAATGTGTCCCTGAACAGGAAAAGAATAAATGGGTTGTTCCATATGAAAACAAAAAGGACAAGCTACTAGCCAACACTCCACTATTAATCCGCTTGAATCTCTCACACAATGCAAATATGTTATTGTTGTTTAAATGTTAAAAATATTCAATTGGTGCCCAGTAAAAACAAATGCAAATTCAGCTAAGGGACTCACTTCACTTTGCCTCGTCTTTCTAAAAATCACTTCACACACCATCGTACTTTCTAAATATCTCTTCTCAAGCCCTATATTATCCTCTTCTAATTCTAGCATGCACTCCTATAGTTTTGATTACAATTTTTTTTAGTATTGGAGAATTCTTTAAAAGGTCACAGGAATACTTTACAGTACACACTGTCATCCAACATTGTGTCTCTTTTGCAAACACATTGTATTTGGCTGTGAATTAAATTAGTTGTTTAAGTGAAAAGCAAAGACTGACCTTATGTGAGACATAGATATGGAGCACTTGAAAAATGCAAACACAGAAACTATTCTTCTGTGAATTTAATGCTCTTTAAGCAATTGTTTATTGTAATTATTTATGCAGAATAATATTTGAATACAATACAGTATGCCATACAAGTTATTATACGTTTGCTAATATGTGACTTACCTTTAAGATGTTTTATGTGTTGAATTAATTAAGGAAGTTTGTGTTTTTTAAGCCTAGGTTATGTCCTTTATCTTTAATAGAAGCACATGACTGGCTAAGCAGACTTTCATTTAGACCCTGGCTTTTTGCCCTCTGCACTCTTTTCAGAATGAACACAAAGGTGAAGCTTTTGAAGCTGCATGCATGAAGGACATTTAGTATGACTTAGCTTGTTTGTTCAGAGTAAAGTACATAATTATGTGTTAAGAATTTTTTAATTTAGTATCATGTCAAAATGTCAGTAAATTATCATTAGTGCCTTTTAGCAGTCTCTTCTTCATTGAATTTAAATTACTTTTACCAAGGATGAAAAAGTGGTTCTGAATCTGTTTTTCCTTCATTTATTTTCTCTCTTTGCTTTTCTAGCTTTTGCTGTTTGTAACAGTATTTTTAAAGAGGATTTGAGGAGAGAAATTTATGTGTGTTTTGACCAGCAGCTTGGTGCAATTTAACTGGAATGTGATAACATTACTACCGCAGCATTGGCTAGTGTAATGGTCAACAAATTAACTGACTGCAGCATATCCTGTCATGGTTGGCTGTGTGGCAGGCAAGCAGAAGTGGTGGACCCAAAATTGCAGGACTCTTGGAGATGGGAATAAACTGAAAACGCAGCTTTATTGCTGGAGGAATGATTATAACACGTAGAACTCAAACAATAATAATAATCATGATAATAACTTGGAAAATGATAATAATAATAAACTTAAAGCGCTGGGTCACCGACCCAGGACCATGACCGTACCCCCCCCCCTCAAGGGCTGGCCCCCGACAGCCCTAAAAGACAAACAGACCACCAAGCCAGGGTGGGTGGCGGGAGGCACAGGACGGAGGGCCCAGAACAGAACAAAAGAAGAGCCCCCCCAGAAAACCAAAAAAAAAGTCCAAAAACCACACAGGGGAGCAGAGTCCAAAACGTAGGTCAGGAGGTCGGCCTGGGGACCGATAGGTCAGAAGGCCAGCACAGTTCATTTCGGGAGGCCGACCGTGCGAAAGGCAGCGGCAGCGGGGCAGGTTCAGAGGTCGGCCGTGCGGACGGCAACGGCGGTGACGGGCAAACAGTTCTGGGGGCCGACCGTGCGCATGGCAGCGGTGGCAACAGAGCAAGTCCGGGGGCCGGCCATGTGGAAGGCAGTGGCGGCGTTCAGGAGGTCGTCCACAGCGGCGACGACTCCCAACTAGAGGCCAGGAAAGCGGCCGGCAGAGACGAGATGGAACAGGATGAGCTGGAACTGATGATGGTGTGGCAACCGCAGGACTAGACAAGGCAGGACCAGACGAGGCAGGACCTGGCGTGGAAGAAGCCACTGCGGCTGGACCAGACGAGGCTAAGGCGGCTGAAGGCGAGGCTGGACCAGGCGAGGCTGAAGCCGGAGCTGGACCAGGCGAGGATGAAAGCGAGGCTGGACCAGGCGAGGATGAAGCCGGAGCTGGACCAGGCGAGGATGAAGCTGGAGCTGGACCAGGCGAGGATGAAGCTGGAGCTGGACCAGGCGAGGATGAAGCTGGAGCTGGACCAGGCGAGGATGAAGACAGAGGCTGCAGCTGGCGAGGATGAAGACACAGAGGCTGCAGCTGGCGAGGATGAAGACACAGAGGCTGCAGCTGGCGAGGATGAAGACACAGAGGCTGCAGCTGGTGGCGGCGTGTCAGCCGGAGACGGAGGCGCTGCAGCAGGCGGCGGCGTGGACGAAACTGTGGATGTGGCTGCTGCTGCAGGAGTGGATGAGGCTGCTGGTGGAGCAGCTGGTGGCTGGACGGGCTTCTCAGGCCCCCCAGCTGACGAGGAAGGTGGCTGGACGGGCTCCTCGGGCCCCCCAGCTGACGAGGAAGGTGGCTGGACGGGCTCCTCGGGCCCCCCAGCTGGCGAAGCAGGAGGCTGGACGGGCTCCTTGGGCCCTCCAGCTGGCGAAGCAGGAGGCTGGACGGGCTCCTCGGGCCCTCCAGCGAAAACAGTCTCAGGACCAGTGGGCACAGGGGCCCCTGGAACACACAGGACAAAACCAGCAGGCGCGGGGACCTCTGGCAGGGACAGATCGGAACCAGCAGGCCCATGGGCCTCTGGCAGGAGCAAAACAGAACCAGCAGGCACGCGGGCCTCTGGCAGGGACGAAACAGGTTGCGCTGGCTTCTTTATGTCCAGGGGTCCAGAGTTAACTGAATGCTGATATTTAACCTCTGGGGAGGCCCGGAGAGAGTAAAAGTCTCAAATTTAGCCAGGTCTTGAGGAGCAACGAAAGTCTGTGTGGGGGCATCCTCCTCCTGAAAACGAGTGGGTGGAGATGGTGGCTGAATAGACGGTGGAGTTGGCGGCTGAGGTGCAGGCCGTGCTAAAGGCTGAGGCGCTGGAAATACAAGAGAGTGCACTGAGGTCGACTGAGCTGCGAGTGACTGGAGAACAGGAGGAGACTGAGCTGCAGAGGACTGAACTGGGGACCGCTGGGCAGCTAAGTGAGCTTCTGGCTGGGCAGCTAAGCAAACTGAGGGCTGCTGGACTGCGAAGTGTGATGACTGCTGGGCAGCTGACTGCACTACCTCAGTGGAGTTTTTAAAAGACTCGGGAAATTCTGGCTCTTCAGCCTCTAGCGGTCCAGAGTCTGCTGAGGGAGGAAACGCAGACTCTGGGGAGGCCCTGGAGATTGTGTCAATATCTACAACATTACTACTTGAAGTCTTTAAATGAGTGTCAGTAGCCCAAGAAACAAAACATTCGGGCACACACTGAACAGTCTCTTGAGGTGGCAGTTCAGAGAATAAAACAGTCTCAATGTTCTCAGAGCTGAGGTTAATTGTCTCCGGGGTCGAAGCCGCAGCTTTAGCTGATACGGGGTTAACAGGGTCAGATGGAGCAGAAGAAACATAGTCCTTTTTATTGACATTCCCAGAAGGAGTGCGGGAAAAACTGTCGTGGTTACTCACAGCTGCTGATTGCTCTGGGAAGGGGCTGGAGTGCGGCTGTAGCGAGGAATGGTGATGGCGCCGGTGCCGTTTCCTCCTGGAAGTGGGAGTGGAAACTGCAGAGGAGAATGGCGATGGCGGAGAGGCCGACTCCTCATCCTGCGCCCACATGGCCGCAAGGAAAGAGGCTGGCGAGCGACAGTCGGAGCAGACCGGAGTCGGTAGTTCACTCGGTGGCAGTGGCAAGGGGTTGATATCCTGCCGCGCCGATCGCTGTGGTGTCGCAGAAGGCTCCGTGTTCGGCTGCTGCTGTGTTGCAGGGAGCTTACGCTGCTTCGCGGCGCGCTCCGTCCGCTGCTGCTGTTGCTGCGAAGGCCTCAGAGTGGAGTACTGCGAACGAGCAAAGGCTGCTAGCTCCCGAGCCTGAAGAACCTCCTGGGCTTCGTGCATCTCGTCAATTAAGCTCATGAATCCCTTGAGTTGGCAGAGATGTGGATTCCCCTCGAGGATTGTTCCGATAGCGTTTAATCCGATCGCCATCGCCTTCGTATCCTTTGTGTGGGAAATCCGCTTCATTAGGGCCATGACGCGGGCGAGATCGCGCTCCCGGGATGAGTCCGCTGGGTCCATGTACTGGTCGCGGCGTTCTGTCATGGTTGGCTGTGTGGCAGGCAAGCAGAAGTGGTGGACCCAAAATTGCAGGACTCTTGGAGATGGGAATAAACTGAAAACGCAGCTTTATTGCTGGAGGAATGATTCACGAAATAAAACTTACAAAAAACAAAACTCTAAACCGAGGTGCTGGAGGCCAGGACATTACAAACACACAGCAAGTTGAGGGTACGACGCAACACTGACACAGAGAAACACAGGGCTTAAATACACAGATGGCAGTAATCAAGGGATGAGAGACAGGAGGGGAACACACCTGGGAGAAATCACAGCTGACGAGATTATGACAGACGTGTTTTTCAAAGACGGACACTTAGCATGTACGCTGCAAGCAACAAACTCCAAAACCTTGTAGTGCTTCATGGATATTTAAATTTGCCTGGCTTCTCTCCTCATAGCATCCATTACTTCCAAAAAGAATTTTAAATTGTTATTGATCAGAACACTTTGCCTGTGTGCATTTTAAATGAGCTCAGGTGCAGAGAAGGCAGGTGCAGCTGTCTTTGGATTTTGTTTTTTTTTTCTTTGCATTATAGAGGTTTGCTTTTAGGGATGCAGTAACAAATTGTTTTTTGCCCATGTAATGATTTCCACCATAAAATCATGTCTGACTTTGATAACAACTTGAAGATACATCCATGTAGCTTCATGTAGTCAGAAAATTAATTTCAGTAAAAAGCTTTGTAAATGCTTTGATGGCTAGTTTATGCATTAATCGTTGCTGATTCATATTTCACAATAAATAATGTAACAGTTACATAACTTTATTAAAGGTGTGTTTCCTTTATACTTTTTTAACACTTATTTCGAAAGAACAAATTTACATAAATGATATTTTAATGCATGCTCAATCATCCAAGTAAGTAAATCCCCAAAAGTTGATTCTTGTCATGGTTGGCTGTGTGGCAGGCAGGAGGAGGACCCAAACGCAAAACTCACAGACACGGGGATGAACTCAAAATCACAGCTTTAATGCTGGAATGGCAGAACATAGGAAATACAAAACTAAACTGGGAAAAGTAAACTAACATACGCAGAGAGACACAGGGAGATCCACACAACATGAGGGAGAACGCGACGCCGAACAGAGGAAGACGCAGACAGAAATACACAGAGGGTTAACGAGGAAAGTGGGAACACACGGGGAACACAGGTGACACAGATAACCATAACGAGACAGGGCGGGGTGAACATAACGCTGACGGGTACAGGCACAGAGGTTCAGACAGGAGGAGAGAGAGCACGGGGAGAACGCAGACATAACGGGCTGGGGAAAACATAGAATAAAGCACAAAGAGAGACGAGGGCTCATAAATACACAGAGGGGCACACAGGGGGTAAGAGTCACGAAGGGAAAACACATAAGGAACAACGTAACAGATCAACCCAGGAAGCATGGCCTAAATAAAGAACAAAATACAAAAATACATGAAAACTAAGAATACTGGGCCCACATGGCCCAGGACCATGACAGATTCTGTTCATCTGGAAACGCTACGCCCAGATGAACAGATACAACTTTTGGGGATATATAAATGATTATTTTTTAAATCTTTTTTAAATGGTTACAGTACACTCTCAAACGATTGCTTATGCTGTGCTAGAGCTGGGCGATATGAGATTTTTTTCATATCACGATATGTTTTTTTCATTTCAGGCGATAACAATATCTATCACGATATAAGCCAAATAACTATATTTGTAAGATTTAAATGTGCCGTTGCTCACAAGTAAAATGTGAAATAATCAGCAGCTTGTTTTTATTTAAATATTTATTTCCCATAATAAGTTCAACAGGGTAGATGTACTTAAGGAACATGAGACTTTTTCAGATAAATAAAGGCAAATATTGCAAACTACACAAAAGGCAGCTGCTAAAGCGTTTAAGTTTCAAAATAGAACAAATGAAACAGACTAAATTGTCAATTCCACTTAGAAACAAAATATTAATTCTAAAAATAAATCTTAGTTTGTTTTACAGAAGAACAGACAAAACTGACTAACTTTTGTCAGTATCAAATAAACTGAGAACTAAAAGGAAATTCTCAATCTCTCCTTGTTGTATAGCTTAGCTTTTCAAACAGTTTTAACAGTTACTTTAGTCTGACAAAAGCCGAATGACGAATTAGCGCTTCCAGTCAGAGACTGAGGCTACGTCCACACGTACACGGGTATTTTTGAAAACGGAGATTTTCCGCTTTCGTTTTAAAAAATAATCCCGTCCACACATAAAGGCAGAAATGAAGGAAAACGCTGCTATGAACATGCCAAAGCAGCAGGTGGCGCTAAATTCCTAACCGTGCAGAAATGTTGGCCAATCAGAAGTCTAGAAGCCTCGGTGGGAAAAAGTAAACAAAGCTGGGGCATAGAAGCAGAACCGAGTCGTATGTGTGGAGGGACAGTAACTGTGTGTATATGTAAGCATTTAAACACTGCAGAGAGTAGAATTAACAGTATTGTAGAAATTCATTTCACCGAAACAATAACGTGGTGCACAGTGTGACGCATGCACCAGTTTACTGTATTTCCAGACTTGTTTTCGGCACAATTTACAGTGCACGCTACTCTGTTTTTTTGTCAGACTTGAAATAGCCGAAATACCTTCACACTACGGAACTTCTATGGCTCTTCCGTTCGACAATCTCTCCGGCATTGGAACCATCATCTGTTTTCTCTTCGGTCACGCTCGGTTGATTTTTCTAGTCGGCACACTCATTTCCTCCATTACGCGCTGGCTCCATTACCCGCTGGCTGCTTCCCAAACAAACACACGTGTGGCTTGGCACTTGTGCTGTACGTACCAAGTCACGCGACGTGACGCTGCGGCTGTGATTGGTTCGGCTCTGCGCTACTGAATTTGGATCGGCTGACCTTTTTTTTTTTTTTTTTTTTTTAAGAGGACAAGAGCGGCGAGGTCTATCGCGATAGCTTAATTTCTCTATCGAGTAAAAGTTATATCGCGATACATATCGTTATCGTTCTATCGCCCAGCTCTATGCTGTGCTAATTATTCAGTACACATTAACTACCTGCAGACATGTGATACCTTCAGGATGTGTGCAGATGTGCGGAACAACCTTAACACCTGAATAGCCAGCACTGAAAATACTTGTGTGTTGAACAATGTCTTCATTCGGCTGGTGATATACAGTATAGGAATTGTGAGATTATGTCAATTGAAAATATGATCAAAGTCACAGCGTTCACATTTTATGAAACTGATTGCAAATGGCAATCAGCCTCATAGTAACAAAACTGCATCTCGTGCTGCTTTACAGATAAATGTGTTTGGTTAATCGGTTATTTCCTGAGTGCATTTCAGTCAATGTTCACATGCTGAACGCTCGCTGTGCTGATTGGCAGGCAGTCCAGGGTCTCCTGATCCAAATCTGCTCAGCAGAGGCAATCCAGAAGGTGTTACCTGACTGGATGGATTAAAGGCGACATAAAACAGTAATCTGAGATCTGTTCATTAAAGCTTGTCTGATAAAATGGAAATATGTATGAGAGTTATGCAAATTGAACAGAAGGAGAGAGCCTTTGAAAACTGTAGAGGTACTAAAATGGCTTAAGCACAATAAGAATTGCATGTTATGTTTAGGAGTAACAGTAGGAAAACATGGCTTCCTCCAAAGACAACTAACTCACAAATGTAAAAAAAAAACAAACCCAAACAGATCTGGTACACAAGTCCATCACTGTGCTGCCGGCAAAGAGGCGTACGCAGCACACACAGCCCAAACCCTGCCAAATGGTCCACTGGCTCTCACTGCATGCTCTTTGCCAGCCTTGTACTCCTTGAACCCGATGAATGAGTGAAAACAGATGCTTGCTCCTTGGTCACCTGCCGAGATATCACACCAACCATGACACCAGTCAATTCCAACAAGACACTCATCCTGGAGCTTGGCCCACTATTTAGTTGACAAAAATCTGCCTGCCAAAATCTGTCAGATATTCTACCTGAAGTAAAGAGACAGGCATTTTAATTTAAACTCTTCAAGATCAGTCAGCGTTGCTTTACAAGTGTTTGGTTAACATAAAAATGAAGGCTGAGTTTGGGTGTGTTCTGACAGAAAAGACATTTCAGAATAATAAATTACAGTCAAAGATTTTTGTTGATAATGCAGAAAATGTAATTAGAATTGAGAATGAGGTTGGGATTTTTTTTTGTTTCTAAAAAGAATATGAGCCTGTTTTTGCTTTGCTCTGTAGGAAGACACACGTTTCTCTAAGAAGACAGTAGCCTCAGTAACCACAGTGACTTACTGCAGATTAGCTCTGGCTAATCGTAGCTTTTGTGCCAGAAAAGACTCGGGGCTTTGAGTTTGTTTGACTGGCTCAGAGAGGGAGGAGGGCTCTATTATTCATCTGATTGGCTGGGCAACGTCTGGACCTAGCTGCACTAAATCATAAGAGGATACTTTCCAACAACCAAAACAACAGAGGACATTCAGGCCAGCAAGAATACTCTCTGCAATCCAATGAGCAATCCAATTTGAGAACTGCAAAAAAATTAGAGCTAACCTCCCCCATTTTTTATTTCCATCCCTTAGAAGTCCTTTGTAAGCAGGGCACATTTTAATACACTGACACTGCCTCTTAAGATAATTGCATTTATAAGTGTCTATCAGCCTTAGATTGCTCTGTTGGCTTTCCTTTATGTGACCATGTTTACCGTACAAACAGTGTGTATATAGTTGATCCTCCATAAAGACAAAAACGTCTCACTGAAAGTGATACAAAATCAAATAAATGGCATGTAAATATAGATGTTCATTTATTATCAACGATTCTCTTTATTTTTGCAAGTTAATTTTTTATCTAAATAAAAATATTACTTATTACTAACTTATTACTACTAATATTTAGAACAGGATTATTACGATATTTATTCTTCCAATAAGAAATTGATGTGCCCGAATATTCTGTGCACAGAATATTGCGCACGAACATTCTGTGCAGAGAATGTTGGGTATAAACATTATGAAAGGAACATTTCGTGCACAGAATGTTGAGCACAAAAACTTCAGCATATGTTACTGCTTGTTTCATGTATTTGCAAGTGCACTCACTGGGAAAAAGGAATGCATGACCAGTAAACACAGTGGCTAAACAAAGAGTGGACATAAAAGGGTTTTGACCACATAATGCATCGTGTTCAACGTGACAGTGTATGATGGGTACTGAAATCATCTGGTATAGAGCTGTGGGTGTAGTTTGGACAAAGAACGGTCAAAAACTCAAGGTCACGTTGAGATGAAGGACAGGTTGGATATTTTTAAATGTCAGACAGAACTCAGACGGGATTTGGAGAATGGATGAAAACTGCAAAGTTTCATATATATGAGGATATTATTAAACAGTAAAACCCAGATTGGATCCTTACCCTTCTTTGGCTTTTTGGCTGAGTACAAGTCAGAACTATGAAAGCTGTAAGCCAAGTGGGTTTTGTGATTCAAGTTTAATTTATATCAGATGTAACTCTTGAAACAATATTGTTTATCTGTTTTGTCCATCAGATAAACAGATAGCAAATAAATAAAATTGGATTGGAAATGGCTGAATGAGAATGAGAAATAATAAATACACAGATACAAGTGAAGAACCACTGATAAAATAACATTTCAAAATGAACAAAATTTTCAGTTTGATGGGGAAAAAGGTGTTTTGTTATATAAAGAAGATCAGGTGTGATCTGGGGCACACAGATTTTGTATTTTGTATTCTGTAAATGAAGGGAAAAGAAAAAACATTTGAACCACCTGTTTCTTTGGTAAGATCATAAAGGAATCTGTTTCATCTGTATCCCCTGCAAAATAGATTGCATGTGTGTGTCTCCAGTTCATGTCAACATCTTGTCAACATCTTGTCACATTATACATGCATAAAAACTTGCCAGAAGCATGCCATTGGCTATTTGGCTATAGTTACCTATCAAGGCATCTGATTAATTATCTATTTAAATATAGTGTAGCAACGTAATTTTGTTGATATACAATATATTTAGTTGCAAGGAAAGGAACTGCTCATGATCATGATAGCATATCGTATCATCTATCAGACATGGTGGAGGCAATGTTATGGCAGCCAGAGGAACCAGGGTCACTAGAGTTTATTGATGATGTGACTGCTGATAGGACTAGCAGGATGAAGTGGCCATACTGTCAGCCTTAATTCAGCCAAATGCACAAAACTGACTGGACAGCGCTTCACAGTGAAAATGGATAATGACCCAAAGCCTATTGTAAAAGCAACCCAAGGGTTTCATAAGGCAAAGCACACATCTCAGTAATTAGTTAGTTCGTTTAAAACAGCATTTGGAAAGAGCATTTGGAGATTTTCATGGGTTCCAGACTTCAGGCAGTCATTAACTGTAATTTTCATTTAAAATAAAACTCCCTGAAAGTCTTCTATTTAAAATCAGCTTAGTTTCTCTAATTTGTTTTGAGCCTCTGAAAATTGGAAAATATGTTTAAAAATGGCTGTAATTTCAAAACAGTTATAACAATACTTTTAGTCTTTGAATTAAAGCCGAAAGTCTGCACTTATTTTGAATCAATCATGGAGGTGTAAAGTGGCAAATTTAGAGAAAATGACATTGTCCAAAAACTCTGCTACAATCCTAAGTCTGAAAAAGTTGTGACTGTAAAATGTAAACTAAATATAATGATTTGCAAATCATATAAATGCATATTTGATTCACAGTGGAAAATAGAAAACAGCTGAGAAAATGTACCATTATACATAATACGCTGGTTTTGAATTTGATGACACGTCTCAAAACATTTCAGGCAGGGTAATGTGTAACATCCCCTATTCTATATATACTGTATGTAAATGTTGGGAGAGCAATATTGTCCCAGTCATGTCTGATACAGGACCTGCTTGATAGTTCTGAGTCTTGTCAGAGTCTTGCACCATATTCTTTGAGTTAGTGGAAGATCTGGACTCCAGGCAGGCCATTTCAGCATCCTGCAGTTTATCATTTTCTTGTTAAAATATGCTAAGCTTTGCCCAAAAAAGACATTGTCTGGATGTTGCATATGCTGCGCGTGTGTTGCTCTACAACCTGTATATATGCCTTTCAACAATGATGGTACTTTTCCAATGTGCAAGCTGCCAATTCCATAGTCACTGATGCACCCCCAAACCATAAGAGATGAGGGTGACTGAACTGAATGCTGATAACAAGCCAGAGATCTCTCTCCTCCTGAGTCTGGTGGAGATGTGAAGATGCACAGTTGTCAGGGGCTGGTTCTGTGACCCAGCATTTTCAGTTTATTTTGTAGTTTTTGATTTCTTATATTAAATGTCAAGTTCTACTGGTGTTGGTATTATTAGTTAGGATTTAGTTGAATTTTACTCTAGTTTAGGTTTTCATCTATGTCCCCTTGTGTGATTCTGTTCTTGTTTTCTGTGTCCTGTGTTTCCCGCCTGCGTGTTTCATGTTTTCAAGCTTGTGTGTCATGTCTACATCTCTCAGTGTTTCCTGTTTTATTTTGAAAGTCTTGTGTTTCTTTGTTCAGTGTGTTTAGTTTTACTCTTGCCCTGTTACGCCTTTATGTTCATTTGTGTCAGCTGTTTCCCCATGTGTTTCCACTTCCCCGATCACCTCCTGTGTGTATTTAGTCTGTGTGTTTTCATTCAGTCTTTGTCAGGTGGTCTGTTTTCCTCCCTTCATGGCACGGTTCCTGCATGCTCCTGCTCTGAATCATGTTCATGTCTTTTTCAAAGTCATCACAGTCTAATTTTTCCCAGTTTAGGTTTTAGTTATAACAATTGTTCATTTTTGCCTTATTTTGTATTCATGTTTTTCGGCCCAAATAAACAGCTCGCTTTTTGTTATACTCCGTTTTTCTCCCGTGTTCTGGTCCACACCTCAAACACACTGGCTCGTCCAGCCATGACACACAGTAGTAGTACTATGTTTGAGATGTCAGTGATTTCTGACCTGTTGCCAATTAAACCAATTACTTGCAAAGTGTTTCTCCAGCTGTTTCTTTTTAGCTGTTTCACTTAGTTTTCCAACCTTTCGTTGCCCCCATGGATGTAGACTGTCTTTTCAGGTAATCCTAAACTAACTTGATGTTAAGAACAGAGCTCTGGGGGGGTCATAACATCTGCTGCTCGACTTCTTGTTTTTCGGGTGGCTGTAGCTCAGGTGGCAGAGCAGGTCAGCCACTAATCAGAAGGTCGGTGGTTCGATCCCAGGCTGCATCCTGGCTGCATGCCAAATATCCTTGGGCAAGATACTAACCCCGTGTTTGCCTACTGGTGGTGGTCAGAGGGCCCGGTGGCGCCTGTGTCCGGCAGCCTCGCCTCTGTCAGTGCGCCCCAGGGCAGCTGTGGCTACAATGTAGCTTGCTATCGCCAGTGTGTGAATGTGTGTGTGAATGGGTGGATGACTGAATGTAGTGTAAAGCGCTTTGGGGTCCTATGGACTAGAAAAGCGCTATACAAATGCAGGCCATTTACCATTTACCATTCTTGTCACCCAAGATAGCTCTCTAACCCATATGGGGTAGCTGTCATCTGCATTATGAATTTGGCACCAACGAAAATGTCTCCTTGTGGAGTAAGATGGATTACAAAAATCACAATGTTAACACCAATTGATATAAATGGATTAATTACAGAAATCAATCTGATTTATTATTTCAATTACAATCTATTTGTGTTTGTGAAATATGAAACTCAACAGTCAAACACACATTCATTGTTTTATATACTAACGAGGATCAATATCAACAGAACAAAGCTGACATTTGCCTGGACACCAACCTTTATGATAGCCAGAGATGGTAGCATACACAGACACGGCAACACTCCTATTAGACATTCAAACAGTGTTGAAGAAATATTCAAAGTAAGTATAAAAATGGTAATACATTCATTCATGTCAAAGAAGGATGTGATTGTGAAGGAAAGAAAAATGCCTCCAGCCAGTGATAGCAGGTGGTCCATGAAGGGTCGATTCACTGTGGAGCTGGTGAAGAGCATGTCAAGCAGACCTTAAAAGCACTGAGATGGGTACTTGCACCAGGGGGCACAGGAATTGTATTGGATGGGGGGAAAGTTATAATTGATGGCAGTGTCCTTTTGTTCAAACAAACAGATGTTTCATTTCAGAGCAAAATACAAAAAAAGGGAAGTAGTTTGATCTTTCTAAAGTTGCAGATTAGGCAGAAAATGGAAAATATTAATCGCCCAGATTGCTTCTTTGCTTCTACACTTTCAATAAACAGCAGAAAATGTGATGTGAGAGCTTCTCCTCGTTTCTAATTTAAAGGCAGCGCTAGCTCTTATTGTCTGGATAATAAATTGCACAGTATGTACTGGTCCCATCATGGCAGAGGACACACTTATGGGAGTCTCGATATAAGCATTGTAATTAATGGTACAGTTAGGATGAAAAACAACTTGCTGAGTGATTTGGGGTTTTTTTGTTTTTTGAATACAAATTTCTCCGAGCTTATCATAAAAAATAGCTTGCTTACCTGGTCCAACTCAGAACAAGATTGATGCCTCAATTTTTCCATTCAAATACTTGTTAGGAAACCATTTAATGGTTTAAGGCTTTCCTTTTTTTCTTTTTTACAGCATCTCCAAAATCCATCCAGCTGACCTTCTTAATCCGACTGCCTGTTTTGGTTCATACATTCTGTCTGGCAACAGCACTAAAGACAGAGCTGGGCATAAATCGTGAGGTATGAAATCCTCTATTATGGATTCAATCCCCCCCACAAAATGAGTTGCTGTGTTGTGACTTTCGACCCAGTGATTCTTCACATTTTCGTCAGCCATCAAATAGTGCTTTCTCACCTCGGCTATCTCTGCTGACACCGACTATTCACCTGAGTGCCAGAGATGTTCCGCCTTTCCCCCCAAAGTTACACCACTGCTCAGTCAGCTCACACCTTTAGATTCACCCTGGACTGGTATAAAGAAGGTAGATAAAAATACAATCTCGGGCTATTATGTTGACATTTTTTGAGTTTTACAAGTGCACTGAATAAACAGTTCACTTTGACGTGGCAACAGACAGATATGCTGTCTTCCACCGAACCTCATCTTGTTCTTCTTCCCAACAGCTACGAAAGTGCCAAAGAAAATGTGTTGGGATAGAGTCTGTCAAAAATAAAATACACTATTGAATTTTAAGTGACAATAACTTTGCAGGTGTAGATTACATCCCATTACAATAAGTGCACAGACAAGATCTGAGTACATAGAGGCAACATCTACCAGTCCTGATCTAATCTAGCACAAATTGAATGCAAAAAATAATACCGTTCGAAACCAAATAATTTAACATCTTGCTCCTTACATACTTCGCAAATGCTTGCCATCACTACAGTGGTGTTGTTTCATCATGTTATATGTAGCTTATTAACTCATTCACTGCCATTGACGTCTATAGACGTCAATTGAAAAACTTACGTTGACTGCCATTGACGTCTATAGACGTCAATTACGTTTTCAATGGGAGGGGCTAGAATACAACCTCGGGCAGCTTGTCAGTGAACATCAGACTGCTTGAAATGTATTTTTCACAACAAGCTCGTTTTCTCCCTTTTTTTGGTCAAAACAGGCATTTTTGGTGGAACCCACCTCTCTTCTACAGCTGATTACTAAAGAACGGAAAATGGTAGAAACAAGCTTTTTTTTTGGATGGAAGAAGAGAGTCTGTTCTTCATTTTGGTAGGTTCAGCGTTTATGTGATCATAACACACAGTTTTCTGTGGCTCTTCAAAAATGAGTAAAAATGCTCAAAAACCCTGGCAGTGAATGAGTTAAGAATACTCACTTCTTAAAAGAAAAAGTGCAACAACAAACCACAACTTTAATGACACAGTAGCTCACCCAGCTCACAGTCCATTACAATTCACAGGCTACTGCCCATAAATGACAAATGTGACCTTGAGCTTGATCACAGTGTGTGTGAAGACTTATGGGATGATCACTGTGTGTGGGTTTGATTCATTTCTGCCCAATATTGTAGCTTGTGAAAGACAGAGTGATGCTCATAGGTCCATTGGCATATTTGTGCATTAAACTGTTCTGTTTTGAAGCCACATGTGGTATCAAAACACTGAAAACTGCATTAGCAGTAATGTTTTTCTGATATCTTTGATTTACCAGAACAGTGTGAATTTGCAAAAAATGATTTTCAAAACTTAAGTGGTGAAAAGTTTAAATATTGTGTTTAGATAGCCGACTGAAGACATCCGTAAAAGACAAAACTGAGAACTTTTCAAGAAAAATACACACAAATATGATTTCTTAAAACTAAAGCTCACTCCAAACACAGTTAAGATCGTCACTGTTGTGGAGCCTATCCCAGGTCTCATTGGGTGAGGGGCAGTGTACACCTTGGACAGGCTTCCACAACCATGGAGATGCAGTATTTGCTTTGGAAGTAGGTTTAGTGAAAACTCTGAGTTTATTTTAATCTGAGATAAAGGAAACTCTCTGTTTCAGAACATTGTGTATTTAGAAAGAGAGTTATCTTTCCTCCGTGGGTTATAGCCAAAGAGTGAGTGAGTGTGTGCTTCTGTGTCCCATTTGTGTCTGTGAAAACTGCTGGGAAGTGTTTGTCCTGTATCTTTGGATGATGATGTGTGAAGATTGTCCTCCTGGGGCTTATTTATACTTTTTTGAAGTAGTTCAAATCCCATAAGCACCAGAACATCCTTTGGTTAGACTTTTTCAATAGCTTTAACACCTCTAGCTAATATCAACATGTGGTCTGTGTGAGATGCGACAAAGTCAAATCTCTTCAAGCCAACTAAGTTCAATTCAAGCCCCACAGTTCTTAATCTTATTTATGGAATTTATCTTATGTAACGGAGAAAAATTAAAACCCCAGTAATTTAAAAGTTGTACATTTGTACAATATAAAAATAAATAAATACAATAAATATGTTTATGTGTTTAGGAACATTTACACCTCGAAGGCAAACTATGTGAAAGCGCTCACTGTACCGCAATACAGTTGTTAAATGCTGACCAAGTGGAAATTAACAAATGTCACTATTATTCATGACAGTCCTTATAAATCCTTATAAGACCCAGCAATTCATTCTTCTCCTCTGTGGGGAAGATGAGTCTGAAACTTCTACGTCAAGCCAAATTTATGCATCTATTTTAGTCCTTCTGTACTGTCAAGAGGACATCCTGGGCTTTTTAGTGATGGCATATTTGTGGGAGGTTTGACTAACAGACAGCATCATTTTTCTTTTTTAAAACTGATAGGCACTGCAGCTTCCACATTTTATGGCAATAACACAGCTTAGGTGATATTTTTGCAGGTATTATGTTTCTTTTAGTAAAATTGTTCATTCAATATGAGACTCTTAATTTCAGCTTAACAGTAATTTCAACCTTATCAAAACGAAACTTTAATTCAGTGTACTTTGTAGTGGAGAGCAGGCCTTACTAACCCCAGTTTTCAACCTATATCTATACTTCAGGAAGCAGAGGGCTGAGGGAGGCCGAAAGGATTTCACTGTAGAAGGGGAGTCAGACGTATAGCTGTCAGAGGATGAGGTGAAAGAGAGCCAGGCAGAGCAGGAAGGTGAGAGCTCAGAGGACATACCAGAGGAGCTTTAGCAGGGACAAAGTGATGGCACCCACTGTCCATCATGGGAAAAAAATCAATGTGCAGTCTGAAGCGCTCTGAGGTTTTTTTGGCCATAAAATGTGCAAAACTGTAATAAGAGACTTTTTAGTTAAACACACACACAAAAGTTTCGTTTCTTAAACTATTTTGAAAAATCTGTTAATATTTGCTAAAATTGCTGTAAACTGTACCTCTCCTTTCTTTATTAATTCCATTTCAACTCTACCGAGTCTGTGTCAAGAGACTTTCTAACATGAAACATGGCCACAACCACCAAAACTGCAGGGCGCCAGATCACATCAAACACTAATTTTGAAACCAGGTTTTTGAAAATGTCAAAGTGTACAAACCACAATGAGACACTCAACTCTGAATGCATAATTAAAACTGCAAACATGGCATGACTTGCACACCCCAGAATCAAGTTATACTGGTTCCTAGTAACAGCCAGTTTAATCAGTCGGAATTTTTTTGGGATTAGGCAGTCACACAAAGTAACAATATCTTGATGTCTCTGAAAAAAGGGACAAGGGTAATTCCCTCTGAAATATTCAGAATTGTAGAAGAGTCACACTTATTGCTGTTTTTTTATTAGTGCAGTAAACTATACCTCTCCTTCTGTCATAACCTGTGTGTGGCAGGCACGATTGGACCCAAATGCAGACTCACAGAGAGGATTTTAACACGAAAACTCAGCTTTATTGCTAGAATGACATGATAAAAAAGCTAAACTGGAAAACCTACAAACTAAATCATGAATAGACCACATACATCCGGGTATGAGGGAAACGGTGACACTAGATTGAGGGAAACAGAGACTTAAATACACAGGGAATGATGAGGGAACAGAAAACACATGGGGAACACAGCTGACACAAATTATGAGACAGGGAGGAAAGCAAAACTGAAAATACTAACCCAAGACACGGACTGTCAAAGTGAAACAGGAAACATGGTGAGATGTAGACTGTGACAACCGGACATGGCACACGCAGACCGACTGGGGAGACAGGGTGGAACACAAGAAGAGGAACGGACAAGGAACTAAAACACAGACACCGCTAAGAGGGCAAGGGAGAGCGAGAGGGGAACGTAGGGACGAGGGAAAGAGCGAGGGAGCACCAGAGAGAGAGAGAGAGAGAGAGAGAGAGACCTGACATGCTGGGAAACATGGGCACAGAGAAGGGCAATAAGACACAAGGACTCACACTAAGAGGGGGACACAGGACAAACACACAAGGGGAGCCTAAAACATACAAGAAGCAAACATAAAATAAACTCAGGGTTACAAAAAGAACCTTAAATTATAAACCGTAATACAAATTAACACCAAAACACCGGAACTCAAAAACAATGGGTCAAAATAACCCAGAACCATTACACCTTCTTTATCAGCTCAACTTCAATCTTAATTAAACTGGGTTGAAAGACCTTTTAACATGAAACATTAACCATGACTGATGATTGCATTAAAACAGTAATTAGGTAACCAGGTTTTTGAAAATGTCACCGCACACAAACAACAGGGAGGAGCTCATTTCTGGAACAGATACAAAGTGAAAGATTCACATTTAAATGATAGCACTGATTCTATATTAACAAAGACGACAAATACATGAGATCCTCGTTATACATTATAAATCTTACATTATACATCTTAATACCATTTTCTGTTGTTTAAATATATGTATACAGTATTTATTTTTGACACTGACATAAAAAGGCAATCTGTTCAGGATGTGCTCGACTTCTAAGCAAATGCTTGCTGGAAGCCCTTGCAACCCTGAACAAGAAAGACAGGTGAGGGAAATGGGAAAATAAATACATAGTATACAATATAATCTGGCCAAATTGTACTCCTCACTAAAAATTTGACTTGCACGAATTGACACAGAAAATGAAAAAAGGTCCTGTTGTACACTAGCTACACAACCTCTACATTAGGGCTCCCCAATCCCAGTCCGCGAGGGCCGGTGTCCTGCAGGTTTTAGATCTCACCCTGGGTCAACATACCTGAATCACATGATTAGTTCATTACCAGGCCTCTGGAGAACTTCAAGACATGTTGAGAAGGTAATTTATCCATTTAAATCAGCTGTGATGGATCAAGGACACATCTAAAACCTCCAGGGACACCGGCCCTCGCGGACCGGGATTGGGGACCCCTGCTCTACATCAATGAAGGAAATATTTGTCATCAGGATGGTTTGTTTTTTCCTGAAAGAAGGGATAGTCCACAGTGTATCCTTACATGCAACATCAACGTGAGACAAAATGCAATATCAGAACTTGCTTAAAAATCTACGGGTGTACAATCAAATGAAAACCGATAAAAATCAGTTTTTTACGCACACTCGCCAGACACTTCTTTGGGGCATAAATTCAACAAGGTGCTGGAAAGATTCCTCTTAGATTTCGGTGCATATTGACATGAAGACATCACAGACTTTTTGGAGATTTGTTGGCTGCGCATCCACGATAAGAGCCTCCCATTCCACCACACCCCAAAGGTGCTGGACTGAGATCTGGTGACTGTTGGGGGGACACTAGAGTACGGTGAATTCAGTGCCATGTTTAGAAAACCAGTTTAAGATGATTTAAACAGTTTTGTTATCATGTTGAAAGCAGCCATTAGCAGATGGGTACGCTATGATCATAAAGGGATGGACACAGTTAGCAACAATAGCTGGGTAGGCTGTGGTGTAGTTCAAGAAACTACACCATTACACCATCAGCAACACTCTAAACTGTCAAAACAGGTCAGGATGGATTCATGGTTTCATGTTGTTTACACCACATTCTGATCCTACCATAAAAATGTTGACAATGTTTTGTCGGTCAAACTGTAGCTATAGTTTCCTGATCTAAGCTGACAGGAATGGCATTCAGTGTGTTTGTCTGCTGCTATACGCCACCTGTTTCTAGACTTGACGTTTTGTGGCTTCAAAAATATCCTTCTGACTACCTTGGTTGTAATGAGTGTCTTTTTGAGTTACTGTTGCTTTCCTATTAGCTCGAAGCAGTCTGGCCATTCCCCTCTGACCTCTGGCATCAACAAGACATTTTCGCCCAGAGAACTGTTGCTCACCAGATATTTTCCTCTTTTTCAAACCGCACTTTGCAGAGGCAAGAGAAAAAAGATGGTTGTGTGAGAAAATCCAAGTAGATTAGCAGTTTCTGAACATCACTTTTTCTGAGATCAGACTGTCTGGTTCCAGCAACCATACCAGATTCAATACAGAGGTAAGGTACACAAAGCTTACACAGACTGCGTGACAATTAATGGAGAGATATGAAGAGAATGTATATGCTCATCAGATACTTAGAGGAGCTAACAGGTGAAACCATAGCTGAGCCTAATAGACATAACGAGATGAGGAAGTAAACACAAGACAGAGAGAACAACAGTCCCCAAAATAAAATGGGAAGCGACTGGGACACAAGACAGAATGAACTCAAAGTAAACTCATTCATCAACAGTTACTACTGCTAACCAGAACAGAAAACTCAATGTAGAGGAATACAATATATCCTAATAAGGAAAGCACAAAAGCCACAAATAATATGTATAAAAACTTAAAAAAAAAAAAACAGAATTAAAGTATTCAAGAAACAGTGAAATAGGTATTAACTATGTACTCACAAGGACAGAAAACCACAAACTAAATAGACACAAGGCGGGTTCTTCAATGGGCTCTTCCAGAAACGATAATGCTCTTTTCCGATTGTAGGCAGTAATATCATACCAATTGCTCCAGAGCAGGTTAGGTTCAAATGAAAGTGTTACCATGGCGATGTCTTAATAGTATCAAAAAACCCAATATTACTCCTGAAGTTACCTGGATGAGACAGAATCCATCTTCATAGTACAGGCCTCAGGTGAACCTAACAAAGTGGCTGGTGAGTGTATATTCATCATGCATTTTTGAATTAGATTTTTCCATAAACCAGTTTGTATGTAGATTTTGGAAACAGTTTTTTTTCCTGTGACATTATTCCACCGAAGTGGGGACAAAACCCTCTACCAGTCGTTTATGGAGATTTGTTCACAGAAATTAGAGACGAAGGATAAGTAGAAAGGACAGCATTATTCATTTAGGTGCGAATCCCCAGCTGCCTGGCTGCTTAACATTGCAAAATTCTTTCCTGAGCTGGTATGGAAGTATGAAGATTAATAGGAGTTCTAAGTGTGTTCTAATATTCCCTGTGGAGATTTATATTATGTTTTTGCTTTTTCATTCACTGACGCCTCAATTGTTGCCCTTAAGGACAAACTGTAAATTTTATGCATTGTAACCGGTTTATGTCTGCAAATTGATTTCGTTCAGCTGTAAAAACAGCTTTGATCTCGGAAAATTTCCTCCCTTTGTGATTTTATCCCATAATAATACACCAGGCATGTATTAAAAGGGAAAGTAATTGTTGTTCTGCAAGACATTAATTTATAACACTTTGTGTCTTAAAACTCATTGCAACAATTCTGAGATCATTCATAAGGTGGAAATAAATGCAAATGAAAGGTCACCTTCTTTGTATTTTTTTCAATCATTCCAGTGTTTTTCCCCATTATTCTGGCAGATTAGACCTTTTCTCAAGTTGACATTGGGCAGACACCAAACTTAATATACGTAAAAAAATAAATAGAAGAGCAAACTCTCCCACGCTGAGAGGTACAACAAAACAAACAAAGCCACAGAGTCATCAATCAACCACCTATATGGAAAAAATCTATATAAATCTTATAAAGTTTGTATCTGTCTTGCGTGGAACTTGTATGCAAAGCATACACGAGTGAAAACAGATATAAGATCCCTTGAAAAATTATATAAATGAAACGTGTATGCATTGCATAAATGTGCCTTTGGGTCAATTACATATCCTAGGAAAAAAATAAAATAAAATAAAACCCTAAAATGCAGTGTGGCAGGATGTATTAGTAACAAAAATCAAAATAAGCCTTTATAAGCAGTCAAACTAAAACAACTGAGTGGAAGCCAGGAATAAGACACAAGGCCCCAGCAGACAACATGGGACAACTCAGCATCCGGAGAATCACTATCCCTATATGTGAAGCATTGTGAAGTCTGAAATATGTGAAGTATTTTGTATTTTATCATGGAAAACAACAATTATTCGAACTGTTTCTGTTAGTTCATCTAAAGCATTCTGACAGCATTTTTTTGTATTATAGTGAAATGTGGATAATTCAGGAAGCTATCAAGTTTGATGGTGTCCTAGCTATTAAAGTAGATAAGCAGCTAATTATATATGAGCTAACTAGACCCAGATGTGCCACAATAATCCTCTTACGGGGTAATATCTAATAATTCTAGATCGTTAAGGGCATTGTTTTCGTGTTTCATCCTCTAGTATCTTGTTTCTACCCTTCATGGTTTGACACATTGCAGTATCTCTACCTTAACATGTAAACACTTACATATTGCCAAAAATATCTGCTTATTTGCGTTCCCATGCATAGGAACTTGACTGCTTGACATGAGTCAAGTCTTCTGGGAAGGCTTTCCACAAAATTTATGCATTAAATTATTTTTTTGTTTTTTTGTTTATGGGAAATTTTGACCATTCTTCTAGATTCACATTACAATACATTATTGAAAAACACTTGCAGTTCTTTTGTAGCACTAACTGGAGAAGTAGAATCACCAAACCCCCATCAGAACTGAATGTGTACATGCACTGTATTGCGAAAAATATTTGCGCTTCTTCGCCTTCGCACACCTAATATGAATTTGTGTTTACATTCCATTTATGTCTTTATGTCTTGGTGACCTCTATGCACTATGCGCTTAACAAAACAGTATTAACAGTTCTTTTTAAGATTTCTCAAATGCTTTAAATATTTTACAGAACTTAATTAAGACATCAGTTTAGTCCCAATGTGAAAGAAAAATCTTTGTCTGAATTTTTTATCAAAGAAATGTTGCTTTATTCTTTGGGTGGACTAAAGTTTCTAATGCAAACTCCTATCAGGTCGTGTTTCTCCTTGCTGTGGTTAGAAAACGTCTAAGAACCTCAAATTGCCTCAGATATTCATGCATAGCTGTCGTGTACTGGCAGCAGGCTCATACCTTAATCCCAGATTAAGCTCTGAAGCAAGGTTACTCGTTGATTAATCTTGGAAGCTGTGCATCATTTGGTACGTATCCATCAGTATTTAACTGCAACTTTCAGTTCCTCGACTGCAGAGTGTGGATTGGATGGACTGCATTAGAGAAAAATGAGACTCATTAATGATTTATCATTATGCGTTCACTTAATTTTCACTCCTTTTATCCTACTTTTAAAAATAACCTTCCCATTGATCACTTTTTGCACTTGAAAAAGCAGATTATTGGTTGACTTGTCAAGCATAAATACCTTTTCTATAAAAAGCAGCGCTTTTAGAGGCCAGTTTCTAAAAACATAATGCTGGATGTCGAAACTATTCCACTTAATTATTTTCTGGACTTAAATGGCTTGCCTGAATGGTGCATATGACCAAATCTATCAAAGCCAAAAAGCAGTGAGCCAGCATCTGTGCTGTACAATTTGTGTAGAGTGCTCACTGGCAATGGTTGACACTAGTCAAACTATCAACTATAAACTGTAATTATTTTAGAAATGTTGGCACTATCTGATTGTACTAACTTGTGGTTATTGGATACTACTTCTACAGCTGCTGATAGTTAGTTCAAGCTGTAAAGAATATTTTTCAGAAAATATTAAGCTAGACAGATGTTTTGTGTACATGTGCATTGCAGGTTCATTATTCTGGTAAGTAAATACAAATGACTTGCTGTAGAAGGAAACTGACACCAATCAAGTGGTGTCCATATAGTAGGGCACGGTGTCAGGTAGACTCATTATAGCCTCTGTAACATTTAAACCAAAGTTCCCCCAGACATCACATGTTCTCGTCCTGCTCTGCCCAAGCCAGAGGTCTGCAATTCACCGTGTGGTCCTGCTACGCCTGAGCCAGTGGTATGCACTTCACCCGAGTCAGTGGTCACTGATGCAGACATGACTTGTCCTGCACCGTCTGGCCATCTGTGGCTGCCTCCTAAACTGCTAGTTCTTTGTTTTTCAATCGTATGCTCCTGTTTCTCTTTATGTTCCCTTTCAGGTCCTGTTTGTCATGGTCTGTGTATTTTTTCCAGCCTGCCATGTCTCCCTCTCTGTCACTGTCCCTCACTCTTTGTCTCTGTGTTGTTTCCTGTTTTACTATGGCAGTCCTTGTCCAGGGCTCCAGAGTGCGACCATTCTGGTCACACATGCGACCTAATTTCTAATACCTAATAAATCATAGGTACGACCAGCTGTTCGAGTAAAAAAAAGTATCTGCGACTGTGAAAGTCTCGGTGTGGTTAACAACAGACACACATTGTGCCCATATCAGGGTCTAAACCAATCAGAGATAGTCAAGGACGAGACCTCTCTGATTGGGATTGGCCGTGGTCCAGATATTCTTTTAGGCTACGTGCTACGTGTGTGTACGTTTGAAAGTGCAGGCGGATACAGAGAGGTGAGTAGCCTAGGCCTGATAGAAGCGGATGTAGCTGTGGGTAATGAGAAAAGATGAAAAGAACGATTGACAACTTTTTTGTTAAGTTAAAGCCTGATCCACCCAAAATTCATAGCCAGCGTTCTGACACGGAGCCATCAACTTCTCAGGTTATGTCTAACACTGGTTCAGAGACGGCATCAGATAGTGAGCCACATACGATCGACTCCGAGCGAGAGCCCACTGAAAGTAAAAGGGAGAAAGTGTATACATTTCGAAGAGAGTGGCTTGACCAGTTTCCCTGGCTATGATACAGTAAAGCCGACAACATGATGCACTGATTTTGATGACCCCAGAAAATCTGTATTTGTAAAAAGCCCTAATCAAAGCAGAAATAGATCAGAATTATTAGGAACAACTGACTGACAACGTCACAAACACCCATGAGGTAAGACAAAAAAGATACTTTTTTTGATACTCCTAAAGACACCTTATATATTTCCTCCCAGTACCATGTCCGAACCTCTACACCCCACACACTTCTAACACTTTGATGTCTGCCAGCATTATTTGCTACATATTTCTATCTATTGCATTTGTGCTGCAGTGTCTGTCTTTTTTTATATTAGTTTGTTTTTAGTACATGTGATTGTGATGTGGTTCTTTGGCTGATATTGCAATTCCTGTATTGCTTAAATAAAGACATGCCTTTTTGTTATTTGTTACTCGTGCTTACTGACAAATTGATTGTGTTTCAGGACACTAGTTTGTTTTGTTTTAATTAAATCAATTACTTTTAAGTGCACATTTTGTAGAAACATCCTTTACAAAGATTCAATAAATCTGTCGTACAGATTTTTTTTTTCATACAATGGGGATATTTTTATATTCTTGACTCAAACTATTATAACTGTACTTTACCAATATAGTGTGAAGTATCCTGTGAACTCTTAGACATATTTTGAAATGTGGACTTGTGTATACATTTCTTTTCCATCACATAATATGACCAAAAATGATTGGGTACACTGTTCAACTGCTTATTTACACAAATATTAACCAGTGACATGGCAGAAACCCAATGCATACAGCTATGGTCCAAATGAGCTGCTGATGTTCAAACTGAGGATTAGAATGGGGAAGAAATGATTTAAATAACCTTAAATATGGGATGGTAGTTGATGTGAGAGACGCTAGTCTGAGCATTTCAGAAAGTAACAATCTTCTAGGATTTTCCAGCACAATCACTTCTAGGGTCTGAAATAATGACTCTTTACAACCAAGGGAGACAGAAGAGCATCTCTGAGCTCAAAACACATAGAACCTTGAAGCAGATGGACTACAGCAGCAGAGCAACGCACTAGGTGTCACTCCTGTCAGCTAATAAAAAGAAACTGAGGCTATACTGTTTGCACAGGCTCACCAAAATTTGATAATAATAGTTTGGATTGCCTGGTCTGATTTGTACTGTGACATTGAGATGGAAGGGTCAGAATTTGGTGTAAACAACATTAAAGCATGGATCCATCCTGCTTTGTATCAATGGTTCAGGTTAGTGATGGTGCTGTAATGGTGTGGGGGAATTTTTTATTTATTTATTTATTTAGGCACACTATTATTTAGGCCTTTTAGTATCAACTTTAAACACCACAGCCTGCCTAAGTATTGTTGTTCACCCCTCTATGAACACAGTGTACCCATGTTCAGATGGATAACGTGCCAAAAAGCTCAAATAATTTAATTAACAGTTTGTTAACAATGTGTGATGCCTCTCACAGTTACCAGATATCAATCCAGGAGAGCACATGCGGGAACGGATGCTTCACATCACAGAGGTGCAGCCGACCAATCTGCAGTACCGTGTGATGCTGTCATGTTGATATGGGCCAAAATCCCAAAGCAATGTTTCCCACATTTTTGAATCTATGTCACAAAGAATTAGGCTCATTCTCAAAGCAAAGGTACTAGCAAAGTAGCCAGTGAGTGTATCTTTTTATTCATTACCCTCATCAATAGAGTTGCTGTTGCATCTGATCAACAACTCCTGGTTGATGATATTTTCAACAAACTTATTATTTAATCATCAGTATGTCAAGTTAAAGCAGACAGGCTCTAGCTGATGAGACTGTAATATTCAACCTTCCTGAAAATTAGAATTAATCTTACATGACTTAACTATGACCTTCAGAATGCAAAGAGGCAGAGCTTAAAAAAAAAACATAGCACCCAGTATCAAATATTTAAATTTACTGCATACACATAGTGAGTTCTGTCACTAAATGTTCCTCTCTTTGTAAACTAGTTGATATGCAATCAATATTTTAGTCAGATATCAGTTTTTCATTATATGATAATATAGACGTGTGTGATAGAGCAACTGGGTTTACCAATGAGGCAAAAAGATTCTTTTATCTTCAGCACAGACTCTGTCTCTGTGTTTTTTCTCTAACCTGGTCTCAGATCCTACACACTCATATTGCCTAAAGACATACGGTACATTTTATCCCCAAATGCATTACCACTACAAATGCATTGGTGAGCTCTCCACAAAAGAATAATACCATAAAATACATTGACATAATTTAATTTTCTCCTAACATTCACGTGTTTCTCTGAATTTTTCAGAGAGAATAGCAGGTGAGAGTTACAAATGCGGGCACAAATAAAAGGCTGGAACACGTAACTTAATTAAAAGTCTTGAAAATGTCATTCTGTGTATTTATTAATAAAAGAAGGTTTATAATTAAGAGCCCTGATTGAATTCTGCCCTTGTCCTGAAGACGGCGTACTGAATTTAAAACATTTGCCAATTTTACTGCAAAATATAACTAGAAAAAATTGCATTTCCTGCGAAAATGCAGTGTGGATGCTGTAAAGCTGAAGCTGTCTGCTGAAGATAGTTGAAAATAGCTGAAGAAGCTGAAGAAATCAAAGTCAGTTTTTAAAAAGTTGTTGAAATTTTAATAACTTTGCAGAACGACATCAAGTTAACAAAAATGCAATAACTTAGCAGAAATGCAATAACTTAGAAGAAACATAACAATTCAGCAGAAACGTTGTAGTTTACCAGAAGCTACAACTTAGCAGAAATGTAATAATTTAGAATAACATAACTTAGCAGAAATGATATAATTTAGTAGAAAATTAATAACTTGGCAGAAATATTACAACTTATCAGAACTGCTATAATTTTGCAGAAATGTAATTATTAGGAAAAAACTGTAAACAGATAACAGCTGAAAATGATGAAGTAACCTCAAAGTTACTTGTTTAACTGTGAAAAATGACCAGAAACATTAGAAAAGGAAGAAAACCAATTCAATTCAATTTATATAGCGCCAAATCACAACAAAAGTCATAGATACAGAGAAAAACCCAACAATCATATGACCCCCTATGAGCAAGCACTTTGGCGACAGTGGGAAGGAAAAACTCCCTTTTAACAAGAAGAAACCTCCAGCAGAACCAGGCTCAGGGAGGGGCGGCCATCTGCTGCGACCGGTTGGGGTGAGAGAAGGAAGACAGGAATGCCAGCCAGCAGATAAACTGATGTGAAACAAAACCAAGGTAAAATTGCAGAATTTACACAGTTGGTGAAATGTAAAAATGGCAACAAAAAAACCCCAAACAAACAAACAAAAAAAAAACACACAAACAACATTTAGGTAATAAATGCACAAGATGATTTGATGATAAATATGGTACCAATCTACAAAATACTGTCGAAATGAAGTCCGTATTGTGATATATTTCAGGTGTGGAGAGTCACACAGCTAAACAATTGATGTGCATATTTAAAGAATCAAATAAAGAAAATTGTTGTGTAATAAATTACAGTGAAAAATAATCACTGCCCTGCATTAGAGAGTGACTTATGATGAGGTATTAATTGGCTTAACTTTACCTCTAACAGCTTTTCACATAGTGCTGTGACCAGGGTGAAATCCATCATAAAGTAACTGTAAACAGTAGAACCATTAGCATGAATGTTATGGTTCTACTCTGATCAAAACTGAAGCCAGCTGTGTGACCTGATATAAAATGATAAAGAGGAACACATATAAATGGATGTGACCTTTATGAACTTTTCAAAATGACTTTATATATATCTGAACAATAGACTGGACTGGACTCATAACTCAGACGCCCTCTACAGGAAAGGGCAGAGCAGGCTGTACCTGCTGCGGAGACTCAGGTCGTTTGGAGTGGAGGGCCCACTCCTGAAGACCTTCTATGACTCTGTTGTGGCTTCTGCTATCTTTTATGGTGTGGTCTGCTGGGGCGGCAGCATCTCTGCTGGGGACAGGAAGAGACTGAACAGGCTGATCAGAAGGGCCAGCTCTGTTCTAGGATGCCCTCTGGACCCAGTGGAGGTGGTGAGTGACAGGAGAACGGCGGCTAAGCTGTCATCACTGTTGGACAACATCTCCCACCCCATGCAGCAGACTGTGACAGCACTGAGCAGCTCCTTCAGTGGGAGACTGCGGCACCCACGGTGTGGGACGGAGAGATTTCGCAGGTCTTTCCTCCCCACTGCTGTCAGACTCCATAATAAAGACTTTAACTGATCAAGCACACACATCCATACATATGCAATAATACTAAGTGCAATAATCCTTTCTGTCATCGTTGTATTTTTACTCAGTTGTATATAGTATTTGTATTTGTATTCTATTTTTATCTTATTGTATATTTATTTTATTTTATTCTACTGTATATAGTATTTTATTTTATTCTATTCTGTACAGTTGTGTACTGTATTTATTCTTATTGTATTCTAATTTTTGCCTCATAACTTTTGCACTGTCCACTTCCTGCTGTGACAAAACAAATTTCCCACGTGTGGGACTAATAAAGGTTATCTTATCTTATCTTATCTTATCTTATATGTCTGACCCATTATCTATATATATTAGAGCAGCGGTCCCCAACCCCCGGGCCTCGGACCGGTACCGGTCCGCGAGTCGTTTGGTACCGGGTTTTACTGAGTTGAGGCTCAGGTGTGAAATGTATAGTTTTCAGGGTTTTTGTCGGTTTTCAGCGTTATTTTGTTATCGTTTTTATCGTTTACTCGGTTTTCCTTGGTCTTTTCACGTGTGTCATGAATAAATTTTCTTTTTTTCGGTACCAGTACTAGTTTTATTTTGTTGTATTTATCCGCGACACCTTAAAGGCCGGTCCATGAAAATATTGTCGGGCATAAACCGGTCCGTGGCGCAAAAAAGGTTGGGGACCGCTGTATTAGAGCAGATGTGGAAAACCACTGTTAGACCTACTCTATACTAATGTAGTTACTGACACCCCATACTAAGGCAGGATTCATACAAACACACATTATTTATTCTCTTAAACACTTCTTTTTTCACAATTTGAGATTGTGTAATTTCTATAAATAATACGTGTAATGGTTCAATAGATATAGTTATTTAAATGTCCATAATAATCACACGATCATTTTTGTACATCCTACAATTCAAGATTTAGAGCTGTGTGTCTGTATAAATTCAGCTTGCTATACTTATAGACTTAGATATATTAATCCACTATTTACCCATCCATCCATCCATTCATTCACTTCCGCTTATCCTTTTCAGGGTCGCGGGGGGCGCTGGAGCCTATCCCAGCTGTCATAGGGCGAGAGGCGGGGTACACCCTGGACAGGTCGCCAGTCTGTCGCAAGGCTAACACACAGGGACAAACAACCATTCACACTCACATTCATTTGCACATTCACACCTAGTGACAATTTGGGTTATCCAATTAACCTATCCCCACAAGCTGCATGTCTTTGGACGGTGGGAGGAAGCCGGAGTACCCGGAGGGAACCCACGCAGACACGGGGAGAACATGCAAACTCCACACAGAAAGACCCCGGCCTGATGTTGGAATTGAACTCAGGACCTTCTTGCAGTGCGGCAACAGTGCTAACCACCGTGCCACCGTGCTTACCCAAACAAGTTAAATTGTTAAAGGCCAAGTCAGAAAATGGATGCAGAAACTTTCCATGTACTTCTAAATCAGTTTTTATACATATTCTGTAAGCTGTAAAAATGTTTTTCTCTACATAATGTATCATTATAGACATCTCTGGTAGCCTAAAGATAGTTTAAAACTTTTAAAAAATTTAACCTGTAAAACATGATAAGCAAAACCTCATTCATCCCAAAAACATCTGATTCTACAAAATTTACTATAATCAAGAAAATATAATTGTCTGTATTTATTCATGTGACCCATAATAAATACCTGCATTTATCTGGAATTTATTTATTTACTATTTCATATTTGAAAGCTCTTGGAGGGGAAGATCTTGTTTGTTAAGATACATATGTCAGAGTAAAAAAAGTATCAAAAAAGGAGATGACAATTAACATCCATGAAAAAATGCATTAGTAGATTTAGTCATTTAAAACATGAGAATAAAAAATAAATTATGTCCGTTTAATACTTTTTGCAGCATATTTCAGATCTGAGGTGCATGATAACAGAAAGCAGATCTCCCGGCTCTGCATGAACTACAGCCATGATTTGGTGAAATGATTAATAACATTGCAATAAGAAAGGGTCTTCTTACAGACAGAGTAGGGAAGACAATATGAAGAAATGTGATTTTTCAATGAAAAATCTTTTTCATGCTCTACAATCAGTAAACTCTGTAACAAACATGATCTGTAATTGTTTCAAAACTCACCAGACGACTTCATGATTGGCTCGAGGACAGGACACAAAAGACAGGGTTGTGGTAACTGTAATATGTCCTCAGAACACCTGAATGGATGTAATAAATGTGTAAGACCTCAGTTGGACATTCTTCTGGTGCAGTCACAGCCTGTGACAACAAATCTCTGTCGCACTGAGAAAGCTCATCTGCCTTTTCTTTCACTCTAATCCTGTTCAACATCTCTGCAAAGGCCACATCATCTTTCTGACGCATGATCTCGGTTAGAGTGATCATCTGAAAATGCTCCTGCCATAGGTCAGTCTGTTCTGGATCGTAAACACAGAGAGGTTTAGACTGTCGCACTGGTGGCAGCTGGTAAAAATCTCCAACAGCTAAAACTGACATTCCACCAAAAGGTCTCTGAGTGCCTTTGATTTGTTTCAGTCTTGCATCCACATAAGCAAAAAGGGGTTTTGAAACCATTGAAATCTCATCAATAACAATAATTTCAGCATTCATCAGCTCAGATCTGACTTCATCCAGTTGGTTACCAAGTCCTTGAATGGGTGGTTTCAGACTCCTGGGTAGTTTCAGTAGAGAATGTAATGTAGAGCCATTGATAGAAAAAGCTTCTGTACCGGTAAATGAAGTCAGTAAAACAGTTGGATTTGATATGTCAGCTTCTTCTGCATTAGCAGGCAGTCTGCTCAGGATCTTTGATGCTTCAGAGTGAATACATTTAATCAGATGTGACTTTCCAGTTCCTGCACCACCGTTGATATAGAAGAAAAATGGATCTGGGTTCAAACCACGAACTCGCTGAATACACCAGTCTCTTATAGCATAGAACACGCAGGCCTGCTTCTGGTTCAGATTCTGATACATTACACGTACCACGGCTGGATCTACTGCAGGTTGTTCTCTGATGGCTCTGATCTCTGTTACAGCATCAGACTGACGACTGTAGTCAGGGACATTTTCCTGTTCGTTCTCATCATCAGAATGTCTCTCAGGAAGATTCTCATCACATTGCAGCCTCACAACTTCAGATTCAGGAGCCAAATTACACCATTCATCGATCACAACATCCCTATTTTGTTCAAACTCTTCCAGTGCACTCTCAATATCCTCAGAGTTCTTCTCATACTTGTCTTTATTTCTTTTCACAATCCGTTTCACAGACTCACTGTGGTCTGAACATGGAAGTCGCACAAAACCCGAGTTGTAGATGGACTGATAGGTTTGGAAACATTGTGGTTTCAGTTCCTGCTCTGATCTGTGTGGAAGGTAAAGTCTCAACAGTCGTCCATAATATTGCTCAGGATCTTTTTCCTGTGAACAGTGGTAATATCTGATTATAGCTGGTTTATCATTCTTTCGCCTTTGTACAAATCCAAGCTGGTTCAGAAGAGGAAGCGATCGTGGCTCAAGAGTTGGGAGTTTGCCTTGTAATCGGAAGGTTGCCGGTTCGAGCCCTGGCTTGGACAGTCTCAGTCGTTGTGTCCTTGGGCAAGACAATTCACCCGTTGCCTACTGGTAGTGGTCAGAGGGCCCGGTGGTGCCAGTGTCCGGCAGCCTCGCCTCTGTCAGTGCGCCCCAGGGTGGCTGTGGCTACAATTGTAGCTTGCCATCACCAGTGTGTGAATGGGTGGATGACTGGATATGTAAAGCGCTTTGGGGTCCTTAGGGACTAGTAAAGCGCTATATAAATACAGGCCATTTAGAAGCACATCTTTTCCTTCATTTGGGCCACTCACCAACCGGCACAGGGCAGCAAAATCAGCCAGCGACATTTCCTCATATTCTGGGGTCTCAGGTCTGCATTTGTATTTATCACTCAAACTTGTCATCCAAATATTACAACTGTCATGTGTTGTGCTTTGCAGATAGCTCATGGGGCGACTCATTTTTACCGGGTTATCATCTGTTGGTACAAATACAACACTGCGGGAACATTTTTTCATTTTTAGGCCACAGACTCGAGTCACACACTCCTGTGCGCTAATCTCTCTCTTTTTTGAGTAAGCCTGCATCACAGCTCTCATTTCATCACATTCATTGACCATGTTGTTTCCAGAGTTATCAATAACTGTCTTCAGGTATTCAGAGAGGCCAGATTCTTTCTTCGTTATATATTTACAGAGGTATTCTACACATGAATAGGCATTCAAAATGAATGAGACATCTAAATTAGAGTTCCAGGCTTCAAGCAGGTGTGGGTTGTAATTGTTGATCCAACAGTCCTTTGGGTCACGTTTCAGAATGAGACCTGTTTTCTTGTTTATGTCTTGGAGGCATTGTTCATACTCATTCATTGTCAAGTTGCATCGTGACAGAATCTGCTCTATGGTGAGGGAAGCAGCTTCAGGTTCCTTCAGGAGGTTCAACAAAGGTCTGAGTTTGGCTTTTGCAGCTTCAGTGTCTGAATCCTCATCCTGTCTCACAATCATTGTTCTTGTGGCTGGTGGTTTTGGAAACCCAAATCTACAACCAGAGTTCACACTCTTAAAGCATGTTTTTGTGTGGTTTTTGCTGTGCTTTTGTAGTTCCGTGACTTTTTTGTGCAGTACAGGTTGTTTTTCTGGGTCAGGGAGTTGAGCTGAGATGTATCTGTCCACAAAGTCACAGACAGTTTGGTCGTCATCCACATCTACTTCTACCTTTTCTTGAATCCACAGCAACATGTGTATATGCGGACTACCTCTGTGCTGGAACTCAACTCTGTAAAAGTAATCAATGATTTCACCAAGGGGCTGTGCAGGAGAAAAAAGCAAATCTCTGAACAAAGCCTCAACACACTTATCAAACATTCGCATGGTGGTTACTGGATTTGATCTTAGAATTTCACACTTTTCTGACCAGTCCAGGGCTTCAAAATCAACCTCTTCACCTTGCTGTCTCTTTATTGCTTGAATCACTTCAGGCCATCTCATCTCAGCAGCAGAGAAAGTGACAAAGAACTGAGGTGTTCCTATTTGACGAATCATACTGAATAAGTCTTTGGTAGTTTTCTGCCAGTAAGCTGGAGTTCCTCTGAGTGGCTGCATAAATCTGATTGCATCTTTATTTCTTACCAGCTTCTCTACTTCTGTCTTACTTTGTAACATTCCTGATGTGATTTTGCATCCATCTTTGGTCATAGTTTTACCTTTCCTTAGCTGTATTGTCATGCTGGAATTAGCCAAATGTATTTCAGTGACAAACTGTGAGAAAAACAGGTAATTTGTATCTTTAGCAAATCTTGCATCAATGTTGAAAAGCCTTGACTTGAAGTAAGCACTTGGTGTGAGTTTAAGAAGTCTCTTTTCATCCAGTGTATTCTGACCAGTAGGAAACTGCACAGGAAATGCCATGGCTTCCAAATGAGGAGTTCTGAAGAAGCTAACAGGATTGTTTCTTTCTGCAGGAGCCACACAATATGTGTTATCAGTGAAACAGAGAATCTCTTCTGAAATGTCAACAGGCTGCAGACAACTTTCTAGAGCAAAACTTCCATTGTTCAAATCAATTTCTGGTTCCTCTGGATTTTGTTCCTCTGGTTGTTCATCACAGGATTGCATATTAATAGCTTGTTCACTTTCAGGCTCACTTTCGCACAAAAGGGCATCTTTTTCATAGTTGTCAATTTCCATTAAATCTGCTTCATCATAATCATCACTTCCCATGCTAGCTTCATCACTGCTGTCATCATCAGGTAAAGTTGGATCACAAAGCAATGCATCATCTCTGATAACAACATCTGTGTACTGTGGGTGAATCTGTTTGAGTTTACGCGGGGCTTCAATGATTTTAGACCTGGTGACAGTCTGGAACAGCTGATGGCCTTTGTAGCACAGTCGTCTTTTCAGCTTGATCCTCATTACCTGTGATTGGCTTCTGACCCTCGGTAAACAGTCAACTGTTTGTTGGACTTCAGGTGGCACACACACCACATTACCACGTATGAGTCTCTGTCTGCCCTTTGGAAGTGGAATAATCTTAGCAAAAGGTATGCATTTGGCAATCAGATGTCTCTCCAAAATGTTGAGATCACACAGTTCAGCTGGAATATCCTGCAGTTCTAAACCGTTAACAGCAGCAAGCCTTGGCATGCGTCCACTTTTGAGGGAACTGTGACACGTGTGACAGATATACTCCTTTTTTCTCTCAACAGAAAAGCTGCAGTGATCATTACATGCTTCATCACACACATGAACAAATTTACCAGTTAGACACTGCTGAGCTACAGTTTGGTGTTTTGAGTAATTTTCTCTTTTGCAGATTTTCACCTGATTAGGAAAAGAAGCTTTTAGACAAACAGTACAAACATAAGATGGTGCTGACTTAATGTTTGATCTGAAACGAGATATGGCCTCATTCATTAAACTGTTCTCTGGATGACACTGTAAACTTTCAGCTGGTCGATGCATCTGACAATATTTTCTTTTTATTTTCATTGCACATCTGATATTATGCATCTGTCTAAAAGAAAAACTGTTCCAATATTTCACTCTCATTCGTTCTCTCATATTGTCCTTGTGTTGCTGCTGAAATTGTCTTTCTTCTCCATAACGTTTAGTGATATAACATTGTTTTTTCTGTCTAAATTCTACACTTTCTTTATATAGGTTAGAAACTTATGACCTCATGTAAGCTTTATATTTCTCTCTGAATTCAGCACAAGTTCTGTATGTTCTTGTTATTCGTTCCTTCTGCTTTTCTTTGAATATAGGATTGTCTTTATACATCCTTATGACACGTTCTCTTTTTCTCTCTCTAATTTTAGTACTTTCTCTATAGATCCTTCTCATTTGCTCCTTCTGTTTTTCCTTAAAATCATCTCTTTCCTTATAGATCTTTCTCAAATGTTCCCTCTGTTTCTCTCTATATGTAGGATTTAGCTTATATAGATTACTTTTGTACACACTCTTCTTTTGTCTGTGATCAGGATCATTAGACATCTGCCTTTCTTTATTTTTCTGATTTTCCTTTCTTTTTGGTAGTTTTTGTTGGGCCAATGATCTTCTTCTCATTTTTTCCCTTTCCTGTTTACTATATTTCCGCAGTTTATGAGAAAGTTCCTGTGTTGTCTTGGTTGAACAGGAGGCAGCGGTTGGATCCTTCTGAGGAACAGAATCTGATGTTACCTGAGGTTCTCTCACAGAAGATGCAGATGTTTCTTTTTGTAAAAAATCAGAAGGATGATGGTTGCTTTCAGGAGCAGCTGTCTCATTTGAAGAATTCACTCTGGATGATGTCACTTCTGTGGTTAAAGTGTCAGTCACAGTTTTCTGTGTCTGCTCATTGGATGTCTGGGAGTTTAATTCAGGAACAGGTTCATTTAAATCTGGTGTTGGAGCACTTGTAGCGCATTGTCTGTATTCGGCATCTCTTTGGTAAGCAGCGTTTTCACTGTGAAACTCAACAGGCTGTAGCTCATAAGTGCAGGTTGGTGCGATGCTAAACATTCGGTACAAACGTTTGATCCTGTCAATCATGTCGTTAAGACGTGTGAATTTTAACACAACTGCAGTTCCACCACTTACACCTAGCGACAATGGCATTCCTGTAGACTTACGTGGGTGAGGGTCAAAGTATGCGTATTCACCTGAAGTCAGCCTGCAAACTGCGATGACTGTTCCTCCCATGACTAGCAAAGCGTAGCGAAACTCTGAAGCCAAACGCTGTAGTCCCTGTTCAAGGCTCGGAAAGTGATCTGTACCATCAAATGTGCTGTAACGAGCAAACTGAGACATGTCGACTTGATACTCGTGTCTGCGGCTGGTGACCACTGAGGGAAGTTCATCGCAGGCTAGAAACATGCTGTTCACAAACCTCTTTCTGGCATCTGAATACACAGCATGGCCTTTGTCCAACACACGGTTAAGATCTGCTCTGGTAATGAATTCATCCTCGTGTAAGAATGAGAGGAAAACCAAACTGTTCGCCATGCATTGCTGATTCCGGTACTTTCCATACTTAGCAGAAGCCTGGCTTCGGGATGCACAGACGCTACTCACTCGTGGGCGACTTTCACTGTTTGTAACCTGTACATGAGACGGTCCTGGAGCTTCTCCATCATGCTGCGTTTGCAGTTTCCTGGGGTTCAGTCTGGATTACCTGCTGTACTTTAGCATTTGGCACAGATGATGAGCAAACACCTCTCTTTACTACATCTGCATAAGACACTGCGGCTGTCTGAACGCTGAGCTGCACTTCTGGACTGGGAATACTTGTAACAGACACCTTTACCTGCTCACCGGTCTGAGAAACATTTACCTGTTCCTTCTCCTTTTGCCATCTAAGCTTCTGGGACTGTGACCTTTGACCTTTCCTTGGCATTTTGTGCAAGTACAAACTGGACCTTATATGTATTTATACACAAATGTAAACAAAACTCAACCTGTAAACACTGAAAAACTCCTCAAGTTTCTATTAAATGGATAAATGTAAAACTATACAAATGGTAAAGTGTTCTTATAACTGTGTAATTGATGTAAAAGGCTGACTTAAATACAAACTCAATATAAAAGTTATTGAAAGATCTTTAAAAACAGTTTTATTGTAGCTTTTTCAAAAACTGTATATTCTCTTTTTTTAACCAGACTGGTTAATGAATAGGTCTATACTTCTGTGAAGTAATATGCACAATAAATCTCAACAATCAACAGGCTATAATAAAACTCTTAGCTTTGAAGTAGACTTTGTGTAAATCTTTTATATATCTAAAATTTAAAGCAAATATAAGGAGCTGTGGTGGTGTGGTGATCAGATGACAGGCGATGAGGATTCTTCAGCTGGATGTTCTGCAGCAGTCAATAAACAGGAAGTCCGGGTCCTCAGGGCAGCTTCTCAATGACAATTGTAACTCAATACTTACACTGAGTAACAGAAATGGGTTTGTCCTTAAATAATATTAGTATAAAGTTACTGTAGTCAAATGTTATAGTCAATGAAACAGACTTGAAAAATGTATTTGAATCTAATTTAATATTTATGTAAATACAGCAGTCTGAATGTATATATTACAAAATAACCAGATTGTCTTATTACAAATAAACCTTTAAGAGATGTATATTTTATATAATTTATTAAAGTAATTGCACCTGTAAGCCAAACAGCCAATCAATGTTTATTCCAAAGTGTAATGCAAAATTAAAATGACAAATGTAGGGCTGTGTAAGTAGTTTCTACTGTGAGTTCTACTGTACTGTAATTCTACTACTGTAATTTTAACTTTCTACTTGTGATTTCCAGCAAAATGACTGGATGTGAGAGAGTTTAACGACAGGAAAGATAGAGCAATGAGAGGGGGATCTCTCAGAATTCTGAAAACAGATCGCCGAAGTTGTGGTAACTTCAATTTCCAAAAACTTGGTTTCTTGTCAACCTTGGTTTCTTGTCAAACTTGGTTTCTTGTCAACACAGGTTTAAGCTTGTCAAAATTAGATAGAGCTCATGGCGGAGAAATGATAGAAGATAGAATGGCTTGTCAAAAAAGATGGAGCAGGGAGAGGGAGAGTGATAGGACAGACTGAATTTGCTTGTTAATGGCTTGTCAATGATAGAGTGAGAGGGTTTTCTGCAGCAGGTCACCTGTAAGACAGAAAGAAAGTGGAATTACACACTTCCAATAAACCTGCCTTTACTGTATTTTTCAGACTATAAGGCACATTTAAAAGCCTTTAATTTTCTTAAAAATAGACAGTGCACCTTATGTATGGTTGTGCTTACTGATTTCAAACCAATTTTATGTGGTACACGGCACTCTGTCAAATCTGTCAAATGTTTTAGTATGACTTTGGTAAGCTACAAAGCAGCACCATTTGATGTATTGTCGGAGCATGGCTACCATAGTCAGCACCCTTATAGAGTAATTCGTACTGTGCTTCAACATAATATGGTGTGTGTGTATAAGGGCCTGGCAGCTGTTGAGAGCCATGCTTATGAAGCAGATTTCAAACTGATCAATCCACATTCATCAATCCATAAATCCTGAAAAGTGAGTGTATTGTTCTGTATTTTATGTCTTCAACTGAACAATTTTGAGAGTTATTGTAAATGAGTTGAATAAAGTTTGACTTATCTGTTTTGTTTGGCTTAATGTGCCTTAGAATTTAGTGCGCCTTACAGTCCGAAAAATACAGAACATATATATCATTACACACTGAAGAGTTGTACAGTACATTATTAGATTCAACTGAATGAAAATGTTTATCATATGGTGGTGGAACATTTCTAAGGACATTTTTGCATTCTATTAACACAATAAAAACAAACAGAGTCTGTAAACCAAGATGTGGTGCTACAGTAACTTACTATAAACATTATATGGTCAAGCTAAACCCACACAATGAAGTCAGAGCAGACAGTTTCAGACCACCTGCTTTAAACACTTCACATGCACTCAACTCACATGATCCTTAATGCCCAAAGGTCTCAAATTCCTGTTTCTGTGTGTACTTACCTGGTACAACAGTATATCATAATGTCTGGGGAGCCATTAACATAAAAGTAAAAAATAATTTACTCAGTATGACTTTTGACAAAATGAAAAATTTGGAGACAGATGACTCCTATATATGGGCTCAAAATGTGGTCATAAATATTTTGTACTTGTAAAAAAGATTTGTATGTGTAAAAAAGATTTGTGTGTGCGTAAAAAAGATTTGTATGTATAAAAAGATTTGTGTGTGCGTAAAAAAGATTTGTATGTGTAAAAAAGATTTGTGTGTGCGTAAAAAAGATTTGTGTGTGGACTTAGAAAAAAACCCCTGCAAGTTACAAGTACGGATTTTGACCCTATTTTTCTTCCTTTCATCTGATTGGTCAATGTCATGTCAATCACAAATGTAACAATCCAATCAGAAAACAGATGGGTTTGGCTGTCGGAGGGGCGATTTTTTGAACTGCAGGTCCTTGAAGGGTGATACAGTTTGAAGCTGGAGGATCGCTATATAAATATCTGATAGCAGCTAGGTCCCCTAACTTTCAGTAGCTGTTGAAAGGAAAAAGTTGTGGTATATCAGTGGTTAGAAATACCATTATTACTTTAGGATTAGTTTAACACAAAGTCAAGGCTGACCCAGGACCATTGCTGTGAGTCACAGTGCGCAGCATAAAAGTCCTTTCACATCGGACGCAGGATGTGCTGCTAATGCTAACTGCTAACTAAAAGCAAAGGATCCAGAATTTGTTACGCTGGCTGCTGGGCTCTGTGGGTTTTTGCAGCAGCTCTACCTGTACTAGATGCACCTGCTCCTTGTCTTTTCTATCTCTGACTTTATGTCCTCTACAAGAGTTTGGTTTTTTTGCTGGTTCTTCAAATGTTCAATAAAAACATGTATGCTAATTCATAACGAAGAAAGCTTTGTAATGAAGACTGTCATTTCCAAAACACTGCCCGCCCCCACCCCGCGTCCGCAGCGCTGTTGAAAAGGCTGTGGAAGTCCCTGTATTAAACACGTAGACCTGTGACACAAAAATCACCAAACTCGGACGACCACAGACTGTTTTCCTTCGTGGTGATGAAGGAAAACACTGGGTTGGCATGTAAAAGGGCATTTATTCCCTTCAAAGACCTGCAGTTCAGAAAAAGCGCCCCTCGACAGCCAAACCCATCTGTTCTCTGATTGGATTGTTACATTTGTGATTGACATGACATTGACCAATCAGATGAAAGGAAGAAAAATAAGGTCAAAATCAGATCAGCAGTCTAGAGAAAGGAAACAATTCATCAGATCACTGTTTGATGATTCAGACTGTTGAGCCTCTTCACACACAATCCAATTTACTGTGACATAAATTAACTAGTAAAATTCTCAATTTATTTAAGGCTTTATGAGCTTACTGTAGTCTAAAGAGGAGATAAATGAACTGCAGCGTCTCACATGGTTATAGCAAGTGAAATAAAAGCATTCATTACTACAGAAATACAAAGAATAGCCACCAATATTTGTTGGCACAAGTGTAGGATATGCCAAATATTTCCTAAACAGAAGCTTTGTGGCTCCAACATTTTCTACAACAGGTCAGTACTAGTAAAGTGTGAAAACCAAAACTTTTAAAAACTTTTTGCCCATCAGTAAATGGAAACATATCACAAAAAGTCAAACTACTGCATGTAAGTTGCCAAATGTGCTACGCAATGCCAGGTTCATACTGCTTCAGTTACAATCACTGTTTACTTACCAGCAAAGGCAAAACCAAAGATCTCTTTCATTCTGTGTAACAAAAGACAAAGCACAAAAACACAGAATGAGACAACTCAAATCAGCATCACAGTCAATACTGCATCACTCTGTGTAGTCCAAAAGATTCAGTATACTTCTTTGTTTACCACAGCAACAAACAACTCTCCTCTTTTTTCTACACCTTATTAAAGATTACTGTCTTCATTAAGGTAATATGTGGTTTCATCCATTTGTAATAAGCCACACACGTTTCTCAGTTATGTGATAGCTCTATTAGTTTGGTGCCATTAGATAACACAGTAGATTTAATAAGCAATGATTTGCTACACCTAGCACTGCACACTTTATCAAATTCTGACATCACAATTTCAAGGCATGAACAATCATAAATGAAAGCTTGGATGATATTTTTGTAGGCTTCAACATTTGAGTTGGTCTGCATTCAAATTCTGCTTCCTAAAAATATTATCACCTACACACAGTATCATTTAATATGCTGTTGTTTTAAATATCTACATATCATATTTTTAATATTAATGGTGAACTGCTGCATTTTATTTATTTGAAGGTGGACTTTTTTATATTTCGTTAATTTTTCACAAAGTGAGAAGTTAAACAGAGCTGCAGGTGTAGGTTTTCTTTAAAAAAAAAAAACAACCTGCACAAACAAGTGCTTGTTAAACAGTTCTTAAAATTTAACTAAAAAACTAAAATTAACTTATTAAAAAAAACTTCCTGTTAAGAGATGTTATTATTCTTATATTATGTGTTTTATCCTCACTCTCTCTCTCCCTTCTGTTAATTAACTCACAGCACAAAAACACGTTTTGGGACACAGCTAATGGCGGTAAAATGGCTCCTTTGAAGTTGCCGACCCTGCTGCTTCAGCAGCTAATCAGTGGTTCTAAAATTACCTTACAACCTAAAGAATGAGGCCGTTTTAACTGACTGATTTGTGAAGAGGAGAACTAACTTCACTTTCCTAAGAGACTCAGAAACACTAACACACCGAATGAACCAAATACAACACAATAACTGTATTAAACAATCAAATGAACCACATTAATTTCACACTGGGCCTATAGCAGCTAGGCTAGGCGTTAGCGCTTAGGTTGTTAGGGCTAGCATACCAAACACTCCTTTTAAATACTAAAATTACAACGTTTCACTAAAAAAGTAGTCATTGTGTTACTTTAACATGACTTATACTTCAACTGCCTTTATAAGTCACTAACAACAACTGGGTAAATCACTCAAACAGCTTATAGACATTTCATTTCAGAGAAGAGAGACAGAGAAGCAGCGCTTACCGGCAGGGACGAGCAGAGAGTGGGCAGAGATTCAGGCGTCAGCCGGAGACATAAAAAAAGAGGCATTCACGGGTAGTGGGAAACTCCGCAATTACACAAAATTGAAAACGTGAAAAATATATGTAAATTTAAATATTATTATACTAGATTTTTTTGCAACAAAAAGCAACTAACAGAAATTTTATTCTATATATTTTAAGAAGCCCCACATCACCGGCCTGAATGACTACAGACCGGATGCTCTTCGTGGATTACTGCTCAGCTTTTAACACCATCCCTCCACACAAACTGGTGGCCAAGCTACAAGACCTGGGGCTTCCATACAGCACCTGCATGTGGATCAACAGCTTCCTCTCGGGCCGTAGACAGAGAGTCAGAGTTGGCCATCACACATCCTCAGCCCTGAGTCTCAGCACTGGCTCACCCCAGGGCTGTGTGCTCAGTCCACTGCTCTACTCTCTCTACACACAAGACTGCACTCCTCGCCACCACAGCAACATCTTTGTGAAATTTGCAGATGACACCACAGTGGTGGGGCTCATTTCCAAGGGAGACGAGTCTACGTACAGAGACGAGGTGGAGCAGCTGACGTCATGGTGTAAGGCCAATAACCTCCTCCTCAACACTTCAAAAACCAAAGAACTCATAATAGATTTCAGAAGGAAAAAGGCAGAGATCCAACCACTATTCATAAATGGGGACTGTGTAGAAAGGGTGGCAAGCTTCCGCTTCCTGGGAGTCAATATAGAGGAGAACCTTTCCTGGAGTGTGAACACCTCCGAGCTGCTGAAAAAGGCCCAACAGAGACTGTACTTCCTGAGAATTCTCAGGAGGAATAACATCACACAGAAACTGCTGGTGTCCTTCTACAGAGCCACCATTGAGAGTGTTCTAACTTACTGCATATGTATTTGGTACACTAGCTGCACAGGGGCTCAGAGGAAAGCACTCCAAGGGATCATTAACACCGCCCAAAAGATCACTGGCTGCCCTCTCCCCACACTGGAAGTTCTACACAATGCCCACTGTTTTAAAAAGGCCCAAAACATCATAAAAGACACCTCACATCCTGGCCACTCCCTGTTCGAACTGTTGCCCTCAGGCAGACGGTACAGGGCAATCAGAGCAAGGACTAATAGACTCAAACACAGCTGTTATCCAACTGCAATAACACATCTGAATACTACAAAAAAATGTCCATCACGCCACTCTTGTGTTAATCTATGCACGGCCTGAAGCATGTGTGTGGGAATGTATGTGAATGTTTTACTGTTACATCTTATTAGTATTTTAAGTATTCTATCTATTTTATTTATTGAATTTTATTGTTTTATTTATATTTTGATATTGCTAGGGATGATGCAATGATCGGGGACCATTCTTCATTTCGTTGTTCTCGTGACAATGACAATAAAGTTTCTGATTCTGATTCTGAATAAATGTTTCAAACAGGATTCTTTGAATTTGAAATAATGGTTAAAAGACATAAATAAACACAAGGTCATTATGTTAAAATGTACTTTATTATGATAGATTTATTTAACTGACTGTAATAGCAGTAATAAGAACAGTCTTCTTCTGAACACCAACACCAAGGAGCTGGTGTTGGTGTTCATGAAGCTTCAGCTTCAAAGCTGAAGCTGTCTGCAAAAACTAGCTGAAAAAGCTGAGAAGTTGCAGAAATTGTAAAAACTTTGCAGAAGCAAAGGAACTTTGCTAAAATGGAATAACTTAGCAGAACTGCAATATCTTAGAGGAAACATAATACTTGGCAGAAATACAATAGCATAGCAGAACTTAGCAGAAATATTGTAACTTACCAGAAACACGATAACCTCTCAAAAATACAAGAATTTAGGAGAAATAGTATAAGATAATAGAAATAATATATTTAGCCAAAAATACTTAAACATTACGGAAACACGATGATTTAGAAAAATAGTACAACATAGCAGAAATACTGTGATTTACCAGAGACACTGTGATGAACTATGAATATTGTAATTTTAAATCAATACTATGTTTTAGCACAAATAGTATAATTTGACAGAAATACTATCATTGGGCAGAAATACTATGTTTCAGCACAAATACTCTGGTTTAGCACAAATATTATAACATAGCAGAAATACAATTATATAGCAGAAATACTGTATTTAGCACAAGTACCAAAAAGTAGCAGAAATACTATGATTTAGCAGTAATACTATGATTGAGCAGAAGTAGTAAGATGTAGTAAAAGTACTTTGATTTAACAGAAATACAATTATGGAGGAGTAATACTTTAAAATGGGAGAAATATTGATACACACAAACATACACAGAGCGTAAAGGGAAGAGTATTTGTGCCATGGAGTGTTAACAAGAATGTGAGGTCCATATTAGAAAAGCTGGTAAAATCATAAAAGTTTGCAGAATTGTAATGAATGATCAATATGAATTACTGGTCTGTGGTAGGGAAAAAAACATGTTGACGAAGGGGGAATCGAACCCACGACCTCTGGCTTGCAGACTGCGCCACTGGGAAAGAGAGCGGGCGACTTGAAAAACAGGGTGATGAGCAGTCAGAATTAGATCGCGGTGAGAGGCGAAAAACGCTGTTTTTTGGAATTACAAAATGTTGTGTAACTCAAAAATTAGGTGGGCTAGAAGCATAATTCTTCTACTGGCTGAATGAGCGGACTTTGGTGTACTTTGACCACGATTTTCATTGATCTTTGTACATCCGTCGCTGAGATATGACAAGGGAAGGAACGGCAGACCTCAGATATGATTGGCATGCTGGGAAGCCGTGCAGGCCCTGATATGTGCATTTGAATGTCTGAGTCCTCACAGAGGATTGGCTGCCTGGGGACCAGGAAGAAATATATAGAAATAGTATGATTAAGCATAAATACTACATTTAGCAGAAATACTATATTAAGCACAAATCCTATAAAAAGCAGAAATAGTATATTAAGAACAAATCCAATAAAAAGCAAAAATACTATATTAAGCAATATAAATATCCTATAAAAATCCTATAAAAGGCAAAAATACTGTACTATGATTTGGTAGACAAACTATAATTAATAAGAAATACTATATTTGGCAGAAATACTAAATTAACACAAATCTTATAAAATAGGAGAAATAGTATGATTTAGCACAATAGTAATAACTTAAAACAGAAAAATTGGAAAAGCAAAATGGACAGCTGAAAAAATGCCGAACATGCTAAGGGTCCCTAAAATATACTTGTTAAATGAAAAAAATCGGCAAAAAAACATATAACAGCCACACAATCACAAATATGGACACATATGCAAACACACATGCACAGAGAGACACACACACAAGATCCAATTCAGTCAACCAGTCTAAATATATTGAATTTAAATCTTACAATGAGATCATCCCATTAAAAGGCTTTCTCTCTCTCTCTCTCTCTCTCTCTGTTACACACACACACACACACACACACACACACACACACACACACACACACACACACACACACACACACACACACACGGGGAGAGAGAAGCAAGTTTCTAGCTCAGTCAAGCAGCCTGGGAGCTGCTGAATTTGAATCCACCAGTCAGAGAGCCTGTGCACTTTTTCCCGCCAAAACAGGTGCACGCAGCACAGAGAGACACAGGGTTTTTGCAGTCTATTTCTCATAATGACGACTCCCCTCAAACAAATGACCATAATTTCCTAACCGTAGGGGCTAGAATGGTCATTCTTACACCAGAAGAGATGGAGGAATCTTCAAGTGTTGACAATTTATCATTAAAATATGAATTATTAAAGATATTTGACTTCTAATGCACCACAACTGAGTAGAGCAAAGCAAAAACTGCCTTGACTTGCCCTCAAACAACACTCTCTAACTCTAAATCTATTTGGAGTATCAATATCATTCTTTCACCGTAAGAGACAGCAGGCTTTGGTGAACAATCATGGAAATTTTCAGGTCTCTGTGGAAATACATTAAAAAGATATGACGAGAGAAAAAAGTGGTTCATTTCCAGAGTTTGAAATCTGAAGAAATCTGAGCGAAGGACGAATTTCCTACCCTCAAACAAGTCTAACTCATTTCAGAACGGTAATAGGTGAGAAAATAATTCTTGAATTGTGAGCGTCAGGAGTGTCTGAAGATATACTGGGACAAGCCTTATGTCTTAACTTTGCTTCGTTAAGGAGATATGACGATTCGAATATGCCTCTCATTACAGAAATCAAGCGGTGATTTTGAACAAGCTCTCCATTGACTTTCTATGGAGAATTTTCCGACTTTGTGTTGGTCTGAGGAGATTTGCCAAAATTCTATAAATCACACAACAATGATAGTGACATTTTCAGAAAGCCAGCAAAAATACCTACGTTTTGATGTATAATTTGTGGAAGTTGAGTGAAAATTGAGCAAGTAGCAAGAAGTTGTTCAGACATGAAGAGAAGACTGCAAAACCTTCAGTGGCACACTGGAAGCCAAGTGCATAGCAACCATAACAACGCATGTATTTTGTGAAAAAAATCACAATTTTGCAACTGAAAACTTTAAGAGGCATAAAAGTAAAACGGTAAAAGATTTGAAAAAGCTGATTTATACCTGAATAGCCCAATAATTTGAGAACATTTTAAAGTTTGAATGGTTGTTCTACGTGAAAATATGAGGAAGTAGTTAAGTTTCAAAAACAAGAAAATTTTAGCAGAATTGCAGAATTTTCCCATTCATTTCAATGGGACAAATTAAGCTTAATATTTTAAAAAGTATAATAGTGAAAAATACCAAAAGACATAGCACACATTAGCAGAAATAGCAATTTGAACGATGAAAATCGGCTGAAAATTGTGGAAGTAGTTAAGTGCCAAAAAGTGCACGGAAGTCCCAAGAGGAACTCAATAGTGTGGATGCTTAAAGCATCCACACAATAAAGAGAAACAGGAACTCAATAGTGTGAATGTCTACAGCATTCACACAATAATAAAGATAAAGAATAAAGAGAAACAGGATCTCAAAAGAGAAACAGGAACTCAGCCATGTTGGCTGTTGGTCAGTGTCAGAGTGAGTGACGAGTGACAGTCGCTTTGATTGGGTGACTGATGCCTCACTTTTTCAGACTTAAATGTAGAAACACTGTCCCTACATTATAAAGAGAAACAGGAACTCAATAGTGTGGATGCTTAAAGCATCCACACAATTACTATTACTTTATTGTGGATTGAGTCCAGTGCATTCACAATAAGGGAAGCAGAGGATAAGGAGACTGGGTGGATCAAGTGAAGTGTGAGAGTGAAGGGTCCTTAAACAAGGAAAAGAAATGCATGTTCTGGACCATATCAAAGCCTTTGGGTTTGTGTGTCTGTCTTTCCCTCTTATATTTCACTCATTGTACTTTAGTATAATATTCTGTGACTTTTACCTCACCTCTTCCACCCAGACAGTTAGGTAATGCAGTATAATATATCTAACAACGAAATGTGTCCCTATTCAGAAAACATCTTACCAAATCCATCTATTAAAAGTGTCTTGACTTTGTAATATTGGAGCTGGAGAATCCAGAGAGTCAAACAATTTAGGGAGGACAGCAAATATACAATATACCATGAGGAAAAACAGCATTTAATCTAAAAAAAAAAAAGGTTGAGGATGTGTGTAAAATAGGGACAGTGTTTCTACATTTAAGCCTGAAAAAGTGAGGCATCAGTCACCCAATCAAAGTGACTGTCACTCGTCACTCACTCTGACACTGACCAACAGCCAACATGGCTGAGGCTGCCCCCTCAATTAAAAAAAAGAAAAGAAATAAAATGCCTGGAAGTGAAAGCCAGTAGCTGATTTCAACATAGTTAAGAGCTTTGCAATCAATGAGGAAGGGATGGTTTTTAAAGCTTAAGCCAAAGTACAGCCTCTTCTCACCTGATTCATTTTATCTTTGGCTTCCTAACAGTAATTCTGTATTAATCCTTGAATCTTATGAATCCTTAATAGAGTTCAATCTCTATTTTTAATCCTATGTTTACAATGTGTAAGAAGTGAGAGCTGACTTCTAATTCAACAACATTAAATGAAAGGTTAACACTTCTATGCTTGCCTTTTAATCAGTAGGAACGTGTCAACATTCACAGTTTAAGGTGTGAAACAGGAACTGATGTGTCTTTACACCTTACAGCTTAGACCAGATGTCATCAGATTCTCTTATCAGTATAAGAGGAGCACCAAAACAGGGTGTGCGCACTTTAGACCGTATTACTCAAAGTATGCTTTCACCAGCATCAACATCCATCTTCATATATATTTTTTTGTACTCTCAGTAATGACCCTAAATCGCAGATGTCAAGTACCAGGAAAATATAGTAAAAGCATCAAAAAGCTGGATGATGTGGCCCAAAAGGCATGCCAGCTGACTCCAGGTATGCAATGTGCATCTCAAGCATGCAGGGTTACTTCTCTGTAAAAAAACAAAAAAAAAACAAAAACAAAAAAACATAAATAAAAAATAAAGGGGGACACAAAGTTTTGGCATGGTTTTAAAGACCATGTCACATTTGAATTCACCTTTTAACCTGCCTCTGTTCTTTCCTTGTGCATCTCTGGACTGTCTTCTACCTTTTAGAAAGCTCACTACATCCCACTCAAGCCATTTGAGCTTATAGAAGAGAGAGACTTTTTCTCCAGTGCTGGTAAATTCCTGTGTTATAGCAGCCAAAACAGCAAGAGAAAAACACCAAATGACAAAAATAAAATAATAATAGTAAGTAATAATAAGTTAAATAGAATAGCTAAATAAAATAGAATGACAAAAGAAAATAAGAGTAAGGTAAAATGACTAGCAAGAACTTAACTGGTAACTTAAGTAAAAAATCGAAATGCTATGTAAAACATTGAAAATGACACATAAAACAACCGCAGCAAATATCAAATGACACTGAAGTGGTTCACTATAACCAGTTTAACGTGAAGTGAACAGTGCAATGAAGTGATTAGCGTCTCATCTTCTCTAGTGTGTCAGAGGAGATATAGCTCGTGCCAACTCTTTCAAATAGATATTTATTTTAGAGGAAGAGGACAATGTCACAGAGGAGGCAAGTACAGCAGGAAGTGGTAAGTGAAGATTGTGCTTGTGTGTTAAAAAAATAAAATAAAATTCCTGTTTCACTGTGTGGGCGCACAGCAGCATGCTGGCACAAGCCACAGTCTCCCTAAGACACTTTACAACGTTACAGTGACATCCTGACTCTCATGAGTGTCACAAAAAAAGACAAGCGTTCTCCTGGTTGCACTTTTCACCTGCTGCTTGGACACGTTGCCACTGAAAACTGCCATTTGGTTTGGTTGTTGTTGCAGTTGGGGGCATGGGTTATTTGGAAAATATGAGTGAAGAGTGATGAAAACCCCTTTATAGCTTTGTGAAAGAAATGGGTTATGTAAAGCAACATAATGCAACTCCAGTTCCCAAACAGGCACTACAATATGTAAAATGCAAAGAAATAAAAAAAAACAGAGTCCAATGGGTTGTAAGTCTCATAAACACATTTTATTCACAGTAGAAAAGAAAGCAATCACATGGTTAACTGGAGAAAATGTATAATTATTTAAAAAAATATTCACTGATTTTGAATTTGGTGGCAGCAACATATCTCAAAAAAGCTGTGACAGGGCCATGTTTACCAGTGCGAAGCCTCCCCAAATCATTTAACAGCCCGTTCCTCTTTAGTCCAGGAGATGCAACATCCATTTTTAAAAGGTTTTACCCCGAGGAACGTCATTTCAAAATCGTTCCACAATTTTTTTCAGATTTTGATGAACCTCTGCCTATCTTTACTTTTGAGAAACTCCACCGCTCTGAGATGCTCTTTTTATATCCAATCACCTTGCTTACCTGCTGCAAATCAACCTAATTAGATGCAAATGTTCCCATAGCCTTTTCTGTTTAGCATCGCTTTCTTTTCCAGACTTTTTTTTTCTCCACCTAAACTTTTTTGAGATGTGCTGCTGGTACCAAATTCAAAATGACCTTATTGTTTTTGCTTACAGTGATAAAAAACAACAATTTTCTCACTTTAAGTATTTAATATGGGTTCTGGGTTCTTTTATAGATAAAAGTGTGTTTATGACATTTGCAAATCATTGCATTCTGTTTTTACTCAATACAACATGTTTAAAAATGATCACTGTACTGATATAAACTACACTTTATCCTTTATTCTATTGCAACACATTTTACTTTAAAATGCTATGTATTTTAAAAGGTTTCTATGCTGCCTATCCTTACTTTCAAGATACTTCAGTGTGCCCACAGTACCTGGCATCTGCTATATTTCACAAGTCCTGAATCAGTGACTTAATCTGATAGGCTTATAGCACTGTGCAATGTCACATAGATTGTCTCTTCAAATACGTATGCACCAAAGAAGAATGCTAATATTAAAAGTAAAAAAGGAGAAATTTCTTCAAAGTTGACATGGACAAAGGACTGGTTAGAGGCATAATAAACTCTTGAGTATAAGAGAAGCAAAGGACACTTAGCTGAAAAGGGTTCAAGAACTAACGTGAACAGCAACCCTATCAGAGAGGAAGTACAGAGAGAAACAGATCTGAAAGAAGCGGATCAACAACCCTCCCTGCTGCAGAGATCATTAAGACTTATTCTGCTGCATGCAGTTTGCCCAGTACTTCATTGAGAGGGACAGTTAGATCATGCCCTTGTAGAATTGCAGCACAGAGTGCACTTGGGACTGCAGTGCAACAGCAAGCTCCTGTCACATTAAGTCTTTTCACATGACGCTTCCAGGGACTGCAAAAGCAAAATACAACTGCACATTACATAGTCTCAGCAGATGCTGGAAGTTGGCAATGTAAAAGAGACTTCACCCACAATACACAAGAGGCTCAAAGTCAAGATATATAAACATAGTATATTTAGGATCCACCCTGTCAACAGGAATGTTCATTGTATAAAATGATTTGCTTTGGCAAATCTATTTTAAACAACATGTCTGTTAGATAGTGTTGCAGACTTCTGCTGAACTACACTGAGATGCTTAGTGAAGACAAATGAAGACCCAAAAAAATTGTGTCACTATGCATATATATATATATATATATATATAGACTCACAGCCTTGGCCAGCCGCTTGAGGAGGTACACCAGAGAGATAGAAGGCAGGAGAATAAACCAGCTGTTCTCCACAGAACCAGCAAAGGTGTACTCTCAGTGGCAAGGGAACAATAAGAGAACAGCACCACCAAGGCTGGAGACGGAGCAATACTGGAAGGGCATATGGGAGAAGGACGCAACCCATAATGGCAATGCTCAGTGGCTAGTGGATCTGAGGGCAAACCACAGCGACCTCCCTGAACAGGGTCCAGTAACCATCACAGTGGCAGATATCCAAGAAAGGGTCTCCAGTATGAAGAGTTGGACAGCACCAGGGCCCGACATGGTTCACGCCTACTGGCTAAAGAAGCTGACTGCACTCCACGAGCGTCTGGCAGCACAAATGAACCAGCTGCTAGTTAACGAGAGACACCCGGAATGGCTAACCGAAGGTCGGACGGTCCTGATCCCCAAGGACCCCAAGAAGGGACCGGTCCCCTCCAACTACCGACCAGTAACCTGCCTCAGTACTACATGGAAGCTCCTGTCAGGCATCATATCGGCTAAGATGAACAGGCACATGGGTCAATACATGAGTGGGACACAGAAAGGAATTGGCAAGAGTACCAGAGGCGCAAAACACCAGCTACTGGTAGACAGAACAGTCAGCCGAGACTGCAAGACCAGACTGACCAACCTGTGCACTGCCTGGAATGATTACAAGAAGGCCTATGACTCAATGCCCCACAGCTGGATACTGGAATGCCTAGAATTGTACAAGATCAATGGGACCCTAAGAGCCTTCATCAGGAACTCAATGGGGATGTGGCGTACAACACTAGAGGCCAACTCCAAGCCCATAGCACAAGTCACCATCAAGTGCGGGATCTACCAAGGAGATGCTCTGTCCCCACTGCTGTTCTGCATAGGCCTGAACCCCCTCAGTGAGATCATTAACAAGGCTGGCTACGGATACCGACTACGGAACGGAGCAGTTGTCAGCCACCTCCTGTACATGGATGACATCAAGCTGTATGCCAAGAGTGAACGAGACATCGATTCACTGATCCACACTACCAGGCTATACAGCAATGACATTGGAATGTCGTTCGGACTGGAGAAGTGTAGTCGGATGGTAACAAAGAGAGGGAAGGTAGTCAGAACTGAGGGGATTGAACTACCAGAAGGCAACATTGCAGACATAGAGGACAGTTACAAGTACCTGGGGATCCCGCAGGCGAATGGGAACCATGAAGAGACCGCTAGAAAAGCTGCAACCACCAAGTACCTGCAGAGGGTCAGGCAAGTCCTGAGGAGTCAGCTGAATGGTAAGAACAAGATCCGGGCCATCAACACATACGCCCTGCCCGTGATCAGGTACCCTGCTGGGGTAATAGGCTGGCCAAAGGAGGAGATAGAAGCCACTGACATAAAGACAAGAAAGCTCCTTACCATGCATGGAGGGTTTCACCCCAAGTCCAGCACCCTGAGGCTGTACGCTAAGCGGAAGGAAGGGGGCCGGGGACTGGTGAGTGTCAGCACCACAGTCCAGGATGAGACAACGAACATCCAAGAATACATTGGGAAGATGGCCCCAACTGACCGAGTGCTCAGTGAATACCTCAGGCAGCAGAAACCCAAGAAAGAGGAGGGAGACGAGGAACCATCATGGAAGGATAGGCCCCTGCACGGTATGTACCACCGGCAGATAGAGGAGGTGGCTGATATCCAGAAATCCTACCAGTGGCTGGACAAAGCTGGACTGAAAGACAGCACAGAGGCACTAATCATGGCAGCACAAGAACAAGCTCTGAGTACAAGATCCATAGAGGCTGGGGTCTATCACACCAGGCAAGACCCCAGGTGCAGGCTGTGTAAAGATGCCCCAGAGACAATCCAGCACATAACAGCAGGGTGCAAGATGCTAGCAGGCAAGGCATACATGGAACGCCATAACCAAGTGGCCGGCATAGTGTACAGGAACATCTGTGCCGAGTATAACCTGGAAGTCCCGAGGTCAAAATGGGAGATGCCCCCAAGGGTGGTGGAGAATGACCGAGCTAAGATCCTGTGGGACTTCCAGATACAGACGGACAAAATGGTGGTGGCTAACCAACCGGACATAGTGGTGGTAGACAAACAGAAGAAGACGGCCGTAGTGATCGATGTAGCGGTTCCGAATGACAGCAATATCAGGAAGAAGGAACACGAGAAGCTGGAGAAATACCAAGGGCTCAGAGAAGAGCTCGAGAGGATGTGGAGGGTGAAGGTAACGGTGGTCCCCGTGGTAATCGGAGCACTAGGTGCGGTGACTCCCAAGCTAGGCGAGTGGCTCCAGCAGATCCCGGGAACAACATCGGAGATCTCTGTCCAGAAGAGCGCAGTCCTGGGAACAGCTAAGATACTGCGCAGGACCCTCAAGCTCCCAGGCCTCTGGTAGAGGACCCGAGCTTGAAGGATAAACCGCCCGCATGGGCGTGCTGGGTGTTTTTTTTTTTTTTTATATAGTAATAATCCACTCTTCTTTAATATGCCAGTGTGCAAATAAAATAATTATGAATATTGGGTTGTTTTGTTTTTACAGAAATCACATTTATGTAAGCATTTTAGTTATTGCTGCACAAACTAGTGTCAGAGTGTCCATCTTCCATTAAAATAGAGTCTCTGTACCAAATTTGGTTTGCAGAGGTGTGAGATAAGGGCTCAGTCACATTACAGTAAAAATAGGATGGCAACCTCCCCAAGGTGATTGCATAGAACTTTTTTTTTTTACCTTCCATGACACATTGCAAGTAGCTGCAGCAACTGCAGGTGTTGCAATGTCAGCCAGAGCAAAGATCACCCGGTGAGAGGCAGGAGCAATCACTCTTATACAGAATGGTGAAGGTATGGAAATATCTGCATATTATTTAAAAATCCAGACATACTGCGAACATGTTGCAATCAATCTTAGTCAGCTGATGAGTGCAACGTGTCTGTAACGCATCCCTTTGCAATAGAGGACTAGACTCAACTGGTTAAAAGCTGGTTGTATTCCATTTATATTCTGAAAAAGAAAGGTTGCTGACCACTTATGGTATTTTCCTATTTACCTTCAAAGGCAAAGCTACCAAACACCAACAAAACTCTATCATTAGTCACAGATGAATTTTAGAATTTTAGTTCTGGCTGGACTCTGTCAGTAGTTAATGTGAATTTTTGTCTGTAGTTCATTACAAGCAGGTTGCATGTAACTACCCATTCAGTTGCAAACAGATAACAAGACTGTCTCCATTGTATTGCTTTCTTATTGCTGTGCTGAGTCCCCAAACGGCACGTTGAGGGTGCCAGTTGACTGCAAGTGGTTATTTTAAGCAACCATTTCGGAGGCAATGAAGTCATTAGTTCATTGCACACAGTCGCAGTAATTTTGGTCATGCCACAGTTTTCCCTAGTTGTGACTGTAGTGTCACCTAACTTCACTTTAGGCAGCTTTGTGCTATTTTTAATTGCTTGTGACAAATAAACACTTTTAAAATCCATCTGATTTTATTATGCTTGATCAGAAGATCATCTTTACCAACTTTGATAAAAATATGTAGAAAAAAAAATAATGTGGCCTGCGACAATTATTTGAATGTTTTCATAAAATGCGGTATGATAGGAAACTTGGATTTAGGCCCAGACTTTGTGAATCAAGTTCATCAAGTTTAAAAGTACATAACAAAATTTAATGGGCTTCGTCTTTGCCTGTGCTTCACTTCAACCTTCATGAAAATTGGCATGATAGGCAATGACATCACAACCTCCTTGGCAGAGGAAACCAATCATTTATACAGTGGTGTAAATATCAGAGGAGACACAGGGGACATGTCCCACTCAGGACGTAGAACATGGGCATTTATGAAGTACTGGGCAATTATTTAGGGGGGGGGGAGATCATTTTACTTAGCAATGGGTCTTTTCTACTCCCAGAATATGAATATGAATTATGAGTTCATATAACCACTGAAGCTTTTGTAGCAAACATAATTATGCTCACCATGCACAAACACACTCAGTCACCAGCAGCAGCAGAGCCTCTCCTCTGGTGCTGTGCTCAAGCAAGCAGGTTGATAAACGTGGAAGAGTCAGAAGGAAAAGAAGTTGAATATTTTATTTTATTCTTTGTTTTTTTCTCAAACTGTGTCAAAACTAAGTAACCTGCTTCACAGACACACATTTGTGACACGTTCTGTGTTCAGAAAGTTTGGAACATGAGCTGAAATCTCAATGAATCACATACCAGATATTAAAATTAAAATAATTTATCATTGAACTGAACAGGTGACACATACATATTTAAGCAGGTTACTTCCCCAAACAAAAGACACAAAGCCATTTTGATATCAGACAGAACTGCCAACTCATTACACTCATGACTCTCATGTCTGGAATCAGAAAACCAGAGTAAAATCAGTAAGTGACAGTGGCGGCTGCTGGTAAATTATTAATTTTAATTTAAATTTTTTGGTCGTCCGATGGGTCAAACAATCTAAAGCATCTTACAGGCAGGCCAAGAAAAAAACAAACAAATCTAAAATCTACGCAAACACTTTCTTATCTTTTAAACCTTTGCAATTAAAAAAATACCCCTTTAAAAACAAAAGTATCTACATAAATCTTGAATAAACATGAACCCTTCATAACAAGACCAACTGGGGCAGGTAGCCTCTACTTGAACATGAATTTTCTCTCCAAACCACAGAAAATCCCTGGATTATCAGAATCTGCATTTTTATCATGGCCAAGCAAGGCCAACTCAAAGGCTTCACAAAATTTAACACAGTCTGTGATTCTAGACAGAAGGTGGTGATTTTTCATCACCTCTTCGTTGTGCTGTCTTCTGCCAATTTGATTGCTCTCATTCAGTTGTTCTACTTTGCTAAAAAAGTGTAGCTTCATGATACTGTCCAAGCGGTCACTGCGACTCTTGAGCCTTTTGCACTTTTCAGTTAAGTGCTTCAAGTCCCGTACACCTGTGGAGCCATGGAAAACAAAATCATTGCTCACACATCCAGTTAGCCAACTCAGCTTGTCGTATAGCGTACTGGAGAAGGTCCATGTATATGCTTTTCCACAATCGATGGACTGCTGCTGACTAAAAGCAGGGTCGGGTCCACCAACTACCTTAAAATGAAGTAGACATCTTCAGTTAAGAGCTAGCTAACAACAAGTGTCTGTTCTTGTTCAAGACAGGAGTGTCTGTGCTGTGTGAATGTTGCTGAATTGTCTGATCAAATTCTTAAACAAGGTAGGTCATTCATGCCAGTTGGTCATGCCCGTGAGGGGCAAATTTCAAGCTAAAACTGAAACTCAGCCTTTAATTTTTGTCATTAATTGTTTGTGATGGATTTGTTTCCTTGCAACATTTTTACGGATGCGGCACCTCAGCAGCCCTCTATTGATGAGCCACCACTGGTAAGTGATGCCTATTTCTGTGACTGGTTAGCAGGGGTAACATTAAATGACAAAGTATAACAATTATTTGAGAGAAACACAGAGTGCCTGAGTGTTACACCCCAGCTCTGCTAGGTGACAGGGGAGGTAGCATAAATGAGCCCAAGGACAGGAGAATCAGTTTAAAAAAAAGGTTTACTACAAACTTTGAACAGAAAACCGGCAACCAATTAACACATAAGGCATTAACATGGGTGAGACTAAAAGCTAAAATTTAACTAAGGCAAGCTAGCATCAAAAAACTCTAAACAAACTAAGCTCAACAATATACTGGGGTTAACATGCAAAGTTCAACACTATGAACGGAGTTGAGCGAGCACAGTTCAAAGAGGAAGGCAAGAAGGGCAAACTGCATGTTCACTCCTAAGCAGCAGCCCACTGAGTGAAGGATCTCCAGCCTTTTGTAGCTGCAGGTGAGCACGATCAGCCACTGATTGCTTCATGGAGCGCCACAGGATTCCCAGGAAGCCAACAGTCTATGTGGGTTGACACATGCAATCAGCATACACGAGGGCTGGCATGAGCCTCCAGCTAGCCAATCATCAGCGAGTCCTGGCACTCTTGGATTTGCTTTAAGAGAAAGGCGGTCTCACTCCCTCCGAGGCCCAGGGCCGTAACACTGAGATTTTGACATTATATTCCACTGCATGTCAAACTGCTTCATATTTCGTGAGCCTACACTCCAGTGCTCAAACAAAAACTACAAACATGCATTTTATTTCAAAGTTAGATCCTTTACATCTCATACGTGTAACTTCTCTCAGGGGATTAAAGCATCATTATCATTAGAGGTAGCAGTGTTTCATGTTTTGCTCCACATTAAAAAAAATATTGAGACAGTATTCTGGTACAAACACTTTAGGTTTGACTAAAGTGATCATTGCTCTTCTTTTTCTTGGTTGGGACAGTTGCGAGGAATGGCTCACCATGGGTATTTTTTTATGAATTTTACTTATTTTTCCTCTTTAAGCTCACTGTCCATATGTTCCATTGGTATAGAGTCCTCAGTTCAAATAGAGCAGCCATCTAACCAGCTGGTAGTCAGAATGCACGGCCCATGACCATGCTCTTTCTCAGCGAGTGGATACTGAAACTGCTGTTACTGCTGTGCTTTACAAGCTGGCTTTACGAACTGGCTGTTTGCCTGAACAAGAACAGTGGTAGTTGCACAAGCAGGCCTGATGTGGATTGAGGAGTAAAACAGAGATTAGGCTTTGTAATACTGAGATGTCTAATGTTTAACCGTCTTTGACATCCCATTTGCTCCCTTTGGCAGCCCTTTGAAGATGACGAGAGCACTGCTATTTAACTTGGTGTTTTGTGATATTTTATAGGTCTATATCCAGACGGTTATGTAATTGACTAATTGACATGTCTTCTGTTGTTTTTATGTTTATTGCTGCTCCCTGTAATATCGTATTGTTTAGAATCACCAGTTAACCTAACAAGTAGTATTTGAACTGTAGGTACCCAGAGAGGACCCACGCAGCCACAGGGAGAACATGCAAGCTCCACATATAACGTGAACCCACAGCAGGCAGGTTGACACCTGGAACTTGTTGTGAGGTAACAGTGATCTGCACCGCTGTGCCAGCCCAATAAAATGTGATAAAACAACAAAAAATAGAAGAGATTTGGCTTACTAAATGTGTAAAGCTATAATAACCACAGCAAACATCATATGACATTAAAGTGGCTCAGTTATTAATGGTGCAAAATGCAGTGGACAGTGAAATAAAGCAAATTGTAACTGTGGTGACCCCTGCATAACCTGCTGGCATGCAAATATAGCAGTTAGACTACTGTGTTTTCCTATTTGCCCTTGAAGGTACCGGGCAAACATAGTCGCTACATCCAGAGAGCAGGATTTGAACACCTGGGCGAAGCTTAGAGGAGAAAAGTACAACCAGATATTTTCTCTCTCTTTCTCCTCCTCCTCGCTCTGCCCCACTCCTTTAGTTTCATTTTTGTCTTCTTTTCACAACGCCCATTAGTGCCCCATTATTTCACACTCTCACATCTACATCACTGATGTTACTGACTGACACACCCCATATTTGGAGCACTGAAATAAATATCTTAATTTGCAGCTATCAACTGTGTCCCTTTCCATTTATTGTGGCCTATAAGCCGAGTTAAGACAAAATGGGGTTTCGTGCAGCAAATACCTAATTTTTCCACACCCTTACCATTTTCTACTCCACCTAAAAGGACCTCACTGATATTTTGATAAATGTCATTACTTTGATAATGTCACTGGAGCCGTCTTAGCCCTGATGAAAGTAGGGTGCTCTGTCAGGTGTTTTATTGTGCTCTTTATCTACAGATGGAAGGGCTCTGTCAATTCTTCACCCCTTTACTTAACTAGCTTTGAGAAAGGTCAGCAAATCCAGATTTTAATAAATAGGAAGTGATTCAAATCTAGTTTTTCTAGTCAGACTGTAACAAAAGTTACTCTTCTCCTTTACTACTGTTTTTCTTTCTCCATGACAATTATTCTTGGCATTAAAACAGACATCTTGATAATTAATATCAAACCTCATGTAATCATTGATCAGAAGAATACTGTAATTGCTGCCATTTAAGCCGTTAATATTGAGTTTGGTTACAAGGAACGATATAAATTATGTAATGTACATGGTAGTTAGGGTTGCCAACTCCCTGAAAAATAAATAAGGGACACCTCGTGGCCAGGGCCGGGCGACCCAGTTGTCTTCACCCTTCCCAGTGTGGTGAATTTTCTAGCTCTTTTTTTGTGTGTGAAATTATTTTTTTAACCATTTGACTTGAAGTTGATTTAAGTAGATGCATATTCTATTCTTTGTGATATGAACACATGTGAAACAAATGATCATTTAGCTATTTATTTTTAGCTCAAAATGACAACATTAACACAGTAAAACAGGTCTCTTTCTTAAACAGAAGCCTGTCATGCTTAACTTTTGAGAATATAAGTAAATCTTTCTTTAAAAGCACTCTGTCCTGCTTAACTTAAAATAATAGAAAACAATAGAAAGAAAAATATTCTTGTAACAGTGCACATTTAGTGCATTTAGTACAATTGGCTTCAGTTGAGGTATTATTTCAGCTTTTCTAAAGCTAATCAGCTGCTCCTGTTTGTAAACCCGCTTGTTCCCATGATTACGCATCATAACTCATCATCATTATTCATCTATGTATTACTTTTATGTATTAGTCATCAATTTGTTGTAATCATCTATCCTTGCAGTTGTTTATTACACAAAATAAATTATATTATCACACTTCTGGCCACATAGCGCTGATATTCACTGCACATGCCCATATTAACGTTTTCCAGCCAGGTGTTTTCCTTTTTCCATTCTTCCCTTTCTCTGAGGGGAACAAACATTGCTGCTCTAATGCTGGGCTCACACTGTGCGGTTTTTGGCCCATTTTGAGCCGATTTTTGAGTGATCGGACCGATTTTGGCCTTCATTGTGCGTCGTGTAGTATACGTGGGGTAACGAGAAGTGATTAACACCTCACGACCAGCTCCCGATCATCAATCGCTCGTGAGGGTGTCACCACAGGCGCTCACACTGCTCACGCGCAAACGTAAACGTTGGTGAAAAAGACGGAGCAGCACGGCTGTGCAGCGTGTGATCTGGACAGAAGTGATGGAGGCACAACTTGTAGAACTTTGGAAAGCTCATCCGAGCCTTTTCGATGTAGCATCACAAAATTATCACGACCACAACAACCGTGGAAATAGTTGGATTTACACTGCTGCTCAATCACAGCTGCCTGATCAATGTTTTTCATTAGCAATTTAGCAAAGTTGATGGTAGTGGTGTGTCTGTGTGAGTGAAAGACAGAGCGACAGATTTTCTGTTATAACCTTCATGTTATGGAGGCACAGTGTGAGCACTCAGGTCGCATCAGAGCATCGGGCGGTATAGTGTGAGAGTACATCGTGACATACGAACTTCTAACCCCTGCGAGTCAATCGTGCAGTTTGAGCAGGAGCTGAATAACGTGACTGAAAAAAATCGCACAGTGTCTGCCCAGCTTTAGGTGTACTGTCGTCCGAGACTTGCACCGCAGTGTCGGCGTTTGTTTCCCTGTTGGCCATGCTTCTTGTTGTGGTCATCTGTTGTCTTCCGGTATTTTCTCCGCAAGAGACCTTTCCTCGACCAATGAGATGAGCGGTAATCTGAATTGTCATACTCGAATTGTCATAAGTGTGCTGTCAGCTCATTGGTCACAAAGCAGGAGAGGGGCTGGGAATTATGTTTTCAAACAAAGCGTTAATTCCATAAACATTTATAGACTACTTTTGATTCTCACTGTATTACGGGACAAAGTGCGTCCCTTATTAGCTCAATACGGGACGTGTACTTTTGTTTCGAAATACGGGACAATTCCGTATTTTAAGGGACGGTTGGCAACCCTATATCAGACAGACGGAACAAAATCTCTATAACGACTTTATAAAAATAATTAAATATATAAAATACACAGATAAGTGAGAAATATAATTTTTTTCGAGAGTAGATCTGAGAAAGTTCCCTGTACTTAAAAAATGTCATATGCATCCTTGTGAGTAGGGGTGGGTTTTAATAATCGATTCATCGATTAAAATCGATTCTGGCTTGGATAACGTGATATCGATTCATTAAAATCCTGAATCGATTTTTTATATAAATGTATTTTGCCCAAAATTCCAGAATCTCAGCTCACAAAATTTTGACAACCACCAAACATTTAAAACAGTAAATGAGAGCAGGTACACGGCTTCTGCACAAAGAGGTAAACACAAAGCGCAGACCGCGGATCAGAATCAGTGAGATGTCGCCTTTCTCACCCGACGGCACGGACACGGTCGGGGCTGAAAGCCGACAGCTCGCTGATTCTGATGTTTTGGCGGGTCCGCGCTTTGTGTTTACGCCCCTTTTGCCCTGATTCTAAAGCTGTTAGTTTTATCTCTCTCCGAACAATATTAATATATATATTAATATTAATAAAATCTCTCAGTCAGAGGCGGCTGAAGTGGAGACAATCATGACGACTAATAGGAGGGTGTTGTTGATGAAGTGGAAGTGAAATTATCCACAAGGATAATGAGTCATGTCTCAATGTGACTCCGTCACACCATGCCAGCAAATCAAATCAAATCAAATCACTTTTTATTGTCACATCACATGTGCAGGCACACTGGCACAGCACATGCGAGTGAAATTCTTGTGTGCGAGCCCCACAAGCAACAGAGATGTGCAAACACAACAACACAAACGAGCAAAATACAAGAATGGCCAACCTGAAACTAATAAATATATGTACAATATATAATAGTGTATGCATTTCTGGATGTGTATACTAAATATTTTCCTACGTGTGTGTGTGTGTGTGTGTGTGTGTGTATACACATTTTTACAAATTAAATAGTAAAAAAATAAAATAATAATAATAATAATAAAATATATAAAATATACAGAGTTGAATATGTGCAAAACAAGTGGCATTTATATACAGTGTGGAGTGCATAATGTTGAAGTTCCAGTAGTGAAGCTGAGGTGTCTATGACGTGTTCAGCAGTCTGATGGCCTGATGGAAAAAGCTGTCTCTCAGTCTGCTGGTACGGGACCGGATGCTGCAGAACCTCCTTCCTGATGGAAGCAGTCTGAACAGTTTATGGCTGGGGTGACTGGAGTCCTTGATGATCCTCCCCGCTTTCCTCAGGCACCGCTTCCTGTAGATGTCTTGGAGGGAGGGAAGCTCACCTCCAATTATCCGTTCAGAGCACCGCACTACTCGCTGGAGAGCTTTGCAGTTGTAGGCGGTGCTGTTGCCATACCAGGTGGTGATGCATCCAGTGAGGATGCTCTCAATGGCACAGTGATAGAAGGTCCTGAGGATGCGGGGGCTCATGCCGAATCTTTTCAGTCTCCTGAGAAAGAAGAGGCGCTGCTGGGCCTTCTTCACTGTTTTGTTTGTGTGTACTGACCACGTAAGATCCTCAGCCAGGTGTACGCCAAGGAACCGGAAGCTGCTCACTCTCTCCACAGCAGCGCCGTTGAGAGAGTGAGCAGCTTCCGGTTCCTTGGCGTACACCTGGCTGAGGATCTTACGTGGTCAGTACACACAAACAAAACAGCAGCACTGCAGCACCTTATGCCACTCTAAATACTGCTGCTATCTGGCAACTCTTTGCTCACTCCTGAAACTCGTTAATTGACCGCAGAAACCTTATAGTGCTTTGTCTGCAGTTTTTCATGAACCAAGGAAAAATGATTTACCATTTATTAATTCTCAATTTATTGTGCAATTATTATGCCTATTTGATTTAAAATGTATTAAAATAACCAGGGAGAATTTTGAATTTTGCCAGTTAGACCAGTTTGCTATGTTCAGTGTTGTAAAATCAAATGCTAGTTCTCTTGCTTCTTTTGTTGTTTTTGTTTTTCAGAAGGTAAAAATGCCTTCTTGTTTTTAAAACTCTTACCATTAGCTGGTAAACTTTACTTTCCATACAGTTGACATTGGTACACAGAATTTAGACAGTTGGTACAAGAAAATCTAGACATTTCTCGGCACTTTATGGTGAATTGCAGTAAGTTAGTCATCCATGGTGGCATGCAATTAGAAGTGCCTGTGGCTATGTGCTACTTGAATTACTTCCCAAACACTATTTTCCCACAACACTGGATCTACTTCACTCACAAACAGATTCTTGAAAGGGAAACGGTCAGTCAGTAATTGGTGCATCACTTCAACTCGCATTTCAGCTTCTCTCGTCAGCTGACAATGAGTGCAGCACACGTTGCCATGTGGCTAAATGAACGCTCGACTCACAAAATCTGAGAAGATTTAGAGGTCTCTGGCTGAATTTATCCAAGTATTAACTTTTAGGAGGCTGTTCTACTGCATAAACATTACTTGACTTCTTGCTTTTACAACAATCTGAATTAAAAATTGTCACACAAGTCTATATAGTCATAAGAAAAGGCTTTCACATGTTACGCAGTCCTTTGAAAACCTAAGTACACCACATCATTTAACAGCTTGTACAACCACCTTTATCAGAAATAAGATGAAGTAGTTGTTTTCTTTCTCGCTTTGGTCTCTTACACTGATATGGAGGAATTTTCTTTTTTACAATATTACTTCAGGTCTTTCAGAGCTGATAAGGTCCCACCACAGAATCTCAATCAGGCCATTGCAACACCTTAATTCTTTTCTTTTCAAGCCTTTCAGTTTAAGATTTGCTGCTGCATTGTCGTGGTTCACCAGTTTTTAAAAAGCTTTAGCTGTTAGACAGACAGTCTCATATTTTATACTTTGTTATATAGAGTAGTTCATGGTCAGCTCAATCACTGCAAGGTGTCCAAGTCCTGTAGCTCCAAAACAAGCCCAAATCATAAACTTTCTATCATCGTGCTTACAGCTGATATGAGGTGTTTGTGGTGATATGCTGCATTTAGCTTTCTCCATACATGGCTCTGTGTATTATGGCCAAACTTCTCCACTTTGGTCTCATCTGTCCAAAGGACGTTGTTCCAGAAGTCTTTGTTCAGATGTAACTTTGCAAACCTAGGCCATGCTCCTATGTTCTTTAAAAAAAAAAAAAAGACGAATCTTTCTTTCTTTCTCTGTTCCAAACGAGCCAAACTCGTTTAGTCTCTTTCTTATTGTACTGTCATTAACTTTAACCGTAAACACTCTAACTGAGGCTAACTGTAGAGTGTGAGATGAAGTAGCTCTTGGGCTTTTGCAGTTTTGTTGACCATTGCGTGATCTATTTTTGGGATGATCTGAGGGGACAGCCACTACAAGAAAGATTGTGGCATTGTGCGAATACATGTCTGAATTTTCCAGACCAGCAAACTGAGGTGATTACACTTAATTAATGGATTACATCATCCATTAATTAATTGCATTTGATTAGCAGAAATTGGCTGCTATTTACCCTTTTACTCAGAAAGCAGTTTAACTATGTTTTTTGTACACACTGCATAGAGTCCTGTGGATACTTTCTTTTCCACATGACTGTAAAATAAACATGGTAGAATGTCTATAAGGGTTTTGAAGACTTTTGAAGCCATTTTCTCTAGAAGTAGAATGTTTTCCTCCTCGTAGCATGACATTTTTCACACTGGATGGGGACCTTTGGTGGAATCAATGTGATCAGAATCAGAATCAGAATCAGAATACTTTATTGATCCCTGGGGGAAATTATTTTCAAAAGTAATCACAAAAAGCAACACTGTTTTTTGTGTTCCACAGTCCTTGCACCACAATGTTTGTGTGTGCTCATCTGTACATTTGAAGGTACATAGAAATGTCTTGAAAGAAAAATACCATCATGAAACTGCTTTCTCAGAAATGGAAACATTTTTCAAAGGTATTATTACAGAAGAGTTTGTAAAGAATATTTTGTTGCTGCTGTTTTGTTCTGGGTGAAAAAAAGAGTTGCTCTCTGCTTCTCAGTTATTACAGTTCTTTGTATATCACACACGTGTGCTCGTGCTACTGAATACCAAGTAAGGAACATTAACAGACAAAGTATGCTAAATGGAGCAGGAGCTGAAATTGTTGTTAAAGAATTGCTAATATGATCTCATTTCAATTAAGGAAAAATGCATTTTTAAGCTATTTAAGATTTAATTCCTTTGTTACCATACCTTTCTCTACTAATCTTGATTCACAATGTGCATTCTCAAATCCTTCGACAGTTTGTTAACATTGTAAACATTCTCAAATATCATAATGAATAATTACAAACAAAAGATCTGACCTTATAACAGTCAGGCAAGAATTTTCTGTTCGTTGCCATGCATATATCCAAATGAATTAAGATTTTGGATGATTTAGTGTTATTAGTTTCTATGACTTTAACTTATGAGGAAACCACATCAGTCACTGTCAATCAGAAATGTATTATATGTTGCTTTGCAGAAATCATAATACCTGTAGATATATGGCACAAACGGGTTATAACTATTATATGTAATTATAATAACAAGTTTATGTGCCTATGAATATTTTATTTTAGTGCAGCTGGTTGAGAGCATGGGGCAACACAAATCCAGCTTGAGAGAGTCAAAAGCTAGTGTACTCCTAGTCATAGATCCCAAGTCTCAAGATATTAGAGAATAGAGACGGTAGTACGTTAGGTGATTGAATATAATTAGTTGCATTGACCAACTGTTCGCCCAGGGGTTGAACGTGCAACATCTGGGTAACATCTGAGGTTGTGGCTGGAGTCTGAATGTAAGTAGTTAATGAGAATTTCCTTTTAATGTGAATTTCTGTTTATGTAGATGCAACAGATTTGCAATTTTCACCAATTTATCTCATTTAGCTATATAACTACAGATTACATGGATTTGACAATTTGATGCTATTAAATTAAAAAACCTGATAGTAGACTACATCTTATTGACACTTTATTTCTATCTTGACAGACCAAACTCAGTGTGAAGACGGCAACCAATTGCAAGCAATCACACACTTGTTCCCCGTCTTCAAAGCAACCATTTCAAGGTAAAAAGAGCTCACAACGAATAATTTTAGTCGTGCCATGATTGCCAACCACTTTTTTTCCAAGTGTAACTCTGGTACACGAGTAAAAACTGTTAGTAAAACAGTAACTTACAAACTTGGCAGTTAGTACCTTTAAGTCGTTGCTAACTTCCAATTTTTTTTAAATATATACTTGACTGAAAAAGACAGTTTAGATAAAACTCCATAAGGGAGGTGAAAACCACTAATGTGTTATGACAGTAATATTTTTTTCCGTTTTTTTTTTTTTTTTTTTTAAACAGCTGCCTGCTGCTGTTGGAGATAAGGTTCTTGATAGCTGTGAAATTAAACCATACATCAAATTTGTCAAGAAAACTGAAACAATCAGAGCTAAAGCCAACTATAAAGGTAGGGTTGCAGAAGGTCTTTGAAACAGCTTCGTGTCCATTTTATTGTGCAGTACGGTAGCTATTTCACAACTTGGAAGAAAAGCTGCCTGGTTTAAAAGCAATTGCATTCTGCTGCAGCTCCAAGTAAGCATCAGGACTTATACAGGTGTAAGAAAAATAATTTATGTGACTAATAAATTTCCATTAGGCACATATAACCTTAATCAACAGAAAATATTATAGAAAGAGACAGAAGCAGACTGCTGAAGGAAAAGACAGTAAAGTACAAGTTGGAGTAAGAGGCCAAATATGGGATTGCGCTAACAGTTGCTGCCTGAGGCTCTCATATGTTGAGTTACTTTCTCTTCAGTGCACTAAATCAGATTCCCAGGAGACCTGCATTCAGACAAGAAGCCCTGAGACATTAGAGGAAGGGTTCTGTATAACAGAGAAAAATGAACAAAGTCAAATAGGATACTTTAAGGCACTTTAGCATCACAATGAGAACATGGCTCATTATGTGCCAGAGTGTTGTCGAACTATAAGAATTATAACTTTATTATAACTAAACAAAACTACAACTCAACAAAATCTCTTTGTGCTGTCAAAGTGATGAGTTTAAATGCGAGAGGCATTAAAGCGAAAAGCATATCTCAACCACATAAAGGGAATTAAGATAAACAAGAGAATTTAATACATTTCACATGGAAGAAATCCCACTTGATGCTCTTTGTTTTAGTAGCTTGATAAGCTAAGAAAATTGTTTCAGATTTACCACAAATAAACTCCTCTACACCACTAGAGGAAAGTGGCTAGATGCCATTTCTTTTGTTGTGCAGGGATAGCAATGGGAAAAAAATATATCACGCTTTGGAAATTCTAGCTTTCTGTCACTTCCACTTTTATTCATCCTCTACGCTTTGTTTGATAGAGATATTTTATTCATATCCAGGGGATAATTGGGGATTATCAACTCTCAGCTGGCATTTTGATGGCTTTTAAAGAACACTGATTTGCTTTGAGAGAACCAACAGTGCGTGACTAAGTTTAGCTTTATTATGAGCTTTCCAGTATACGGAAAAGAGGGTGCGACTGTGAAAACATTAAAGTGTTTCACAAGGAAAGGAAGTGAACTCAAACTAAAACAAAGTTGTCCACCCAATTAAATCAATCTCTTTTTGTTATGTAAAATATTTATGCGGTCTTGAGTTTAAAGAAGCTGCAAGTGTTGCTGGATTTTGTAAAAGTCCTGAGTGGGCTCGCATAATCACATTAGATTGGAGATACCGTTTGCGGTTTTTGGTTGTATAATGAGATTTGCTATTCTGCTTCTTTGTCATTCTTGATGGCACTGAATAAAAATGTATATTGTAATTCTTCTGCTCCTACTTGGTTTGGTCTGTATGTAGAACATCTCTCCATAAGACAATCTTCTTCTGTTGATCTGAAGTTTCTCTGATGTTTTTTTTTTCACCATTATGTTTTCAGGGTGTCGTCTGTACATTGCAAATGCAAGGCTCTCCTATTCTTCTCTGCATTACATCTCAGAATGTAATTTTTTTTCAAATTAAAAAAGATTTTCCTTTGATCTTATGTACAAACTGATTAGAATTTAGTGGGAAATGGTCAAGTTGCGGCAGCACAGTGGCACGGTGGTTAGCACTGTTGCCGCACAGCAAGAAGGTCCTGAGTTCAATTCCAACATCAGGCCGGGGTCTTACTTTCTGTGTGGAGTTTGCATGTTCTCCCCGTGTTTGCGTGGGTTCCCTCCGGGTACTCCGGCTTCCTCCCACCGTCCAAAGACATGCAGCTTGAGGGGATAGGTTAATTGGAAAATCCAAATTGCCATTGTGTGAATGGTGTGAAAGTGCGAGTGAATGTGAGTGCGAATGGTTGTCTGTCCCTGTGTGTTGGCCCTGCGACAGACTGGCGACCTGTCCAGGGTGTACCCCGCCTCTCGCGGGGCCAGCGCCCCCCGCGACCCTGAAAAGGATAAGCGGAAGCGAATGGATGGATGGATGGATGGTCAAGTTGCCACAACCAGTCATCTACCTGACATAACCCTCCCCATGATAGCCATACACTCACTGGCCACTGAAATAGAGCTGCACAATTATTATCGTAATTAGTTTGAACAAGCCCCAAAAGTTGATTCTGTTCATTTGGACGTAGCGTTTTCAGTGGGAGAACCATTTCATCACTCATCCAAGTGACTCCCTCAGTCTCAGCTGACTGCAGGTCAGTTCCTTGATCATTAATATGCAAATTCTCATGACCATAGTTTGATCAATAGTGAGGTCGCAATCATTTCTCATGATTGTTCTTTGATTTTTGTGACACTTTCATGTAAACATAACACTGCTTACTTTGTGCAACGTTTTTGCTAATATATGCATATATGCATTTTGGTATCACTCATGCTAGTCAGTCAGTATTGGTTAATCATTTTCCGTGAATTGTGGGAGGTCAAAATCATGATGAGGACTAAAATGTGATTAATTCTGCAGCCATATATTTAAGCATCTAGACATGGTCAAGACAGCCTGCTGAAGTTCAAACTAAGCACCAGAAGGAGGAAGAAAGTTTTAAACTCTTTACAGAGAAACTTTCTGGTGAACTCAAGGAGAAGATTTCATGCCATAGGTCAGAGGAGAATGGTCAGACTGCTTGAGCTGATAGGAAGGCAACAGTAACTCAAATAATGAGTCTTTACAACCAAGGTATGCAGAAGAGCATTGCTGACTGCACAACATGTTCAACCTTGAAGCTGGTAAGACAGCAGAAGACTACACCAGGTAGCCCTCCTGTTAGCTAAGAACAGGAAGCACACCAAATTCAGACAACAGAAAATTAAAAAAAAAATAACATGGTGATGAGTAATGATGTGGGGATACTGGCTTGGCACACTTCCGGCCATGAGCAACTTTCCAGCACTTTGTTGAATTTATCAGAAGAACTAAGGCAGTTCTGAAGGCAGAACTGAGCTCAGGACTAGTGTACTAGCTGGTGAGTGTGTAATTGCTTATTTTGGGGGCACAAAAGCATAAATAACACCCTCACAACCAACCCACTGATCATTTCTGAAAACAGTTTTTCCTTTCTCCCACACTGATTTCAGTGTCTTCCTCACTTGACTGCTTCAAATGATTAAAAGCATTAAAAGGTCCTATCTTTCAGGTATACTGCACACATAACTAGTCTGGTTCATTTGTGATTGACCAGAATAGGTGATCACAAATGAAGAAATTGGTACAGCTAACGAACTTACTGAATAACTAACCTAATAATTTATTCATATCTTTCAAGATTGGATATTAGAAGAAATGCAGCCACTAGTGAGGGAATTTTCATAATATGTCAGTGGTTGTGATTAGTTCAGCTGTTAAAATGACAGTTGCTGGTGGTGCTTCTCATTTTTATGAGGTGTGTGAGTGAATGAGTAATGAATAAATTGTTGCATTTCTATTTTTTTTTTAAATATCCCACATTACAATCCCATATACTGTTCAGCATTGTAAGACATTCATTCTGCAGCCCATTGTCAGCGGTCTTGACAAGTTATAAAACGTTTTATCAAGCACAATGCCTTACTCAATTTGTCCCTTCCTCTTCATTCAAACTCCCACTCATGACGGTCTCCAAAATGTCATACTTTCACAAAGTTTAATGTTGTTCAGAGTTTGATGTTTGCAGTGCTTGTTATTTGTGTCTCTCCATTTATCCTTCAAAAGAAACAGTGAACTTTTTTTCCCAAAAATATTGGGCAGAGAGTTGAAAATATTAGACACACATAAAAGAAACACCTGAGCAACAGTCAAAGAGGTGAAAGCAATCATTGTAAATGCGTCATTTTCTGAATGGGTCAGTGCCCTCCCTACAAATAAGGGGAGTAATAAAAGAATCCCAGATTTTGTGTCTTAATCCAGCCGTCTGATTTCAGTCTGCCCTTCACCACATGCCAAAGTTGAACAAAATAGTTTCCCACCACCCGAAATTTATTTTGAGTGTCTTCATAGTTTTATTTTTGAAATATACCAATTTTTATATACTGCAGGAAAAACGAAAAATAAATAAATATTATAAATAAATAAATAAATATTATAACGGAAATTTGCAAATAAAAACAGCATATACATCAAAATAAACTATTTCCAGCAGTGCAAACGACACAGAAAGTCATAAAGTCAAACATAACTTTTAAAAACACCAGTATAGGCTCATAAGGCCCTGATGGTAAAAAACTACATTTCCGCAAAATGACGTCACTTCCGGTTTTGGGCAGGACATGGAGGACATGCGATAGTTCGCGCTGATGGACGTAGGAAGTGTTACAAATAGCTGATCGGATCGACAAAGCGTGTTTCTGGAATATTATGTTTTTGTTGCTGCAAGCGCTTTTTATGCAGTTTTTGCAAAGCTATATGTGGAAGGAAACTGTGACCTAGGACAAGCTGATGGCATAAGATGTAAGTACAACTCCTCTGGTTTCATATGCAAAAAAAATTATTGCGCTAGCTTATGTGGTTGCAGTGCTACCGGGATTTAAAAATAGTTACGCAAAACGGAGCGTGCCTGCTCTGACCGGCTTTAAAGGGTTAAATGATGATTTTATTTGTCAAGGGGGAAAAAGGTATCTAAAACCTAAGTAATCCTGTGTGAAAAGGTAATTGCCACCCCATTAATTAACTGTGTATAATCACAGGAAAGCTGAGTTCAATATCACTAGTCTGTCTGTGAAAGTTCTCAGTCATCCAGGTCATCAAAGTCTAAGAAGCTTGGAAAGAAAACTTTCTGGACTTCTTTAAGTTTCCTTGAAGACGTTTCACCTCTCATCTGAGAAGCTTCTTCAATTCTAAGAGAAATTGGTGAAGAGTCCCAGATTTAAGCCCTAAGGGAATGTCCCCAAGAGAGTCATGGACTCCTCCACCTAATCACACAAGCCAAGGTGTGAAAATGGGTGTGGTTCACAATCAGCCATGAACCCATTGTGAAACCTAGCCTCACCCTATCATGTGATTTACTGAGGTCAAATGGCCCAGGGTGTGAGTAGGCGTTAAGGCGCCTGGGAAGGGATCTCAAAACTGGATAAAAATCTGGGACTCTCCACCAATTGCTTATAGAACTAAAGAAGCTTCTCGGATAAGAGATGGAACTAGGGCTGGGCGATATGACCCAAAATTCATATCTCGATATTTTTTAGCTGGATGGCGATATAAGATATATCTCGATATATTTTTTTAAAGCCATAAAGTAAGAACAAGAAGAGAGTTCTTAGTCAAAGCTGTGTCCCAGATGTCACACAGGCACTTTTATTAACATAGAGCAGATGTACATAAAATTTACTCAAAAATAAATTATGAGCATTTATTAAATAATAATGCTCCATAAATAAAAGAAAACAATGTTGTTTTTGTGCATAACAAAAAGCTCACAATTGTGCAGTCAAAATGTAAACTAAAAGACGCTGAGCATAGTAACAAAGGCTACGTTCACACTGCAGGTCTTAATGCTCAATTCCGATTTTTTGATCAAATCCGATTTTTTTGTCTGCTCGTTCACACTACAAATAAAATGCGACAGCAAACGCGCTCTAGTGTGAACGCTCAAAGCGGCCCGCATGCGCAAAAGAAGCTGTCACACACAACGAGCTCTGTTTAGACCCAGAGCAACAGTATTGTTTGACTGATGGCCCTTAATATGCAGACTTCGGACTTCGTTTCCCAATTTTTGCTTTAAGTTATTTTGTTATTTACATAATAATGTAAATAACCTAATAATGATCCTTATTGCTGTTTAAGAGAGGAGCGGTGCTTCAAATGATAGCTGCAGATTTCTGTCAGAATCTGCAGATTACAGTACAAATAAAATGTTCACATTGTCTTCCCAACAGTTTCACTAACATCTACACTGGATGGCCAGGAAGCGTTCGCGATGTCTTCTCGGGCGCTTCTCTGGCGCTGATAATTGGCTTCAGTCTTGTGTCGGTGACGTAAAAGGCGGATTTAATGCGACTTGACCGTTCAAACAGCAGTCGCTTTCTAAAACATCGGATATGTATCGGATTCAGTACCACATACGAAAGTGACCCAGATCGGATTTGAAAATATCGGATTTGCGCCGTTCACACTGTCATAGCATGATCGGATATGGGTCGCATAGGGTCAAAAAAATCGGATTTGATGCGCTTTCGCCTGCAGTGTGAACGTAGCCAAAGACAGATTTCACAGCTGCTCTGTTCCCTACTTGTACTGCGTGACTGACAGCCTGGAGTTTGAAATCCGCTTCGCAACCACGTCTCTTAACAGGTGCCATTTATGGTCCTTATACACAGTAGGGTAATATTACGTTGAAGCACAGTACGTATCACTCCGCGAGGCTCAGCCGTAATGCTCCGACAATCCATCAAGCGGTGCAGCTCCGTAGCTTACCAAAGTCGTACTAAAACATTTTTTGACAGATTGCTGAGCGCCGTGTTCCACATAAAATCGGTTCGCGGCCATCAAGCACAACCAGAATTCATACATAAGGCGCGCTGTCAACTTTTGAGAAAATGAAAGGATTTTAGTCCGTGCAGCACCTCTGGGCTGCATGGCGTTAGCGTGGTTAGCTCGTTAGCGTGGTTAGCTAGCTAACACATTGACGCCGTCCAGCCCCACGCACGGGGCGATGCGCAGTAACTCGTTAACGGAGATTTGCCGTGTCCATCTTGTCGCTTCCTGCAGGTGAAGCGATGGGGGAGGAGGGGGAGTTGTGTTCAGTGAAAGAGAGGCGAGGCCGAGTAACGTTGCGTAGAGACGGAAGTGGACGAAAGAGAGGCAAACTTGCGGCTCCACAAGTATAATTATAACGTAACATAGACTATATCGATATAAAGGATATTGTCAGATCTTATATCTCGTATAAAAATATATCGATTTTTTTTAAAAACTCGATATATCGCCCAGCTCTAGATGGAACGTCTTCAAGGAAACTTAAAGAAGTCCAGGCACTTTTCTATCCAAGCTCCTTAGAATATCACTATTCACACCCAGGCCTGAGTAGTGCCAGACCTGGTGAATCAAGAAATCGCTTAAATAGAACCTTTCTGAAAAAGTAAAGTAGACTATAAGATCTCAAAAAGCAACACATCATGTCAAGAAACTAAAGACACATTAAAATGTCAAATCCATTGACATCTATCAGTCTAGAAAGAGTTACAAAACCATTTAAGGCTTTAGGACTCCTGCAAACCACAGTGAGAGGCATCATCCCAAAATAGGGAAAACAGTGGTGAACCTTCAACTCATCTAGGAGTTCAGAAAAGAAAACAGAGCAACATCTAAAGAACTGTATGCCTCACTTGCCTCAGTTAAGGTCAGAGTTCATGATTCAACAATAAAAAAGAGGCTGGACAAAAATGGCACCAATTGGAGAGTTCCAAGGCAAAACCCCCTGCTTACCAAAAAGAACACAAAGGCTGGTCTCACATTTGCAAAACAACTTGAAGAGCCAAAAGTCAACATTTTTGGAAGGTTTGTGTCCCATTACATCTGGTATAAAACTAACACAGCATTTCCTAAAACACATCATCCCAATAGCCTAATATGGTATTGGTAGAGTGATGGTCTGGGGCTGCTTTGCTGCTTCAGGATGTGACTATTTGTAGGATTTTCAGCTCTCTAACTCCACCAGTTAAAAAAATGAAAGTTTTGGAGTGCGTAGTTAAAGTTTGGACTTCAATCTGATTGAGATTCTTTGGCATGCCCTCATGTTGGAAAACCCACTAATGTGGCTCAATCAAAACAATTCTGCAAAGAAGAGTGGGCCTAAATTCTTCCACAGTGATGTAAAAGATTCATTGGCAGTTATCATAAATGCTTGATTGCAGTTCTTGTGGCCAAGGGTGGCACAGCCAGTTATTAAATTTAGGGGAAAATTCCTTTTTCACATACAGCCAAGGTTTTGTTTTTTTTTTGCCTAATAAATGAAATCATCATTTTAAAACTGCATTTTGCATTTACTCAAGTTATAATTGTCTAATATTAAAGTTTCTTTGATGATTAAAGTGTGACTAACATGCAAAAAACTAACAAATCAGAAAGGCTTTGGGTTTGTTTTTTTACAGCACTCTATCGCAGTTGAAGATAAAGCGCAATAATCAATACTGAGGAAGTTTCACAAAAGGTCAAAAACGTGTTAATTAGTTTGTACCAGAAGAACACAATATGAAAGCAGCAAAACTTACACTTAGATTTAGATACAGTACAAATAAAATGTCTCTCAGAGCTCCGACTGGCTTGTAGTCAATCTCCACTACATGTTCGAATTTTAATAATGCATTGCCTTTAAAAACCACACTTGTTCTCGGAGATAACACTGTGCTCAAAGCAAAAACCAAGCGTTGAATGTGTCCAAGTGAGCAATGCAGCATGTGTGAATGTGTAACAGCATAGGTGTCACATATCCCCTTGAGGTCAGTGCATAAAAATTCACCCCACATACACGGACACATACACGCACACGCGCACACAAGGTTTACAATTAGTGTTCTGGTGCAATAGGCTGCAAAAAGTGCAATTCCCCTGTATCTAGGAAGCCCAGAGATTTTCTGAGCAGACATGACCTCTGACTGGGACTATGAGTAATAGTGTGTGCAAGAGGGGCAGGGTGCAACAGCAGGTTAGAGCACTTTCATTCCTTCTCAGCACATCAAAGAAGGCAGAAACAGCATACTAAAACAAGTGACAGAGGTTTTCTTCATTCATTCTTTTAATTGTAAGTTAATAGAAGGAGTGAGAGAATGATTCATTTTCACCTAATTCTTATTTTATGACAGGAACAGTGGTTAGTGATTTGAAATTACGCTGATTCTAATTAGTGGAATACTTATCATTCTTTTGTCACATTTTTCTTGGACTACTTAATGAAGTAATCACAGGGATCATGTGATTGGCAGAAATTTTTGAGATTTCTGTGAGTCACAGTGGAAGTGATGCTGCTATTATCAAATAACTAAATTAATAATATAATAAATAGATTTTTTTTAAAAAGCAACTTGGATCGTACTGGCATCAGTTAAATTATAAGAGAGACACACTGTGAAACATATGAGCCAGTCACAGTATAGCATATGCACAGGTATGGTTCACAGCAGTTTCTTCTAATTTAGAGAGTTTTAGTTCAAAATAAATATTCAAAATTAATTAAAAGACTTCCAGCACTATGTGAAGAAGTAAATATGTGGGAAAGCAGTAGGTATTGTGGGGTACTAAAACAGCATTAGGGGGGCCTAATATCAATAACAAGTGCTTTCTCTCTGCTTCCACAGATTTGACATTGAAAAAAGCTGCAGTCTCTAAAACGTTGCAACTTATTCATCAAATAAGATTACCAACAGTTTTCTTAATCTTAAATCCCTGAAGAGTAATTTTCCGAAAATATTTTTCAGAATTATCGGCTTTCACTTGGCCTGCAGCCCTCATTAGTTACACACATGTATCCTTGCAGCCTTTGGTTAGAAGATTTAAACAAATTTTCCAGTTTATTCTTATGATCTGTGCTAATTGGATATAGCTATTTGAAGCTATCATTCACAAAGCCGCATGCAAATGATTCAATTTTCTTTGAAGAATTAATCTATGCATTACGATTTGAGTATTGTGACACAACGTCTTACAGGAACAATGTTTCTCGTCTCTAATGAATGGGATAAACAAATTATTTACTGGAGTAATAAAATCATATTTGCTGAAAATTGCCCATTATTTCTGTAATACTTTTTGTTTTTTTATCTCTTGATCCCAAAGCAAGTGTGACGAGCTTTATAATTACTTCTGCTTGGAGACGTTAACCGCCAACCAAACAGATAATATAAGGCAATCAATTTAGCCAACTGCTATAATATGTCGATGCACATTTTGTCTTCTGAGGCCTACATCTAACAGCCCGCACTGAAAAGTAAATAAATTAAATTAGGAAAGATATTTTTATTTGCTCGTGTCTGTCGAGATGTGTGACGGGCATGCATAGATAGATTCTTTTGATTGCAGCGATGTATTTTTATTCATTTAACAATCTAGTTTTATTTGTGTTTTTCACAATGGTCATACTAATTATACATTGTGACTGTGTTTTATTTTCAGGCGACTTTATTGTGTTGTGTGACAAACGAGTTTTCTGTGTGACTATTATTTTTTCACACTATTCATCTATATACTATATATATATAATGTTCTTCCTCTACCCCCCCCCCCCTTTTGCACATGTCGAGGAGCGTGTCAGGTTACATTTCACTGTGTGTTATACTTGTATAACTATGCATGTGACAAATAAAGAACCTTGAACCTTGAACCTAACATAGAGAAATATTTGCAAATTTCTTCTTTACTTCAAGTCATTATGGTTTGTAGACGTTTGTTTATTCACGCTCTCTTAAGATCCCACTGAAGCATTTCAATGTGGTTCCTGTCTGGACTTTGACTGGGCCACTGCAATACACTGAATCACTGTCCTGTTGCTTGACATCGTGTGTTGGACAGTCGGACTCAAATTTGACTATAGAATACCTGAGTTTACAGAGGAGTTTACAGTTGACTCAATCACTGCAAGGTGAACTGTGGCTGCAAAACAAGCCCAAATCATCTCCCCTCCACCACAGTGGTTGACAGCTGGTGTGAGGTGTTTGAACTAATATGTTGTGTTATGTTTTCGCTACATGACTCTTGCTGGCGTTATGGCCAGACATCTTCAATTTGTCCTTGTGTGTCAAAAGGACATTGTTCCAAAAGTCTTGTGGTTTGTTTAGGTGCTACCTTGTGCTGCCATGTTTGTTTTTGAGAAAAGAGGTTTTCTCCTAACAGCCCTCATACTTTTTGAGCTCTTTTCTAATTGTCTGCAATGTTGCTCTTATGTTTTTTTGTTTGTAGCGTTGCATGCTACTTACCCTCCTAAATCCTGTGGAAGACTGAACCGCTGTACTTCATTTTGATTTTGTTTTTGTTATATTAAATAATATCACAACATATTATGTCACATGTCGTTGTTCATCTGTGGTGTATTAAGGATATACTAAAGATGAGGTCTGAGTGGACTGATGTATCAACCAAACACTACACATTAAGAAGTTGGTTTTAATTTAAATCATTTTTAATTTTTTTCTTGTTTGGGTTTGTGTGTCCCCTTGGTATCATTCTTGTTAAAATGATATGAGTCTGACTCTTGTTAGTTAGTCCTGACAAAAGGAGAAGTGACTGAAGCACATGCTACTGCAAATGTATGCTTTGCACCAGGTTCTTTTTACCACAAAGCTTCAATAATACACGAATGAGTCACTGTCTCTATGCGACTTCCTGTAAAGATAGGCCATCCTGTCTCGCAGTTTCTGCCCCATTTTTAACCTCAGTTGACATTCTACTCTTTCTGCCTTTCCTGAGTGCCTCAATCAGGCTCGATGGATACAGTCTGATTTGTCGTAATGAGTTTGGGGACCTCAAAAATGGCTGGAAATGCATTGGGAATAGTTTTCTGTCTTCTACTTCTTGCTTCTACTATTCAAGGTAATTCTGGATATCCACATGTTTTTGGGGGGTTATGATATACTGGCAAAGATTAATGTTTATCATTAGTTTTGAAATATGTTTTGGCTTCTGGTGTGACAAGCTGTGTTACTATAATCCTAAGCCTGCACCCCAGCAGACTGCAGTCTATTTTATCACCTTCAAAGTATAAGTGATTTTGTGTCCTGACTTTTGTCACTTCTAACACTATCTGATGTGTCTGACAGGGATCCAGGGTGTTGAGTTGTTCTATTATGAAAAGATGGAAGCTGTAGTGGGCCAGAATGTTTCCTTACCCTGCACTTTAAAAAGTGCTACTGATAACAAGATTGTCAGCATTGAATGGAGTAAGGAAACAAATAACACTACAAAGCTGGGTTTGCACAGCCAATTTTATGGATTCCATCTATTCTGGCAAAATATTACCATCCAGATTGAGAAGAACGGTAGAGATGTCCTGGGTTCCCATCTAATACTTTCTGATGTGAAGAAATCGGATGAAGGCATCTATGTTTGTGACATGGCCACCTTTCCTGATGGATCCAAAAAGGTTAAAACACAGCTAATAATCAAAGGTAAGAGAACCTAGTACACACAAAGCCATATTTAAGTACCTAAACCAGACTTTGTAGACCACCCTGGATTTAATATTTAAATAGAAATACACAACATCTTTCTATCTAATGCTGTATTGCATATATTTCACATTACTTGAGGTTGCATCAGAGCACTCAGTCTCTGCCAATCTCAGCAGCTATTTACCGCTCAGCAAATCCAAGTAAGAATGAAAACAACAAATCTAGGAGCTTTGCTAAAAGACAGTTTTCTTTTTCATATTACTTGTCTCATAACACACGACACAACACACTCTTTTGTTCAGTTGAAGATGTGATCACAACACTGGCAGAAGACATATTACAAAATGTGCTTTTCACATCACTCAGTCGGTTGATTTTTTTTTTTTACGTTTTTTGTGTGATCAACAAATCTAATTAATCTCATGCTTTCCTCAATAGATGACATTAAAATAACGTGTGATGTGAATGGCACTGTTGAAGTCCAAAATGGAGAAAATGTGACAATTCGCTGCACATCATTTCCAAACGCAAAGTACAGATGGACCAAGGTAAAGGAAACTTGGAATTTGAAACTGAATTTAACTCTGACTTCTTTTCAAAATAAAAGGTTTTTATGTGCTACATAATCATGCTTTGCCCCAGAATGATGAAGTGTTGTCAGAGACTGAATCTCTGGAGCTCTGGTGGGTGACTGATGCTAATGCAGGGGTTTATACACTGACTGTCAACACAGGAAGCAAAGAGTTTGTGGTCACAGTGCTAACGACAACCACAAGTTTGAAGACAGGTGAGCGTCTTCAGTTCATTGCTGCTGTTTGCCTCTTTGTGTCATATTCAATTTCATCATTTCCCGAGGGCTGGATTAGCAATCTAGTAGAGGGCCCAAGAGACTGAATGACTTAATAAACTGCACTGGACCAGAAAGCTGATACTTGAACTTTTGTTATTATACTGTAGCTCACTCAATTTTAATTTTTAATTAGCTGAAGGGAAGGCAAGAGATTCAAAGGATTGTGATGCTGCCAGCCATGTTATGAGAATGTGGAAGGAACTAGGAATAAATTGGGAACTACTAAAACTAAAAAGAAAAAGAAACTCAATTATTTGCTTTAAATCGGTTGTCCATTGGGATTTGAAGGAATACTGAAATACACCCAGCTAAAACATAATTCAAAAGTTTAAATTTCAATACAACCAAGCAGCATGTGGTCTGCCTGCCACCACTGGTTAAATAGTTTGATGGAGTGCTGTGAGCCGGCTGTGCTCAGTTAGGAAAATAATCCCCAGTTGTCTACTTTTTCATCCTTTGTAGACGCTTCTCATGAGAATTTGAATACGTGACAAAAAAATACAAACAGTAGCCACACAGACGTCACAACTTACTTCCCGTTCTTTCATTCTATGTTTCAAACCACAAGCACAAACACACAAACACAACGCACTGCACACTATAACAGTAGCTCAACACCAGCTATGAATCGTGATATGGGGTAAGAGCACAGTCTGTTGGTCAGATTGGAGTAGTACAGCAAATGTAGAACTGAAAACGTCGAAATAGGTCACAATTTCCCGTAGCTCTCATCTAAATTTAATAGAAATGTACATTATCAAACTATGGCATCTCAGTTGTGTCTCATTGGACATCAAACCTCTCTGGGTGTATATATCAGGGTAGGCACGGTAGCATTAAAATTGACACTCAGAAGAGAAACTGTCCTAATTAAAAAGAAACACCTGTACATTGTACTATTGATATTGCAAATTCATGCCAACACCGTTACCTCATAAATCTGTGCCCAAGGCTCCAAACTCTAGATACTTGAAATATTTTAGTTGTATTGATTATGCATATTCTCCCGAATGCCAACATGAGCCGTGTTTTAATGATGTATTACTCTTCATTGGGTAATTTAAAGTTTTCGTCAACTATAATTATAATCCCTACTCTTTATGCAGGTTCAATGAATAGCTTTACATTTGGGAAATACATTGAACACACAGCTCTATATCTCATATTAAATACGAGGCTCTGACCGTAAAGTTTGAGTGTTGGTGAGCAAGCAATTAAGTTTATTTCCCAATAGATTGAAGTATGTTGTAAACAGTAATGCAAGCTAGCATGATTCTAATGTGATGGATAGACTACAGATTTCTACAATATGAAGACACAACCAATCTGCACAGTACATTCTGATAACAGGATTATTTCTTCTTTCACTGTCTTGACAGTGTCACCACAGGGTTTGACTGAATCAGCAGGCATCAGCCTTACAACATCACCAACCCCCGAGCTTTCAACCCACACAGATCGGACCACCTTCATTGCTACAAATGCTCCAAACACCACAAATGTTACAATCACAGCTGATGAGCACATAACCTCTTTTACAAATTCTACACACATCTCTGTCACAGCATCCCCTACCACACACTCTCACACCCAAGATTTGTTCAATACGACTGTCCAGAGGACAACAGAATCAGGCTATCCTAGCACAATGTTGACCTCAACGCAAGAATCGGCCAGTGATGAGATGAGGAATGAGACTGAGGTACATACAGAGCAACCAGAGGGCATTTCCTCAGCAACGCCAGAAGAATACAGCACCACAGGAAACATTTTTAAAAGTCCTGAAAGACCTTCATCTGGAGATAAATATGGAGAAAATGAAAATAAGGGTAAAGTTTTAAAACCGCAGTATTTTACTTTATTTACATCTAAACATGTATCGGTACGATGTGAGAATTTTTTTATACATTGCCAGTCTGCCTCTAGCTCGTTAGTGATGCTATTAGACCATTTGGTGCATTTTCTTTGGGGACTACCAACAAAGTGAGCACTTCGGTTTGTGAATATCAAGGCAAGGTCACAGTGTTGGGGAAAAAAATTGCTTGTAAACAGGCAAACAGCAGATATAAATGCTCAAAAGGCAAAACCTGAAAAGCCAGAGATTCTTTGCTTTCACCATCTGCATCTTCATCATATATTGCTCAGCCTCCGGCTAGAGGCCTTTCCCAGGTAGAAAACTCATTAAGAGGAGCATCTACTTCTAGGGATGCTGCATGACAAACTGAGGGGGAGGATTGTAAGACACACTTCTCTGCCTCGAGGCAGAAAGTTTCTGCGTTGTAGCTTTACATTTATTATCAGTATTTATTGAAGTTTTGCTCGGTTTCACCAGAGCAAGACAATCAATATGTTAGAAACTGCAGCTGTTGCTGTACAAATAATCACATTTTCCCTTCTCACAATCTGCTTCTTAGATACGGCACCGATTCATCTGTTGTTGGTGGTAATCATTGTTCCGGTGCTGGTATTGATCGCCGTGGCTGGCTTTCTTTTTAGAAGACAAGTTATAAAAACCAGGTAAAACCCTTACTATCTATGCATTCAACCGTCCTCCACACCTGCACAGGGTCGTGCACTGGGTGACCCTCAATGACCTCAAAAATATTGATATCTGTCAAATTTTCCAGTAGACACACATGACCTACAATACATACCTCCACATTCAATTCAATTCAATTTTATTTATATAGCGCCAAATCACAACAAAAGTTGCCTCAATGCTTTCTGGTTTCAACTAACTGTCTAACAATGCCACAAGTCAATATTTGCACTCTGACTCTGTCTTTGTAGGCTGGATTCGCCGCCTTCGTTCAAACCCCCTCCACCTCCAGTGAAGTATACAGCAATAAGACACAGCGAAACTCTGACAGACTCTTTTCCCATTTCAAGGTGCAACTCTTTAACAGAGACTCAAATATGAATGACTCAAATTTTTGTCCTCTCTTGGTCATGTTGAGAGTTACAGAATGAAGTTATTTTTACTCATTACAAACCAGTCACAGGAAATTTTCCAAATGTGGCTCTGTGTATATACTTTGTGAGGTTTTTTGGGGGGGGGGGTTGTTTGTTTGTTTTTGTATAAAATGCACCCAAATATATCAATAGCTGAAAATGAACGCATATTAAAGTTCATTAAACTGACTTTTAAACCGTGTTTGTGTTATTTACTTTTCTCTTGTGACATTGTTTCAAATATTGTACTGCTTACTCCATATACTACCAATTCATACACAGTGACAGAACTTTTTAAGGTGTACTTTCTATAGTTTCTTTATCTTTCAAAGGAATGCTGCTTCTGCTGTAATACTTCATTCATTAGTCTGACGAGGCATTTCCTGCCCAGAAACCCAAGGATTTTCTCTAATTTAGCTCAGTATGTTTAGTTGATGCAACAATGTTACAAATGTCTTAATATCAAAGACCCCTGTTGTCCACAGGTACCGCAGAGCGACAATCATGATCACAAAGCAGGGCTAAAACCACAAACCACATGGGCTTAATGGCTAAAAGAAACATAGCAACCACTTGATGAAAGAAAATATGAATCAGTATGGGTTTCATAAACATTAACAAGTGAAGTTCTCTGATGTTTTTTTAAATATATTTTTTAATCCTTTGAGTTAATGAATTGCTAAGTTTTAATGAGCAATTTAAATGGATACTGCTTATATTTATTTAGCCATCGACATTTGTGTTTATCTGCCCTGCAGACACTCACGTATGTAGATGTTCTGGGAAACTTTTCACAACTGCATTTTTTTTCTTATTTTCCAACCACAACAGCTAAACCACAAAGCGCTACGTCTATGCAAGATTTAAATTCTTGATATATACATAGCATACGTAACAATGGCCCTTGCATACAGCTGACAGAACACTATAAATGTGAGCTTATCGTTCAAGACCACATTGTGGTTTTCACCATTTTTCGACTCTTTATTTCTTTTTTAACTCTAACATTGAGAGCAGACCAGTCTGTGTGAAATTCTCTGCTTTCTTATTGTAGATAGTTTTTTACTGTATTTGTTTATAACTGTGACAAACAATATTAAAGTTGCTATCGTTTCTAAACAGTTGTCATGTTTATATTATAATACAGCGATCTATATGAAATTATTCTGTATCCCACTGTAGTGTTGAGACTGCGTGCCTCAGAATGAGGTTACCTCGCTTCCTGTTTGTAACTGAAGAACATTCAGTTTTCAAAGTACCGTGATACCAGCGAGGTAACAGAGGGAGGGTAAAAATAGACTACAGTGTTGCACATCTCACTGATTAAACAACGTGATGCCCTGTAACCTGAGAGCAGTCGTATCAGACAGAGAACACGTTTTCTTCAAGACGGCTGGAATATGGGTAGGATATGAAGACCTTTTAGAAATTTTAAAGTTATACATATCTGTTATATCTATATCTATATCTATATATATATATATATAATATGTATATTTCACAACATTATTCATATCTCACATACGTCGTATATCGCTAAGTATAATTCTGTATAATTTGCTATTTTCCAAAATACTAGAAAAATATTTTTCTAGTTATGTTATGATTATGGCAGGACAAAAGATAAAAGTCAAAACTCCAGGCTGACTGAGTTAGTAATCATGTCTGTGTATATATGTATGTAATCGTATGGTTCTTTGTCTACAGTAGTTAAGCATGTTGTGCTTGTGGGAACATGGCAAAAGCATTTTATGTAAATTTGTCAATAATTTCTAGTTGTGAACAAAACTGAGAGGGAAAGATTACTTTTGAAAAGCAAACCTACGACGCTTCGCTTGTAGAAACACTCGAAGCTGTATACGTTAATAACTTTAAAGTAGCCATATCAGGCTTTAAAGTATGCAAGGTCGTAGTTTTCTTAAAAATTCTCCTCTTCACCATCAGTGATTGGATTTGTCCAACAATGTTAAAGCATCTAATTGTTTTTAGAAAACATGCTAGAATCATTTCTTTTTCTCTTTGATACTGTGATGCATAGAAAGGGGGTTGTAATATTAATGACAGCGCAAGAAAAGAAATAGGTTTGAAATATGAACACTGAGTTCTAAAATGTGTCATTTTTCAATATTAGTGGTCATTTTGTTTTTGTCTCTTAGTAGATATTCTAACTGTAGCCGTGGCGCTGCTATCTGTGGCCCTGTCGATCTCTTTATGCCTCAATGTGATCTTTTGCATCAAGCGAAGAACTATTTTGTGCAGAGGTAAAGTGATATGTAATCTAAATGTATTCACAGTTATTTCTAACGCACTCTTTACTTTCTGTAAATTTGCAACATATTTTATTCACACAGAAAAAAATGGATCCTGCTGCCCCCACACTTCTGAAGAAGAAACGTATGTTTTTTAATATATATTTGTTTATTTATTTATTTTGTTGGCAATGTATTATTTAGTCCAATAGACAACACTTGATTGTAAGTAACAGTAATAGATACTGGAGTATTTTCATTTTATTTTTTGATAAAATTACAATATGCAAATAGCATCACATTGTTTAAACAAACTGTCCAAATGTTCTTTCATATTTTGAAGCCTGTCACACAATGAAGGGCATTATTTTCATGACCTTAATCATCAAGAGCAGAGGGAAAATCCCCACAATCATCATGAGCAACAGGAAAATCCAATCTATGGCAACATCAGCACAGAGAGAAGAAGTGAGTGTGTCTGCTTTCTGACTCGTTTCGAAAAAAACAAGACAAAATCAGTGCGTTAGCATTAAGAAACACTTGTATACCTTAATGTATAACTGTGTATGGTTTGCTGATATATACAAAAACATTTTTGGCAAAAACAAACATGGAAAACATGTTTTAATATGGACTAAAACTTAATGGATTAACATGTGCAAATTTGCCTTAATTGTACATCCCCCCAATTGTTGACTTATAATTTAGTTGTCTTGTTATTAGCATTCCGTCCGAATGTTTAACCCTGTAAGACCCAACCCATCAAAAAATAGCCAGAAAATTCTGATTTTTTGGAACTGAGATGTTTATTAGCCCTTAAAACAAAATCCACAATTTTTCTTCGCTATATCATGTTGTGTATGATCATGTTGACGAGGTCTCAGAAACTCATGTATCAAATATGATACAAAGGGCATTGTTGTTAATAAAAGAAAACATTATTTGTGTTTTACTTCAGGTTCTGCAGAGGGTTGCTATGAGATGATGACCATGCAACGCACAAGAGAAAGTAAGAAGGTAAGTGCTGTTCATAAGTTTATTCAAATCTATCTGCAAGTGTATTTTAGTGGATTAACATATTCCTATTACATGATCCAGTAAAGACTTTGAAATACCCTAATAAGACTCTCATAAATTAATAAAAAGCTCATTTAACTCCATCTTTATTTACAGAATTTCTATTAACTGCATAACTCACAGGTTCTTTGAAGTTCCTTTGAGTTGTTACATACAGTATTCTGCACACTAATGTATGTGAATGGCACTTGTAACTTGTGTATATAGTTCTTCTGTCATTCTTACACTTCTTTCATTGATTACTTTACTTGCTGATGATGTGACTTGTGAAATATATGTTAGTCATGTAAAATTAGCGCGTCGATTGATAGCGTTTAAAAATGTGAAAGGATGACACATTATGCTTCTGTGTCGGCGCTACTCAATTAAAGAAGAAATATCAAAATAATTACTGTTTGACACAGTTAGTCGCTTACTTTTAAAACGCTCATTTGTTGAGCGCTTGTGATTGTTGAATTTGAACAAAGACTATTCATCATCTTGGCTAAATCTATTACTGCCTGATGCTTTTAAGAGTGTACTGCTCTGGAGTAAAGAGACGCGCCAAAATTATTACAAAAGACAAGAACAAAATTGCGAAATGGAATGCAGCGCAATAAACATTTTACCTTATTTCCATAACTGAAGATACAATTGTAACCAAAAATAACTGATTAGTTGCCGTGCCCTCCTTCTACTTTCTATTTTTTGTGATGGTAGGAATTCATTTTACTTGTTTTTCACTTTGTCCTACTGCACACGGTTTGCAGTTATGATTTTGACCAAACTCGACACTAAGTTCAGTTACATCGTTTCTTTTACAACCATTTTATAACCATTAAGGAGACTAAGATAGATATTATGACATAAAATGGACTTCAACTGTCAGTATTTCACACAGTATAATAATGTTCTGCACTGACTATCTGACTATACTCAAGAAGTCAGCTCAATCTAAAACTAAATACTTACATTTTGTGCAAAAATACAACAGTCAAATCAGTTGAACTGATGCTTACAGAAGTGCTTTCAAAACGGAAGGCAACTGACACCAGAGACTCTTTGTGGTCAATAAAGCTGTGAACCAATGAACACAATTAAGCCTGAAGCCTTCTAAAAATAAACTCGACAAACTCAAATACATGAGAACATACACAGGAGCCACTAAATAGGATGCAGAAACCGGTGCAGAGTAAAGCAAAACCTGAAATCAATTTTACAATCAATCTATTTTTGTCTGTGTTGTCTGAAACCAGCCTTTCCAGAATGACCTGAATTATGCCTCACTGGACCTGAAGACTGCAAAGAAACGAAAGAAGAAGCATCGCCATCAGCATAGCCAGTCACAGGGACGAAATCATTTCCCCGAACAGCTGTCAGTCCACCACACACCTCCTCCGAATACATTCTTGGAGGTGGATGCAGACATGGATGCTCATCTTCCGTCCAGAGACACCAGCACCATGGTTTCACACAGCAGCATCTACCTCAACAGTCAACAAATAGCTCAACAGACAGAGGAAATGGAAAGAGAAAAGAATCTGACGCTGGAGAGGAATGTTGGTTGGAATAGTATGCGAAGGCGCGAGGATGGAGGAAATCAAGAGAGTGAAGAAATGAAAGATGAACAAGAGTGTAACAATGGGAGTTTATGTGAACAGCTTTCAGAAGTAGAAACCTTTCAGAGCTGCACAGATCCTTTCATTGGTAGCTTTAGCCAGGATGGTCACCAGCACGGTTAAACAAACATATCAAGTTTTACTGTTTCAAACTGTTTTGAACTGAAATCTATATCACCTGAAAAATACTTTTTGGTTTTTATTTTATTTTATGTGCAAAAAACAAACTACTGTCTATTACTACAGCTGTAAAATGAAACTACGTCACCTAAAATATTCAAACTGCTTGCAGGGTTGAGCAATTTCCTCTCCGAGATAGACAAGATGAGGTCTCCTCATTGAGCAACAGAGGAAGAAAAGTGTACCTTTCATGCAGAGGGTGTAATAAATGTAAATAAAGCTAAAAGGAAACTCTTTGCGTGACATTTAGATGTCAAGGCCCGTGTGGAAATTTTTCAGTTTATTGCAAAAGATGAGGAAAACACCAAATCATCACAGGCCATGGAAGAACTCTCACTGTTTTGATGTCTCATCATCATATATTACCAGATGTCTCATAGAAAGGTGTGAAGAAATTATTTCTTACATTTGTTTTCCACGATGTGGGCGCTGGCTATGTGCTGAGAGGGAATGTTTCACTGAAAAACTCGACATGCTCAGCATATGTGAAACCGCCTCTCGGTAATGCTAAGGGTGAAGATAACATTAACGTGACGATAACGTTTAAAAAACAGAGAAGTAAAAACAAAAAAGGGGGGGAAGCTTTAAGTGGGACATAAGTGATGACATTTTGTTTTCCCTGTGGGCACCTTACTTTGTTGTAAATGTCATGTAGGATTTCACACGTCATGGTTATGACAATGGTTGTTACTTTAGTAATCTATTGCACATATGAGCTAATTTGCCATCTGCTTAAATGATTATTTCCCTCACTGTAATCCCTTGGCAGGATAATTTACTGCCCGGCTATCTGCCGAGGGAATTGAGCTATGGAGTGAACTCAGCAGTCAGAAGCCTGCAGCCCACTCTTTGTTGACAGTTTTTCAATAGCTGACCATGGCCTACTTCCCCTCTATGGATTAAATTTTGCCCTTGGGCATTTTGGATGCAACTCTTGCAGACATATGGGAATGTCACAAAAGAAACTTTTCACGGATAACAGGCACCGTTAGTAACTGTCATGTATGAGGACATAAAGGCAGTCATTTATACAGGATGTTTTCAAAATTATAAAGTCACGCTTCTATAAAGAATCAGTTGTAATTAGGAGCAGTTTATCATTTAAATATGGGTATTAATCTTATACTGTAGCCTATTAAGTTGATTTGCAGTGGGCATTTCCTAAGTTACTCTTTAAATAAGTATGAATTGACAACTTAGCTTTTAGATCTATCTTAATCGTGTAATTGAAAAAAGAGATAACGCTTTTAATGTGTTCTGTAATCTAATATGACATGATGAGAAGCAAAAGGCAACACACTTATCTTTACATAGACAAAGGAAAATGTACTGTTTTATACTATGCTCTTAGAGTAAACATACAACCAAGTACCAAAGTTTATGACTGGGTTACAGTAAAGTATTAAAGGGACATTGACAATGCAGGAAATCATTCAACTACGTAACGTCTTCATAATAATGATTTGAGTAATTAAATGATTATGCAGTCCACAAGAATGGCTCAGCCAAGCTGACGCCCATTTTGGGGACCCTGCAGAGAATCGTGCTTCACTGCTGACTTAACTTTGATCAAGCGGTAAGAAAATGAGGTACATTTTCAAAGGTATTTATCTGCCTTTCAGCAAGGCTCAGCAAAAATCTGCAAATTGCATGATGTGGCTGTGAGGAGACAGAAAATACAAAAGAAGATTAATTTTTTAGTTAAAAAAATAAAATGAAAAAAAAAGTAAAGTAAAAAAAAAAAATTAGTAGTAATTAAGATATGACATTGGCTTTCAAACTCACAGTACAAATTTGTGGTTGCATAATCACAACCCCTTAACGCCTAGTGTATCGTATTTGATACATACAGTTTTTTTGTGACTTTTTAAACTGAAATGCCAGATGTAGCAAATACAATACAAATTAAACACCATATATGGAAATTAAAACGTATAATAATTTATAAACAAATTTGTCAGATGGCTCAATAAACTCTCTGTTTTCAAGAATTAGAATTTTCTGCCGATTGTTTCACAGCTCAGGCTTTAAAGGGTTAATTTCAGCCATGAAAAAGCAATGCAACAATTCTCTTTCAGCTTGTAGTCGGGCATGTGGTTTCTTTGTAAGATTGCTATCATTGTACAGTTTGCTTATGATGCCACATGTGACCTGCAGTAATTGGAACAGGTGTTATTTTTAAGTTGCTTATTTGTTTCATGTATGTGTGCGAAGAGAGCGAGAGGAGGGGGGATGAGATGAAACAAAGATTACATGACAGATATGAAATATAAAGTGGGTTACACTGCAGCTTGTGAATTGTGCATTAAATTTCTATAGTGCGTTTCGAACAACTGTTAAAGTAAGTGTGACATTCAATAGAATAGTTCAGTAGAGACAAACAGCTCACGATCCAAAGCACACCACTGAAGGTGACTGCGGGAAAGGTTAATGCTGGACATCTTAATACAGAAAAGGCAGCATTTGGTGATGTCCATGGGTTCTGGACGTCAGGTAAATGTTGACATCCATCCAAGTATTAAAAACTAGTCATAATTTTTTAAATTATGTTAGCTTGTTCAATTACAAAATACTTTTGAGCCTCTGAAAATGGGGGATTATGTATAAAAATGCATGCAATTTTAAAACAACTAACACAATACTTTTGTTAAAGCACTTACATTAAAGCTAAAAGTTCGCACCTCAATGTAATCACATCTTGATTGTTTGATTTAAAACCCACTGTGGTGATGGACAGAGGCAATATTAGCAAAAAAAAAGTACTTTGTTCAAAAACCTATGGACTTAACTGTAAGTGGGTTTTCTAATCTGTTCCACCTCCTTGTAAAACTGCTATTAGTCATCTAAATTTATTTGGCAATGGTTACAACGGACAAAGGTTGCAATCAAGGATAATCAATATTATTATGAACGCGTTATTTTTTTTAAATCTTTAATAATAAGGCCAAGTATACTGTTTTCAAAGAACATAACCTTATTTTGTATTATAAACAACAGAACTCAGATTGTAGTATTTCAACCTCATAATACACAAATGATGCTAAAATTCTAACATTTGTAACTACTGCCATAACAATCTAGGATATTATTTTCAGTACATAAAGTACTTACCAGCAGATACAGTTGCACAAAGGAGTAGCAACCAGAGACCTTAAAAGAAAGAAACAAATTGAAGGGTCAGTATTTTTATGTAATAAGTGCCGCTGGAGATTTATTTTTGATTTGTTCTTTTTAAAGGATGTTAAGTTATACTGTATTTTTAAGTATTTTTTAAGTAGTGATTACTCACAAGTACTAATTTAAGTAATGAGTGCCAACCATAGTTCTTTAGAGAGAAAAACTAAATTGTAGCAAAGTGGTTTGTTCTGAGGCAGTGAAGGGTCATATTATCCACTTGCGGCCTACCTGTAGAGACTGGCTAGCTTCTCGGCTGTTTTTCTCAAACTATGATAGGAAGCTCGCTACGGTACAACAACTCATTTCTGTTATTAAGTTTAAATAGCATGGTTTGGTTACGACCTTGGTTACCTGCACGAACCTGAATAAACCATAAATTTAGGTCTTCCACCTTTCAGACGGCAACCCAATGCTACTATGCTAGTAAAATACAGTAGCAAACAGGCAGAGAGATGATGGTAGATAATTTACACGAAATATAAGAATGTATAACAAAAATGTAAAAAAATAAAATAAAAACATCATGTTATCTTTCACTTTTTTTCTAACCAGCCGGAAATGGAAACTTTTTTTTTCACAGACTACGTAGTGAAGCCTCTGATGGGCGGAGACGATCTTCGTAACCAACATGGCAGCGTGCATGTGAATGTCATGCAGTTGTTGCGAATTATTCAGGTGCGCTTATTTCAAATGCGAATATTCCGTTGTTAAAGCCTATATGTGACTTATATCTTGTCGATTTGTACCGTCACCCAACCCAGACAATCTAAAAGTGGGATCATTTGTTCAGTACCGCAGCTGATCACCGCTCATGCTAACATATTAGCTTAGAAGTAGACAAATTTCCATGATGGATCCTGACCAACAGCTGAGAAACGTAAGTCACTTTAAGTCACTGCTTTATAACCCAATCAGCAACACGGCTGGATGATGAGTGTGAGTGTATGTTTTTCAGCTGCGGGATTTTCTTCTGGTTTACAACCGAATGACTGAAATCTGCTTCCAGCGATGCAGCAGCAACTTCAACTACAGAAACCTCACAATGGACGAGGTAGGAAAAGCGAAGATCACAGTTACTGTGTCGGCTACGTGGTGGTATTGTTTGATTGCCGTGTTCTGCGTCTCAACACGATTTCTTTCAAGTGTTTTTTCTGTCGGCTGTTCCATTTAGGGGTCGCCACAGCGGATCGTCTGCCTTCATCTCACTTTACCCCTAGCATCGTCCTCTGTCACATCAACCTTTCCCCTCCTCCACTATATCCATGAATTTTCTCTGTGGTCAATGGATTTTCCTCTTTTCTTCCTGCCTACTGTCTCAACCGTCAACAAACTTTGTCCAATATATCACCTATCTCTCCTATGCATGTCCAAACCTTCTCTACCTTACCTCTCTAACTTCGTCTCCAAATTGCCAAATCTAAGCTCTTTAATATACTCATCTCTAAATCTGTCCATCCTGGTCATGCTGCTTTATTGTATTTACAAACACATTTGATGTTGTGTAACATCTTTGACAGAGAGGACTTTGCCTGTGACCCTACTCTGTGAAAGAGAAACTTTGTAGCATTCATAGGCCCTTACTGAATTTAACCTGCAATAAAGAAGCCAGTTTTATGTTGCAGCTTGAATATTTTCAGTCCAGTCAAACCACTAAAAATAGTCCCAGCCAGGATGTGGATAACACATTTGCCTACTAATGCATATATACTGTGTGATCACAATATACTGTAGTTTTCTGCTTTCTACCTCTGACTGCTGTTTGCCTTCCAGGAGCGCTGTGTGGACAACTGTGCAGGGAAGCTCATTCGATCTAACCATCGTTTAATGGGCACCTATGTGCAGCTGATGCCTCGGATGGTCCAGCGGCGGATGGAGGAGCTGGAGAGCAAAGCTGCAGAGAATGCCAAGGAAGAGGCAGCATCTGGAGCTGCTGGGACTGAAATTTCAGCAACACATCATGCTCCCAACACCTCATCTCCACTTCCAGCTGAGCTGGATGCGTCTGTGTCCTCAGAACTCAAATTATCAGCTGCCACACCGCTCACTCCCACAAATGAAACGCTAAATGCTCCAGTGCTTGATAAAGCTGGCATTGGACCTTCATATACAGGAGGATTTTCTCAGCCTTCAGTAGCTGGTGGCCAGATTGATTCTGCCAGCTCTCCGGCACTGTTTACGTCATCTAACTCTACATACTTATCAGAAGATGCATCTAAATCAGAGAGCCTATCAGGACAAAAAGAGTCTAATAAATAGGGTATAGTTGATATCTTGTGACCAAATGAAACCAAATGTCAGCATTTTTTTTCCTTTTCCTTAGTCAGCAATAGATGAATCTAAAGTCAATTAATGACCATGAAAGGCATTACATGTTACAGGTTTGACACAGTTATCGATCAAGAGCGTTATATGAATCATTTTGATCAAAAGGCATGAGGAGGAGGAATGTCATTCATGATAGGAATTTCAATTGTGCAGTAATTTTATGGTGACTTCTTACACAGTAGGGAAAAAATTGTAAAAGGTTAACATTAAAAGGCTACCCATAAAAGGTGATGTTGTTTGCTAATGAGAGTTGTTTGACAGCATGTGTGTGTTTGTGTGCATCTGTACCTACAATTCAATTTTATTTATATAGTGCCAATTCATAACAAGAGTCGCCTCAAAGCTCTTTATATTGTAAGGTAAGTACCCGAAACTATTAGAAAGAACCACCAACTATCACGTGATCTCCTAAAAACAAGCGCTGGGTGACAGTTGGAAGGGAAAACACTCTTTTAAAAGGAAGAAACCTCCAGCAGGATTATGCTCAGGGAGTAGCAGTTGGGATGAGGGGAAAGAGAAGAGAACAAAGAGAGATGGGACAAAGGACACACTACAGGAGAAAGAGTCAGAGTTTGGTTGTTACTCATGATTAAATGCAGTTGTGTGTGTATATACACACAGGGAGTGAAAAGGACTGAGTAAAAAAAAAAAAAAGCCGGGGATTTCAACAATAAATGCATGATTCTAAATCAAAGCACAATCGTACACCTGGTATAAAGACCAATCTGGTGTTTACCCAGATGTGCTTAGCCAAGACAGATGTTTTTTGGAATTGCACAGTTTAACAGTACAGCGTGTAGTATGTAGTGTAAGTTATAAAATGGTAGGATGACCCTCTCTGAAAAATGACAGCTTTTAAAATATAACAGTGACAGAACGTTACTTTTATGGTTTGAAAACATTAAAGGCCATCCCGCCTTCATCCTGTTCAGGTGTCTGAACACAGTCGGGGGAACGCCACGTGCTCTGGCTTGTGTAGCTCTGAAGGCAGTTCACGACCTTTGTCACATATCATCATCTTCCCCTCCTCCCCATCATTTCCTGTGTTTGCACAATCTGTGTTGCACACCCTCTAAATCCAGAAGGAGAGCCGCAATAAACAGCCAGCAACTGTGCGTTCTTATGGCTGTGAATGAAGACGTTTGGTTCCAGTTATTGATGTTGTTTGGAGAAAATGTTTTTTGCCACAATATTTCACCGCCCTGCTGCTGCAGAGAGGGAGCCAATGAGATTTACATTCCTTGTCAATAACAAGCTAGTTAAAACAGATGAGGGGATTTCACGTTGCCATAGGGAGTTATTTGTCCTAAAAACACTAAGTAACTGAAGAACATAAATCTTGCTGTTTTGTTATTTTTCAAGTTAGAAATTGGCAAAAAAAATAAATAAATCTATGTAAGAACAACCAAGTTTATGAAACTATGACACTTAATAGTTTTAATTTGTATACATATATAATCCTGTTGTGATGCATTAAAATGCTATGAAAATTCATAATTAGCCAACATTAATTACTGGGTTATTCTTTAATAATAATGGATTGGATTTATATAGCGCTTTTCAAGGCACCCAAAGCGCTTTACAATACCACTATTCATTCACTCTCACATTCACACACTGGTGGAGGCAAACTACGGTTGTAGCCACAGCTGCCCTGGGGCAGACTGACAGAAGCGAGGCTGCCATATCGCGCCATCGGCCCCTCTGGCCAACACCAGTAGGGTAAAGTGTCTTGCCCAAGGACACAACGACCAGGACAGAGAGCCCAGGGATTGAACCGGCGACCTTCCGGTTACAGATGCGCTTCCCAACCCCCTGACCCCCTGAGCCACATTCTTCAACACAGTTTGAACTCTCTTAGATAAGTTTTCTTGTAATTTCTTTAAGTAGTCTTCAGTTCTTTAGGCTTTTTGAAGGACATTCAAAGCTCTTCTTTGGCTGTTGGGTGCCTTTGATTCCATTCTCTGTCAACATGATCTCAAACTGCTTCCCAATGTTGAGGTCCGACCTCTGGGGAGGCCAATCCATGACTGATAGTGTGGCCTTTTCATCCGTGTTTCTTTCAGATACTGTTAATCTGCTGTAGATAGTTTTTTAGTCCTGCCACCTGCCATCACCAGTAGGCGGTAGGTGAAGTGACTTGCCCAAGGACAGAACGACCAAAACAGACAGAGCTGGGGATCGAACCGGCAACCTGCTGGTTACAAGATGAGCTTCAGCAGACCTCAGAACATCTAAATACCCTGCTTGCTTTTGCATGGTTGCGTTGCCTCCAGCAGGGAGCGCTGGTGCTTCGGTGTCCCGGGATATGGTTGCCAGTAGCGGACACCTCCTCGAACTTCTCTCCAGCTGTAGCCCACATCAGCTCTGAGGAGCGGGGCGTGGACTCGGAGCGACCATTCCCTGCTCTTAAATTTGAGGAGACGGCAGACTTTCGCGGGGGAAAAAGAAACCAACAAGAAATCGATCGCTCACCAGCTGGTAAAAGGTTTGAAAACTTTTTTTCTATACAGTTCATACTTTTCCTAAACATACAACAAACCCGAGAAGCTTCGTTGTTGACTGAACTTGAACATTTTTTTACAGTAGTTTTCAAAGTGATCCAATAGGCCAGCCCATCCGATTCAACGGAGGCAGATGAAGCCAAGAGGAAACGTGGGGGCTTTATATTCTGCTGGCTTCTGGATATTTTTGCAGCAAAAATAGTGAATTTAACATTTTGATCATTTTTAAGGCGCCCACGGACCTTAAAACTAGTCAGCCATCAGAATAGCGCTGATAGCAATCTAGATTCAAAAGTGAGTGATGTCTGATAATGTGCTGGAAGGTGTGCAAAGCTTTTAAGTGTGAGGGGGTGAAAACCTATTAATAAAACCTCTTACAGGCTCTGTGATCCTGAGCTTAAACCAGGCGGAACCTGCAGCATACCCATGGATGACATCTTCACACAGTGCAGAGAGGGCAACTCTGTGGCTGTTCGTCTGTGGCTGGACAACACGGAGAATGACCTCAACCTGGGGTAAGCAGATAACTGTGCACACTCATTCAAACAGACAAGGCTTTGAAGAGGACTGCTGCTGGACTTTCTGCTGAATCCAGCTGTGATGTTGAAGCCTGTGCAACGAGACCTGGACTTTTAAAGAATTTGTATTAAAAGCAAATGATTCTTTGGTGTTTTTGTGTGCTGGTGTGCATTAGAAAAAGGTGATCTTTGGCGCATTGGAGCTGGTCACATAGTTTCCATATTGTTCTCGCTCTGCAACTCCACGTACTGCTGAGCATCACTAAGCTACAGTCTGTACTTTTTCCCCCCCTTCTTCTTATGAGGTCATTTCCAAAAACTGCTTATGGGTTCAGAGGAGGTTTCACAGTAACTTACGTGACTCAGAGAGCTTAAGATTTGCCCCTCTAGAAGTGTGTTGTGTTTAAAAAACAGCTACTTTTAAAGAAGCCACACTTTGGGATTAAAAGTGAAATCCAAACTATTACTGCCAGATGATTTTATATTAATCAAAGGGTGCAGCCCCGTCAACATCTGCCCTTTCCAAAAATCTCTTTCCTCAAAAGGAGCAAGAAGACCTCACTGCTAAAGATCTCAGTTATCTCATTCTTTGGTCAGGCCATATATGTGCAGTTTGTTGACGTTGCCTCTGAGGGCTGCAGAGCTTCTAGCCAACCACGCAACAGCCAAGACCATTTCCTCTGTTTCAGCTCCATACAGGGCCAAGCCCTCGCCGACAGAGCTACCCAGACAGCTCTCTGCAGTCCCGCATAAACATTTGAGAGGCCACTCATTATGCTGGAGGCCTCCTTTTTGGCTCTTACTCTGAGGAAGCTCAGCTATGCGGTCAGGCCTGTTTTTACCTTTAGAATATCTAATAATGTGCAATTAAAGCGTCATGTGTCGGCAGGGGAAATGTGCTACATGTTAGTGGAATTCCTTTACCTCTACATCTGGTACAAAAGGAAAGGGAACTTAGAAACAAACATTTTACCAAACAAACAAAAAAGCTGTTTCAGATCAGCCCCCTGGAAACGTGTGACATAAAGAGACATGAGGAGAAAGAGAGAGAGAATGTGTAGCTCAGGATTCCACTGTGTTTTTTCCACCCTGTCATTCCTGAGTTTTTTTCTCTCTCTTCTGTTACTTTTTATAGCCCAAAGGGCTGGTTAGACTGCACTGTCTGTCCACACAGTGCTGGATCAGAACAGACAGAATGTGCCTAACTGGCATTTCACTTAAGTGTTAACCTAGTTCTGGAGCTACTTCCTACGGGCTGTACAAGCTCTCTTAGGGTTTATTGTTAAATAGAGTGAAGAGGTTGTGGCTTTGCAACGAGCTGCGAGAATCCCCAGCAGCTGCCTTGGGGTCAGGTAAAGCAAAACGGGTGAAAGAGGGCCAAGTCACATGGAGGTGATATCCTGGGCTCCTCGCAGGCTGCTAGAGTGCAGTGCTGCAAGTGTTTGCGCCTTTACATATGTTAGTAGCTATTCCAGCTTGCACTGGCATTTTTATCACATGCCAGTCATCAGAGGAGTCACCAGAGGAGTATAGGCTGCAGGAAAAGTGCAGTAGCATATGCTTAAGTCTAAATAAAGATTAGCAGTTGGTGTGTGTGTGTGTCTGTGTGTGAGAACCTGGGTGTCTCCATGTCATAGAGGAAGCCACACATGTACAATTTTGTCAGAGGCCGCCAGCATCCTCCTACATGCAGTTCAGCGAAACAAGAATGTCATCACCTCACAGTGACACACACTTCATCAACTGAAAATATACTTGTCAGACTTTATAAAGTAAGTTTACAGTAAAAGTATGTCTTCTTTGCTTCCCGTACTGTGCTTGCCCTGTGGCTTAGTGATGACCACGGCTTCAGCCCTCTCCACTGGGCGTGCAGGGAAGGGAAGAACGGCGTTGTCGACATGCTCATCATGCGAGGTGCCCGCATAAATGTGATGAACCGTGGCGACGATACGCCGCTGCATCTCGCCGCAAGTCATGGACACAGAGACATCGTGGCCAAGGTAAACACAGCGCTTTATACAATACACTTTATATATTCACGTAGGCACTTTTTTTCTAGAGCTGAGTGCTTGCTATCTGACATTCACACACATTTACATACCGATCAACTCAGAACGACTGAACTGCCAACCTTCCAGTTAGCAGATGACCTGCTCTCCTGAACCAAAGCCACCCAGATACAGATACAGTGTTGTTAATCAGTGGGTCTGTGTATGTGTTTTATTTTTTTTTAGGTGGGTCAAATCTTATTTATCATTATGCCCTTTTGTTTTTTAATGGCAGCTGATCCAGTGCAAAGCCGACCCCAACACAGTCAATGAGCACGGGAACACCCCGCTCCACTACGCCTGCTTCTGGGGCCAGGATGAAGTGGCCGAGGTGCAATACTTTACTATATACCCATACACAGATGCTCTCTCTTTACTTTACCATTATCTCTTTGCTCCCTCTTCTGGTCAGAGATGGTCACTGCAGTCTTTTTCTGTGAAGCTCTTCAGTATCTAATCTGTGCACATTACATTGTTTGACCACTTTTTCTTTTAGGACCTGGTGGCCAGTGGTGCCCAGGTGTGTATATGCAATAGGTATGGACAAACACCTTTGGACAAAGCCAAGCCTCACCTAAGACAGCTGCTACAAGGTGCTACAGGGGACTATTTTTGGATATTTTAACAGACAAACAGGGGTTTTTTGAAAAGGAAATAATTATGCATTCTTAATTTTTGTTGTTTTCTTTTTAGAAAAGGCAGAGAAAATGGGCCAGAGTCTGATCAAAGTTCCATACAAGGAAACTTTCTGGAAGGGCACCATGCGGACACGACCCCGTGAGTAGCATTTATTCCACACTCTAGGGGCCAATCATCATATCAAAGCAGAATGTTTGCAATAATAGCGATGTTTTTGACCTTGTAGGTAATGGCACCCTCAACAAGCAGGCTGGTATCGATTATAAGCAACTCTCGCTGCTGGCAAAGATCAATGAAAACCAGTCTGGAGAGGTTAGCTGCACTCTGTTTTTATTGCTGCGTGCCAGTCTTTTTCAGCTCCCCGGCTGTTTAACACCATGCGCTCTGTTTGTAGTTATGGCAGGGTCGGTGGCAAGGGGACGAAATTGTAGTAAAAGTGCTACAAGTGAGAGACTGGACCACCAGGAAGAGCAGAGACTTCAACGAGGAACATCCTAAACTGAGGTGATTCAAATAACCGTACTGTAGGAATGAGAAAGGTTATAGTGGTGGGTCTGGGGCAGCAGTGTTTCTTGTGGTATCCGAACAATGAATCGGTATTCCATTGCATTGACTGTATATGAAAGATGGATCTAGCCATTGTTACAGCACGCACTGGTTTGTGGAGTTACATTTCGACTCTTATGACCTTTGCCATAATTCTTGAGCCAGAACTCACCATATTTGGACAATTGTATTATGAATTTGGGTGGGTAAACGGCACAAGGAGTCATCATATTTATCATAAAGCTAAATATTCCAGGAGGCACTAACACTGCATGTATCATACAGTTCAGTGACTTAGTTTGGTGGTGTTAAATTCACACTGTATCTTGGCCCTAATAATGCATAATTTTAAGCTTTAAGCTTTAAATGAGATAGTTTAAATAAAAAAAAAACATATCCTGGGAATTTATCTTTATAATTTAATTCTTGAATTAAGCTTGTTTCACCTCTGCTTTTCGTGTCATGGATCATGGGCAAACATCACAGGGTCACATGCTGTCAGCCTGCGTGTTTATGTAAACTGAGGCAAATACATTTGGTGCTGCAGTTTCTTATCTTGAGTCGGCTTAGCGTCTGTTTGAGTTACATAGAATCAGTCGACATTTGGCCTGGTGGCCATGCACTGGTAAACACAGTCCTCGTGTAGAGTACAGATGACCGCGATGAACCGCCGGTGAAGTCTGTGGTCAAAGATTAGCTAGGATGTTGTGCAGGATTCTTATGCAATGGAGGAGAGGACCCTTTATTTTTGCTAAGTCGGGTTCTACAGCAAACATGAACCTCTTTTATAAGATGAAACCAGACCCTTCACAATGTGACTCAAGCATTACTTTCTAATCCTGTTTTCTGTTATGAACTTATCGTGCAATAACCGTCGAACCCTGCAGAACGTGTTAAGACGGGCCCAGGCGGGCCCACAGAATGACTTCAGCATTCTGAAGCGTCCTCTGAATAGTATTAAATCACCTGAGCAAAACTGCATTCCCATCTCATCTACTTTTAATAAATTCTGTCATCCTCGGGATAAAATGACCAGAACAGAAGGTGAGAGAATCCTTTGAGCAGGCCAAATCAAAGAAACCTCACCAGGAAGGCTGAGTGCGCAGTAGGAACGTCCTGGCTGTGCTTGATGCAATCATCAAAGCGCTGGTTATGCGTGCGCCGAAGATTAGAGGCAACATAAGCTCTTTCATGTACTGCAAAAATAGGTGACAGTGAAATGCAAAAACACTGCTGCTGGGCTTAACTTTAAAGGTGACACAAATGGTGGGGTGGTTTCTCGTGGATTTGCAAAGCATTCTCGTGATTCAGACCAAACTTTGAGGCCATTTCTTCTCTGTTAGTCTCTTCTTATCCCAGACAGACCATCTTGAGCTTAGAATAAATAGCTATTTATTAAATAATATTTAGAAACACTTCACAATCTCTCTTTTTTTTCTGTTGTGGCTTGATAGGATTTTTTCTCACCCAAACATCCTACCTGTTCTTGGGGCCTGTCAGTCACCGCCATCCCCTCACCCTATAATCATTACCCACTACATGCCCTACGGATCCCTCTACAACATATTACACCAGGGCACCAGTAAGTCATTTGACAATGTGTGCATGCGTTAAAATGAAAAGGCTCAAATTTGTCTTTTGTCTCAGCCTGAAAGAGCTAAGACTGCGGCAGGTTTGCCACTGTGGATGACGCTGTGTGGCTTCATACATTATGGATAAAGAAACGTATTTGTGCATGCGTCTTTCTCTCACTTATTTCTCTTATTTCTCTCACTCCCCCCCATCTCACTCATTCATGTCAGCTAGTCAGTTAAGTGACATTTAGATGTTGGTATCATGGCACTTAATTAAACCCCATATCCTACTTCTGCCTTCTGTTCCCTCAGCTCTCGTGGTCGACCAGAGCCAGGCAGTGAAGTTTGCACTGGACATTGCCAGTGGCATGGCTTTCCTCCACACCTTAGAACCAATGGTTTCGCGGCTTTACCTCAACAGTAAGCACATCATGGTGAGAGGCCTTTCTGCTGTCTTTTATTTCATTAGATATCCGCATGTTTATTATCAGATGTGATCACAAGATGTAATTCGTCTACAGATTGATGAGGACATGACCGCCAGGATAAGTATGGCGGATGCTAAGTTGTCCTTCCAGTGTCCTGGTCGTATGTACTCTCCAGCGTGGATGGCTCCTGAAGGTATTTATTCCCTTTTGTTTTTCTCCTCGCTCACTCACTGTTCCCTCCTGCTTCCTGCTCACTAAATGCCTCCTTCGACTTTATGAGTCTTTCAGCCAGGAGGAAACTGCGCTGTATAATTTAGTACCAATTAAGAAGCAGTCGTGCTGTTTTACCTGGTAAAGTTACATAATGAAGATCTAAGTTATAGTGCTTATGTTTATGGGTTTTTTTTTCTTTCTTCAGCTTTGCAGAAGAAGCCCGAGGACATTAACAGAAGATCTGCAGACATGTGGAGTTTCGCTGTGTTATTGTGGGAGCTCGTTACCAGAGAAGTCCCCTTTGCTGATCTCTCACACATGGAGATAGGCATGAAAGTAAGTTGACACAGTATTTATCTGCCCATAGGCTTCAACATTACATTACAAACACGTGCAGCTTTTCTACTTAACACCGCCCCAATATAAACAGGTGTCTCTCGAGGGTCTTCGGCCGACCATTCCCCCGGGGATTTCCCCTCACATCTGTAAGCTGATGAGGCTCTGCATGAATGAAGACCCAGCCAAGAGACCCAAGTTTGATATGATTGTTCCCATCTTGGAGAAAATGCAAGACAAGTGAATGCTTGTGCATCAGTTCACGCACTTCCTTTTTCATGTTTAATCACCAAACCACTCTATAGCATCACTTCCTTTATGTATCTGCCAAGCCACTGTAAATAATTCCAGGAACCACTTCAGCGACCCACAGTTCAGACACTAATATTGTATTGCTTTTCTTGTATAAGTTAAATTTGTAGTTAAATGTTCTTTTTGGCTAAGCAGCTCTTTTGTAATGACTGAGACTTGGTCACTGAAATGCTGGCAAGCTCTTTTTTTGATCCAGTGTGGATTTCATTCAGTGAAATATGTATAGAATCGATTCTTTTATGCACACCACTGACTGCCAATGCAATAAATGTTTTATATTTATGACAAATGCTTGTTCGTTTCATTTGAGACATCATTTTACTTTCATCACAGACTAAACATTGTCACATTTTCACTTCTTAAAAATCGTTTTCGCTACCTGGATGGGGTTTTGTTTATGTCATTGGGATTTTCTGTCAATGATTGCTTCCGCTCTTTTGTCTCCGGTGGAAAATTCTTCAAATATTACACAATTCTTCACTTAAACTCGTGGAGAAAAAAACAGATTTTGGTGGTTAAAGGTCAAGGTAAGTGACTTTACAGCCATTTTTTGGTCTTAAGAATTCACACTCTGATTCTGACACTGACTGATGTCTAAACACTATGATATTAAAGATCAGCTTCTCAAAAACCAAGATTGCAATATTTTAACTAAGACTAGATGTGACGAAAGCATTTTTCCAATTTGGAAAACTAACTAGAATAAAGTAGAAAATAAAAAGGAAATCTTTTTAGTTTTAGTATTTGGCAGTTTATTTGAATGTGTTTGGTGAAACTTCGGATATGAGTCAACTGCTTTCAAAAGTTCCATGTTTTTACTGTAATGCTAAATCTAACCTCTGCCATATCTGCCCTTCATACCGTAATAATTAAGAAGACAAACTAACACTAATACTTTTAAACAATAAAAACGAAACTAAAATGATCAAAACCCAATCTGGAAATTACGTGAAACTAAACCGAATTTAAAAAATCAGTAGAGTCATATCATACTAATATGATAACGATATTAGAAAAAAAAAATGCAATAACTGTCAGAGATATCACGGTGTACTTCAAAAATGTTTGACCTTATTCCATGTTTGGTTGGATTGGGAATCAGTCATCTTGGTTGCTTGCACATTCAAGTTAATAACTATATAGAAATTTGAATATTTTGTTGATTCTTTGCAGTAGTATCCATATTTACATGTGTCATAATAGACCCGCTGGTACTGGTGATAGCGTTACACTTATAAAATAATAAATTATGAATCAGTAACGCATGCACACACAAAGGAAATAAGCAACTTACAACTGTTTTGACCAAAATTAAGACTTTATTGGTTTTATTTTAAGATAGCGGACATAAAGCAGAATATACTGACGATCAGCACATTGAATTTATAGTCCCAAATTTATAAAAGTTTGCTTAGGCAGCTATTTCTGGACTTCAGTCACTGTGTAATTAAGGAAGAATTTGGTCAAAGGGGAGGTAAAAATATAAACGGTCAGCGCGTGACCTCAGCTTTGACTTCATTTGACAGCTGCAGACTGTGGGCCAATCAGAAAACAGGAGGGGGGGGGGGAGCGCACGAGTGAACCCGGCCTCACGTGACGTGTCAGCTGACTTTTTCAGAAGTCAGAGGAAGCAGCAGCAGCGGCTGAGGTGACAGTCGGACTTCCACAAAGAAAGAAGGCTGCCGTGCTCATTTCGTTGCACTTTGTGGACGTGGGAGCTGGGCCGCTCTTGACCTTCCCGCTTCTCACTCAGGGAAAACTGCGGCACTTTGTTATATTCAGAGGTATGGTATCAGAAGAGTAGCTAGCTTTGTTAAGTGTGTGTTCTCGCTGCTGCTGTGTTAGTAGCTGACATACAGAGGAATATTGCTTGCGGTTGTTTGTGAGTCACTTATTCTGAAGCTGAAGCTGAAGTGTTAAGTTAAGCACCGCGACAGTAAGTGTTACTTCCTTGACACCCATCCTTGTTTTGTTCTTGTTGTGCCTGTTGTGTTGCTGTCCTGTACAGAGGCTGAGGCAAACGCTCTCTGAGGACACCTGCTGTCTGGACCATGAGGCTCTCCTCTCAGCCGCCCTCTTTTGGGCTGATAACCTGCTCTTTGGTCTTGATATTGCCGCTGTTTGGCTCCTGTCATCCAGCGCAGCTTTCCGGAAACCCCAGCCTGGTGTTCATGGAGCAGCTGAGCCACTCAAGTGTCAGATTCAACTGGAGAAATGTCACCTGCTACGTCTGCAAAGCTGTCTTCACCATTGTTGATGTTGCCCTTCTGGTAATGTGTTAAAAATGTCCTATTAAACCACAAGTTGCACAAGTGCAACAGACCATCCGGTCCTTAGAGCAGCTCAGGAAGTCATTTGTTTTAAAAGTGAAAAACATTTAGGAGACGTTTACTGGAGTATTAAAACTGCATTTAAGTGTAGTTATACATTACTTGTTGTTGTGGACTGCATTTTGACTACATGTATAATTAGAGCTTACGTTTTTACAGTCCGTAGAAAATCTTGATCAAAGTCCAACAAATGTTGGAAGACTGCAGCTGCCTCATAAAATGCTGTGCAGGAAGATTATGTTTTCCATATTAACCTGCATCATGAAATAGTGAGAGGTGCTTCTAGTATATTCAATATTCCCTTTACCATTTACATCAGTGTGTTTTCTAATGTTGAGAAGTAGAAACATTTAAACTGGATGGCTGAAGACTAGATTTGATATCAACATATGCTTCTGGTTTAACTGTTTTTTGTTTTTTTGTTTGTTTGTTTTTTATTTCTTCTTTGTGATTTGTGGTTTGTTCCGTTTATTGCACATTGTCCAACTTCCTAAACTGAACAAGGGACTTCTCTTAAGCTGTGGCAGTTACGCTTTTATTTATTTGTTTATTCAATTCTGGTACAGCCAAATTGGGTTAAAAAGACAATAAATCTGAGCAGTTCGCATTATGTTTCCAAATGTGAATCACCAATTATGTTAGAGAATATTACTGCACTTGCAGAGCATAAAAAGTTTAAAAATGTTCGTGGTGTATGATACAAGTCGTATGACACTCTGCTTCTTCTGTGTTTAGCATAAAAGTCCTTAGACTATGTCATGTGGTCTCTATTGACCACAAATAACATGTTTATCGTTAGCTGTAACTGCTGACCTCAACCACATGTGTTTGCATATTCTCCTGTTTTTTAAGTGCAGATGCTGCACTTAAATTCTGTGACTTATGTTCGTACTGTGAAATGTTTCTTTGAGCATGTTTAAATTCAGATTGTTCTAAACAAATTTTAGCTTGGCCTGCTTTGCAGGAAGTTCAAATGCAGTGGTTCGTTTTCTTAATTTCCTCCTCTCAGAGCTTGTTTTTTCTCTGTTAACCCCTTCCCCCAGAGTGATGCAAATGAAGAGCGAGTGGCACAAGCAGTAGGTGAGGCGTGTATCCGTCTCCATCTGGCTGATGAGCAAGTCTGTCGGGATATAATTGAGCTGTTCAGGGATGACTTCATAAGGGCCCTGCAGGAGTCATTTCTGTGGCCCACTGAAGCGTGTGCTATACTGGTGGGCCCTTCCTGTGGCAAATTTGATGTGTATGCACCTTGGAACATCACTTTGCCAAATGTTCCTAAGCCCCCCGTTAAACCACCCTCTCCTCCCAAACCGGGTTCTCCACAGAGCAGAGTACTGTTTCTCACAGACGTCCACTGGGACAGGGTGAGTGTGTGAAACGAAAAGAGCCAAAATTGAAATTGAAGTGAAATCCTGGCAAACTTGGCTATTCTTGTCCTAATTTTGTGTATATATGTAGTCCCTCAAAGTGTGTCTGTCAGTAGGTGTGTATATGAAACCTTTTTATATTAAGGTCATACGTTTGTTAAAAACAAGGTTAAAGTTAGTGATTTACAGCGTCTGTATATTTTCGGCTTGACTCAGCATAAAGTGTTATGGCTTTGATCACCTGACTTGTTTTGGTTTAACTCGTGCCTTAAAAAAAATATTACTCTTTGTTCCTCCTGACAGGAATATGACGTCGGCAGTGCTGCAGACTGCAAGGAACCTCTGTGTTGTCGTAACAATTCAGGCTCTCCAAACTTGAGCAGGAGGAAGGCTGGGCACTGGGGAACTTATGGAAAGTGTGACCTGCCTCTTTGGACAGTGGAGAACCTTCTGGAAAATGCTGCCAAAGCTGGGCCATGGGACTGGGTTTACTGGACTGGAGACATACCAGCACACAATGTGTGGTCACAGACCAGGGAGCAGCAGTTGTCAGAGCTTACTGTCATCTCCAGACTCATCCACAAGTAAGTTAGCTTTAAGTTTAACTGACTTTTTTTGATACGTGCTACTTTAGCTCATAAAACAGCAGATCAGAGTAGTTTTAATATTATAAAACTAACAATATATGTTGTGCTGGTTTATGGCTACATTCATTACAAACACACTGTAGTCTGACTCAGACCATGTTAACATTCATAGGGTTGTCCAGTCATAAGTTTGTCATGTGCTATCTTGAACTGGTCCAATCTCATGTTGACTCTTAACTTTTGTCCTCAGACACCTGGGACCTAATGTGATGGTTTACCCTGCTGTAGGAAACCACGAGAGCACACCAGTAAACAGCTTCCCTCCACCCTATATTCATGGCAACAGATCCTCTTCCTGGCTATATGACCAAATGGCAGAGGAATGGGCCCCGTGGTTGCCAGATCAGGCATTGAAGACTTTAAGGTTACTGAATTTTATGATTTTATTATATGTGAATGTCCTTTGCCACAGTACTGCAGTTAAAGCTACCCGTAGGTAACAAAGCATTTACACTGGAACACGAGGAAACTGTGTTTATGATGCAGTTTCACTTTGACTGGTTACCAGTGATGGAAAGTGTTTCTTATAAACTTACTGGCCACTTTTTTAGGTGTAGCTGTTAAACTGCTCATTAATGCAGATATCTAAACAGCCAATCACATAGCAGCAACTAACCTGATTAACTGCTCATTAATGCAACTATCTCATTAGGCAATCACATGACAGCCACTCAGTGTGTTTAATCACGCAGACATGATGAAGACAGTCTGCTGAAGTTCAAACCGAACATCAGAATGTGGAACATGGTTATTTAATTTAATTTGAATGTGGTATGGTTGGTGGTGTCAGATGGACTGGTGTGATTATGTCCGAAACTGCTGATCTGTTGGGATTTTCCCACTCAACCATTTCTAGGATTTACAGAGAATGGGCTGAAAAAGAGAAAATGCCCAGTGAACAGCAGTTCTTTGGGTGAAAATTCCTTGTTGATGCCAGAGGTCGGAGAAGAACCTAAAGAACCATTTGTTACAACCATGGTATACAAATGGGCTACAAAAGACCACTTCGGTCCCAGTCCTGTTGTTGTATACACTCACTGGCCTCTGCTGGCCAGTAAGTGTATACAACACTTTGAGCTTCAATAAGTGACCCAGAGCCTGATAATGTCTAGAGTTTCATTTAAATTTGAGTCATTCAGAGGTCCTGTTGTTGTAATTACAGATATGGAGGATTCTACACAGTGCAGATTCAGCCTGGTCTGAGGCTGGTTTCTCTCAATATGAACTTTTGTGCACGAGAAAACTTTTGGCTGATGGTGAACTCCACCGATCCCGGGGATCAGCTGCAGTGGCTCATACACATTCTCCAGGCCAGCGAGGACAAGGGAGAAAAAGTGAGTTTGATCATTTAACACTGTGACATTGGGATTCTCTTATTTTAATTACCTCTGATCTCATTTATTAAGCAAAGGAAAACATTTCTTTTTCTTTAAAAATATCTCCTCCTTTATTGTAGGTACATATCATTGGTCACATCCCACCTGGCCTTTGTCTTAGCAGCTGGAGCTGGAACTATTATCACATTGTCAACAGGTAGCTGCAGTAGCCACTGAAGATTTAATATAAAGCTGTTAGAAACTGTTAGAAGATAACTGGAGTACTAAAGTCAGTCTGGCTACCTCTTTGTCACTTGGAGAATGATTTGGGCTCGTATTCATTAAGCAATGGTTTATTGTTTAATTGCAGAGCATTAAATGTTTCCCAATGTGAATTTAGAAAAGGTGCGTGTGTAATGCTGATCAATGCAACTAAATCCCAATAAGCAGTATTCTTGGAATTACAGCAGCGAGATACAGAGCTGGCTTATTACTAGAAATACTTTTCAGCATCTGAAGCATGTGAACAGAGATGAATTGGTTGGTTTCTCTTTGGTAAACTACTCTCGCATCCTTTCTTCAGGTATGAAAGTACAATCACTGGACAGTTTTTTGGCCATACGCACCTGGATGAGTTCCAGATGTTTTATGATGAGGAAACCATGACCCACCCATTGGGGGTAGTGTTTATTGCTCCCAGTGTCACTACCTTTGTTGGCCTTAATCCAGGTGAGTTAATAATTGAGTTAAATCATCTTCCAGCATTTCATAAGCAGCACACTCACACGCAGCAAAAATATATCTTTTCAGGATACCGTGTCTACTATGTTGATGGGAACTACCAAGGAAGCTCTCGGCTGGTACTCGACCATGAAACCTACATCATGAACCTTACAGAGGCAAACCACAGTCCATGGGCACCACATAGTCCACAAAAGGATCCTAAATGGACACTACTGTACCGTGCCACTGAAGCTTATGGTCTGTCTACTCTGTTCCCCTCCGATTTTAATCGGCTGATTGGGACCTTTATCAATGATGATCCTGTCTTCCAGAAGTTCTGGTATTTGAGGTATAAAGGACACGTCTCAAAGCCTTGCAAAGAGGTCTGCAAGACCGGTATACTGTGCTACCTGCGAAGTGGGCGTTATGATGACCTGAAGCAGTGCGACTACCTTAATGGTTTTAAAGGAAGCTTAGCCAGAGCTGCCACAAAAACTCTCTGTTGATCTGATGGAGTTTAGCCTGGAAAAGGCAGGGTGAGGGGGAAAAAGCAATATGACTAAATATGATACTGAGCCAAAAACAAATCATCCTCTGTTGCAGATGGACAATGATTGTTTTTGTTTTTATAGGTTTGGTTTCATAAAGTCACTTGACCTATTATTCATGTTTACATGGATGTGGAACTTAGAAACCCAACTTGAGTATTTGCTGTGCCTCATCACTAATAATGTGTTTTAAATCACTTAGATGAATGTGGGACGGTTGACTTTTTTTCTTTAATGTCAGTTGTGAAAAGGGTGGTTAAAATTGTTCTGAAGCGCACACAGTGTTAGGCATTACAAGGATTCTTCAGTTCTCATGATTTAAGCAGTTCTTTTGAAGCCAGTGCCTTTTCTTTTTTTTCTTTTTTTTTGTTAAACATGAACTTATCGATTCTTGCGATATATCTTTTAAACCTCTGTCCCTCTGAAATTTTAGTCATCCATTAATTTTCTTCTTTTTATATAAATTTGGGGTTGCAAAGTGGCTGGAGCCTTTCCAGCGGTCGTGGGGCAAGAGGTGGAGCACACCCTCTATAGGTTGCAAGCCTGTGGCTAACACAGACAGGCAGCCATTCACACCCACATTGACACAAGAACCGACACATATACAGTAACCTTGCAAACTCCACACAGAAAGACACCTGCTGGCAGACCTTATTCTTGTGCCGCGATGAAGCTAATCTCAGTCCCACAGTGTGACTCAAATGTTCTGGCACTTTAATATCTTTTTTTTTTTTTAAGTCCTTCGTCAGCACCATTGTTTGGATTTTAGGCCTGTGCTTTATGTAATCCACCTTATGTGCAACATTTTTTGCCTCAGCAAAAACATCTTTTAGCCAACCAAAGAGCAGTATTTTACATTCCTAATGTTTACTTCTGCCTGCACTTTGTTTTTAGCCACTTTCTTTAGCAGTGAATAAATCTGACATGCTTGTTTGGCTCCTCAAATCTGGGGAATTAATGGTGTAACAGGAAAGTGCTTGTAATATAAGCAGTAATTTAAGCGATTGTACAGAGTGTGAATAAAATTGCTTGCTCGTTACCTATTTGTGGGGCAAATATTGAGTTTAAATTAAAATGATTATTTTTAATTAATCAAACACATGCACAGCTCCAACACTTTATTACAGTTTTTTGTTCTTCAGAAATTTGATACAAAAACTGCCATCAAATCATTATTTGCATTGAAGTGACCCTTAATTCATCAAAATCAATACAGTTTCTACAATAGCTGCTGCTTTGAAAGCTCAAATTCTAAATCATTGTGAGACTAACATCTTTTCTGAGCTCTCGTTAGCAATGTCTTAGCTTCCTCTCTCCCTTTTCCACATTTCCACCAAAGACAACTCTAACCCTAACCAATACCTAGGCTACTTTAGGTTTCAATAAATCCTCAAGTGGGGCTGAATAGGTAACAGCATTGGGAAATAGTTCACAAATAAAGCACTGAGCTATGAAAAGAAAAGCCACATATAGCTTTATAATTTCATGAATGCTAAATGTTGATCATTTTACTACATACAACAAAAGTACCTGCACATACAGATTAATTTAAATGTGGACATTATTCTTTGTGTATTGGTAATTCTCCATGTCTCACAAATTTAAGTGGCAAAAGCTGAGAGTAGAATTTTAGTCTACATTATTTGTAAAGTGGAGAATTGTAAGCACTTAAGATCACAACATTTAAACATGTAAATGTGCGGTATTCCTCTGGTCAATTTTAAACACCAAAACTGCATTTTTTAAATTAGTGTTCAATTTGCATATTTCTGTTCATTATGCATCATTAAAGCTAGAACAGGTTTTCCCATCTTTCGATCTTTCTTTTATTCAGATTCTAAGAAGAACATAGTGACACCAAAGTCTTCCTTGTACAGGTCCCAGGTCTTTGGTTTGTGTGGGTTGTCCAGCTCTTCCCTGGGTAAAAACAACCTGAGGACAGTTTAAAGAGTGTAAGTCATGATAATACAGTCAAAAGAATACAAAAAAACGGTCTCTGATCTGCTGAAATAGAAAAAGAAACACACTTGTTATCTTCTATGAAGGATGTATTGAACCAGAAGTAGAATGGAACATCTTCATATCCTTTCGGGAGACCCTAAGGGTGATGAGAACAGATCACATGAATCTAATTCACAAGCTTTCCTTTAATATAGGTGAAAGGTGAAAAAGTAAGCACTCACTGCACTCGATTCAAACATGACCTTCACATCTCCTTCAACCACAGGTCCATTCTGCAGGCTGATGACTGCTGCGTTATTACCCACATCAGGAAATACCTAACAAAACGCATAAACGGGTTAAAACGCTAAAACTCTTCAATCCTGTTGTGTGAATTTGTGAGTGTGTGACAGACTTACCGTGCAGTTCTCCTGCTTGGCACACACACACTCAAACACCAGCTCTTTTCTCACAATTATCTTGACCTTGAAATCGCTACCATTACCTTTACCAACGCCTGAGCAGGAGTAGAGGGAGAAAAAAAAAAAAAAAGCTCATATGTGCCACTGTTGGTGGTGCAGCTATAAACGAACATGATTCAGGTTTTCTAGTTTACCTGCTATGGAGTGGATACGGATGCTTTTAATCCTGAGGCTTTTCGGTGGAGGCAATTGTCTGTTGAACTTATTCTTCATGATTTCATAGTACCCTACGTACCGGCTCTGCAGGACACAAAAACAACAAAACCTTTTAACATATTGTGGCTGTAGGAGGTAGAGCAAGCCATCTACTAATTGGAAGGTTGGTGGTTTGATCCCTGGCTCTGCCTAGTCTGCATACCAAATATCCTTGGGCAAGATATTAACCCCAAGTAGCTATGTGATGCATCCATCGGAGTATGAATGTGTGTGAATGGTGGTTAGAAAGCATAGAAGATAGTGAATATGTGAATTTGGCATGTTCTATAGAGCGCTTTGAGTACTCTGGGAAAGTAGAAAAGAATAAGAATCAGTCCATTTACCATTAAAAAAAGCAAGCATTTAGTTTTTGTACGTGTATTCCAACAGGCTTAAGAAGATGTTGAGACTCCAGAATCCCTTTTATGCTTCTTGGAATTGATTTCACCGGTGCCTAAAACTCTAATATACTTATTCCAAAAGACATTCCTTTACTATTTGTTTTGATGATGGTTGTGAAGAGCGATGTCTCACAGGTACGCCCAAAATCTCCCACAAATGATTTGTAAGACAGAACCCTTGGCTGTTTCCAAATACTTTCCTAGAAAAGGTTTGGCCAAAACCTGGCAACTTTCTGTGGCGATGTTACAAATTTTGTGTAAAAAAAAAAAACAAAATAGTTGCCTCACATGTGAAGAAGGCCGTTGTATTGCTGCCATGCTTTTGTGTTTCTGCCACATGGAGCTGCTCATCATAATGATTAGAGGTCTTCACTACAAAGAGTTTTTGATGACTTGTTGTTACCTGAGAGGGAGTCTCCACCCCCTGAAACTTGGAGCTCTGACTTTTGTCCGTCCTCCGCTCGCCAAAATACTCCAGACTGTCCTTCAGTGCGAAAAGAAACAGATGTAAGGATATAGCTTTGTTTTAAAGCACTTATCTATTTACCCTAGTTTCACAAGTAAGTAAGAGAGATGTACCTGTGCACTCTCAAACTGGTCACTGTCGATAAGCCAGGTGCACACCATAGTACCGGTGCGTCCTGGGAAAGGGAGCAGTAGAATTCACATTTAAAAAGACGCATATTTTCAAATAAGTGATCCAATGATAATGAGTCAAGGAGAGCTCACTAATGTTACCTTTCCCTCCTTTGCAGTGGATCGCAATGATGTTTTGGGGATCAGCAGACATCCACTCTCTCACGCTCGCTGTGTATTTGAGCATGTCCCTGAAACAATCCAGTACAAGAACAAAGAAATAAGGTGTGAAAATACTAATTGGCACTGGAATTGATGCAGTTGTGATGCATCTTTTTCCTGGATCCGAGTCATTTATAGAAATGCTTGAAGTCTCAACATTGGTATAGGTTTACTACAAGAAAAAGATCCAGATTAAAGAAAAGGCCACATATGAAACAGAAACCGTGCTCACTCCAAGGAGGGGACATTGTGGTCATCAATAAACACCCGTTCAACCCTGTAGTGGAAGAACTGGGGGTCGTAGCCTTTCTCACCTGGAAGCAAAAAGAAACTACGCTGTTTTGTAATCCTCAACAAAAGGGCATACAGTGCATGTGAGGAAAGGTTGTGCACACTTACTGCAAAGATTGTAAACTTTATAATGGCCTTCATGTTTAGTGTCTAGAAACCTTGCCACTTCCTGCACAAAGAGAGAAGAGAAGTCAGTTAAAAGCCAATGGTAACTGTGATTGGGCTCATCTTGATCTTTGTCTATGTTATTATTATGTTTGTAAAATGAAGCAGGTGGTGCATGGTTCGCATCCAAGGCCACTCACTTACCCTGATTGGATTCCTATAGAAGGCTTGCTTCCCAGAGGAGGGGAAAGACATGGCGATGACGCGGTCTACAGAGCGGGTAAAGATGCAAAATCATTGTTTTTCTTTTCTTTTTTTCTTTTTTTTAAATCTCAAAATGTATTTTCCTGACATGCATAATTGTTTAACTTCAAACACCTGCCTGTGACATAGGTAAGATCGAGGTCAAATCCATCCTTCTGATAACGCCGCTTGTTTTCAGAAATCTGAAAAATAAGCAATTTTTCCAGTGTTCTTTCTTGATGCCAACCCTAACACTTGTAACTGTCCAGTTTGCGTCTAGAATGACGACCTTACCATCCTCCTGGTGACTTTCTCCAGCTCTTTCTTCTGAGCAGCCAGTCTGAAAACCCTCACGAGGATTATTATTCTCAAGAAGCGGAGAAATGTCACAACCCTGAAAGGAAAATTGCAAAAGTGAATCATTATTCCAGGTGTTCGAAGTCCAGTGCATTCAAAAGGAGATTATAAAATCTGTAATATGGTTTACGATACTCTATGCAACTACTGCATGTAGCTTAAAACCATATGGTTAAGCTAAACAGTCATTAGACAATCAGCCAAGTCAGTCATTCATTCTCAGATTTTCACCACCAAATAAGAAAACAAAAATAACTTCAACATTTTTTTGCTTTTGTTTTTAAAGTACAATATGGCTAATTGCAAATTTACTGAAAACATTGCTCTATTGCTTTCTTTTTGGAGTAGTTTGTACACAGATCTATGAGGTCAGTCAGGAATCATAAGAGAAAACAAGTAGGTGGGCTATTGGTGTAAATTCCCATATGGAAAAGAAATACAAGATTTTTTTTAATTCAAATATTAAATGTGTTATACTATGATATGCTCATTAAAGTGGCCCCTTTTGCATTTTTCTTATCCAACAAAATGTTTATTTACTGATCATACTTAATTGTTTAATTGTTCCTTCCGACTGTATGCCTGTTGTGATGGGAATGCAATGAGCAAACATGTACCTGGGGATGAGGCTGGGACCTGACAGGTCAGAGAAGGTGTAGACCATGGTGACCACCAGTGTGACAATCACCACGCAGGCGTCTATGATGTTCAGCTTGGAGCTGAAGTACACTTTGAAACTAAAAGGAGGCCAAGATAAGTGGAAACATGACACAAGACAATTAGTATACAGCTGGAGAAAGACTCCGCACAGATCATGCAATGGACATATTCAGTGATTTCTCTGACACTCTGATGACTGTGCCATTACATTTCCTAATCCCTAACCCAAAACATTTCCTGTCTGACTTCCTTTTCACAACTTCCTGTTTAATGACAAATCAGACTTGGTTTCAGCTGATTCAAAACTCCGGTGGGAATCACTGCTTTAAACATTTCTCTTTCTCACATTAGCACGGAAACAGTTGCGATCGCGATCCACTGCATCAATGTGAACACTTCTTCTAGCGCAGTGTCAGCAAAAAATTACTTTTGCAAAAGCAAGTTTTGTCTGATTTGTTAGGCAATCCACTGGCTTCCTCAGAACAGAGGCTATTCTTCCTGGAAGGCTGGCTCATGCGCATGACTTCTTACTCACAAACGGGTGTTGATGGTTACAGAGGTGCAGAAAACAACGACTAGACTCCCACAAGCATTTCTCACTCACCCCTCCACATAGACACGCAGGAGGACATCGGCAAGGAAGAAGAAAGAGATGGTGAGGGACACAGCCTCTAACGCATTTCCAGCATCTCTACTCTTGGCTGGCAGCGAGAGATCCACAATCACCAGCACAAAGTCCACTATGATCAGTGTTACTCCAAATAAACTGGAAAGAAAGACATGCAAATGATGATAAAACATCCACTTAATTAAAAAGACAACCAGGTAGGGGTGTACCCTTTTCCAATTTGCAAAAAACACACTCACCGAAAGCCAAAGGACATGACAAACGGGGCTATCCTTTTCCGAAGATTGCTGCAAAACAGGGGACAGGGTTATATGTGCCTGTATGTAGAGCTGAAGGGTTGTGCAAATTGGATCTCTGTAAACTTACTAGTACAGCGTGTCTGGTAGTGCACTCTCCTCCTTTCCATCATCAATCTCTACTTTAGCGTTCTCCATCTTTGTCATGTTTCTGAGAAGACAGATAGAGATTACGGACAAAGACACACAAATATATGTATTTGTTTGATATATAGAGAGAGATAAATAAATAAAAACCTCACCCATTTACACTTGAGTCTAACCCTGGGCTAAAGTACACAGAGGACATGATGCTTCTGTTTCCTTTCTCTTTTTGTCCTGAACGTGGAGTTTCTGCATTTGGAGACAAAAGCGTGATAAGATTGAGTGCACCCATTTCGGCGCGATGCTACGTGGTTACAATGTGGAAACAAATGAGACAAGAGTGCATAAACTTTGTGTCATCGTCCTAAAACGCTGCTTTTCTTCAAACCAGTCTCTCACGCATTTCCCGGTGCTACCTGCAGGATGCAGGAGTCCACAGCGCGTCCCTAAACCACTACATTCAGCTGCAGCACGTACAAAGAAACTGCTCAAGAAAGGAATCGCTCATTCCGTTTACCTCTGGGTAAATTTTAACAAAATTTCACCGCCCGGTCCACAGTCTGTGTGATCACCATTCACTGTCCTGTTGCTTTCCTTGCAGCGTTGACGCGTTCACAACAAATCAGACCCTCAAAAAGCCCAACTAAACTAAACTCCCACCGCCTGCTTACCGTCGGGACTGTCATTCGTCAAATTATACGAGACTTCGTCTTGTGACTTCTCCCGGGGACAAAGGAAGACGGTTCAAAGGTTAACCGGGTGGATTTTTTTCTATCCATCCACTATTCCTCATCGTTTTTGCAAACGTAGCGGTTTCGAACTTCCTGGAGCTCAGTAGAAAAAAAAAAGAAAAAACAGGAGGAAAAAATGCCCCCCCTCTTTATTCATATTTCCTCCTCAGCTTACTTTGACTCAAAAACAGAGTCTGACGGTAACCCTTCTGCACAGACGTATTTAAACCGCCGATAGTTACTAAACTAGCCCAACGGGCTGCCTAATTTGGAACATCTGGTTCTAATAGACTGGCCAAAATAACGAAATAGTACATTCCTGCCTTTTGCGTCACTTGTTTGTTTGTTTTTTGTCATGAATTCATGAAATTTGGGTATGATATTCAGAAAAGTAAAAAGTAAAAAAAAAAAAATGAAATAAATACATAGAAAACACAAAATACCTCAACTGCTCCCTTTAGGGGTCGCCACAGCGCATGTCTGCCTCCATCTGACCCATTTTCCTTGCATCATCTTTTATTACAACAACCCTCTGCGTGTTTACTTCACATGCAGAGGGTCATTTATCGTCTTCCCACACGCTGACTTCCTACACTACAGTTTGCACCTTTCCCGTGTTTTATACCATTGCATATTAAATATGTGTAAATATTATAACTTTAGTGTCCTGGGTAATGTTCACCCGGATGCTCTGCTGTTCATGAAATTACTAAGAAATCATATATTGCATTACTTTATTGCTCGAATTAGTGTTTGAAGTAGGACATTTATATAAAAAGAATGTAATTTTTTTTAGGAATAATTGTCTCCCCCCAATAGATCACTGTGTTATATTTAAAAGGCAAACCCCACAAGCAGCGCTTCTGGTATGTAAAGAATGGAGCTCTTTCAACATTTTCGGTCAGTGAAGCTATTTGCAGCTCTGAGATCAGCTCTACTTTCAAGACAATGCGATGGTTTATGAAGGAGCAAGCACAAAACTGACCTGAGTTCAGTGTTTGACGAGACCGTTCTAGTCCGAATCCTCTAATGTGAAACATGCAGACGCCCAGCCTATAAATAATGCTGACAAATTTTAGGGGAAGAGAACACTGAACCTGAAGAAAACAAGGGAAGCTTTGTGAAATGAAGGTAAGGCTTGTGGCTTCGAGATTCTTCAGGTGTTTAAAAAAAGCATTTAAAGTTTTGGATAACTTTTTGATTTTTCTTAAAGTTTTAATCTAAATTGTCTTGTTTATTTTAGAAAACGTGGTTTTTCCTAAAAGTCATGCCAGTGTTGCTGTTCTTGACTCTGCTGTGCCCAGTCTTGGTCTCCTCTTCACAGCCGTCTGTATGTATCTACTCTGTAACAAATATTTTCATTTATTTTTGTATTGACTGTGAAAACTGAAAATGTTTGCCTTAAATTGTGTTTTTTCTAGATGTGTAGAAAAAAACTGTGATGCATTACTTGCTTCCTCTGTGTGTTATCAGAATAAAAACAGAGGTATTTTTTTCCTTCCTTATTTTAAGGCAACAGACTCGTGCGGACCTGAGTTTGCTGTTCTCAAGCGCAGCATAAGGAAACTTGAAAATAGTCTTTTGATCAGAAAATGGCAGGTTGAGCACTTGCAGACGCACAAATACTTCCGTCCGTTTCAGCCTGCTGCGTCTAACAGCAAACCTCAGGCTGATTCAGACCCCGATTCTGGTTTAAACCACAACAAGAGCGCAGCACTAGATGGACTGGATATGACGCTGACTAAACCACTTCCACCGACAGGCAGTTTAATTGTATATGATAAAGGTAAGAAAAGCGCACTATGTTTGGTGCAAATCTACAGTGCATGACGCATTTTTCTATTTCTAGTTCACTGAGTTTTGCACATGCACAGCTATTTTTACTTGACATGCAACACAAAGTCAAAATGTCAATGTAAGAACAATAATCAGCAATCTCTGAAGCATTTAGTCTTTCTTCTAGACTGTTCTGAACTGTTCGACAGACAGAGACCATCAAGCGGTTTCTACCGCATAAGACCCAAATTACATCAGGAGCCCTTTTTAGTTTACTGTGACATGGATGATGGAGGAGGGTGGACAGTGTTTCAAAAACGCCGGCATGGAAGAGTTGACTTTCACAGGTAATTGTGCAGAAGAAGTAGCCCACAGCATGTGGGTGGAAGATCCCACAGCCTGTCTATCTAGTATGATGCTGATAAAGCTTGTGGGGTTTTCTGTTTGAAGTCAACTGCCAGCCTACTTCTCATTTCAGAGACTGGGTGGACTACAGAGATGGCTTTGGCGACTTCAAACTGTGGAATGACGAGTTTTGGTTGGGCAATGAACATATTTACTCTCTGCTCTCAGAAGGTCAGCAGGTCACGTTATGCACTAATGCTTCACATTAGACACCCAGTATGTGTTTTTTCATTCATATGTTGCATTTTAAAAAGTTCTATTTCCTGTCTTATTAGCTTCTCCTTTACCAACTTTACTTTGTGTCTTTTTTGTGCTAAAGGTAAGAACCTTGTGAAGATCGATCTTATGGATTGGGATGGACAGAGAAGCTATGCGTTTTATGACAACTTCAGGATCACCGATGAGGCTGTGAGAAAAACACTTTGTGTAGCTTTTCCTTAGAATCATAAGTATAACGATCCTCCCAGGAAACATTGTTCTAATGCTCATTCCAGGATAAATATCGTCTTCAGTATGGGCAGTACAGTGGGTCAGCGGGAGATGCTCTCAGTGGAAGCAGGGGTGTGGTGGAGCAGTGGTCTTCTTGCCTCAGTGGCATGCATTTCAGCACCAGGGATCAGGTTAGTCGCACATCTGTCAAAACCATTACCACTCCAAGATGGCAAGTTGATGTTTCACAGCACGTCTAATAGACTACTCATGTGCAAATGATGAATGTGAAAACACTGATGCCGGTGGTTGACAGGATAACGACCGGTACCTCCAGGGAAGCTGTGCCCAGGAGAATAAAGCAGGTTGGTGGTACAACAGGTGAGGCTGTCACCCACCCTTTCTGTTTCATGATGAGTCTGCATCACTTCAAATGTGATTATGAAGTTTCTGTCCCTTCACCGGGTTTTGTAATTTGGAAAATTTACCTTTGACATTGTGCCCTTAACTTCTGATCTACAGATGTCATGCAGCCAACTTAAATGGAAAATTCTATCGCAGAGGGAAGTACAAAGCCGAGTATGATGACGGTATTGTTTGGGGGACCTGGAAAGGCCTTTGGTATTCACTTAAACACACCACCATGAAGGTGCGGCCTCTGGTTTTCCTAGACGCCGTGGGCAGTGGAGCGGGCGAAATTTAAAAACCTAAACGCTAAAAAACAAAAACAAACATTCTTTGCCATATTTTAATTTCTCCCTTTGCTATTTTTCTATCAAATATCAGTAATACCGTATTGTATGCATTTCTTTCTGTAAAGTGTCTATTAACCAAACACTAAAATAAACAGCATTTCATCCATAACACCTCTCTGATGTTCATTTGATTGTCCTCAAGCATAGTTACAATGGATACAACTGTGTAATTTTCATTACATATTTGACACTGCTTAGATCTCACATTAAACAGTGAAGCTGTCAGGATCTGGAGACTCGACTGGAAAGTGCTATCAGGCACCTGAGTTCCTTGGTCTCCACCCCTGGGCGGAGCCATCTCCCTGCTGCAGTCCTGCACACCTGAGACTGATTCGGGGCAATCAGGTTGAGGATTTAAGGTCCCCTCAGACTCTCCTTCACCGCCAGTGCGTCAAAGACCTCACGTTGGTATTGACTCTACGGCTTTTCACGCTCTTGCCACTTTTTCATTGTTAACCTTGGTTTCATGTGCATTTCCTGGACCTTCGTTGTCATCGCCCTCAACCCCAGCTCGCCTTACCTGCCCTCCAGCCTCACTCACCACCTTGGACACAGCGGAACTCAGGTCTGCCAGCCGTTCCACTACTCCCCTGGACTACCACCGCCTCTCCCTGAAAGCGAGATTCACGCCGATCACCAACGCAACCGCTCCGTTCCCGTCTCAACCTGCTAAATCCCCGTTCACCCCCGACCCACGGCTACTTCGTTAGCAACTCCTTGTCACGAATTCACTGGTTGACTAAATAATAAACACTGCAAAACGTTTGAGCCGTCTCTGTTTGTGGTTATCTGCAATCGAGTCCAATTTATCGGCCCGTGGCCACTGTGACAGAAGCAGTGTAGCTGGTGCGGTTTCAGTATTGTAGAGTACTGTAATTGCAGAAGACTTGGCAGCACTATAAAAGAAACACATACAGTTATGTGGAAATAAAACTAGAGCATTATCTGGGCCTAGGTATTGATTTTAAGAGTGCATTTAGAAAATGTGACAGGTTTATTGTACCAGCTGTTGAAGTACAGAGGAGAAATGTATTTCCAAAGTGTGTTAAAAATCTCAGCAATGGCATACAGTGAATTAAATAAAACTTTCAGTCAGTAATAATATTACAAAATATCAAAACAAACCTTAAAAAATTCCAAACTAAAGTCAAAAATAAGAACTTTAAAAGATAAACATATAGAGATAAATCTAACATTACAATACATAGGTGGGTACAGAGATGTAGGGTGAAGGGTAAAGAATAAATGTGATTTTCAGTGGCAGCTTTTCTCAGCTGTCGTTTGTGATCTACTCCTCCTCCCATACATATGACGAGGACAGATCTAGATCCAGCATCTTTTGTTCTGCCTCGCTCAGCTTGTAGGGAGAGCCATCACTGCTGGTGTACTCCTCAGTCACGGGCAGAGAGTGGCAGCGACCTTTCCTCTGGTCTGAAGATGAAGCAGTAAAGCTGGAGCTGCGCTTGCGCCCCTTGGCTGCAGAGTTGGACTGAGCCTCCTTTAATTTCCGGGCCAGGATGTTCCTCTGAATTGGTGAGGGGCCACGACGATTCCAGTTCTGTTCAGCCCGATCCAAACTCAACTGGTTCACTTCCTGAGAACTAACAAGTGCTGCGGCGGGACCCCCGATCCCTGAAACTTGGTCACTGTTTTTTCTCCTCTCTGCTGTGCTATTAAAGTCAGATTTACCCTGTGTCCCAGATGCTGAAATTGTGTTTGTGTTGGTTCCAGCATGTTTGATTTCATTAATGTGTGAAAGCACTGGTTTCTCTGTCCAGGGGTTCCTCTGGTCACTTTTCTGTAATCTGGATCTAGCCCACTCTGAAGCCCCATGCTCTGGAATTGGATAAGAGCGATATGGCTGTCTCTCCCACCCTCCTTTGCTCCAACAGCTTCCTTCGGGAAGAGTCCGAGATCCCACCTGGAAAGGACATAACGGTTAAACTTGACCATTCGTGGCACTAAAATGTTTTACAGCAATAATAAATAAACAAAATAAAAAATAAATTAAAATCATACTAAAGAGTATATAAGTTACCTGGGTCAGGCTTCTTTCTCTGAACTGTCTGGACTGTGAGAAGGACGGTAGCTGAGGTTTGGCATCATTAAAACTGGAAGTCCGTCGGAAATTTGGATTCTTATGATAAGAGTTTCCCGCTGCTGCATGTCCTTCTTCTCTGAAACCTGTTAGCCCACTCCTCTCTACCATCTCTACCCAGTCAGCAGTGCAGTCATGCCACTTGGAGCTGCTCCTACTTGCGTGAGCAGCAACAGGAGGACCTACGATCAGTTCCACTCTAGGACTCAGTCTGTCCGGTGTGGCCCTAAAAGTTTGTGGTGGTGGTTCAGAAAAGGGAGCTGCAATGTGAAAATTCTTGAGTTTAGAATCACCCTGTAGACCTAAAGGGGAGGCAGAATGAGCAAATCCAATCGGTGTAGGAATGGGAGAGATGGTGGGTGAAGCAGATGTGTCTACAACAGTGTCATGGACAGGGCTGGAAGAGACATGGTACAGCTGTGTAGCCTCCTTTAAGCCCTTCTTCTTCATCTCTTTCAACTGTTGTTGTGCCAATTTGTACCTAGGCAAAAAATAGTTTCCGGTTTATTGTGTGTGTGTTTTTTTTAATAGCTGTGACAAAAAGGGCGACATCTGGGATAGAATATTATAAATTTTAAAACATACCCAAATATTGGTGGAAACACCTTCTGGCCAGTGGGAGATAGTCTTTCTGGGTCCTGTGGGAGTGGTATCACCACGGTCTGTGAGAGAGGTTGACTTCCCAAGAAAGCCCCATCTTTTTGGGCTGCAGCCACACCCACGCCCCCTGAAGGGCTGTGAACATCAGACAGGCTGGGTCTTTGTAGGCTGTGCCCACAGATGGAAGCCTCATCTGAGAGCTTGCGCCCTCCAGGAGAATGCATGGAGCTTCTCCGGACAGAGCTGCACTGAGGGCTCTGGCAAAATTTTCTCCACACCGTCACCACAACAGTAGCCATAATCACAGCCAGACAAAGGGAGATACCAACTACCACAATCATGTTACCGCCCAAGGGTGCAACTCCAACCGGTGCAGGTGAGAGAGATGGAGAAGGAGCTGGTACCACTGGGACAAAAAGAAAAACAAAGTTTGGACACAAAACTGAAGAGAAAAAGCTTTAATCTAAGATACTGAAGTTTAGAAAGAGCAAGTTAAGGGTAAACAAACTCACCGACACAATCCTCTAATGAACACAGGGACTGCTCCTTGATCATGCCAGTGCACTGCATCCCTCGCACACCTGAGGGCAGTAAACACTCACGCACTCGTTCCCTCACCCCTTCTCCACAGCTCACGCTGCACACACTCCACGGCTGCCATGGCCCCCATGACTCTGCAGGATGCAAGGAAAGTGTTAAAACACGATAAAGCAGATTAGTAGTTTAAAACCTTTAACTCTGCATTGCTACATAAATTCCCTCCACTCCAATACACCAAAAACACACGGGCTAAACAATCTCACCTGCACTTTTGTAAGCCACCAGACACGTCTGTGCTGGACTGGGCGAGCGGCTGTAGTTGAAAACAAAGCGAAAGCAGTACTTATGCCTTCCCGGGTAAAACACGGAGCAGTTGAATTCAGTTTCATTCTCTCCCTGAGTCAGCCAGTTAAAGGCCAACGGGGGAGAAGTGGGCTCCTCTGCAGATGAAGCAGCATCACTATACAGTAATACTTTCCCATTGATGTGAGCACAGGGCGGGGTGATCAATTTAACAGTCATAGTGCCCTCACAGCCACTCTTGTAAGCATTGGCATTTTCCACTAGCAGCTTATAGGAGAAGATACGGGACAGGTAGAGCGGTCCAGAGCTCTTCACCTCCTGTGCTGTGTGAGGAGACTGTAGAGCAACTCTTATGAAATCTCTGTCTGTGAATGGGAAGGCACAAGACAGTTCAACACTCTGAGAACGGAGGGGTTTGATTGGGATTCGCGTGAGGGCTCGGACCTTGTTGATGCTCTTATGACCTATTTGGTTGTACTCCATGTAGCTGACTTCTAGTGAGAGAGCAGAATCAATGCCGCTGGAACAAGCCTGAAAGTGTTCATTAGTGGATATCCCAACCTGAAGAGAAACAACAGAAGAGAAGTATGATAATTATTTATGGTCATTGTTTTACAGCAGTATATACTGAAATGTTGTTTTTATTGCCTGAAAGGATCCAGAGTGGTTCCCAGCTCTCTCCACGGCAATATGAAAGGTTGGCCAATGGACTTGTAGTTCTGAACTCCACCACCAGGTAGTGCTCTCTATGCTACTGCCCTCTGTGCTATTAGTAGGGAAAACAGTGGAGATGCTGGTTTGTCTCAGCAGGAACCGGAAAGTTCCTGCGTACGGGAAGCAGGAGCAGTTGAACTCCACCCTGCCAGCCGGTTGATTGTTGTGGAGAGTCTTGGTCAGAACAGTGGTGTTGCTTTCCGTGTTGACGAGAGATAGGCTCCTTCTCCAGATGGTGCTGCTGTTGGATTTTATGCTGAAGTCCACAAATACACTGCTGTTGCTTAGGGCAGAATGCAAGGAGGGCCAGATATTGAGCCCTGCAAAAGCTGCAGAAAAGAAAACACACAAGTAGATGTGAGAAAGACAGAGAAAGGAAAAAGAAAATGTTACACATTGTTCTACAAGTGGTGAATACACCTTCTTAATATGTCCACAATGGGTAAAATTAAGTCTGGTTGTAGTTAACCATTAGTGCATTTATTTAAAAAAAAAATCCAGATTTTCCAAGCATGCAAGCAAAGTTTTACTGTACCTAAAGGTTGTTTCTAGTTCCATTTTGTTAGGTAAATTAATCAGAATGATAAGCTCAAGTGTGAGTTAATATTTGTGGCTGTTTAAAAAAATACTAGGAGTGTATGGGTCTGTTCATTTTTGTTGGTAATTTTACAAATTGTAGAAGGTTTTCTAGTAAAACTTGGCCTCAATTGTGAGTTTATAAAGCGTCAGTTTTGACAACACATTGTAACCATAATTTATAACAACGTGTCCTATGTGTAATTATAATACTTTTATAAACCTCTTATACATTTCCCTTATCCAACATCAGATATATTGCCCAAACAACCACAAAGTATAGTTTTTTGCTCAGAACGACAGAACAAGCTCAGTGGAGTCCACATTAACAGGTTCAAAAGCAGTAAAGTATAGATATCAAACAGACAAAGAGTTAAACATGTTTGAGTATATAAGCCAAGAATCAGGGTGCTATTAGTGGGGGGAAACGCACTAGTAGCATGTTATTTTAAGAGCTATTGTGCTCTGTATTGTGTAAATCCTGTTGTTGGGACCTCACATCCTCACAAAGGAAAGCGGGTGTCTGAAGAGGCCACGCATTAGCCTCGTTCAACAGTCAATTAAAATGCAGTAAGATGATAGATTTGTAGAAACTCACCATATCCAATGAGCACTAGCAGGAAGGACAGCAGTGAGACAGCCTGTGGCATTCCGATACCTGTGCCTCCTTCTTCTCCAACACCACATGATCGTCCTATTCCACCATCACAACGCTGTAAAAAGCTTTAAATGGGGAAATCATAGAACAATAAAACAAAAAAACCAAGAAGATAATCCACAGAGAAGTACTAGATAGCAGTTAAGTGTGTGTACAAGAAGCTGTGCGCTCTTCTGCATGTATGGAAAACAGGAAGGCTAGAGTATGAACAGTGAACATGACTTTTCTGAATTTACACTGGCGTCTTCCTCTTCCTTTCATCTTCACAATGGGTATGGGGAGCTGCCACCATCACACAAGAGAGGTTTCAAAAAAAAGAAGGGGAGGGGGCTTTGTTCATCACAAACATGTAGTAGGCTGAAGCCAAACACTTGTCTGAATTGATCTATATAACAAACAATGTATATATATATATTTTTTTTTTTTCAAAAACCGACTATTTCAGACTTTTGAAGTCAGAGCAGAATCAGAAAATTTACTACTAGTTATTATTTCCATCATAAAGTCAGCCAAACTTCCAAGCAAATACAAAGTTAAGGTGGAGCCTGGTGTTTGCTTGTTTTTAACCCCCTGCTCATACTGTGTAGCTCATTTGGGTGAATATTTTCAGGATATGACTGGTTTTTAATCCGCGAATAAACACAGCGCCCTTTGTATGCGCAATACCTTCTGATTAGTGAATCTAAACCTTGATTTTCAGTCTAGATTAGCATGCATGGTGCTTTACATAGTGACTCTAACCCTTTACTGTTTTGTGTAGTGCAGTCTGATTAAATCAAATTGTACTCACGTGTCTTGAAGACTCAGAAAAGTATGGTTCCTCGACGCTTTCCCCCGCACAGCACCCACAGTAACTGTCCCTCCATATGCTCGTTGCGAATTTCTTTTGCCAGATAAGCTGCTAATAAATTTCACTGACAGTCAGGGGGACAAGTATGACAGCCCCACGAGCGCTCCAGAGGCGCGCGCTGGGGTTCAGAGCGCGTGAAAGAGATCCGCTCAGTAAGGTCAACAAGAGGGCGTATTATGTTTGCGACAAACTCCCTTTTCCTCTCAGAAATTAGACACGCAGTTAAACGGTTTACGACTTAAGTCTTAAATATTATCTGCCTTGAAGCTTCCATTTAAGAAGATATTTAAAAAATAAAGAACGTTTTGCGTCCAAAACGACTCTCGCCCTTTTTATTCCTGCCTGAGATTAATAGCAGGTAAAATGAAGCAGTGAGAAGTGGAACTGGTTCTAACGTGCTTTAGCTCTGGGAAATTTCATGCTAGATGAAAAAAGGCACAAATGAAAGATACATTTCCTGCTCTGGCAGTTAAAGGATCGCATTGCATTAAGTCTATCATCCCAAAGATCGATATCAGTTTTAACAGGCGCCCGGATCATCAAAACATTTAAGATGGCAGTGCCGCAGGAAAAATATGTGAAATTCAACATAGGGATCTGTAGTTCAATACTTTATGTGACAGTGTGAGAAAAAAAATCTAACGTTTTAATCAGTATTGTATAGTAAACTATATATGTCGTTTTTCTATGATTAACCAATTAGAGTTAAAAATAAAATAAAATAAAATAAAATAAAAGCACACCAAATCATAAATTATGCAGAAAGCCGTAGTCAATCTCATTGTAAGAGCAACTGGACTCATGTCGTGCGGTAAAATGTTCACCTAACCTAAATATTGTGCATGCATCCCCAATTATGAGAATCAGACCTGCCTCGGCTCGGCTCGGCTCTCGAGACTTCCTGAACTAGTTGAATTCATCTATCAATAAGCGGGCCACATGGCAGGGTAATCTAATCAACTCTGCAGACCTTCATTCTTCCTCTGGCGAGAGTCCACACAGAACAGGAAACCTCTCTGGAGATGAAACGTTCATGTTCACAATGGGAACAATGAACTTTTCTATTCTGTTTGTTAAAATACTTTATGGTGACAACAGAAGCACCATTCTAACACTACTTGTTGCCATAGGCTCCTCATTCATATGTAGTTACTTGCTATATGGTAACTGTGGGTGAATATGATAAAGTATTGGTTTGAAAGATTTGTTGTGCCAGTTGATCACGTGCTTAACTTTCAGTTTTGCCTTCAAAACACACACTCTGGTATTTGTCTAGCACAACTTTCCTCTGAACTGGGACTGAGTATTACTCACATGCACTCTGTAAACTGGATTGACAGGAGACGCATTTTAGTCTGTCTTGTCTGGTCTTGAATTTACCCAAAGCTATTACACTCACAGGAGCGTTTGCTGGGAAAGGGACAGGAACTGATGTTGATGGACTAAATTAAATGACCAACAAAAGATGCAATGTGGAGCAGGTCATTTGGATTAATTGAAACCTGGGCATCTATGTCAGCAGGGAACGCTACAGTCCCTAACCACTTATTATATATTTTACTCTGGAAAATGTCATTAGCGATGGTATTTTTCATAACAGAATGCTTTGGTTGCATTGAATAGGTATACCCGACTTTTCCAGAATGAGTACATTGTGAATGAAAACAAAGTATAAAACATAAAGTGCCGTTTTCCAAAAAGCATTTATTACCAAACACACCCGATGGTCACTCTACCAACGAGAGTGGACCTGAAGCTTGAAACATTTTGAAAACAGTCCAGTATCGCTCGTAGTTCTAGATAAAAACATATCTATAGGTGGATTCACAGTGCTCTATTATAATCAGAACACCAAATGGATACATACATTGGATACATACAGCATGTATGAAAAGTACAGCACCTGTAGAGGTCAGCTGATATAGTTGTTTTTTTTTAAAGAAATCATCTGTTAATATATTCCACTTTAATTGTAAACAGGTTAAAATAGGTTTGGGTAGAATCTTAAACCCTCAACAGAGTCATCTCTACAAAGGTGGCCCATCTTCTCAGCCAGCAACAACCTGGACATGGGGAGTGAAGAAGGCAAATAAATTACAACATGACAAACTGCAGCAACAAAGAACTATAAAATATGAGACACAGACAAGTATTTCACACTTCTACACCATGACGATAAAGTAAAACTGACTGACATGACTAACTTACCGCTCTTTTGACAGAAGAACAGAGAGACCCAAGAGCTTTGCAAACTCCTCTGCAGTCAAGGAGCCTTTCTCTGACACCTGTCCATGACAGGAAGAGATACAGAATTGGTTATAAATGTATCGGTTTTCTCTTAACCTTCAGAAAACGTGTAGTTGAACGCTTGTTCACACTTGTTGGAGCAGTGTCTGTACTGCACAGATTGTTCTTGGTTAGAAGAAAGCAATTGCTACTTATTCACCTTTTTTTCTGTGTTGAAATAACTCTCTGTTGACCAAAATCAGCTTAGTTTAATGCAACCCATAAATCAGTATCATAGATTAGATTACCTAGTGAAGTCATTTAAAGGAGTAGTCAACTTAGCCATTTAGTATTTTCCTAGCAATAACAAGGTTAGACAACTTGCAGTAATTTCCCTGAAGTTGGTAGGGATATATATAGAATTATACATTTTTGTGCTATAACAAAGAGTTCATGTTAAAGGCTATGCTGTGCTGGGAGAAGATCATTTGCTGACATTAGTGGACTGAGTTTTTAAGCTTACTCTAGCCAGTGTTTTACACTAGCTTGCAGTGTGGCAATAAAGGGAGGAACTGAGTAGAGTCTAACCAATATCAGAGTTTTTAGACCAATACCAATACCGATATTTGATCATTTAAAAATCTGATATACTGTCCAGTTTTTTTAATTATTCTGTCAGACACTCAAAACATAAACAGATTTCCCTAACATTTGTTATCTGTAGTTATTAATTTACTTGTTTGCCCAATTCTGGGCCGATCAGCTGTTTGTTGTGTTTGTGGTTCCAAACATACATCGCAGAACGCTCTCCGGTGAACGAACTGTGCAAGCTCAACACTCATAACATGTTTGAATAGTGTGTCTTTTGTCTCGTCTTTAGTTAAAAATAAATAAATAAATCAATTATCAGCCATTATAAATGCTGACCCTGATAGATCAGCAAATAGCCAATATCACCAATATCGCCACAACAGCTCATCTGGCTCCATCTCAACCTCTCCTCTAATGCCCTTATACAGAACTACAGTTCTTATCTAGGCAGCCCATCATATGCTTTCTCTACAGCCACACACAGTCCTTCTGATTTTCTCTATAATTCTCCATCAGGACTACACAGAACAGTTAAGGGTTAGACCCACTATGTAAAGCACCATGCATGCTAATTTTTGCTTTCTGATTCACCAGCTGTCCTTCATCCATTCTCCCCTCCTTCTGATTTTCTACATTCATCAGCTCCTTCCATCTTAGCACACTCTCTTCGCTTTTTAGCACATTTTCCATCTCTATCCTTACTTACCCTAACCTGCTGCACATCCTTTCCAGCTTGGCCTCTCTGTCTAGCAAATATATACAAGTCCTTTTCCCCTTCCTTTGTGTCCGGCTTCACATAGAACCTACTATAAGTCTTTTCCTTTGCCACCTCTCTCATTGCCATATGCTCCCAATACGCCTGTCTACTTTCTTTATTTCCTTGATTATCCCAGTTTTTTCTTTGCTAACCTCTTCCTTTTCATGACAAAATCATGCCCCGAGTCCTTTAAAAAGATGCCAGCCAACATACTGTTTTGAGCAAATAAAAGGTTGTTACATGTAAATTGCTTTACATTCCTATTCACAGCACCTTTAAATTATTTAGTTCATTTTGATAAGTAGTGGAATGTGATGTTTAGTCACCCTAAAGCATGATAACGTCACAGACTGTATTATGATTGTAACAGTTAAAGCTTACATTGTCCAGTGCTGAAGCTATCATTTCCTCTTCACTGTGAGACTGCAGCTGGACCACCATCACTCCGCTATCAAACACACGCAACCTACACACAAGATGAGATATGAGAAAAAAGGGGTTACGTGTGCATGGAAGGAATAGAGACCAGTTTTAGGGTTTTAGGCTGTTTTATTAAATATTATAGACAGTTAAAATATGGCAACTAGCTTGTAGTGCTGGGATCAACTTTGTACGCAAACAGTAAAACAAGCCAGTTTTTTGTTTTTTTTTCTGAAACTGAGAAGTAACAGGAAATGACAGCTGCGGAGGCCTGGACAGCCCTTCAATCAACAGGAAGCCTGGCAGGAAGAGCCTGGCCTTTGTGAAGTGGGCACCAACCTAGCACTATAGTAACATAGCCTGTCTCTATTCAAATTAATTTAGTGCACACCTAATTTAAAACGGAATACAAAGACAAATGCAACACAAACTCACCTCAACGGGAGCTTCAATGACTCAAACATTTTACACGCATTCACCAAATCTTCTGGAGATAACAGCTGTGGAAAGAGGAAAAAAAATAACCAAAGATGTTTGTGTGTAGTGTGGAAGTACAATGTTGTGTTACAGTTATGTGTGCATTTTCGAAGAATTACCTCCATCCCTCTAGCACGATTGACGAGACAGTACACCTCTGTAAGAGCCATCATACCTCCACGTTCCTGTGAGAGTGGGGAGTGGGAGAAAGAACGTGAGAGAAAGAGGATCATGAAGAGAATAAAATAAAAGCAAGTAAGTAAATATAAAAGGTATCTCTTTTTTTCCTGTTTCACCCCCCACCCCCCAAAAAATAAAAATCACACCCACCTCCAGAGGGGCCTGCAGCATATCCCCCAGTTGCTTAGCCAGTTGCAGGTGATAATGTGTACCGGATCCATGTGTTTCTCTGGTAACAGGGTTAGCGATACCCATGCTCAAGAGGTATGCCTTAAACCGTATTGTCTATTGAATAAAACACAAGAATAAATAAAAAACAAGCTGCTAAAAAAGTTATTTTAGAGTCACAATTTTCTAAAACGCTAAGGTAACCGTATCATGCAATAAAACATGTGTTGTGTTAAATTTGTGCGATTTGTGTGATTCAATAAGATGTGAGGAGGATTACAGTACAGTGACTTGAAGGTACAGATATTATCCTTCATGTTTCATCACATCAGGAAACTCTTTACCTCATCTTCTGTTATGTCTCCCTGCTTGTCTTTGATCTTGTTGGCTATAGATCTGGAGAGCTCCACCATCTCTTTGGCCTGTTAGGAAGAGAATCATGAAGAAAATCCCACTAAGGAAATGAGTTTTACACAGCTCTGCTATTTATGATTATATAAATTTACACATTTGTCAGTGGATAACTTAAAGCTTCCCTAATTCTGTTATAACTCAGCAACTATAGAAACATGTAAACATGAAATGAGAGCTTCCTTACCTTCACCATCAGCTTACTGAGGTCCTCAAAGGCCTGAAAAGCAGAGACTGAATGAGTAATGGCTTTCAAAATTGTTGACAATTAAATAAACCACAAAACTTCCTGGCTGCAGATATAATTTAAATGTCATTCCACAGCAAACCCCCCACCCCTGTAGCTGGATATAAAACATACTTCCTAACTTTAAACCCCATTTTTGTAAAAGCTATACTTGCCATGTATTTGTATCTGTCATTTGGATTAAATTAGTATTTTTAAATACTGATATATCATATAATGTATTCAATAGAAGTTATATAAACAACTTTCCAGTTGCCTTCCAGAGTGTCACAGTGGCTGTGGTCATCTTGCTTTGCAATAACGTCCAATGTTGACAAGTTTTTACAGAAGAAAAAACTAATACAAAATGTAAAAAAAAAAAAAAAAGTCCAAATCCAAACCATATTTATTTTAAAATATATTTACAGTTAATTTAGTCAAAATGACTTTGGTTAAATACAAGACCTCAGCTAAGGGTTTCAAGGAGATGGCGATGGATTTTATCCATAACTCTGCATCAGAGAGAGTATACCATAATTCCAGTTCTGGCCCATTTCTCACTCTTTATTTTTCCCATTACCTCAGAAATGTTTTTGTCTGTTTCTTTCCTCTTCTCCTCGATCTTCCTCTCAATGCCAACAATCCCAACTGCACGTGTCTTTCCTGCCTACATGACCACAAAGGAAAAGAAAACACACATAATCAAGTTAAACACGGGCAACTTGTCTCAAAGGACAAGGAAGGACAAAAACAAACAAAAGAAATCCAGGAGGGAACTCTTTGTGGTTAGCAGTTGTTATAGTACATACGTTAATTTTACTGACCATTATCCTGTTCAACAAAAAATGAAGTAATGTACTTTTTGGAGACACATGACCTAATGCAAGTGGAATGACTTCTTGCACTAATTTCTGTGAAACATTAAATCTAATTTGATGCATATTGATACTTAAAAAAAAACGTTGGAAAAATCTAAATGTCAGGCAGTAATTCTTACTAATTGTTAAAAACTGAAAGGTACAAGAATTAAGTGCCTACGCTGCCATCATGTGGAACATATCTTACACTGACAGTGATTCCAAGCTTCATTTTATCATATACTGAACTGTTACGGTACATGGAAGTTGCGTTTATATGCTGGTGAGTGAAAACAATGTGCCACCTACACCTACAAATCCCCATAAACATAACAGAGCACAAAGGACAGATGGTTATCAGTGAGGAAACACGGTGTGCTCTTTTGTTTCTAACCTGAGATCCAGTTCCTGTGGGAATGGGCTGTGAAACTGGTGTATTCTCCCACCTTTTCTTGGTCATCTCTTCAGTGAGCCTCCTGTAAAACTGCAAGGAAAAACAACAAAACAGAGCCATGTCAGTTCCAAGTCATCAAAAAAAAAAAGCAGTACAAAAAGTGAAAATGAGGAAGTTGAATCACTACCTCAATCTGCCCATGTTCCTTAAAGGATAGCTTGATGTAAGAGTACTTGCTGTATTGGTATGGACCTGGCTCCTTGTTGGCAGGTACTGGATGCAGGTGGATCACTATTTTTGCACTTAAGAATAAGAAAAACCAGTAGTTAGGAGATACATATTTTCTTGTACTAAATTTAAGTTAGTGTATTTATATGTTCTCTGTGAAGGTTCTCCGTCATCCAGGTCATTGTAGTCTAAGGAGCTTGGAAAGAAAAGCTTCTGGTCTTCTTTAAGTTTCTTGAAGGGAGTCCCCATCAATTGCTCCTTACAGGATTTATTAGTTTACTCTCCCCATACTTTTTTATTCTGTAGCTGTTACCACATCTATTGATGTAAGAGTGATGCTTGCCTCTTTCAAAGTACAACTAGTGAGATCATCATGTTTTGATCTTTGTTTTCACTACATATTTAGTAGCAATGGAGCCTAGTTAGCTCTCCTATCTTGTCCCTTTTGTCTTACTTCTCTCTGTCCCTTTGAAGAAGTGAGGCTCCATAAATATTAAAGAGGTACATATTATTTCTAAGTTGCAGTGAATAGACAGAAAAATAAACTGTAGAAAACTAAACAGCAGAAAGAAGAAGAGAAATAACAATTTTAACATAAAGCAGTGACACACTCTGTAGCCTGATCAACCCTGGCATGGCCTCCTTGGATGAGGGTGTCTAGTGATAATAGCCGAAACGCCTGATGAATCCAAAAGTTTACTACTGACGATGTGTCCCAAATTTTAATATGATAAGATAGATCAGATCTCTAATTTCTAAACCAAACCAATGAAGAAAAAAAATGGCAGATTAGCTGGTGTAAAAGACCAAAAGTTGAGGCACACTAGATGTGTGCCGCTGGTAAAGTTTCTGGGCTGCCTTTACTAATAACAGCCATCCCTCAAGATTCTCTCCATTTAAAGCAATGCATTATCAGGGATTGTAACATCTAGTCCTTTTACTGAATCAGTAAGGGGCAACACAGATGCTATTTATAATAATTTGGCAGTTGTCTATCCTAAATAATTTAGACCTTTTGCTCTTTATCACACTATTTATGTACAAAATTGACATGATGCAAACAATAGACTATTGAATAAGTAAACATTAGGACTGATATTCACAATGATTTAAGTGCATTCCTGATAATTTTTAACTGTCTTTGTTGACCATTGCAGTGTGCTGAAAAAACAATGTATTCAGCAGTGTTTACCTCTTTCCTATTCCTGCAGCCTGCTCCTCAAAGAAGATGATCTGTGACAGGGGCATGGCGATGCAGCATTCCTGGAGACAGCAAAGGCAAAAGGAGCCATCATATCAGCAATAGGCACCAGCTGGCACACAAGGTGGGTAGTTAGGGTGTGTTTAATGCTCCCTTACATGATTTTTGATATCCCTCCAGATTAAACGATGGGTGCTCAGCAAGGTAACTCCGAGATCCAGCTTAGCCTGTACAATGACACGAAAGACTTGACGTTACTTACTTGCGCAGCTTTCCGAGCTACAAACACTCCCCACGGTACACATGCAACCACATAAAGCAACAACTCTTCATCAGCATCTGACATATATGGTTTTTGTAACAGTAATATGGTGTAAGTTTTAGCCACCGCGTTGTTGGACCAGGCTGTTAAATCACAAAGCAAAACGATACCTTATCATCACCGTCATACAGTCTGACACCTCGCTGCTGGATCACTAAAGTTTCGTTTATTTCTAGGAGCCCATTTGACCACGAAAACCGGTCCATTTTTAAGAAAAGCAAGAACAATTCAGGTCGCACTTCACTTCTTCTCCGGTAAGACTCATCCTATGTTTTCTTCCTGTATGCTGTTCAAAATTCGCCTGCGACAAAAACCAAAATAGATATTATAATATAAGCTAAAGTCAACTGAACTCACAAATATATTGTTTATACATTAACTCTCTTCATTGGTGATGTTACCCCAGTTAACTGTAGCTTTGATATTTTTTCTCTAACACTTTTGCTACACGCTGTATTTTTTAAACTAGCTACCTCTAAGGGGTCCTTTCAGTGTTGACGTTCACAGCGCCAGCTGTCAGGAGCTAGCAGGACTGCTATCTTCCCGGGTTAATTTGAGATTTTAAAATATATATTTTGACATTTTTTCACTCCTATTTAATAGATCATCAAAAAATGTAACGATGATTGAATGAAAACACCTGCAAATATTTGTTTCCGGGTGTCTAGTCGTTTCTCTAGTTGCGCTGTCCTCCGAGTCGAGTTAGCTGTAGCCCGCTAGCTTGTTGTTAGCTGCGGGCAAATCTGGTACAGACGGGTTCTGCTCTGCAGACTGCTCCTCTTCTTTGGAAGTCATTGTTGTATTGTATGTAACGATCATGCAATTTTTAAGTAGTATGCTGCGAATATTTATTGCTTTAAATTTCGACGAATTAATAGTATAAGTGAGTAACTTTGGTCATCAAAATAAAAGTCATCTGAATGAATTTGACATCATTTGACTTAATCTGCTGTATCATAATCAGTCTGTTTATTTAAGTTCAGCTTTTTGGTAGTATTCATTGTTAAAGAGTCTAGCGTTTGTTTAAGTCAACAAACATGGATAAGAAATCATTTGACATTGTATTGGATGAGATAAGAAAGGTAAGAAGCGGCTAATGTCAAAATATCTTATTTATTTTGGAATCGCTTAAGCTTCTAGCTTGCTCTCGTCATCCTGTTTCTGTAGTGCGTCTTGACCGATCAGCGCATCAGAGCCATTGAGCAGGTGCATGGCTATTTCTCCAGTAAACAGGTAAATGTTTTACAAGCTTCCTCCATATTTAATAGCCCCAGCTATCCTCATGTGATAAAAGATTAGATTAATTAAGATTAGATTAATCAATCACAAAGCAAAACGATACCTCGAATCATAGATTACTCACTGTATAACCCGTGTTGCATGATCGTTTGTTTACAGTTGTTACAAGATGAATTGCATGATTATTTATTAAAATAGAGGATGATTGCAAAGAACTCATATTTCAGGATAAAAACACACACACACACACACACACACACACACACATATATATATATATATATATATACACACATAAACACTTTTTTAATGCTTCTGCTTCTGCACTAATACTGTCCTGAAAAATCCACAGGTGATGGAAATATTGAAGTATTTCTCATGGGCTGAACCACAGATCAAAGCTGTTAAAGCTCTGCAGCATGTAAGTAAACCACTGATTTATTTTTATTTATTTGTTCGATTGGGGCCCCAGTTTTATTTTCTCTATTTATATTGTGTGAGATAATCAACTACAACGTTAAAGAAATTAAGACTACCTGCCTAATATTGTGTAGGTCAACCTTCCACCAGCAAAATGGCTCTGAACCTTAGGGACATGGACACGGGACCTCTGGGGGTTTCCTGTTGTGTACAGGGACAGCGGATTCGTTTGGTCCTGATGGTTTCGGGGTGGGGCCTCTGTGGATCAGGGTTGTTCCTACAAATCTTCCTGATGTTTGTTTGGGATCATGGAAGTTTGAAGGCCAGGTCAATGTCAGCAAATCTTTGTCATGCTCTTTGAGTTGTTCCTGAGCATTTGTTTTTTGGGGTTTAACGGTGCATTGTCCTACTGGGGGAGGCCCCTGTCGTTGGGGAGAGCCATTGCCATAGGGGGGTGTGCTTAGTCTACAGCAACGTGGGTGGTATGTGTCAAAGTAATATTTACATAAATAGCTGGTCACAGAATTGAACTGTAGCAATAGTCAAACTATGGTATTTTTATACACTTTCATAATTGTTTGTAATCTGTATCACAGATGTATCTGTGATTAATATAAACAAGTGCAGCAAATACTATGAACTTAGAAAATGTGTTTGTTTAAGTGAAGTTGAAACCTCTTTGTTCCTCAAATATGCTTTCTAATCTGTTGCCTTTAGAAAATGGTTGCAATCCCCACAACAGAAGTCGCAAATATCTTGAACTGCTTCACGTTCTCAAAAGACAGACTGATTGTCTTGGAACTGATAGCCTTGTGAGTACATTTTACAAATGTGTCCAGTAGGTTAAACAACTCATTTTAAACACTGTAACTCAGATGTTGCGTTTAAATCTTAGTGATTTGTACAATTGTTGACTAACTGTTATCCCTTTAAATATTACTCTTCCCATTCAGAAACATTTCAGATGCTCAGAATTATCGGCCAGTGGAGGATCTCTTTCGTATACACTTGTCTGAGAAGAAGCGTGCCCGCAGGATCCTGGAACAGGCAAGTTTAACTTTTAAAAAAATCAGGAGATGATAAACTGTTGTCTGTTGTTTAGGAAGAAGTAATTAATGTAATAAAAAACTAAGATAAACTTTTAAACTAAGAGTGCTATTGTGTTATTTTCCATTAGTTTGCATATTTTAATGTACACACACACACATACAACCTTTAAAATAATAATATTTCTCTCTTATTAGGTCTGTAAGGTTGGCTGCAAGGCTCCCATAGCAATGATCTCCTCCTGTGGAATAATACCAGGAAATCCATATCCTAAAGGCAAACCCAGCTTGGTCACTGGGTCATTTCCTGTAAGTATGAGGTTTGTTGAAGGATACCCAAGTTCTGAACTAACAGACTTTACATACAACTAACATTGCATTACATTACATTGGAAATAAAAATTGATTTTTTTGATTTAAATTGTAAACAACAAAATGGTGCTCAAAGGAGCTTGCAAAGAAAAGTGTCTGGAATTCTTTAAGTTGCTAGAATCACATGAGCCAATTAGAGGATCATCAAGGGGTCCTTTTGTCCCTCTTTGGGAGGATACTCCCACTGGGTTTAAATCTGGGACTCCCCACCATTTGACCTTAGAACTGAAGAAGCTTCTCGGATGAGAGGTGAAACGTCTTCTAGCAACTTAAAGAAGTCCAGACGCTTTTCTTTGCAAGCTCCTTTGACTACGATGACCTGGATGACTGAGAACCTTCACAGACAACAAAATGGTGCATTTCTGGATGTCCTTATCTGTTTTAAATGGGCCTAGTCATTTGAAATAATATAATTTTGTTTTATGGTAACAGGGAAACCCACCAGTAAAAAAGGAAGGCGAGAAGAAAGAAGACACCTCTAACAATATGGAGGGGAAAGGAATTGCTTCCCGAATTATAGGACCATTCAAACCTGTAAGCATGAACGTCAAACACAGACTATAATGATGGTATAAAAAAATAATTTGCTTCACTTGTTAACCATTGATCATACAAAGGATGTTTTTTCTTATTTTCCTTGATTCTTCCTCACATTCTGACTTTATGTATTCCAGTTATACAGAACTTGCTGATCACCTAAGTGTTTTATATCTTTGTGATCCTTTTTTCAAGTTCCCCTCAACATACAATCCTCATCGACCTGTTCCTTACCCAATACCACCGTGCCGACCCCACGCCACCATTGCACCAAGTAAGAAACACCACAGAAGCAACACACTCCCACCTCTGGTTTCCTTTGCATTTCCCTATATAACCTATCAGTTATTGAAAAGGTGGATACCAAGCTCCGAGACAATTCAATTAATACTGATGCCTAAAGAGGTGCACTTAACCATGTTTTCTTATTGCCATCTGGGATTGGTTTGGGTGCAGTAAGTAGTGGGGTGTGTGATTCTTTTATGTGTATGAATGTGTGGTGGACACGCTTAATATTTACAACTGCTGCTTAGGTGCATACAACAACGCAGGCCTTGTTTCTATGGGAGGGGTTATAACAGCCAACGTACCCCCACCCCCCTACAACTCCACCCACAAAGTAGCAGGTATGATCCAATGACAGCAACCATGTACGTGTGAGTGTGAGAGCAAATAGACACTCGTTGAAGCTTGCTGCCTAACACACTGGCATGCTGCTTACTTGTGCTTCTCCAGTTTAATGGCTTTATCAGGTAAAGATGTCTTTCCCACTTCTCTTGGGAACACTGAGTGACCAGAAATAAAGTCCACTGTGATTTTAATTTAAATCGTCCATTTAGATTAGTCGGAGAACATTTTATTGTCGTTTTTCCCATCCACTTCCAGTATTACAGTATTTCGGATACATTTAACTTGATAATTCTTCTTGTAATAAATGTGGAGGACTAAACTGAAAAAGTACCAAATTACCTTTCAGTGCAAGTGATGCAGTAGCACAGTACAACACTACAAAGCACCCAGCACATGTACCAGACAAATGAGAAGTAGTTTCAGTAAAAACAAATCAGTGATTTTTCTACTGTTTTTTTTTTTTTTTTTTCTCTTGTAGATATTTTGGTTTTCTGGTCAGTCAGTGTAGATGTATGTTTTTGATCACTTGTGGGGTTGGGATTTGGGTTGACTAGCCTGGGAATAACTTCAAACTAATGTCACTCGTTTTCTTTCTGGATTCATGCTTTGTGCTGGCATTTAACACGCATCGCTTGGGATGACTTGTTTTCCAAATGCAGCGTCTTATCACTTTTCACAATTGAAATACATCTTTTGAAGGCCTTTGGGGAGATTTGTGATCTTAAATGCAAAGATTTATTGTAGCCAGAATGTTCAGATAAAAACAATTTTAGCATGTCCCAGTGTGTTATGTAAACCTTTCCCCAAAGGTAAAAAGAAGACATATTTTGATCTTGAAAATTGTTTTAAATTTCAATTTAATGAGCTGCATGTATGAATGCTCTATATGCAAGTTTATTGGCTCTTTGCTGGGCGTTCCTGCCTACATCCTGGAGTAAAACATGTTTGTAAACAGTATTACTAAAAAAAACCATTTAAAAAATAAATAAAATGCAACATTTTTTCGATTTAAGTCCATGCATGTCAGATAATAGTAGTCATTAGTTCGCACATTTAGCTAACTATAATCTCCTTCTTTACAGGTTACAATAAACCAGGCAATCCACAGAACACCACACCTGGAATTAACAGCGGGCCCCTCCTCATTCCTCATGGGTCCACACCAGTCCCAAACCAGGCCTCTCCTGCTCCTCCCACTACCCCCATCACGCCAGTTTTCCCAGGAATGGTGCCCTCTCACAACCTCAACGCCCCCTCTCCCTCACCTGCTCCATCCCCATCTGTAATCAAAGCAGGACCACAGACTCCCACTGGTCATGCTACACCTACACCCTCATCTGTCATTAAAGCGCACACCCCATCAGGCACACCTTGTGGAACTCCTGTCCCTGGCAGTGGGGGCTTCTCCCCTTTCCACGCAATTTCCCGACCAGGCACCCCTGCTACTTCACGCAGTGCCCCAGAGTCCCTGTCTCAGACGAACTCCAGTCAGCAGAAGGTTTATTCTCAGTCCACAGAACACCAGTCAGGATCACCCTTCCCTGGCATACACCCACAAGCAGGTAACTCTTCTGGGTCAGTGATCCGAAGTTACACCCCATCTGGACCGCAGTCTCTTCCCCCTGGACGCTCCACGCCAGTAATTCCGAGCTGTTCCACCCCAGGTCCCAGTCCTAAACCTTCCCCTGCTCATTCTGCACAGGCTCAGGCAGTTGTGGCTGGAGCCTTGAACAGACACAGTGCGGGTAGTAGCAGTGGCAGTAATAGCCCTGTACCCTCTGCCTTCAAGGGTACCTCTCGCTCTGGCACACCAAGCTCTGCACAGGCTGCTCTAGCACGTCCCTACGGCCTCTCACACCCTTCAGGTTCTCCTCAAGTCTCTCTCCCTAGTCCTGTTGGTCTCACTGGCCTACAAGCGCTGTCTTCCAGCAATGCACCCTCTCATTACCCGGGCCTGTCACCTTTTCCCTCCCTTTCTTCATCTCTGCCTCCTTCAACTGTCCCCTCATCCATGCCAACAATGTCCCCAACTACCAAGATTTCTAACCACCCACCAACAACCATCTACTCTGGCTTGGCTCCAAATGCTCCTCCGAGTGCAGCCTCTCCTTTTGGTCTAGGCCTCACCTCTGCTCCCTCTATATTCCCAGGCCTTCCACCTGGGGCTAGCCCAACTGCCTTCCCTGGACTTGGTGTGGCAGGGGGGCATGGTGCTGGGAGCCCTGTTTTAACTTCATTCATTGGACTACCAGGGGCCACTCCATCTACAGTGGCATCAGTGGCACCACTGCAGGCGGCGGCGGCAGCAGCAGCAGCAGTCGGCGTTCCATCATCTTCACCAGTTTTACCAGGCTTTGCGTCTGCCTTCAGCTCCAATTTCCAGCCTGGGTATGTGTCCTCTTTACTAGCCAGTATACAGAAACTGGGCTGTGTGTGCCATAATCTGCTCTATGTGTGACAATACAGCATTGACTTCCTGATATTAAACTGAGTTTGAACGCCAAACGCTTACCTGTTATAGTATTCATGTATTGTAGTAATGAAAGGGAAAAGTAGACTGCATTAAGAATTTGGACACGATGACACCATGTGACACAGATTTCCAGTAGCTTATAAAATAGCTGGAAAAAAGGGCATCGTAAATCATAACTACTTTCCACTTTGTTATTGTCTGATAACCGAACAGTTCATTTAGATAGTGCAAGGAGCACATGGAGTGCAAGCATTAGACTTTTTTTTGTGATGTCTCAAATAGTCCTTCAGCAGCATTGCTCAACTGTTTACTCCGTCATATGTAGTGTGATATGTTTTCCTTGAACAAGTAATGCAAGCAGAAGGTTTCCTTTTGTTGAACTCGAAAGGGACAAACTGTCTTGTAGGAGGAATTAAATGAGCCACCACATTATTTAGTAACAACAAGTATAATAATATGCACATACATGACAAGTGTCATATCATAAGCTGCCTTTATGTTGCTAGTATAATTCTTACATTCTTATGAAAAGTAGTCTTAGAATTGGCTGGATACTAACACCATGCACACAGACTTAAAGGAGAGTCTTCGCTGGTTGCATGGCAACGGCTCAGCTGTACAGCAGTACATGGACTTTTTGTCAGCTGTTTTTAAATGTCAGCTCGTGTACACATTAAAAAAAGGACAGATAACATGCAGGTGGTGTTATTGTTTATTATGTGCCATTTTTAAGACCATGCATGCGCATATTCCAGGTTGAGCGGTGGACTCCAGCCTCCAGGCAGTAGCGGGTTTCCTGGCTTACTGTCGTTCCAAGTGCCAGGCTTCTCTCCCTCTGCCTCCCCCGCTGCACTCAGTGGCCTCCACAACCCAGCTGTGCAGTCTGCCCTGCTGCAGGTAAATGCGCACAAAACCACACACACACAAATGTTCTGACCAAGTTTTAAAAAAACAAAAAGAACTGAATATTATGTTGTTGTAAACACTGATTTTCTTATCTTGTTCCAGCCTCATCCCCCTTCTGCTTTGGAGAACTTCACTACTCAACCTAACAGCTTCACCAACTACCCTGCAGGCCCAGGACACACGTTCCCTATCCAATCGGGGCTGCACCAACCGTTGGGCTGGCCGTGAAACCTACAATAGTTGTGAAACATTGAGTAAAAAAGTAACATTGACTCCTGCCACACCTCTTAGCAGGTGATACAATTTCTATTTGTCCTTGAACCCCAGATGAGCACATGACAGTTAATCACTGTGTATGTTGGAACAGGAGTGAAATGGGTCAAATAGTCTGTGGGGGAAAAGGCATAATTGTAATATCATTCATAGTGAAGCGTTGTAAATATTAATTGTGAAAGTTGTTAGTTTGACAGGTAGACTGTGAGTGATTTCATTATTAGCCTGACTTGCCTGTTTTTAATCAAACTTAGAACATTTATAAATGAATAATGAATTATAGAGTATTAGAAAAGTCCACATAACATTATGTAATAAATTGACCTCAGTCCTGAGCCACAGTAGTATCTCATTTCCAATTACAGAGCAAATGAAATGCTAATGAAATAGATTGACAGGCATAAGATATAGTATTGTAACATGATTTTTTTTTTTGATGATGTCCCCGTTATGCTAATTTCTAATCTAAAAATTTACAGCACAGTGGTCTTCTTTAACATGTGAAAATGTTAAGTTTGTCTCAGTTTTTTTTTTCTTCTAAAAACATCAGGTTTTTAGCAGTACACTTTGGGCTGTTTTAAATTGGTAACGAGGGGGTGCTTCACCAATTCTTGTTTGTTCAGTTATGTAACACAAAAATAGGTAAATGAGAACAGTTTTATTTACAGTTAAGCTGCATTAAATTAAAGTTACTGTGAGCACAGCGTGTAGAAAAGGGGCAGACAGATCCGATTCTGTAATTTTAGCGATGGAAACAACTTCTTTTTTTTCTGCTGATGCTGGGACATTGCCACCACCTCAGTTGCTGGGAGTGCACGGAGATTCTTGATGCTCTTGTAGCTGAAGTGCAGATCATTGTAAGGACTCTGTCTACATCTCAGTTTCAAATTGAGTGTTTCCAGCACTTCTAAACTTCATTTGGAGAAGGCTTTCGTAAAGAATAAATAGGAAAAACCTCACAAAGCATAGCAGGGGCACATACTAAAGTATGCAAACTACAAATGAATGTGCTGTGTCAGGGGTTAGTTTGTAGTACATACAAAAACTTGCATTTGGCAGCTCTACACAAGTGTGTTTTTTGTTTGGTTTTTTTTTTCATTCTTTTCTTTTCAGTGAACATATTTGTGACTGCAATTTTCTGTGATTCTCATGTTTACAAAGTTTATTTCTCATATGTGACACTGCTGTGACTGCTACTACAACATTTATCCAGAATAAGGGTATGCAGGCATTTTTTTTTTGACATTGTCACTTTTTTTTTATTATATTCTGTAGTTTAACAGATTGAAAGCTGTACTTTTGCCCCTCTTTGCTCCTTAGTAGTTTTCTATTCTACTGGGATTATCTCAATGACAATGACCTTTGTCTTGAGTAATAGATGTTTTGTATGCTACACAGTTTTTATTTTATTTTTTGCCCTTTTTAAAAAAATGTTTCCAGTGAACTGCTGGTTACTGTATCTGTAGTCTATGTGATGCCATTACTGTCGACATCTCTTGAATAAAAATACTGGAGCTGGACAAAATAATGGAAACAAAGTTTATTTTAACCATAAAGCTACACGTATACATCAACTCAATTTTGAAGATTCACTTAACTACAAATCCTAAATGACTGCATCTATTTAATATCCACTTTGGTTCCTAACCTTGATTTGAATGGTTTTACAACCTGCGTACGTTCCACTTACCCCACCATATGCAAAGCTTATCACAAGCGTCGCTATTGCTCAACACACAAAGTCATGTGTCAATTAGTCATGGAAAAAATTTTTCCATTTGAGTTCTTTGATCAGAATATGTTTGCTAATTATATATATAAAAAAAACTTTTTGTGATTTTTGTTTTGTACAGTTTAGCTTTTTTGTAAAACTATTAAACACTTTTTCAGTCAGTGCAATTAGGATTATTCATCTAAACCTGTATACATGTATTTAATTTTCTAGGGAATTACAGAAGTAAAAAGGGTTATTGCTCCAATGGATCCTCAGCAGTAAAGCTGGCTGGCTGATTTTCCCCTACATAGTAAAAGTACAGCATAAGTAAATTGAATTACATTTTACATCGTACGTACACTGTACTGTTCAGGTCGTGGGCAATGTTATGGAGTGACATTTTTGTGTGTAACGTGAAGTGTACTTTGCAACATTTCACAAAATCTGTTTTCAACATCAGGCTTTAACTGGTTCCTCATTCTAGTAGTAAGGGAAACAAAGGAATGCATTTCTATTTGACAGAAGCATGGTGGGGAAATTATTAAAATGTAATTATAGTTTAATTATATTATTTCCAGCTTACATCTTACTATAAATTACATTTTAATCGTGAACACAAATTGTATCTTATTTGATTTAAATGATTTGTTTCTTTGCTATCTATCCGTCTATCTTAAAATGAAATAAAACCCGAAGATCTTTAGTGTTAAACTTAAAGCATTGCACAGACACTGTGCAAACGAGCTGGCCCCAGTGTTTTCTGGCATCTTCAACTCCTCACTGCAGGCATGTCATGTGCCTGCCTGCTTCAAGTCCTCTACCATAATCCCTGTCCCCAAGAAACCTAGGATCACTGGACTAAATGACTACAGACCCGTGGCTCTGACATCTGTGGTCATGAAGTCATTTGAGCGCCTAGTTCTCTCCCATCTCAAGACCCTCACGGCCCCCCTCCTGGACCCCCTGCAGTTTGCATATAGAGCCAACAGGTCTGTAGACGACGCCATCAACATGGCCCTACACTTCATCCTGCAGCATCTGGACTCCCCAGGAACCTACGCCAGGATCCTGTTTGTGGACTTCAGCTCTGCTTTCAACACCATCCTTCCAGACCATCTCCGAGGCAAGCTTTCCCAGATGAATGTGCCTGATCCCATCTGCCGGTGGATCACTGACTTCCTGACGGACAGGAAGCAGCACGTGAGGCTGGGAAAGAATGTCTCGGACTCCCGGACCATCAGCACCGGCTCCCCTCAGGGCTGTGTTCTTTCTCCTCTGCTCTTCTCCCTGTACACCAACTGCTGCACCTCCACCCACCAGTCTGTCAAGCTAATCAAGTTCGCAGATGACACCACCGTCATTGGGCTCATCTCGGACGGGGACGAGTCTGCCTACAGGAGGGAGGTTGAACGTCTGGTGTCTTGGTGCAGCCACAACAACCTGGTGCTGAATGCCCAGAAGACAGTGGAGATTATTGTGGACTTCAGGAAGCACACAGCCCCACTCCCCCCCATCATCCTGACTGACACCCCCATCACCTCTGTGGACTCATTCCGCTTCCTGGGTACCACCATCACCCAGGACCTGAAGTGGGAGCCCACCATCACCTCCGTCATCAAGAAAGCCCAGCAGAGGATGTACTTCCTGAGGCAGCTGAAGAAATTCAACCTGCCAACACGGACGATGATGCAATTCTACACTGCAATCATCGAGTCCATCCTCACCTCCTCCATCACCGTGTGGTACGCTGGAGCCACTATCAGGGACAAACAGAGACTGCAGCATGTTGTGCGCTCTGCTGAGAAGGTGATTGGCTGCAGACTCCCATCTCTGCAGGACCTGTACACCTCCAGGACACTGCGGCGTGCAGCCCGGATCTCAGCTGACCCTTCTCACCCTGGACACAGTCTGTTTGACCTGCTCCCCTCAGGCAGGAGGCTCCGGTCCATTCGCACCAGAACCTCTCGCCACAAGAACAGTTTCTTCCCCTCTGCTGTTGGACACATGAACAATAACCACATGATTGTCCCCGCCACTAACACATGACCCTACGCTGTGTCACTGCATCATTTCATGTTTGGCACTGATCACCACCTGCACTCATGTATATATCTTTCTACGTAGCACTCATAATTCTTATTCTCATGTATATATCTCATGTATATCTCATGCACATATCTTTCTTTCTACATAGCACTTTAATTCTTATTGTCTGCACTGAAGCACCGCAGCAATTTCCTAATGTTGTAAACCTCAACATCTGGCAATAAACCCATTCTGATTCTGATTCTGATTCTGATTAAGAAATAAAAAATAATGAAAATACAAAATTATAATACGGTTTTTTTATGTAAACATCACAGCAGAAATAAAAGTTTATAGTAATAAATATATCGATATACTGTACTGTTTCCCATGTGGTTCATACATGTCACGTGGTTTTTGATTTTCTTCTTCTTTTCTTTTTTTGCAAGTGCTATCTAGAATTTTACAGCCTCTAAGATTATCCATTTGCCTGGAAGAATCATGACGATAGTACTCTGTTACTGTGGCGATGATTGACCCTGAATCAGAGCCACGCCTACACCTTGAGCCACATTGTATTGCAGCAGGGCTTCTTTAAAAGGCGCACTTGCTCCAGTTCAGGCACACTTCAACAAACTCTCTCTAAACGCACTTCCTACTAACCACTCTCAGTTTTACCAGCATATGGAAATGGAAGACCAGATGGAAAGCCAGAAGAGGAGAGGAATGAGCAAAGAGGACTTGATATGTAAGCTGACTTTCAATATCATTATTATTATTACTTCGTGTTTTTAGGGTTCGATATCCTGTTACTGGCTGTGCTAAGTAAGCTATTACTATTACTACTACTACTTCATTCGAGAACAGAGTTATATCCTTCTCCAACAAGGCACAGTGTTATTGTTGGCCAACAATTACATGTAAAATATCATCCTTGTTCTGTGAGTCATTTTAGTATCAGTTTTATATCTGTATAGTCGGTGTGGAGATGGAAAGCAGCTAAACAGACTAGGGTTATAGTTTGACTCTATCGTCATAGTGACAGAAATCACATGCCACCAAGACAAACAGTCCCAAAGCATGTGACTTTTTTTATGTGTGTGTGCACTGGTGAAAAGGAAGCGCTGTCATGTTCGCATGTATGGAAATGTCCTTTATGTGGGCGTTGATAAGGGGTTGTTTCCATATCACTTTTTACCCCATTGTTTTTATTATCACCAGCCTGTCGGACAAGATAATGCCAAACGGATAGCTGTGCGGGCAGCATTTCTATTTTTGACGTAGGTAAAATATTACCTGGGTGCAGAGATCGGTTAGTGTACTGAGACAGCTAAGATTTCCTTAAATGTCTTAGCTAAGTTTCTACAACTCAACTAAAAGTATGCAAGTATGCTTATTATTTTTTCTCTAAAATGAAATATACAGATATTAAAAACAGGCACAATGAAAGCTGTGATTGAAATAACATGATCATCTTGTATTATTTTTAAAATATATAACTTCTAAATAATAATGGATTGGATTTATATAGCGCTTTTCAAGGCACCCAAAGCGCTTTACAATGCCACTATTCATTCACTCTCACATTCACACACTGGTGGAGGCAAGCTACAGTTGTAGCCACAGCTGCCCTGGGGCAGACTGACAGAAGCGAGGCTGCCATATCGCGCCATCGCCCCTCTGGCCAAGACCCGTAGGCAAGTAGGGTAAAGTGTCTTGCCCAGGGACACAACGACCAGGACAGAGAGCCCTGGGATCGAACCGGCGACCTTCCGGTTACAGATGCGATTCCCAACCCCCTGAGCCACGGTCGCCCAATAATAGCCATAGAACATATCGTTAGCTTCATAGCATAATTGCCTAAGTCAATGACTTAGGCACTTATGCTATGAAGCTAACGATATGAAACATCTGAGGTGGGTTTGCAAGGTGGATTGAAACGCCTGCAGACTTCAGTACAGTGGTCTCAGTCTCACAGCAACACATTCAAACCACAGGAAGCTGTTTCCTGTTGCTGATCGATGTCCTCTTGTTTGAAGGCATAAACAACACCTTTCTTTCTTCTTCTTCTTTTTTTTTTTTTTTTACCACAGAAAAGATACCACAGAGCATAATAGCAAAATAAAGGTCATCTCTCAACTTTATATTAAAGTATACTTAAGATCATCCTATAGTAGCCCTGTTTAGTGATTCACATTGGAGTCATTTTGTAATGCTTTTATTGTAAACCATATAAAGAGGCTCAAATGCTGTTATTAGAGGTGAAACCTATTACACATAGCACCTCTCCCAAATTAATTTTTTTTAAAGGAGATGATATTGCATGACTAAACATTTGTGTAAACTGTAGGATGGAAAACTGAGTGTGAGTGTAATTGTCTGAAGGAAAATATGAATTACAACTGTGTAAACAGGCCTTCTTATTTACCCGTGCCTGCGCTCTGGTTTCCACCCACGCACTTTTGCATTGTGTGGCGGCCTACTTGGCAGATGAGGGTTAAAAGCCGTCCCTCAGGTGTCCTGTGTGGTAGATACAGAAAGCCAAAAGATCTCACCTCCAGTTCCAAAGGGATCCACAATAAATTTAAGCAGGTTAGTCATCTGGGACATTCTGTACTTATATGTCTCAGATAAGTTTTTTTTTTGCCTTGTTACAATTCCAGGCGCTCATTTTATTTTTATTATTCCCAATGAAAACCAGCTCACGTATAAAATAAGCAGATAAATTAGCCGTGAAGCTGAGACTTACGCTTCAACATTACAACATTTCCCTAATGCTGCTTAATAATCCAACATAAAGTTAAACATCATTGTTTAATGGCCACGTCACAAAACCGCAGAGAAAGACTGTACACCATGAGTCTGGAATACACTGACCCTTCTCTGTTTTTAATGGCTTCTTTTCACAAACAAAGCAGAAATCCCAAGATTGTATTGCGTGAGTAAATATTTCAGTGTGTGCACAGAGCATGGGAGAGTGTTTTCATGTGTACGCTAACAGTTTAGCTCTCTGTGTATCTGTGTTTGCTCTAGGATGGAAATCTGAGGAAATATACACAGATAGGTATCACAATAACAAAGAAAATATTTATTTTAATGGTTGACACGGACCTTTTGTTTATACCCAACATTTAAGATAAGCTGGAAATGTGAGGAGCAGTCCAACAATAAGACCATTATGAACTGTGGGAAAATATTAATTACAATTGTCGGCACGTAATCCACTTTTGAATAGTTTGTTGATCTTTTAGCAGCTGAAGCTTGAGAGCTTGAAGAAGATCTTTGTGTACCTCACCGAATCAGAACCAATTTTCTATGTAAGCGTGATTAAAGCTAATACTTATGACAAGGTAACTTTCCTCTCCATCCACGTATGGGTGTCAAAGTGTGCCAAACACATTTAAACACACGCCGTCTCTGTTTTTCTCTCTCTTTAGCCGAACGCACAGGGTCTTTGGGAGCGTGCGGCTGGATCATAGTTATACTCGCTGGCCTGTTCACAGTTCTGCTCTTCCCCATAACGATCTGGTTTTGTCTGAAGGTGAGCGAGATAACTAAATAAGCACAGTGGGCTGAGGAGCTGAAACCACAGTTTCCTTTGCTGCTGTGAACATGAACTCAGCTTGTGTTTTTGGTCTTGCAGATCGTTCAGGAGTATGAGCGAGCTGTCATCTTCCGACTGGGCCGCATCACAGACAGGAAGCCTAAAGGACCAGGTAGAAACGCTCAGGGTTTGCACATTTGTTGGGTTCTTAGACAAAAGAATTTGTATTTACTTTATTTATTTTGTCCACAGGAATTTTCTTTGTTTTGCCATGCACTGACTCCTTTGTGAAAGTGGATCTGCGAACCATTTCATTTGACATCCCACCACAAGAGGTAGGATTGTAGACGAACAACAAAATGATGTAAAATTGCCCCCTTGCAGCATTATAAAATGACTCATCATGCTGGTATATGTATTTCTTTTATAGATCCTGACCAAAGATTCAGTTACAGTTAGCGTAGATGGCGTGGTCTACTTCCGCGTCAGTGACCCCATCGCATCTGTGGCCAATGTTAGCAATGCTGACTTTTCCACCCGTCTGCTGGCACAAACCACCCTTAGAAATGTCCTGGGAACCAAGAACCTGGCTGAAGTCTTGTCTGACCGCGAGGGCATCGCTCACAGCATGCAGGTATAAAACGTGTGTGATGTGGTTTTTAGAGGTTTTTCAGAAGCCAGAAAATCCCCTTTAGATGAATCTGAATATGAAAAACCCAGTTCCATTTTATTTTTGGCATCATATTTCTAATACCTAAAAAAAGACTCGGATGTGCGTAGTATCTGCTCTGTTTCCCAAACATACTGTGTATTTACACTGTAAGCTGTAGCTGTGATCATCTCTTCTTCTTGACTTTTCCAGTCTAACTTGGATGAAGCCACAGACAACTGGGGGATCAAGGTGGAGCGTGTGGAGATAAAAGACGTGAAGCTGCCGGTTCAGCTGCAGAGGGCCATGGCCGCTGAGGCCGAGGCTGCGCGAGAGGCCAGGGCTAAGGTCTGGAAATGTCGCACATGAAATACTTCCTAGAAGTGCATTATTCATTTCACGCTTTTGACTTTTAAATGACTTATTTTGCATTTCCTGATTACTCACTCTGTTTTGATCCACGCACAGGTGATCGCAGCAGAGGGTGAGATGAATGCATCCCGGGCCCTGAAAGAGGCTTCCCTTGTGATTGCCGAGTCTCCCTCAGCCCTTCAGCTTCGCTACCTCCAGACTCTCAACACCATCGCAGCAGAGAAGAACTCCACCATTATCTTCCCCCTGCCCATGGATGTCATTTCCCACTTCATGAGGAAGTGAGGTCGCCGGCTTGATGACGCCTCAGCTTGTTGCTCATCGTGAAGCTTGAATCAAACGACTGATTTGCATATATGTGCATAAAAAAACAAAAAGCTGTTGCGAATGCCAAACAGTAATCACAGAAAATCTTCATGTTTACTTCAAGGTGTGACTTGACTAAACCTGTTGTTATTTGTCTAGAACAATATTCTGATAAACTTTTCCAGTAAGTTGTCTGCAATTCATTATACAGTGCATGAATGACTGAATGTTTTCTTATATTTCCGTAAATGAACAAAGCTTTTGCTGCTTTGTAATTATTGTGTTTGTAACATTCTTTATAGTTTATATTCTCATCGCTTAACAGATTATGTTATTTCTCTTTTGAATTTATTTGTTAACTACCAAAAGATTCTTTCATTTCCAAAAATAAAAGTAATATAAAAAGAAGTAACATCTTGTGTAGAGAATTATTTCGTGGCGTCTTAAAAGATGAGAAGATTGTTGTTTGAAGAAAAGACAAGTGATGACAAAAAGTAAGTCAGGGCTTTGAACTATTAAACTAGCTCTGAATATACAGCAGCTAAACACACGTTAGTACTACTAAAATGAACACAAGGATTTCCCTCACTTTTCTTAAACATTTTAATACTCTGCTCTCCCCCAAAAAGAACAAATCAAAGGCATCAACATACTGTGCATCACATTACATTGATGAACTATTTCATTCTTCATTTTCTAGGTCTCCTACGCTACAGTTACATTTTTGACAATCACAAATGCTGAGAGGTTAAATAAGAGAAAGGGAGAGCGATAAAACAGCAAAGACAGAAAAGAAAAACAAAACAAAAAACATGCTTCTATTACTCTGTTGGTGCACTAAGACACAGCTCATGTTGTAAATGTATTTACATTCAAACGTACAATCAGTGCCAGAACAAACAATATTCTGTAAACCTTGTTCCTCTACCAGTTCCAAAATGAGTCTTTGTATAGTTTACACACACAAATTCAAATTTAAGAGCTGAAAGTCGACAAACATTTGCTACGACAGCATTTAAATATTAAAATGGGCATTTTGCCCCCTAATAAATGGAATAAATTACTCGTGTATTACGGGGAGGCTCAGCCAAGTGCTACATGTTAAATGGCTGCTACATAGTCGTCAGACAAAAGGTCCTTGTATATTAAACAAAATCACATGAACAAATTGTAAAAAAGGAAAAAAAAAACCCTAAAACGCAGTAGTTAGGTTTTTGACATTCAGCACATAGTAAGATGTCCACAGGACACATTGCAGGGTCACTACAATACCAGTTTATTGTTTAGAAATGAAAGTCCATTCAGTGGTGAAATATTCATTAAATACGACACTGGTAACTTTGCGCTGTCACTTGTAAACAGTAGTTTTGTTACATCCATGTTGACTGTAGTTTTTTGCAGCTTAAATAACTTTTTAGGAGAAACCTAAAGAATCTTTCAGTGTCGGTGAATTGTGGTCCTAAAAAAACTGAAAACACAGTGACTTTCTGACTGGCATGTTCTTTTTGACATTCTCAAAAACTGTTAGTATAGGTACAAAATCAGTCACAATTGAGATACTTTTTTTCCCCCCCTTTTCAACGCCAACATTTGCTCGTTTAAGAACAGTTAACCCTGTGTACGTCTCATACAAAAAAAAAGATCCATGAAAAGAATCCCGCTTCTATTTCTTTCTTTCTTTTCAGGACTGTCAAAAGTGCTGGTATAGCAAATACAACTTTAGTTAAAGGTAATGAAAAACTGGTAACTCAGAAACGCCATATATTTTACATGCTGGTAACATTTTCATCTGTAAGTGAACAGAAGATGTAACCAGGGGCGGTTTTAGAAATGTTAAGAATTGGTGCCCCCCGACGCAGCCCTATTCCCCCCTTTCATGCATCTATTAAACTATTAACAATATTTGATCAGCTTCTAAATCTAACTCATGCTCCCATTAGCGCTGCCAACTTCATCTTTTCTCCTGGGCCTGATGTATTTACAGTGACCCCTTTTTAACATATCTGGACTTTTTTAGCTTTGTTGTTGTTGTTGTTGTTGTTTATTTGTGAGTAAATCTGAGATTATACTGTACACAAATTTGATCTTGGCTTGTTCGAAGCTGGACGAGAGATTAAGACCCTGAGGGGAAGTTAATCTGAAGAGTACAGTACAGGAGGCAGGTATAACATACTGTGTGCTATAAAATATTTCTCATTTGTATATATCAGTTGTTGGTTTCTCTGTTGTATTTGATATAAATGAAAAATTATCTTGGGGAATATCTTGGAAATGTATAATGCTGTGTTGAGAAGCTCTCTCTATATTTATATAAAAAAGAAAGGATTTCTAATCTAATTTTAGAAAACAACTCCCTGAACAATATATTCTCGCACACCGGAAATCCAGCGTAGCTCGCAACAACATGATAATCAAAGAATAAAAAGTGTTGTTCAGATAAACAAACCAGAAGAATATCTGAAGAAGTTAACAGACCGAGAAAGGACTACATTACTGTACTACACCACGAAGAGGTAAACGGAGGGTTCGTTTTTGAAAATTTACATAGCTTATAGATACTATATTTTACCATACGACACCATCAATGTACAGTTTTCTGCAGAAGTTTGTGCATCAGTGGGCAAATTACATTCTTTACAGCATGTTGTCTTATAAAAATCTTTAAGGTCTGTTAAGTTAACAAAGCTTTGATGCTTTAAAAGTTAGCTAGCTATTAAATAGTAAGATAGATTTTGTGCATGCTGCAAAGTTTTAAAGTTAATGAAACAAGAATCTGGGCATTAGGGTCTGAACAAAAGGGTTTCACTTCAAAAACTTTGCAGTCTCCTCAGAGGTGCAAAACTTTTGCAAAAAACTGCATGTGTGAAGACAACCAGTCACATAATATGCAGTATATCCGCTTTCTCCTCAGGTACATCACGTTCGACTTGTGACCTGTAGGTGATATTTTATAAGTAACTAACGCCATTTATCTTCTTCACACCTCGAGCTTAATAAATAGACAAATCACAGCAATAATAAGTTCCATGTTAAAACTGGAAGACTTTCACAGTACATGCTTGCTAAGTAGCAAAACACATGTAATAAATTAGATAGAAACGTTTCTTTATAAAGAAATCCACAACATTTAAAACAGTGATTCCTGTGCTAGGTTTTCCCCCCTTAGCTTTGAGCTCCGCGGTAGCTGTGTGATTTTTGTTGACGTTGCCGTTGCGCTAGAGACACAACAGACGGCACATTCCCACTGAGGTAAATCCAAAATGGCAGACATAGTTTTTGCAAGTTGACCTGAGGGATCCCAGAAGTGAAGAGTAGCTCATGTGTAGGAAGACCTGGCAAGGTTTTAAAAGACACAAGTTCTTTGTGTTTTGCTGATAAAAATGGCTGGGGTTCCAAGTAAATCTGTCAGCTAAAATTAAGTAATTACAAAATTTTAAATACAGTTTGAGGAAGGTAAGAAACATGACTTTTAGGTGTTTTTTTTAATATACAAACCAATTCTTTATCCAAAGTCCTTTATAAATAAAACATTGGTCGTTCTCTGCTGGTGAGGTTGCAGGACCCAGTTTAAGGCGCTTTGTTAGGGATTTTTTTAGAGATACAATCCAAAAAAGGAGAAACATTAATTCATGATTTCATGAAAGCATGGGAAACTAATCCCAATTAGAAATTATAGCTTATTTTACATAGTTGATATATTTGTGTTCGTACCACCCCAGAGTATGTGCTGTAGTGCCAGCAGTGTGCTACTTTCCATCTGTAAATGTGCACTGTTGTACTATGTACTGTGCAGGACTCACAACTACCCATGCAGGGGAAGTTTACAGCACCGTTTGTGCCGCTATCATACATTATCTACAACCTACAAGTCAAGACTATTTCAGTAAAAGTGTGGGCTGGGAAAAAGGAGCTTGCTGTCATTATCACAGTATGTATCCACATTGTATTTCTGTGTATGATGATACTTTCATATGATGGACACCAACAGCTGTAGAGCCTGATAAAAGTACAGGACTGTGTAACCTCATTGCTTTAGCACTGAGTGTACAGTCTGTCCAGTTTATGCTGTGATGACTGGAAACCACAGGCTTGCAAAAAACAACAAACTGAAGGTTGGGAAAGAGAAAATAAAATAAAGGTCAAATGAGTCAGAAGAGAAAATTGAGAAGGGAAAGAACTTATCTCTGCAAAGAGCTGAGAGAAGTATTTGAATTACAGCGACTGCGTGATGCCCTGTGCGTGGGTGTGACATGGGTGGGTGAGTAATTCTGATTAGTTACTGCCCTGTGTGGGGGTGTGGCTGGTCCCGGTGAGAGATTCTGATTGGTAGCAGCAGCTCTGTGGGAGGGAGAGGAGTACTGGGCCTGCTGAGGACAGCCATGGCAGTGAGTGGGGGAGTCACACCCTGCTACAGGTGAAGAGGAAAATAATGGGGATGAGGGAAGTGGTGAGGTAGAGAAGGAGCGGTGGAGTGGGGAGGACGCTGGAGACACGAGAGGGCTGGTCTGGAGACGCCACAGCAACTCCTCGTTGTTCCGACTCAGGCGCTTCTTCTCAGTGCTCTCCTTCTCAACGGACTCGTGGAGGTTTGCGTTCTCCTCAGACAGTTGTCTGCAGGGAAAAAGACAAAAAGGGAGGTAAAGTTAACTTTCACCTCAAAGGTTGACTCTGGATGTACCTACAGGAGAGGTAGGCATGAAGTAGTGAATGCTGAGCATTAATGTTAATGATGATGCCTCTTACCTGGACAGGGCTAGGTTCTTTTCAATGCGAGCTTTAAGATCTTCATTCTGCTGTTGCAGAACCTGCACTTTTTCCTCGAGGAACACGTTCTTTTGGGCCTGCTCAAAAGCAGAAAACAACCATACCGCAATCTATCATTATACAGACCACACTGACCTTTCTGTCTATTCAAAATAGTGCGAATTTGTGGAAAAGGCAGTGTAGAAGATGCTGGTTACGGTGGCTTATTTGAGCCTACCACTTTCTCCAGGTCAGAGATCTTCTTCTCCTGCTGGTGTATCTGCTGGTTCTTCATTTCCACGACCTCCTTCAAACTCTTGAGGTCTTGCTCGATGTGTTGATATGGCGCTAAAGCATCCTGCCAAAAAATAAGCGCATTTAAAAATAAATGAATGAAAGGGAGTGTTTGAATAAAAGGCACCCAGCGTCTCAGAAGTATGCCAAGTTTCTGTTTGCGCTCTTTGTATATATATGCAGGGTATTTACTCACCACTATCTGTTCATCTGTGCTCCTCCTCAAAGCCTCCTCAAAGCGTTTGGCCTTGTCCCTCAGACTCTGGTTTTGAAAGGTGAGCGTATCCACTTGATCCTGAGAAAATGCACACACAAAAATACAAGATTACACACTGTACCAGTACAGACGTCTATGTTTAAACCTAAAAAAAAGATCTTCTTTTCAGTATCATACCTGTAGAGAAAGTCTAAGCTTCTCAAAGTCCTCCTCTAGAAGGATCTTCTGTTGCTCGTGAGCTTTCCTTAAGTCTATGTGCAGATTTAGAAGGATGATAAAAGAAGAGAGCTGGTGTGACTCCCTGCAGTGCTTGCATCATATTGTGTTTTTTTTTTTATTAAACAAACCCCACATTCATACCTCTCATAGTACGGGCGTGCTCTTCATGGAGTGTTGCCATGGTGATGTTGTGCATGTCTCTGAGTTCCTGAATGGCTGCCTGATGGCTGACTGTCATCTCTTCGATCTAACGCAGTGTACACGTGCACGTTAAAGCCAGCTAATAACAGAAACAAACCAGTCACCTCCCACCGATGCCTTTCTCCTACCTGCTCCTGCTGTTGAGTCCTACACTCCTCCATCTCTGACCGATGCTCCGCCTTCAGGTGCTCCGCCTCTGCTGAGTGACACTTCCTGAGTCCTTCCTCCACAGCAGCCAGCTCTGCCTCCTGTTGCAGCTGCAGCTCCTGCAGCTCTCGCTCAAACGCCACCTCCAGCGCTGCCTTCTCTCTCTGGAGTCTCTCCCAGCGCACTGAGTTTGAGGCTGTGCATGAAGTACATCTAGTCATCTAGTTATGCGATGAGGACACTAGCAGCTATAGAAAGCTTAAAACCAACATTTCTATTTGGAAATCATTAATGCAAGTCGTTTTATGTTGAAATATAAAATGTAAAAATAAAAATATCTGCCTTTTACACTGATTACACCTTTACAATTCACTGTATGAACAGCCCAGGTGTGAATAATAGGTAGTTATAATGGTCTAGTGATTCTAACTAGAATACATTAACTGTGCTTTAGTTAATGTAACAGCCGTACATTACTTTAAGTGATTTGATTTTTACCCATTTCCTCTCTGATCTTTTGCATTTCCAAAGACAACTTCCTTTGATTTTCTTCTGCGGTTTCATTCTGAAAAACAAAAATGAACGTCATTGTTGACACAGTGCACAGCCCAAGTACAAATCAACTGGAATTCTTAAACTCAAATGACCTCAGACTGGCCTTGAATTTGGCCAAAGAGAATAATAAAAGTTTAAATAATGAACAGAAGGCCAATAGTCTATCTTTGAAATGATTTAATTATGGATTTACTGGCCTTTTAACTACAAAAAACTTGTTGACACTGGGTTTGTTTGGCATTTTAGCTGCAGTACTGACTGCTTTAGTGACATTTAAAAGATTTGACAGAAAAATAAACATTGTAAGAACCTGTTAAATAATCTGAATTTAGTAAAGTAGAAAAAAGTCTAGCTCATGCCCTAAATTGAGTATTACTGCTTTGTACAATTCACTTACTAGGATGTTATTTGTGAGGCTACAGGTAAGGTTGATGGGTATATTAACAGATGCGTTTTTCATTCATTAACCAACGTAGTGGACAGCATGCTTTGATTTGAAATGTACCCAAAAATCCACACTGCCACAAACAGCTCTTAATCTTTACCTTAAATAGCAGTAAGGGATTTTTTTTTACTGCCAGAAAAAAAAATTCTGTTGCTAATCAGAAGCTTTCCAGATGTTATTGCACTGATTAAAGCCTCAAACCATATCAGAGCCCTGACTGTGGTTCACAGATGGCTGTAGACATTCACTTTACTTCTCTCATACATGATGACGATGATTCAAACCAAAAGTTTCAAATTTGCATTTTCTTGTTGGTGCGAAAATACTCTTTTATGTCAGATTATGTTGTCTTTAGTAATTTTGGTAGGCTCTGCTTGAGAAAAGGGAAACATATGTGCGTTTGTGACACATAACAAAGTGCCCAAAGACACAATTTCAAATAGTTTTTTTGCTAAGTTGTGTATTATGTTTAGACACCACACTAGTTTAGGTGTTTTTTTGTGTGTGAATGATTCATAGGTTAATGTTAAGTGTCTTAAACAAAAGGCCATTCATCAGAAAATGGTCGGGTTCACGTACAGGACTGAAAATGAGTGAAAAAGCAGCCAATGATGCCAAAGACCTTCAGAAACCCTACCTACCGCTTAACACCACTTTAAAAAAGTACAAGAAAGTCTGGCTTATACAGAACTGTTTACACAGTATTATATACAATGCTCTAGCTGTAGTTTTTGACTGATGCCAGCAGAGGGAGCTCAAATCCACTCAAAAGTCACACTTGTACTTTCCCTGTCTTGAATATCTGCAGTGTGGACCTGTGATTGCAGCACTCAGACAATGACCATAAAGAAGTCAGACAGTCCCCCGACAGTTTGGCACTGGTATTACTACCACAGCACCTCAGAGGTGAAATCATCCCATTAGACAGAGAACTGGATGAAACCAGATCAGTGACACACTGAACTCTGGTAGACCCTTTCCACAGTCACACTGTTCAAACTGTTTGTCATCCAGCATGTCATTGACCATGCTGTGAACACTTCATGCTGTTAAATACTGCATGTGCCCTTAAATTCACGCGTGTGCACTGTGTGCACGTGTGTCATACATATTAGGCTTGGTGTAAACACTAAGACTGCGGTATTATGTTGTAAATCTGCATGGGATGGCAGGTGAACCTTTAAGCCTTAATATGGTGATTACAGTAATACTGTGCACAGTATCATTCCAGTTCGCTACCTTGAGGCAATAATGCTGAGTGGTGACTATGAAAGCTTCTAGACCCAGCGAAGTCTTCTTCAGTTCATCTCTAAGAGCTTTCAGCTGCCTCTCCTGCTGTTCGCAGCGTCCCTGCAGCCTCTGAACCTGAAAAGCGACACAGAATAATACCAGAATGAACAGCCCAAACGGTGCTGCAGAGTTTCTCAGTTACCCACCTCTTCTCTTTGCTTTTCTTTTTCTCTCTCCTCCGCTTGCCTCTGTTTCTCTTTCTGTTGAGCCTCCTCTTTCTCTCTCTGCAGGTTCTCCTGCTGTTCTTGCTGTAGCCTCAGGGGGGCCACGCGGCGAGGGGAACCAGAGGGAGCTGAGCCCCGGACTGCTGCTGCACGCAACAAAGACAATCAAATAAGGTTAGAATGAGCGTGTGTGTGTGTGTATGTGTGTGTGTGTCTGTGTGTTTTAAGGAAACTAACAAGACATTAGGGACTCACAAATGTATCAACTGAACATCAGCCAATTAAACATATATACCGAAGTTTATCTGTTCTGTCACATCAGTTTTAGTGTTGAATGACAGTGACAAAAAGGAGAGGCACTTTTAAAACAGTTCAGTAGTTTCCCAGCATAAAGAGGTAACAAACAGGAAGTAAATACATGAAACCAAAAAAATATCCTTAATGGAATCTGGCAATTTTAAACATCAAAATTCAACTGGTGAATCAGTGATCGCATTTTCAGGATAAATGGTAGTAATTTAATTAAATCTATTTTTTAATACAGTCTTCAGGTAGTTTCTCATAATGAACCATTTAAACTCATGATAAATGTGTAAACTTCTCTCATATAACGATTTAACACCACGATTATGCTAACGTGGGTGTTTTATTTACAACATGCATATGTAAAGAAACATTTGGGCACATCAAAGTAACGGTGTCTGAAGGGGCACAATCATTAAATCATAGCTGACACACAAGCAAGGCGATTAACCCTTGCGCCACCTTGTTACAGTGCGAGTGTGTGTATACCATAAAATTTACTCTATATTAGCAACAGACTCACAAACCAGCCTGTAGGTGGAAATGTGCTTGCACACAAAATAAAATCACAGCAGAACACCAAATCACCTGCCTCAACGTTATAATTCAGGCCTGCTGGAGCATGGGGAGTGGTCTCCATGGCAACACGAGGCTGGGCTTGGGGAGCAGGGTCCCAGGTAATGAGTGCAAAATTGTTTGGAGGGAGGTGGGGGTGCGGAGGGTAAAATACAAAAAAAAAGAAAGAAAAAAAGAGCAACGAACGGATAGAGCGGAATAGCTGCAGATGAACTGAATAACTGTCTTGGTGATTGATGTCTATAACCCGTTTAACCAAATATAACCAAAGGGCTTTGGGTAGAAATGTAACACATTAGTAGGAGTAGCTCTCTGAAAAAATGACAGAAATAAAGACCAAAAGGTAAAAAACTGCAGAGATGTTTTGATGTCATCTGTTAAAAAAATGCAAGCGTCAGCAATTGTTCCAGAGCTCCATCTATCTCAATGTCCTTTCTTTGCCTTGAAGCCTTATTAGGAATCCCTTTCCCTTATTTTCAGCAAATGCTCTCTGCCTCTTTTTCAGGCACATGTGCACAAGCATGCATGTGCACACACCTAGACATGTGCAGGTTCTAGTTGAAAGGTTAGAGAGAGGATACTGAATACTAAATGAGCCTATATGGATGAGTGTGAAGGCAGCATGCAGATGAGAGCGGAGAGGTGGATGGATGAGAAATAATGATGCAAGAAACAATGAGAAAAGGTAATGGCAAATCTTGCGGAGAGCATAGATGGAAGTGTTTGTCTGTGTGTTTTTAGGGTGTTCTTAAAGATATCAAGGCCGAGATATTCACGAGGTGAATATCAGTTTCACTTTCTCTCGCTAGCATCTTGCTGGGATCGTGTCCAGAGCAACTTCAAGGTGGAACAACAGTGTGCAAATTTCAGTAAACAAGAGCAAAATCAATGATGCTGGGAATTTGAAAGAAGAAAAATGCTTTCATTTTGGGACCGTGTAGGAGTAGACGAGGTCCGAGAAAGTAGCAGTAAAGACAAAGGTGAACAGCAGCACCAAAGTGAGAAAATAAGTGGCCTGAGGAGATGTGTTTGACTCTGCTAGGAAACATCTGGATTCTCTCCGCAATCCCAAAAGAAAATTACTCTGCTCTTTCCAGACCACATGGATGAAACCACAACATAGAAGAAATTGTTAAATATCACAAATCTCTACCTCAAACTGTTTAGAACCACATCTGGGTATTAGAAATATTTGGGGGGCGGGACACCCCAGAGCAGAGTGAGGTGGAGCTATACAATACGTGTCTTATTGATCAGGATGAATAGTGTACAATTAGTCAGCCACCGGGATTCTGGCACAGGCTTTTTTAATTACATACAATTTGACTTGCCATCGTAGGACAAGCACAGGTGTCTATATTACCATCAATAGTTTTCTGCCCCTGTGTGCGAGTCAAACTGTTCGATTTCTAGCACCTCTGTTTTGTATTGTAGACAAAGAAAACCACTATTCCATATATCTACACTTTGCATAATAACAAAGAGGAAAAACTTACCTGGAGACTGAGGTTTGGGAGGAACCACAGCCAGCCTTTTTGGAGAGGACGGGAGAGAACGTGTGACTTCTGAACTCCGCTGAAACTCCTTCCTGCTCACTGTCACAACACAAGGTGTTGATTAGGCTCCGAATATCACACAGTGACATTTGGCTAGTACAGCATGTCAGATATACACACATGAGTGTCAAATCGACTTTGCCTGCCTGCCTCAATCTTTTTTTATTGTACTTTTTTCCATTTCTTGGCTGATTTTCCTCCTCTCCTAACTTTTTTCCAATCTTTCCAGTTACCCCTTCTGCTTTCATCTCCAGCTACATCCCCCCTGCTGTGTAGTATAACTATGTCCCACAGGATTGCGGGTCAAAAAGAAGCTGAGCAGATGTGCTAAAAATCCTCCTTCGTCTATGTGACACTATTGCACTTTGTAGTCAAGACAGGAAACAATTAGGAACTCCCAATGATTTATTAATATTATTTCAACCCTCAAAAACATTCTCCTGCGTTTCACATTGAATCTTTTGCAGAATAGTGAATGTAAGAACAAGTGGCTGGATTTGAAACAAGTACACGGGAGCTCGAAATGTAGAAAATTGGGGCGAAAAATTCTAAGTGGAGGAGAAAAAAGAGGTGACGCAAATAAAGAAGTAGGAAGGAAGGAAGTTTCAAGAGGTTAGCAGGGAGACTGGTGTGAAGAAGGCAGGAGAGTGGGAGCGAGACCTTGAAAAGAAACTAATTAGACCTGTTACGGGAAAGAAGCCTCTGATCCTGAACAAATCCCCATATAACCCTGGAGGTTTCTTTTGCTCTGCAGCAACACTGTGTGTGCGGTGTTCAGTGTGCATGTTTTGGTAAAATCATGCAAATGTGGCTCTCAGAGGGAATCTTTATTGCCACACACTGTCACATCACATCACCGTACTGACTCGAACACACAGTGAGGCTTTGTAGAATCTGAATTTAAATCTGGATGGGCTACTTGAAAATAAAAGGTCAGCAGATGCTTGTGATGTGAAGCTGTTTAGGATAGCACAGCTACATTTCCCATTGCCTACACGGAACACCATGCTTGTATGAGCACCTTTTCCAAACAAGTAGAACATGTTCAGATGACGATACAGATATTTTTTACATGAAATAACCGTTGTTATTTTTTACAGGCTGAAGCAGAAATACACGTGCTCATGACATGTTACTTCAGTTTTTTTGCTGCTAAAAGTGTTTCTACAAGTTACTTAATCATGGGGGTGTATTTAGTTTTTCCACATACAGTTTCTGCATTTCTGTCAGGGTCCTGGGTCTGAGCGACCCAGGATCCCTGGGCAGTCATGGACTTGTGATATTATATGTATTTTTGGTGTTGCTGCCCCTCTTCTCCATGTTTGTAGATATGAGTGTGTGTGTGGGTGTGTGTATGGGTGCAGGTGTGTCTGAACACTTGTTTACAGGCGCCTTCAGGCCTGGTGGGTGTGGCCCTGCTAGGGGACTGGCCACACCCAAGCCACACACCTGCTGCTGATCACGGCTCGTCGGGGGAGCTACTTAGGAGAGTCTTGGAGCTCCCACCGATGTGGGATCATTGAGTTAGACTCCCAAGTCAGTGTTACTCCAGGAAGTACTGATCGTGTTTGCCCGCGGGGGTCAGTGTCTAACGGCTGCTTCCATTGTTTTCCCTGCAGGAGGAGCATGGAGAGGAAGGACAGCACGCACAGGGTGTGCACAGTCACGACAGCGGGGCGCACGAACACGGACGCCACTGGAAGACACACGCGGGAGTCTTGGGGAGCACGGGGATTAATTGTGCATCAGTATTTACCGCACTGTAAATAAACGCACAGTCTACACACAGAGCTCCGCGCTTGGGTCCTCACTCCCTACATCCCCACGGTCTGCCAGCCAGACCGTGACAATTTCGGCTTGATTTTTGGTAAATAAATAATAAATAATGAAACACTGCATGTGTTGGTGCTCATCTGAGGTTCTATTTACCTCATTGTGGGACCTGATGCATAAAACCTTAGAATTCAAAGATGGTGTACCTTCTGTTTTATTGCCATGACTGTACATATGAGTCTGTACAACCCTATAGAGAGCCAAAAAAAGCCTTAATGCAACGCTAATATAAAAAAAGGGTATGAGTCAGGTTGCCAGGAACTTTCTACATCAATAATTCATAACACACTCTGTATCAGCTCAGGGCAGACAGGGTGAAGGATATTTTCTCATCCCCACAACACCGTCTGCATCCCTGATAAGAACCTGTTGGCAACAATAGCGATGTCTGCATTGTTTTGTCTCAAATGTATTTTGCTTATGTCACAGAAGAGAACATGTAGCTCTGTGTCATCTATTCAAGCAGAAGCAGGACATTTTTATAACATCATATAAATGTGGCAGAGTGAAGTGCGATACTATGGAGCGCCTGGTGTTACTTCATGTATGATAATACAAATGCATTTGAAAAAGAATATTGCTGCTGTCAATTCCATCCTCTTATTCCTGGTGGCACTCGATTGGATATGCTGCATAGTGTGCCTCCTCTAATGTGGATTTCTCATGATATTTTTAATTATTTTAACATATGTGCACAATACGTGCCTGTAAACCACATATGTGACCACAGCGTGAGACAATAGGACACAATCTGTTACTGGAAACATGCATCTCTCTCTTTTGCACACATCCATAGAGAACAAATGTGCATGTAAAATATATATTTCCTACATTTACTACACAGAGCTTATGGGTTTCGACTGATGTGTGGTAGTGCAGAAATGTTAGCTGTGCCAAATCACAGAAAAAACAAAAAAATGCTTTCAGTTTTATCAAACCAAGACTCTGTGCGCTGTTCCAGGAAAACTACTGACCTCCAGGGGAGCTTCTTGACTGGGGTGGCAGGTAGCGTCGGGGCAGTGCCGGAGTGGAGGGGGGCTGGAGGCTGTTGCTGCGACATTGTGCCCCTCTCTGGTGATCTGTTGACGCAGTGCCAGTTGTCACTCTATGAAGAGGAGGCTCCTCACTCACACTCAGACCTAGAATACAAAAAAAACAAAAACCAACTCATTACCTTCAGAGTTTTCTGCCCTATTTTCTGTATTTCACATCTCTTGCGATCACATATTATTCCTATAACTGGACAGGGTTATATTCTGACTGAATTTAGGGTCACTGGACCGGGAAATGGTTTCTAACCTCAGGGTCTCACTGCTGCTGCCCCCAATTTCTTGTCCGTTAACCTGGGACATACACTTGTCTTTCATATACCCACACAATCTCAAACACACACACATACAGGGATTTGTTTACACAGGGAAACATCGACAGGCATACAATACTTGGAACATGTATACTTGCAGTGATTACTGCTCTTCCTGACTCTTAATGGAGCTCTAATCTATTGAAAAACTGACAGATAGTTTACACACTCTCTCTCGCACGGCATAAATCCTGCTCATCTCCCCGTTCCTGATCAATAGTGACACAAGAGATTACCGGCATTTCTCAAGCTTCAAAATTTTTCCATCAAACAGGGATTAAGAATTGGTTTTAAAGCTGATCGAAAGAAGCTATGAAATTATCATTAAGCCATTTAGCACAACTTGTACCTCACTGTAACGCAAGTTGGTTGCTTAACAACACAGGAAAAAAATCCTGTTTGAATGTATCTATCAATACTTTCCTTTGACCAGCCGCAAGCCTATAGTGACTGCAAACTTACTTTGCTCTTTGATGCATGAATATTGTGCAAATATAAAAACAGCAATATTATATGTAATATTCCAGAAGCAGGAAACAACCTGGACAGGTCACCAGTCCATCACTGCAAACTCTCACATCCACCCCTACAGCCAATTTAGAGTCACCAGTTAACCTTACTAGCATGTCTTATTGTTCACTGATTTGTCAGCACACAGTTGACATATGTTGCATTCCCCAAGCTTCCATATTATCCCAGAGCTCCTCTGGGAGTTCATTACTAAGGCTGCTGACAGTCTGACAGCATTTCTTTCTCATTAACCAGCTGAAGATATGGTCAGTTTATCTCATTCAAATCTAATCTTGGAGAGAGGAGTGGACTACGTTCACAGAGCTCTGTGGCTCAACCTGTCAGCATCCTTTATATTAGAGGTTTAAAAGATGAAAACCTAGCCTAGAACATTTAAACTGAGTTGACATAGATCAGTTGGCTGGCTGATATAAACAGAGATGAGCTCATTCGTCAGAGGTCAAATATGGACAAATGAACTCCCGGAGCACAGAGAGGAAGAGAAAACGATGATGTGGGGAATACAAAACTGGGGAATGCTGTGAAAGAGAAGATGGCGACTATTTTGAGGGCTTAGAGAAGGAGAAAAGGGGGGATGCATTTCATTATCAAGCTGATATGCATCACTTATTGGCTAATTGCCAGCTGATGATGGATAACAGAGAAAGAAAGAGGGAAAAGGCTGGATGCATGGAATTAGGAGGAAGGCAACAAAAGGATATAAAAAGACCTACAAGGAGCAATAATTGGTGCTGCAATGGAGCCGGCAGCAAGCTTAGTATTTTACAGAGACGGATGAAAAATAGCAAAGAAATGAAAAAGGGACCATGAATAAGAGGAAACAGCTGGGAACAAAAGACAGCAGGCTTTTGTTCTCAGCGGGAGGCCATTTTATTGGATGGGTTTGTTCCTCATAGCTAAACCAAGACCAGCAGAACTGACCTGGCTTTTTGGTTTTCACTGGTATTCACTGGCAAAAACGACATTTTAATTTGAAAGTGAAATAGTCAAATGCTTCGTTCTCACTGCGACATGAACTCTTTTGGTGTTTTTCACATTCACATTTATAGCACGGAACTGATCAAGCCCATTCACGTTGAAAGTAACCCAGGGGGAATGCATCCAGGTGCAAACATGCATACGCAGGCGCTGATGTAGGAGCTTGCAGTGCAGCTTGCAGTGCTGACATGGCAAATCAATAGCCCCCCTTTTTTTCCTGAAAAACACCTACCACCCAACAAAAAGGCGAATGATGTATTATGTATTATATGAAAAGAAGAACCATGCGGTAACAGATTCTTTGAGATATTTGTAAGATAACTAATGAAGCAGGTAAAGGGGTTACATTGGTCCTGTTTTAAGTCAGGGCAGCACGGTGGTGGTTAGCACTGTTGCCTCACACCAAGAAGATCGTGACTTTGATTTCACCATATTTCCTTCATGTCCTTTCCTTCACCAGCTCTCTCCCAAAGACAAATAACCTAGTTGGGTTAGGTTAACTGCTGATTCTAAATTGTCATAGGTGTGAATGTGAGAGCATATTGTTGTCTGTCTCTCTGCGTTAGCCCTGCAACAGACTGGCGACCTGTCCAGGGTGTACTCTGCCGTTCATCACATGTTAACTGGGATAGGCTCCTGCGACCCTGATAAGAACAAGTGGAAGAGTATAGATGTTTTAAGTTGTGGTTTGTGAGCATTTCTCGTTAATACCTACTGAGCTGGAGGTACTCGTGTCCTGTATACTGTATAAATAGATGAAGCAGCCTCACAGTGCGCAAATATTTCATTTAAAATCACTACACTCAAACTTGTACTTGAAGAACAAAAGAAGTACAAAAAGTATTCATGTTGACACAATGAACAGATATCATCGTTTCCCTGTTAATATTATTATGTTTAACTTTAAGTTAATGTTAATTAATGCGCTTTCTTTGCGTTTTAATCAATAAATCCATTCCTTTATTTTATCTCACTTTTTTTTGTTTAACAACAAAAGTACAAATACCTTAAGACAGAGATTACACCTTGCGCCTTAAAATGACTGAGTTTAAGTCATTAAAAGAAATAATAATTAAATAATATTTTTATTTTATTTTTAATAATAATTAGAAGAAATAATCAGAAAAACAAACAGCAAGAAATTAATTCACAAAGTTAAAAGTAACAGATCCAGGTTTGCTTGCACGCTGCTTTTGTAGTGTGATTTAAAACAAACTATAAGTGATGAGTAATGTAAGTCAGTGTGTAAACCTACTGAAAATTTTTTCCATTTATACACCAACTTTTAAGCCTAACCCTAATATTAACTTTTTAAACTTTTTTTTAATTAGACCACATGTTCTCAGAGACAGATGTCAGTTTCCTTTAACACTGTTCAGTGCGAAAGACAGCGTGTGTAATGAAGCTTGAAACTCATATTCATCAGAGGCCATAATTTGTTCTGCTTATTAATGGCTTCCTGCTGATTCCTTCCTTCAGCTGGTTTTAAAGGTGGAATAAATGAAATTCAGAACAACTGTCAAAAGAAAAAAAAATCTAGCCACATAAGGAAGGGAATTTGACTCCATCGACTCTATCCAGTATTTGTAGATGAACCAGTAAAAGAAAATTTGGAAGAAAAGCTATCTAAATAAAATCACATTAATAATATTAAATATTAAAAACTGGTCAACAAACAGATTAACTTGAATACTGGGTTTCCAAAGCATGCTAACAGAGTAAGATGAATAAAACATAGAATAAGATACAGATTTGATATTCAATATTCAGGTTACATTAATCGTTTTAATTGAAAGTGCAACCTGGAATTGACAAAGGAGGTTGATTGGTTCAAAATTAGAAAGTGTGGCTTTAAATATGCTCCAAACTGAAATTTATCTCAAGCTACATTAACTTAAAACTTTAAGTTAAGATTGTCACCAAATGTCTTCTCATGGTAACTAAAAAACAGTTTGCAAACGCACGGAATTGTACATCCCACAATTCTCAGTTTTATATCAGGGAATAAAACGCTACAATCATGTGTGATGTTCTTGAAAGTCATGGTAAGGTTATATCTGAATATATAAATATCAAATTAATAACCCCACAGAGCAAAGGCATGGGTTGTAGACAGTCGAATTAAATGATAACACAGGAGCTGACGGCAGCAGCCTCGGGCCTCCTTTCCTCTCTTAGGACACAGATGCCAAGAGATTAAAAGTTCATTCCAGCTAAAAGGACAGCGTTTCTCCTCTCATGGTCAACAAGAGAGAGATGCTCCTCTATGATAAGGAGCACTGACTGAAAGCAGTCAAATGGTAATTTAAAGTTCAGTCTTAAGAAATGATCTCAGAGTTAGACTGGAGGAAAAGCATTTTCTCTTGATTAACCTCCTAAGACCCGAACTCTTCCAGAGGATGCATTTTTAATTTCTCTTTGACATTTGGGCATATTGGGGCCCGATGAATGTAAAAACAAAGAATTATCAAATGTTTTTTTTTTTACCTGCTTTTTGTTTCTAAGAAAAATGAGAGCCACAAATGAAGATATTTGTTAGAATTTTGATAGAACAGTGGCAGTATAATGTCCTCGTAAGTGGATATCAGGCCCTTGTAGAGCATAAGTGAGTATTTTGGTCTAAATAAAATGTGATGTCCACATATGTGGACGCAGGGTCCTAGAAGGTTAAATATAACACTGCTGTTAGGCTCTTGATCAGTCTTGAAGAAAGTAGATTTCTGAACATTCAAAGCAGGAGAGAATAAGCGAAAGATTTAGGATGGAGAGAGGAGGCAGTAGAAGGAGACCATCTGTTAACCACAGTCTGGGTTCAAAGTGACAGCCAGAATCATCCCTGCTGAAGTGTTCTTAAGCCGAGCCATTTGCTCTGCATTTCTTTCAGCTTCTGGTCACAAGCTTGGACAAAAACAGTCATTTCACTCACTGAGGCAACATCACGAGAAGTGAGCACAGGCAGTCAGCACTATTTCAGCAGTATTCAGACTCTGTCTCCAGGCACTAAGCCTTTTACAGAATAAGTTAATGAAAATGCATTTACCACCATGGTGCTGCTACACCCGCCTGTTAGTTATTGACACTTTTTGGGATAATATCAAGCTCCCTGTTTAGGTTTCTGAAAGAACAAAGCAAAAAAATAAATATTCATTTATTAATTTTACAAGCTTACATTTTTCAGCCATGAAATTACATATAACAAGTGTGACGACATTATTTATGTGTCTATAAAAGAGGTTGCCTTTGAGGCTGTGAAATAAAAAATATAATAAAAAGGCAAAAACTAGTAAATAAAAAACAGGAAAAGAAACGATACTGGCTGACAACATGAAACTTTCTAATAAAACTCAAACAAAACTTAACTTGTGTTAGCAGCTATTTTGTTATTCCAAAATCTTTTCAAAAATGTTTGACTTCCTGCAATTATCTCATTAAAAAAGATATTTCCTGGAGTTATTTGCTTCTTCTAAGAGATGCATCAGTGAAAAACTAAAATAGCAATAAGAGCTCCTCAGCGGGGAGAGAACGAAGGACAGGGGTGCTGCCTCTTGACTAATATGCATGCATCTTTGTCAGTCTAAAGCATCTTTTAAGCTCATAAAGCTCGATTAACACAGAGCTGGTTGAAATAGAGTGGGAGTTTAGCAGTTAATAAACAGCCCCGTCGAGCCCATCCTCACCGCTAGAGCACTGCCGCTTCAATAAGCCTCTGCCATGTTAGTTTTTTCTCTCCTCTACCACAGAATGCCAGCCATATCTAATTGGCCCATCTAATGTTCTCCTCCACCAGCGTGTGTGTGTGTATGCTTATAAGTGTGTGCGCACATGCACCACAGAAACCATCTGTTCACAGTGAGCGAGCATGAGTCAGAGACTAGATCTGAGCCATGGCATCTGGGGTACGGCATTCACTCTCCTCTCTATGCAGCTCTCCGCATGCCTCGCTTTCCGCTCCTTTTTCCCCCGTCTTCCTTCCTCTCTCCCCTTAGCTCATTTTGACTCATTGAATTTGCTTTCACCGCTGCATCTCCCTTCAGCTCTTCTTCTCCCCTCAGCTCCCTGCTCGCTCCAGCCCGCCCTTCGTTTGATTTCTTACAATATTTTATTATCGCAAGACAAGACAAATAGAGCTGATAATACACAGTTTGTTTTGGCGATTGAGTTTCTGTCATGGAGTCGGTGTTGCTCAAAGGCACAGGCTTAATCAACTGTCTTCTGCTGGAATCTTCTCTCAGCTATGAAACAGAGTCTGTCAATCACAGAGGAATTAACAGCACACACCCCTCTTTCATGTGCGGATGCAAGAGGGGTGTCTTCAGTGCAAAAGCACGCAGACATCCACACACACACACATGAAACATCTTGGGAGATGTCAGCCACTGGGCTAAAGCATGGATTGAATTAATGGCTAATCAATGCCATGTAGAGTAAGCTATGTGCCTCTAGATACTCTACTCTAGCCTCTAGACTAACTCATACATATTTCCATGTATACTTATATACAAACCGCTGATAAGAATCAATTATGGTCAAAGCAGTTTAGCCTAGTATTAGCTTAGTGTGTGAATGTTATGTGTTCCTATGCAGAAAAATGCCCTAATTCCAATTAGCTCTAATAGTATCAAATAATTGCAAATAATTTTCATTAATTTCCCCAGTTTCCTGATGCTGTATGACTCTTTTTTTCATCCCACTGTAATAATAAAGTTGAATGGCTTATAGTTGAACAAGCCATCAGCTATTTTTACTGAAGCTACTATCTACGCTAGTCCTGCACCGTACACACACACACACACACACACACACACACACACACACACACACACACAACCCACTGAGCTGGAGGATGAACTACAACAGTGGGAAGTATAAACTCCAGGGACATTCCTCTAACCCACTTTACTAGTGCCCTGCAATCTTTTCCCAAACGCGTTACTCCTTAATGATTTCTTCTATCAGTACCATCCAGAGCACTAACGGAGTCCGTTTTGCTCGTTGATCAATGGGGAATGCTTCTCTCTGCACAAGTAGGTACTAGGTTGCTGGAGCTCCCCTGACATCCTTGACAGAAGGATGTGAGAATGCATCTGTCAGTCTTTCTGTTCTTTGATCGAAGCTGGAGCGTGGTGAGATGGGGCAAAGATCCCAGAGCAGAGGAGGAAAATCAGGTATTGCAAATCTCTCTCTACAAATGAGTTTGTGCAGAAACACGGACCAGTCTCTCAGAAAGTGCCGTGAGCTATATAAAGATTTCTAAAGGCGTTTTTTGGGGGGTAAAACTGACAATATTTAAAATTCAAATTGAGGAAAGGCTTCGGTTTAAATGAAACGTCAGTCTTCCTGTATTTTGACAGCTTTAATATATTATTGAAAAAACCCATGTTAGCTAAATCTCTGACTAATGTTTGATACAGTTGTGGTCAGATGTTTATATACACAAGTTTGAATTTATTATGGATTTTCTCTAAACCACACAGGGTCAAAAGTATACATACACTCACTTAAACCTTTTAATAAGCATGCCTACTAATGTCTCATTAGTAATCATGACTGACTGCATGGCTGACTTTGGCAGGACTCGTTGGATTGACCAAAGCACACAGAGTCATAGGACGATCTAATATTGAGAACTGTAGATTTACACAAGTTGGGAAGGTCTCTTGGAGTCATTTCTACGCAAATGCAGCTTCCAGCATCATCAGTTCAAACAACTGTGTTTAAGTACAAGTTATTTGCATGTATCACAACTTCGTCAAGGTCTGGAACAAGACACAAATTGTCACCCTGAGGTGAGAAGAAGTGCTTAGGATGTTTGGGAGCAACCCAGAAACTGACAAGGCTGAAGTCTGCAATGAACTGGGAAATGCTGCAACACCTACATTCCTTTACACAGTAAAGCAAGTTTTACATTGCCATGGACAACTGAACCCAACTGAAGTTTGTAGCTGCCCACATAAACAAACCAAATGCTGGAGAACGGTTTTATGGCCAGAGGAGACAAAGATTAAGCTATTTATTTACAAGAACTAGAAGGTATGTTTGAAGGACAAAAGTGAGGCATTCAAATCTAAGAACTGTCATGTGGATTAGAGAAACTCCTAAATACATTTATTGTTGTGGTTTTAAACTCATTATACATATAAATGTATGGCAACTCACCCTAATCTCTTTTTTTTTTTTTTTCTTTTTTTTTCTTCTTCTTATCCCACAACTTAGACATTCACATTATTCACACTCTCATTACACATACATATAGGATCTTGGGGGTGGGCACAATCACGGAGTCCAAATTACCATCAGGGTGTATACCTCACCCCTGGCATCGTTGCCCACCTCTCAATTTTAAATACACTTAGACATTGAGGGCTATCAGGAGGGACCATGCGCTTACCTGCTGCTCCTTGGCAGGTAGCTCCATGCCCTCCTGGGTTTTAAATGCACCTTAGAACACATATGCATCAACACTACAATGAGCGGGTGGAGGGAGGTTTGGAGTCTTCTCCCACCCCCATTCTCTGCGGCCTGCTGGAGCGGGAGGGCTAGGTGGAGTTGGCCGTCCGACTGCGGTCTGGAGTGTGGGGCCTCCCTGCTGCTACGGAGTCGGGGTGGTCTGCCTCCCCCCACCGCAGGGAAAAGGGTAACACCACCTGGGTCTGGGTGCAGTTCCCCCCTCCAGGAGCAAGGGTACCTAGACCCGGTTTGTAGAGTACGCTTGGGGAGTGTGATCGTGTGTACAGCGTCTCTTTATGTCTGTCTCCACGTTGGTTGAGTGTGGAGTGAGTGCATATGAGAGCATGAGGGGGGGAATGGATGTTTGTGTCTGTGTGTGCCTGTATGTCTGTGTCTATATGTCAGGTTGGGTATCAGACGCCACCTCTCTGGGGACACCTCAGGCCCTCCAAGGTTTGGAGGCCTATCTCCACATACCACCACTTCCCCTGCCGGTGGCGGACTCCCTCAGGTGTCGGTGCGTTGGTGGTTCTTTGTGTCTGGGGGTGGGCGTCCAGGTACACACCGGCTCACTCCTTGGCGGCCGCTTATCGGGGCCTGGAGCCTGGGGCTCGCTCGGGCCCCTTCGGGGGTGGGGTGGCCCCGGCCTCTCGGCCTGGGGCTCGGTCACTCAGGCACAGCTGGCGGCCGGCGGAGCTCACGGGCGCGTCACTGCAACTCCCCCTGGCTTCTGCTCCGCGGCTGCTGAGTGAACCCTCATCTGGGACTCTCCTCAGCTCTTACTGGAACAGTGGCGCGGCTGCCCCTCTGTTGGTCTTCCATGGTCTCTTGTGTTCTGGGGGCCTCTGGATGTCTGGAGTTTTGATCTCCTCCATACCTGCTTCACACCCTGGAGGACGGGGCTGTGGCCCCCCCACACTCCCTAGCAGATCGTTACATGGAGAAACCTTTGGAATACAAGCGCGCTGATCCACACAGGTATGCACACGGGTGTTCACTGCTCGTAGACCCAAATTACACCTTTCTTGGCTGCTACTTCGAAGCACATCTGTCCTGCGTGCTGCACAACAACATTGAATATTTAGTATTTACTGCTGTTTACACTTAGCTAGATTAATGCGAGGGTGTTGTGTTTAGTATGTTGCTTTGTTTTTTGTTTTTTTTGTCTTTTTTTGCTTGTTTTCTATTCTTCTCTCAACAGGTGATCCAGGAGATTTTTTATTTTTTTTCTCCCCCCCTTTCTCACTGTCCCTCTCCCCTTCTGTTTTTCCTTTCCTTCCTCTTTCTTTCTCCCTTTCCTATCTCTCACTCATGTCTGTCCCGTCTGTAACATCTGAAAATAAAATATAATAAATAATAAAAACAAAGATCGACCAAATGGACCAATACGGCAATGCCACGATGATCCATTTGGCAAAGTAAATCCATTGGGTATCCTTGTTGGTCTTCAGACAACAATTCTGATGGCTAAAGAAAAAAAAGAAAAAAGAAAAAAAAAACAAAGAAAAAAAAGAAAAAAAAAAGAAAAAAAAAAAACAAAACCTCACCCTAATCTCGCAAAGAGAAGAGCTAGTATGACTGTTAAACTTATCCCCCCAAGAAAGTAAAGTAAAGTAAGACAAAAAGACATCAGACAACCTTGTGCTTGAAGCTCATCAAGTGCTCACACAGCAGGAAAGAAAAAGGAGGATCTGCAGTCAGGGGTTCAAAAAGGGCCCAGAGTTCAAATACTTCACTGATAAAGGCCACAAGCACCACGCAGAGTCAAAAGTGGAAATAAATGTTTCTGCTCTCCCCTTCTGTCTCCCGCACTGCATGCCACGTACAAACACACCAACAGACACACACATAAAACTTAACATCAAAGGACCTTAATCTTCCTCCTCTCACGTCTATCATCCTCTATTCCATTTTAGCTTCACCTTACACTGCAGCCGTTCAACAGCAGGAAGAGGAATATTCTGCTGCAGGCACTACTTTTAACAATTTCTAGTCTTCTCTGTTGTCCTGGCAGGTGCTGCTACACTTTCTGAGTATATTTGATGTATAAAGGTTTAACTGCCTAAGGAGTTTTGACCGACAGGTGATTGGCTACTGCACATTAATACCGAGAGCTTTTTAAATAGACAATGTGCCAGCAAGAAAGATCATGTCACATTGTGTTTGTTCTTCTCTGATTTAGTAGTACAAGTGTGTCATTACAGTATGTGAAAAGCTGCAGTGTGTCCTGATGTAATTAATGAATGTTTGCTCAGCAGAAATATCTTAAATCAAATTTCACTTATGTGCGACATTATTTGAAATATTTTATTTTAAGGAAAAAAACTGTAGAAATGAAGGTTTTATATAAAATGAAGAATGTAAATTGATTACTTTTGGTCATTATCCTATTAGAGCACTTAATTATGAACAAATTTTACCATCTAGGTGTTGATTTGAGGTGAAGGATTTGGAGGTAGTCCTAATTCACTGTTCCATCCACTTTGTGCAATGCACCAGTGCCACGGCGAGAAAACAACCCATTATTTGTTCACTGTGGAAAGTGATGCTGATGAATCAGCAGTTTCCATGGTTGTTACTGAACATCCTAACCAGTTTTCTCCCATCTACGGGTGACAGTTTGGGTGTTCTCCCAGACCTTTGCCAAGTGGTGACATATCCACATAAGTTGTACTTGCAGTTGTTTAAATTGAGGATGCTGAGATGTATAGTTGCTTAGAAATAGCTCCAAAAGACAATAAATATTCATGAATAAAGGATTCTTAAAATCACTGATTTCAGCTTGACACACATACACGTGCCCCCACTCTTAGTCAGTAATAGTGCTATTTCCTTCATCAATACTGTTTTGGAGGAAGGAAGGTTCAGGGTTTCAGTAGTCATCATCATGGGCTCATCGGATTAGAATGAGAATAAGCAGTCATCATTTGCAGGTTTTGTCGTTTTATTGTATAACAGGTAAAGGAAAGAAAGACACACATGGACTGCTCTCTCTAAAAAGGACAAAGTATGATTTAAGTAACTCAAAATGATACATGAACTCAGGAGACTCAAAGAGAAACTCACCTCAGCTGCCGCCCCATGTGGGAGTGAAGAAAGAGTGAGGGGTAGGTGAGTGCAGTCCTTATATAACAAGTGACAGGTGAGTGCAATTAAGGCCAAGCACCACACCCAATCAAAGGTGAGGAAAAGAAACAAGGTGCATCTGGTGAAGTGAATGTGCTGAAAGGTGAGCCTTTACAACAGCCGCCCCCATATTTCTACTGAGAAATATGTTCAAAGGATCAGAGATGCTCCTTTTCACAAAGTGGGGGCAGAGGAATCAGACATGCTACAGGTCTAATATAGGTTCAGGGGGTCGACAATGCAGGCCAGACAGTTCAGGGGGCCGACCATGTAACCAGCGGTGACGGCAAAGCAGGTCCAAATGCCAACCGCGTGGGATGCAGCGGCAGGCCCAGACCTGCAGACCGTTGGGCAGTTTTGCAGGTGCTGGGGGCAATGTACGGGGCTTGGCAGAGGCAGGACCAGGTGATGCAGGAGCAGGCAGCGCCCTGACCACTGGCGGAATGGCAGCCACAGGCGGTGGAACTGGTGATAGTGGCACTGCCGGTGACGACATAGGTACTGCTGATGGTAGAGTATGAGGTGGCTGAATGAATTCAGAGCCATCAGCGGACACAAGGATGTGCTGGAGCGGTTCTCCTGAACCTGAACTGGAAGATGTGAATAAACATTGGGCATGCGTGGAACTGCTCTGGGGTTGGAAGTCTGTGATTGGACCTTGGAGTGTCCATCCTAAGTGGGTTTTGACTGCTGCAGGAGATCCAAATGGTCCATGTCTAACTGGTGCAATAGGCGTAATAAGGTGGGTATGATCAGAGCCTATGAGCAGTAGTGGAACTGCTTTGTTAATGAAGGTTAATGGGATACCTTGAAGATGCTTGTATCTCCGTTGAAGAGAGGATACGGGGTAGGTGTGGTCTGAAAGTGCTAAGTGACTTGTAGCGAAGGCATTGTTAATTGTGTAAGTTTTCTCTGGATGTGCGATGGGAGAAATCTGGAAACTTACACAAGAACCTTGAATGGTTTCAACTTCTTGATGGACAGTTCTGAGTGATAATTTTTCAGCTTTCCCAGTTAGGTGGAGATGCTTAGCTGCAGATGTCAGAAGCATGGTACGTTGGGAGCCATCGTCAAGTATTGCATATGTTTCCAGGGTTCTTTTGCCATTACGCAGGAGCACTTTCACAACCTTTAAAAGGACACTAGGGCGATCGCTAGGTCTATCAAAGTACAGTGTCCTCACTACAGGATTAGTTTCAGTTCTAGGTCTCTGATTCACCTCACATAGGATCTGTAGATGTCTTTCCATGCAGGTGGCACATGCTTTCCTCAGATCACACTTCGCAGCCTGATGAGTTCTAGCACAACGCCAGCACCGTTTGTTTCTCCTTATCCAGTTTATTTTCTCATCCTTTGTCTTGTTAATGAACTCGGGGCACTTGCTAATGTGGTGTTCAGGTGAGCAGCAATATGCACATCTTGCCTTAGTCATTATGATGGGTTGTGCTGCCTGTACAGGATCGGATGCATTTGTCCCATGTAATATTGTTGTGAGTGGAGAGGTGTACTTATGGGCAGGTCGTGGCTGGTTAAAGGATGAAACAGGACTGTCCTTTCTTGGTTGACACTTGAATTCAATTTGCAACCAGGATGAGAACAAAGGTAAGTCATACATCGTATCTCCTTGTTCCCTGTAAATATGCCGTTTGAAGCGACTGGAATGCTCTGCGGGCAACTTTTCAAGTAGGCGATCGACATGGGAGCCACAATTTAGTTCTGTCCGTCCTTGATCACCCATAGTGCTAAGCAAACCAACTAAAGCTTGTACACGAAGAGCAAAATTATCCAGAGTCCGACCATCACCTGCTCTGATAGGAGGAAGCTCCAGTATATTCCGTAGCTCTTTCAATGCTAGCTGTCTTGGTTGCCCATAACGCTCATCAAGAGCTTTGATGGCTTGAGTGTATGGGTCAGGAGCATAGGAAAAGGAAATAGCTAACCGTTTAGCTTGGTCTACTTTCAGATGATCAAGAAGGACATGATATTTGAAATGCTCTGTGTCATGAGGGTCAAGCAGGTTAGTAAGGGCCATTCGTAACAGCCTATACTGGATTTCATCTTCTCTGGTAAGGTCTGGGAAAGAAGGACCCTCAAGTTTATACACGTGTTCTAGTGCTAACAGGGTGACTAGAACTAGCAGTGATGGGTACTGAAGGGTTTTGTGCATGCAAACCATCAGATGTAGCTGGTTGCTGCTTTACAGGAGGGTGCTGCCTTGGTTCCGGAATGCAAACGAGAGGTTGAGCAGGGTCTTCATCTAGAGGAACAGCAGGTTGAACACATGAAATCTGGTGGGGACCTTGCAGTGGTGTGGCCAGGAAATTAAAAGGAGTCTCATCTGGTGTAGGAAAAACTGGTCTAGGCAAACCACTTGAAGGAACTGCAGCATCTAATATTGTTGAATTAGGGAAAGAAGGGCTAGCAGCCAGAACTGCACCAGAGTGACGGCTAACCTGGGGGGGCTGAGAGTGTGATTGACATGTTGCTGGATCAATCACTGGGAACTGCTCATGTTGCTGATGTGTTTGGGGAATGGCTTGTAAACCGCAAACAGAGGATTTGCTTTCATCAGAGACAGTGTGAATTGAAGATCTGGAGGAACTGTGAGAATGGGGAGGAGATAACTGAATCATGAATTGCCTAATCTCCCTCATTGTCATCAGGAGTTCCCTCATCACCTCATCTTGATTGGTGGGTAAAGGAGCAGGGGATGTCTCTGGTTGTCTTTCTGACTCTCCGACAGGATCCTGCAGCCCATGTGTGTCTTTGTCACTATGTTGGCATTCTGTTTGACTCTCTGTCTCACATCTAGCTCTTCTAGCTCCAGGATACTGAACGTCATACTGCTGCAGGTAGGCAGGAGGTCGACTATCACGAATGGATCTTCTCAAACCTTCAGTCAATGGCTGCTTTGAATCCATGACGCTAATACCACTCCGGCTCGGAGGACCATGTTTTGGAGGAAGGAAGGTTCAGGGTTTCAGTAGTCATCATCATGGGCTCATCGGATTAGAATGAGAATAAGCAGTCATCATTTGCAGGTTTTGTCGTTTTATTGTATAACAGGTAAAGGAAAGAAAGACACACATGGACTGCTCTCTCTAAAAAGGACAAAGTATGATTTAAGTAACTCAAAATGATACATGAACTCAGGAGACTCAAAGAGAAACTCACCTCAGCTGCCGCCCCATGTGGGAGTGAAGAAAGAGTGAGGGGTAGGTGAGTGCAGTCCTTATATAACAAGTGACAGGTGAGTGCAATTAAGGCCAAGCACCACACCCAATCAAAGGTGAGGAAAAGAAACAAGGTGCATCTGGTGAAGTGAATGTGCTGAAAGGTGAGCCTTTACAACAAATACGTACAAAGTTTAAAACAATAAAAACATTTTTTTCTCCTGAAGCACATAGGCTTTTCAAAAAATAAAACCTCCCTATTTATGCAGCTTTGTTTAAAAAAAAAGAAGAAAAAGATAAACACATTCTGCTTTGGAAACCCAGAGGGATTCCTCTTTTCCCTGTTGCACTGCAGAGAGCCGTTCCCTCAGTACTGCACAGTTTGTGTTCACTTTTTAACCAATGGCAAAGAAAAGACAAGGATAAAAAAAAAGGATGAGCACAAGGGGGGAAATGAGGGAAAGGAGCGATGACATAACAGGGGGCCTGATGTGCGTGAGAGCGAGGCGCTTACGTCAACTGTAACTGGGAGAGGAAGAGCAAGCATTTCCTATGTAGGTCACATTAAATACACATGCAGCCATCACAAAATTCAGCCAACTATCTAACCAGTCTGCCAAGCAGCACTGGGATCACAACTGTAAATTCTTCCAGGCCCCTGCTACTGTGAAAATGAAAACTATTCACACAAGCATTGCTGTTATCTCTGCTAATGCTGACAGAATCTGCAGCACAGACCCAGTTACAGTAAGAGCCTGTAAAATTACTGGTAAGTCTGGGTAACGATGATGTGTGCTGTGTCGTTTTGACAAACCTCTAAGCGTAAGAATGGAAAGACCAACGTGGCCTGTGCACAAACCTATTGATGATAAAACACTAATGCGAATTGACAGCTACACACTGCACTGCTAGTGACTATAATCTGATTTTTCTTTGGTGTCCTCGTGTGTTATGGAAGATGTGCTTCTTGAATCTGTGTCTCTGCACACGATAATTACGTTGATATTGTGTGTGAAAATTCAGAGTGAAGGATAAATTGCAGGAGGGGTGGAACTCAAAGAGAAAGCAAACCCTAACATAATGCATGTGGGTGGGGGCTGTTTATGCAAACTATATTCATCAGGGAAAACACAGTGGAAGGCAACAAAAGCGCTTAAGTGCTTATCACTCTTAATGTATCATAATGTGGTGATAAAGTCGGCATTAAAGTTAACAGGCAGGCATTCGCGTGACGTGAACGTGGCATCATAGAAAAGCAGACGCGTGCATGGAAGGGCCTCTATCTGACGCGTGGTAATGGTGGTGTCAACAGATTTGAGCTGACTCACGGTGAGCTGTTCTGCAGGGGTCACTCTGTGTGCTGTCAGCAGAATGGGCCGAGGAGACAGAGGACACGCTGGAGCTCCGGACGAAGCCAAATGCTGCCAGGCGGCCCGCGGGCAGGCGGCTGGAGCTGAAACCTGGGGGGCGAAGACCCGACTGACTTGCTTTGGGAAGCAGAGACCTGCAGGCCGCTGCAGCCTGGGGCTGGGCTGCTGCTGTCGTAGTAGCGGGTGGGGTGGCAGCCTGGTCATCTGAGAATCAAGCATAAATCATGTTATCTCATGTGTATTACTGAGAATTCTAAAAAACGAATCAAGACATGCGCAATGAACTGAGAAAAAAAGAACTACTTCACTGCATTTCATCATATCTGGCTCTACTGCATTTATGCTCCTTTTATCTAAGTTGCAACAAATGAATCCTGATATACAGGGAAAGTGATTTTGTGTACAGATGTCTGTGTGTGTGCATGTATGTGTGTGTGTTAGTACTTATTGACTAAACTCATTAGGCAAAATATATACAAGAAGCTCAACAGTTGTGATGTTTATCCCCCTGTGAACCATTCATTATCCTGTGTTGACTAAGCTCTCAGTGGGCACCAGGAAGTTCATCATTCTATGACTATGACTGCTGCGCCAAGTAAATATAATAAGTATACACACAACAACCTGTGAACAGCTGTGTTTGGCTCTGCTGGTGATTGCAGACTGGGCTACTGGCCAGCGGTTTCTCAAATGTCAGCGCTATCATGGTATTCAATGTGACACTCACAGATTAGGTCATTGTTAATATATCTATCTAACCCATAACCTTACTGCCTTATTATCAGTAACCCTTCAAAGTTATCTCGAAGACTAAAAGCAGTCGTTTCCAAACTTGAAAGGTATGGAAGGTAAATTTTAAAAAAGAGAAACTATTGTTATTGAAGGACAAAAGGAAAATGTTTGGAATCAAGGAGAGAAATTGAGGTTAAAAAGGTAATCACAGCCTCATATAGGAAGCTATTGTCAGGGAACGATTGTGAGAAATCCTCTCTTTGCTGTAATCTATGGTTTCCAATGGCAATACAGATGAAATGTGAAGGCATGAACAACAAAGGCTACACACAAATATACACACAATGGGCAGTGGGCAAATCCCCAGGCCATGGATAAAAGCTCCATCTTGGCTGCACTAGCCTGCAGAACAAGGTCTAGATCCTGGGTGGAAGAGGAGCTTTATCCCCTGCTGGCTACAGAGATAAGGTAGGCAGCCCTCATTTCCTCTCCATTTGGCACAGCTGCATGTGCCAGTGCATGCTATGGGGGCAACCACATCGTGAGGACAAGAGAAAGAAAGAAAAACTTTGTGAAGGAGAAATAAAACTCTGTTGGAACAGAGAGGGGAAAACCCGGGAGAAAAATTAAAAAAGCTTCCAGTCTAGCTCCCTTCCAGCATCATCAATGCTGCTGCTCACACTTGTCATGTCCTCCCTCGATCCTTAGCGCCCATCTGTGTGCCATGCGGTCTGTTCATTAGGTTGGAGCTTGCTCCTCTAGAGTGAGAAGGTCAGGATCATTCAAGATAAATGGTCTCATTTCTATTCTATCCTCCCAACCCCCACTCCTCTGTACTCATTCACTCTGAGAGACAACGGAGAGAAGTGAGCTTGGCAATCATCAACTATAGCCTAAATACCACAGCCGCAGACTGCTTGTGAATATAGAAAGCAGTAACCGGTGTCTTTATTCCACACATCTCAAAGTTCTCTGTGATAAAGTCACCATCAAAAAGCTTATATATAAAGGTCCTTTAGGCTATAATTGTTTTCCCTTAGAAAACCCTAAGAGTTTTGCCAATGCTAAAGACGTGAGCAAAACCATATTTCCGTCCACTGCCTTTGAATGAAAGCAAGGACATTAAGTAATTTAGGCCAGAAAAATTCAATGGGATAGGCAGCTGGGAAAGGTGCAACAATCGCCAGTCTTTTAGAGTCAGGTCAAGGTGAGACACAAAAACCTGCACCGATTACCTCCACTGAGTCTGAAATTCCATGTAAATGTAACACCTGAGTTTATTACAACCTCTGCAGCAGAACATGCACAAAGCATCAGGATCACTGCTTTTAGAGTAGATGAGAGTGTCAGCACGAAGAAGCTGTGGTTGCTACAACACATATGAGAAGAAGGTCCTTATTATAAAAACAATACAGTATTTAGACGTATCTATATAGTAATTAAGTAAGTAGTTTGAGTAGCTTGACAGCTACACAATAACTTTATAGCATAACTACTATAATCTGTGTGACACAGAGAGATTTCCTCTTCTCTCACATGTTGTTATTCACAGCGATGAATGAAATAAAGGGGTGGGGGGTAGGGTGGGGGGTTCTAGTTAGTGTTTTCCCAGGAGACTGATGAGAAAAAATGAAAAACTCAAATAATTTCAGCATTTCAGGTGCCGTTTATCCAACCATGCAAAGGGCATGGAGGATTCCAGAAGGAAGATAGTGACATCACTTAAGTGTTAATTGCTTTGTACTTCAAAGGCTTTAGTTCCCAGAGGGCCAAGCGGCATGTAGTTGCTATGCATATGTATTAATAAGGATTATGATAAGGAAGCCCAGCACATCATGAAACTATGCTGATTAACTGTGCATGTTCAGTTTTGGGTATGTATGTATGTATTTTGTGTATATATGTATATATTAAAGTACACATGTAGATGTACAAAATCTCTCCGGATGTTATCAGTTTGTGTCTGCGTTGGCACCCTCAGCTACACAGCAAATCAAACATGCATGGGAGTGATAAATGACACAGCCTGCCAGCAGTGTGCAGGATGATGAGAAAATTTTAGACTCCAATATTGCATTAACAGTTGAGCTGTGACTTAAATCTGAGTTCGGCAGCCAGAGATGCTATCTGAACCCTCAGAATTGGAAATTTTTTGTGCGCGAAGAGGAAAATGTGAGCAAGTAGTTATTTATTTATTTGATTTTGGTGATGGCAGCGTACTGGTGTGGAACGAGTCCCCTCAGAGTGTCTCTAAAAGATTCCCAATCAGATCAAAATTAATCTCAGAGAACGCATTTTAATGAGCTGCCTTCATCTCGGGCCAAGTTGATAAGGGGAGGAAAGGGTCTCAAAACTGCTTGGTGCGGCAGAGGAGAAGAAAGGTAACGCAGCATAAATTTTGGGTTGCTGAAATAGAATCTGACATGAGCTCAGATGACTCAAAAGAGGTCATTTACAGTTGCTATCCTTGCTGCTTTCTGTGTGGAAAATTCAGATCTGGTCAAATGTTTAATTTACCTGTATTATCCGGGTCTTTCTGATTAGTTGCTGGGGTGACAGGTTGGACCGGCTGGCTGAAGACTTGTGTTGACCTCTGACCTTGACTAGGTCCTCTGCCCTTGGCCGCGATCGTAGCCGTTCTGGTGACAGCTCCCAGTCCCAGACGCAGACCTCTGCCAGACCGCAGGAGACTGCCACTCCCTCCTGCCTGAGCAGCCGTCCTGCTCTGCAGAGCGTCCTCAGCGGAGCAGCCTTTCAAGCTGACGGATCTTCCAACCTAGAAATCAAAATCACCAAATGGAGTCAAATGCCATCAAAATAACTGACATGCTGTGTTTTCTGAAGCCATTTCTGTGCAGTTAAATCACATAAGAGCTTTCCATTTTTCATTGCAGCATTTCAAGTATGGGCCACACTTAAATTCATGACTAAGATAATAACAGCGTTTTCTTTTGTTTTTTTAACATTTGTGTGTGTTTGCTTTAAAACCCCCTTCAGACTTTCACCCACGTTTGTTAGCAACAATGTCTGGATACTGTAGCAGCTTTAATTTTGTGCAAAAATGCAACGCACCCTGTAATCTAATAGCAGCATGATGCTGATTATTGAAAAAAAAAGTATTTCTATCCTCAGTTTGGAACTCTGCTGCATGCTTCTTTTTCTTATATTGTGAGTAGAAGCAATTAAATCTGATGAAAAATGGAACCCAGCAAATCAGATGTTATTAACTCTAAATGAAAATGTAACAGTCCTGCAGGGAAACTGGAAGCTGCGGAATAAATTTGAAATGTTGACACTCTCAACAGTGTTACTGTGTTCTAGGCAAAATGCTAACACACATACATTGTCATGTGAAGCACTGAAAACTAACTCGTCCCCCGCAGACTTTGCACTTCAACAAGCATTAAATATTTATTTCCCCATGTTCGTGTTTGACTGCGTATATAAGTATGAATGCAAAATGAATTTATTGAATCAGTATCAATAAGAAATAGGTTTAGAAGCAATAATGAAGGTCCTCTGAGAGTGATCATAAAATGCAAAAGGCCTGTTATCAATTATACATGGTTTACTAGGCCTATCAGCATGATGGAAGCATTAACATGCTTAGTCAATAAACTGTGCGTAAGACTCATAATCAAAGAAAGACTTAAAATCACATCTCTACAGTAAACAGGACTCACCTCTGATGGTGTCCCATAGAAGTTGTCTGCCTTGCTGCCCAGTTTTGGAGGTGCTGTGTGGCTATGGGCGTGTACGGGTGGAACAGTGTTTGTGTGTCCAGGAGCCCTTATACTCCTATTCAGTATTCCTGATGGAAAAATGTTTGTCTGCATCTCCTGGCGGTACTTATCATAAAGCAGATTGGAGGCACAAAGAACTGGGGCTCCTCGGGTTTCCGGATCAGGCCTTGGGGGCTCTTTAGGTGTGTCTTTAAAAGATGTGGGTGTTTGGCTGTGGGTGCATGCGGACAGCCTGGATGGTAGCGAGGATACCTGATACGGTCCATCAGAAGCCTGAGGCTTAAACTGAGGATTCTTTCGGACGTAGGTAATGATTTTGGGGCGAACTCCTTTAGGTTTCAGTTTAGGTGATGGCGAGCTGTCTTTGGGGGAGTTGTTGTTGTTAGAGCTGGGGGAGCTTTGCTGGTTGTTAAGAGGCGCTTTGGGGATTCCACTTGTGCTTATATTAGTTTTGACTGGTGCTCTCAAGCAACTGTTGCCATAGCCCTGAGCTGATGTTGATACAGCAGGGATATGTCTAACCACTCCAGAGACATTCCTAGAAACGAGGTACATGGAGGGTTGCCTGCATGGTGAGCCCTGGGGTGTCCTGAGAGGGGAGTGTGGAGGGGTTGATGACCTGGATTCAACCCCAGTTCTGTTGGGACTAGAGCAATTCCTTCTGTATGTAAGCTGAGTCTGGGGTCTCTTCTCTAAGGTGGAAGGGTTTGAGGGATTGGAACTGTGGCGTGCACTTGTAGCTGGCTGTTTTTCCGCTGGTGGAGTCTCCCTTTGGGATGTCTGGCTGGGTTGCCTCAGCTGGGAGACTACAGATGTGTTGTACAGGTGGGAGAAATCAGATGGTTCACGTAAAGATGTTTTTGTAAACTTTCTGTTTGACCCATTACTGTGTGGATCTGCAGAGAGGTTAAGAGGAGACGGTTGCCCTGTCTCAGTTTGCTGAGTGTTGGAGTCTGCACTCCTCGCTCTTCCCATCTCCGTCTGACAGAGGGGCCTCACAAGCTGTTGGCGCCGTGGTGGCAGCACCTTCTCCTCAAATCCAGCCTTTCTCCTTTGGCCTAGCCCTCCATCAGAGGACAAGCCATTTCTATGACTTCTCTCATCTTTTCTCTGATCCTGGTATGAGAATGCTGGGTTAAGGGTCTCCTGAGGATGCATCGGTGGGGAGTTCTGATTGGCATCTACAGGGGCTGCCCTTCTTCTGTTCTGGGCTGAGGTAGTGTTTTGGGCATTGTGATAAGGGTTGGTCTTCGACAGAGAGGCGAGAGAAGTTTCTCCATCACCATCCAGAGCACTAGACAGGCTTCCACTGAGGGAAACAGCTGACAGGCTGGAGACAAACACATTCGTCTCAGACTTAGACTCCTTCAGACCTCCCTTCCATCTTTCTCTGCCTGACCTGGTGTCCTGTTTCTCTGCTGTCACACATGCGTCTAGCTCCTCAGTGCTATGACAGGCGATCCTTTTCTGAACCTCTTTGCCTCTCTGAATTTTACTCTCCACTCTGTTGCTGTCATTGTCATTTCTCCTCACGCCGGTAGAAGCAGAGCTGGCTGTTGAACTCGATGATATTGACATGGCACCTTCATCTTTTCCATCTTTCATGCTTCCACAATCGTCCTCCTCCTCATTCTCCTCCTGCTTCCTGCTTCCCAGGTAAGTATGTATCTCCTGACGTGCCAAAAGTTCATAGTCAGACTCCACGCATTGCTGCTCTGATCCCCAAAACTCTAACTTTTCTGGGGAGTCGCTCTGAGAGACCAAGGGAGGAATAGAGCTTGTGCCGTATCCCGTGTCCTCATACAAACCTCTTCTTTCTTGATCACTGATTGAGGATAACTGATTGGCGTTGTCATCTCCAGACTGAGTGAACTGGATCTGGGTTTTATTTCCAATCTTTTCTCCTCTGTCAACACTGACCCTCAGGCCTTGGATACTAGTTGGATTGCTCATGTTGAATTGATTTTTGTCACACTCAAAGACACCTGCAGGGTACTGAGGCCATTTATGGAGCTACAAAAGTTACTTCCCTCACTGCCTTTTCTCTTCAGGGTCTGATGACGGCTCTTTTGAATAAGCCAGGGACAAAATGTCATCTCATGAAACCTTTCTCACTTCACCTTTCTTATTTTGCATTTACGGCGAGTTAAAAAGCGGTCTCTGATGGTTTTTCACCACGATGAAGGTCTTTCAATCTGAAATAAAAGACAACAAAGGGAACTGTCAGAAAAAAAAGCATCAAGTACACTTAACAAGCAGCCATTCTGCAGTTCCCCCACAGAGTCACTTAATTTTTTTTAATATTCAGCCTGCTCTGGGTAGCAGCAATTATGAAATCAGCTGTGTACGGCGAACCATTTTCTGCTCTTAATGTATGACTCATATCAGTGGATAGCCATTTGAAAAAAAAAACTGGTTGCCTATGAGAGAAGAATCACTGGAAGTATAACAAGTAAATTACAGTTTTAATACTACCTTGTTTCTATTTCAGAGGCATCAGAGACTTTACAAGTAGAGGAGAACTCTTGACTCCCACTTAGAGATTTCTTGTGTTATAGTGGGTGGTTGCAAGGCAGTTTAGCATAAATGGGGCCTATGGAGCTGGTGCCATGTAACATGCACACAATTACAGCAGTTTGCAAGTTTTATTGTGTGTTCAAAAAGAACTTGGAGGTTTTAACTTATCATTTTTATGAGAATTAGATATTAGTTCTCTAAGTAATAATGTTCATTTTAATTTCAGGCATCATCAAAGTCATTCTAGACACAAGTCTGGCCACTTGGCAGCCATCTTGAAATGCCTCCAGATACTTATTTTAAAACATTATCCAAATTATCTTTAAGTTCAATGGTTTCAATGGACATTTTGTCCCAGTAGCTAAACTTCTACCAGCAAATTCACCCTTGAATTTCTGGGAGTGCCATGTCTCCTCCTTATAAGCGAATCACTTGGAAACTGGTGCACTTGATATTGGCAAAATTAGGTTCTTTGTAAGTAAAGCGCGACATACTGGCAGCTCCAGTTTATTGGAGTCGGTTTTTAAAATAGGCAATAAATGAAAATGTAAAAAGTAAAGAAGACGCAGGAGAAACACCGTTCAACCATGTTATTGTGCTGACGTTGCACAGTTTGTTCTCCACAGGGCACCCTGCAACTCCCCTGTTGCAGCAATTTGGAACCTACAAACAGCCAAGTGATCTAAGTCACGTTAAAGGCCAGTCCGTGAAAATATTGTCGGACATAAACCGGTCCGTGGCCCAAAAAAGGTTGGGGGCGGCTGCCCTACAAGAGAGAGAGAGCAGAGACATGTCCAGAGGTGGTGAAACTAAGTAAGTACTTCACCTAAGAACAGTGTTACGTTCATTTGTCTAGGGCTGCTACGCCAGTATCTTTTGGATGCAAGTGTTGCATTTTGTACTCTATTTTCTAATATGCTGAAATAATTATATTTCAGCTCAACAATGAGCTAACAGATAACACTACCCAGCTATGTATAATTAGTTAAAATCAATATCCACCTGCGACACTGAAGCGACAGATGCATTTTGAATCGGTAATTTACATAAAATTTAAATAATTCTGTATAATGGGTCTTTTACATTATGCATTTTATGTGTATTTTGAGGCTAAACATTGCCTGTTTCACTGAATTGAGCACCAAAATCTTTGTTTCACTATTTTGAAAACCAGTTATTTTATGCAAAACAGCATCCATAAAGCGCATCACTGAGGTAATAGCAATGTTCTTACTGTGATCAGCACGAGTACAGGGACAGTTACTGTAGATGTTCACTTTAGTCGTGAGAGATATGTGAAGAGAGAAGTACAGCGTGTTTGCATGTAAGTGAAGGAGTCACCCTGGGGATGGTTGATGAAGGCAAGTAAGAGGAAGGCGGAAAGGGTGAGAAGTGATTTGTAATGAGCTTTTTTTTCCTCAAGAGACAATGTGAAATAGAAAGCAAGATGAGAACTGGGTGAAAAGACTTGTAATAAAAGCTTTTCCGATCATTAAGTTTTTATAGAACATATAACACAAGCAAGCAGTGTCTCCAATATGTTCAAAGGCAGGCATCATCCTAACATGAAAAAGATGAAAATTAGGTGCAGGGGTCGTTAATGGCGAGGACCAGAAAGAGCAGTTCAGAAGGGATAAATCCATGCGGTATGTCTGATCACTACAGGAGGGTTTCCACTCTCCTCTCAGCATGTTTTCTGTAGCGGGTGGATGTAGTTAATGGCATGATTGGACTGTACACAACAACGGCATGTCCTGCTGCATTTAAAATCTGCAGTCTCTAAAACTGTGTTTTAAATACTTGCGTTAGCCTTTAATGCACAAATGAGGCCGTAGAGCTGAAACATATTACTACATATCATATTACGAGATGAGTTAAACATGCGGTATAAAACACGCACACTCAAACGCTCTCGAAATAAACACTTCCGGCTGTCTCCTTAAATTTCTCCATAATTATACGAGAGCTCTACGAGGAATTCTCTTTCTGCCTTGAACCAGAAGCATTAAACCATTGAATATTAATGGTTTCAGCTCCTTTGCCCTTCAGGGAGAGCATCTTTTGCTCACTTGTTCTGTAGGCCTGTTTCCTGCATCATAGAGAAAATTCATACAAAACAAGCGTCAGATTTCAATCAATTGCCGTCAAAACTGTCTGGATCAATTCATCTGTCTGTGCAGTCAAAGAATGAAGTAAAATATGTCTTAAACCATCACACTGAATGTTTGAGTAGCAAAGTATGAATAGCTCTCCCACCTTCTAATTATATGTGCAGCAGGGGTGTCTGTTCTCATTAGCGAGTGGCTTTTCCACGTGCCCCGTGACAGCTCTCACTGCCTGTGGCACATTTGATATTCCACAAAACCTAGAGAGCTAAATTCTCTCTAAATGTAAAGGACAGGGGAAAGATTCACATGGAAGTTCAATTTCCTACAGGTTTTCTTAGAAGTAATTTGGAGATACCATCAAAGTTAACCTAATATTCTATTTTTTTTAAAGCATAAATAAATAAAAGCAATAAAAGTTGGCTTTAGCAAACTAAAATGAGGTCATTTTTTAAAAGAATTTCAGTTATAAAATCTAAAAACCCAAGTCTTTTATTGAGATTGTGGTAAAGTAAACATCCCCCCCCCCACACACACACACACACACTGGGAACACATGGAAATTCACTGTGCCTGACAAACAGAACATGGAGGATAATCCACACAATGTCTGCTCCCCTCTGCCTGTGTGTACCCTGCTCATATTTACCCTTGATTGGCGCAAACAATCAAATAATTAGCTAATTGCTCACACAGAGGCGGGGACAGAGACCGATAGGAGGGAAGGAAAGTGGCAGAGAGCTGTGCTACAGGGTGAGAGAATTCCCTGAGAAGACATGTGTGGCAGATCAATTTTGGCACTGATGTAGTGCTGCAGCTTGTGCTGATGACAGCACTCTCGGGAGGCTGGATGCTGAGCTCGGTCACAGTGGCTGAACCAGAATAAGCTGCATTTCACCTAACTGAGAAAATCCAAAACAGAAAACAATCCAGCAAAACTCTAATCATAACATGAAAAATAATAGAATCAAAAAGAATAGTAGAAACTGGTGGATGATAGTAAAACAAAAAGAAAAAAATCTGAAACATGAAAAGAAAAAAAACCCTCAGCTGCCTTTCCTCGTTATTAGGCTATTTTGATGTCACACACGCTCAGATCCTCTAAGTAAAGAAGATCACATGCGAGGGAGTGTTGGTTGAAGGCGTGTCGGTTGGCAGGAATATGAATTATGCAATTACAAAATCTAACAAATATGAAAAATCTCTTTGATCACCCAGCTCGGAGCAAAGGAAAAACTGCAAATATGAAAAACTAAGTGGACAGGGTACTATGCATTATATAAGAGTAGTTATGAGTTATAAACGCACAGTTGCCACAAGCACTCCTGGCACAGCCAAACCCTTATTTACATTATACAAGCCAAGCCTGTCTGCACTTGCTCGCCACACGTATATATAAAAACACATACATGCATGTTCATTTATAATGTTATTCCCTTTATCTTCATATACAGTGAAATGGCAAAAATTGCTGTTCAGAAAGACCAAACAAATGAATACAAACATATATTCATTCTGCCTATTTGAAGCTACATACTCATTGTAGAAGACAAAGTAATTCATTACAAGCGCTATTAATGTCAGTGTTTGATGAACACCTATTTTTACATTTGTAAAAGCGACACTGCAGTAAACGTTATTTAGAAAAATGTATTTACAAAAATATTGTACAGGTAACGTATGTAAAGGCGACAACTTACATGTAACGTACACGTTAGATTGCCATTGATAAGCTCTACACATAATATAAATTTCATTTGTAATGATTTGAGTGACCCAAATTGAATCACAAACTTATGATACCTGGATATATCATAAGTATATATATATATATATATATATATATATATATATATATATATATATATGTATGTATATATATATATATATATATATATATATATATATGTGTGTGTATATATATATAGTCAATCCAGGTATCATAAAAGGTTTATATAGTAAGTTTCCAGATTGTTAGGGAGTTAGGGAACAAATATATGCTATAGTATTTTTTAACATTTATTTTCCTTTTATCCAAATTGAATAAATAGCATAAGCTGCTTGAGGATAATATTGTAATCTGTGCCACATCATTCAGATTTAGGTGTTAAGAAGAAAGGCAGGCTTTGTTTCACCTAACTGTACATGTACATGTTGAGTTAAGTATTCAGACTGAGCTCATCTGGGAAATAATAGATGTAGGCATAACCCAACAAAGCTGTTATCGGATGCAGATAATACATTTCCTCATGCTCGAATTTACCACAAGTGAAAAAGGTCAGTCATACAATAAAGATCTGAAGGTCACTTTTATGCTTTTACATTCCTATGCATTCTACTGTGCATCAATTTCACATGTAAACTCACACCTACACGCAACTGTTGTTAGAGGCGCACTCAGCCACAAGCACACACAGCGCGTACAAAATACACACAGTACTAAACATAAATGAGCGAAGGAGCAATCATATCCCTGCAAAAAGGTGGAAAGGTGCATAGCTTAAGTGATGGGAGCGTGGGCTGTGATATGGGGATATCTTGGCAGTGCTTAAATTTGGAGAATGACACTTGTATTTGTGATATTTTTCACTGGGCTCCTATCCCACGAAGTGCTGCGTTTAAGACGGAAAGCTCTTTTTAGAAGGTGAAAGATGAGAGGTTGGTAACAATACATGACAGGGGTCTCAAGGAAACTCGAAAGTGGTGTTGAGTTAAGAAAAGACGGAGGCTTTCCTTAACCTTCCGTTTTTGTCTCCAAGCAGGAATGAGTCTGTGTGGGTGAGAGACTGAGACACAGACCTGAGGTGAGAGAAATGAGACATGCAAATAGATACAGAAAAGAGAGTTGTTGCTGGAGCACACGAGTGTTCTAATTAGTGCTCATTTGGCCCTCTATAGGATGCACTACAGAGCCCCTTTTCTGAAGCGACTTACTGATAAAAGCCCAAGAGAGCAAATCAGTTAACAAAAACCTGTTACAAGATTTAATACTAATTGGTACTGGTCATGTCGCTGAAACTGAGAGTTGTTGTTTTTTTCGTTTTTAATCTCTCGACTGTGGGTACACATAAATAAATCTCCTGACAAAAGTAAAGCCAGGCTGTAGGAGCCTGTGTGTCTAGTTGTTGTTTTGCTTGCTTTGCTTCTATTCTTCTCTTCTACACTGGTGTCTGCTCAACCTTGATCGTTTACACCTGCATCTACACTCCAATCAGTTTGTCTAAGCTGTGACTCAAATAGTCTGCATTCACACAAGTGTGTTCACTAGAAATGCACCAACTGCAATTTTCTTCAGTTTTTTTTCTAAGTGTGACCCACTGATGCCTATTTTGTTTGTCAGTTTTCTTCCTAAGCATTAAAACTGACAGTATGAATAAAACGTTTCTTTAATGTAAAATCTGATTTTCATAATGAAAGAAATTAAAACGTACAATTTTCCTTCGACTCCAATACGTTATGGGGTTCCTGTACAATAATCTTTAGCTGACGTATTACGAAAAAAAAGTCGATGAAACAGATATCTGTAATAAAATAAATGTTATTTCTTTTATTATGCCATTTATTCTAGCATGTTTACATACACTCAATACAAAAAGAACATCAACCTTTTTCTCTTTTTCACTAGTCTCCATAGTTTTTCTTGTAACCGCTTTGATCTTTTGCTCATACCGAGGCTGCTGTCTTGTGGTTGGCTCTGACATCTGCATAGCTCTATCTTTAGCCACATCACTAAAATGGCCATTTTTAGTCAGGGTGAGGATTAAGTATTTTACTCTGTGACTTCACTCACAGTGAAGAACTTCCACGTTAATGACGTGTTAGCGTGCATGGCTGTTTGCCTGTGAAACCTGCGCTTGTGTTGTGCAGGCATGAAACAGACCAGCTTGTAATTACACATGAGTGAGGCTGACCGGGCAGTCACCAGTCTGGGATGAGAACGCTGGAATTTGTCCAGTTCCACTTCCTGACTGGTCGATCGGTGCATCTCTGCTGTTCACTCAATCAAGGATTGTTACATGAAGTGAGCGCACTGACGATGTACTCATAAACGTCACAAAGTTAACTCTTGGCTACGCAATGGAAAGACAGGGTTCCAAACAATGTCAGCCAATAATAGCATCAATGATGATGTCAGCGATAGCTAAATGAGATTTTTTTCAGCCATCTAAAGCACGTCATGTTGGTGTAATGGTGTTTAATGTTGCGTGTATGTCAATTTTAATCTTGACTGTAGAAAAATGTTATTTTATGTGTGCTCAGAGGCACAGAAAGATGTAGAAGTTCAGACGTGCAACAGCTGGCCAAATTAACCTGTTGAAATTCACATACTCCACAACTAAGTATGCAGTAGATCGTGTACTACATGAAACAATGGAAGTACTTGACTTGACACACTAATAGCTATTTCCTGGCCACATTAGCAACTCTTTATTTTAGTTTTGCCTACCTACCAGCTTTTTTTTTTTTATCTCCACTCCATCAGTAGAGCTCAAATTAAAGTAACCATCTAACTGTGTTCTAACCTCTCACTTACAATTACAAATTGAATTGTTCAATATGTTGCTATAAGGCATTTCTAATGAATATTTGACTTATAGAGAGAATGCTGTGTTTTGTTTTTTAACTGGATGAAGAAAACTGTGTCTCTAAAGACACTAATGTCTTGCAATAGTAAGAGTGGTGAAGATTCAGCCTCCTCTCTTCAGTCCTCTACTTCCTCTCAGATCAAAATATGAGCCAAAATATGTGAGAGGTTTTTACAGATTTCAAGAAGGGTAGGGGCTGCCAGTCTTGGATTCATTCAGGGGATCAAAGTTGAGTGCCACAAAGAATTTTTTCCAGATAAAAAAAACCATGAAATTTCAAAGGAATATGCCCCGGCATCTTATATATTCTTCTTTGAAAGCAAGTAAGGAAATTTGATGGGCATATCTTTTTGTTCTTCTGTTGCTGAGTTGGTTTACATTTTCTGTATCGCATGAACGCATGTGACAGTACAAAGGCAGTCACCTGTGTAGACACATCAACACGAGCCTTCCCCCTCAGTGTCTTTGTTGCTGGTCCAGCAGCACATGTGGCTATTACAGAAGCCATTTGTCTTTGGCACTTTGCTTTATTTCTCTCCTCCCCCACTGGAGAGCAGACAGGTTTTACAGCTCTGTGGTCCCAAGGGGAAACCCAGGAACACACACATATATTCATTGCCCCATGCCCTATCGCTCTTTCATCCACACATACCTCTGCTGAGATGTAAATTCCATCACATTGCAATATTAGCAAAAGGGGAAAAAACTCAAATGGACAAAGCGACGACATAATTTATGACTCCTGATTGTTCCCGCATTTGAAAATTGGATTGTGCAAGATTTGCATTAAAATGCAGTGGAGCGGTTATCCTTAAAATCTTTTTTTCTCTCTCTCTCTAATTCAGTCCATGCTGTGTCTTTGCATACATGCAATTAATCACCAATGAAATTACCCTTGTGTGTCCTTGTACAATGAACATGTTGGAGAGTGTGAACTTGTGAAAAGCCGTGTTCTAGAGCCGTGGATAGATGTAAGACATAAAAACTATCATATTTGTGCTAATTTGGTGGGGGTGGAGGATGTTGTCTTTATATTGCATTCCTTAACGTAATCATCCAGCAGGATAAAGCTTAGCGAAAAAACCTATTCACAAATTAGCTAAGAATTAGTCATCCATTCCTTCCTTTTCAACCCCACTACCGCCACCTCATCGCTGTCTGCGAACCACACAGACAGAAATAGGAGTGAAATAAGCTAAACGCTCCATTTTCACAAGACACAATAGATAGCCTGCAGACAGAATTTCACAAGTGATGATTCACTGAAGTATGCTCGACTGTTTATACGTGTGAACCGAGCAATAACCCAGTATGCACACAGCAAAGGGATTACCATCACACAGAAACAGCGAGGCAAACAGGAGTGCAAAAATAACCAGAAATAGTCTTCTCCAGCTCCTTGATTGTTGTTTTGCACCGATTTTCTTATAGCTGTGCTTACAGACATGCTCCTCATCAACCAGCATCGCCTCGCTGACACAATTTAGCTCACAACACTGAGCTCAGCGATGTCCCTTCAGTACTTTGGTGTTATGCCTTTCTCAACAACTCTGTCTCTTTTGCTCCCCTCTTCTCTTTCATCCCAATAATACAGAGTTAATAAGGGCAGGGTGAGGTAATCAATCTCATTTTCATCCTTATAGATGGCACATCAGCAGGCTACATCTGCCCAAATGATTTCCTCTCAGCTCATCCCCCCACTCTACTCCTACAGTTGGACACCTTTTTGTACCCCGGGGGAGGGGAATAAGTCTATATCGCAGGGGAATCGGTAACAGGATTTCTACAGGATCTTGAGTCATAGTGGGTGGTCATATATGAGTGAATAAGGGAGAATGAGAATATCAGATGATCTCCAATAAAAGCTGATTTATTCCCTTATTTCGGGCAGGCAGGCGGCGTTTGGCGCCTGCTTTGAAATCAGCAGCAGATCACAATATGCCAGAAATTAGATTTATTAGGTGAAACCAAATGAAAAACGGTCAAACGCTGGAATGGGTTCACGTGCACATCCATCCATCAAAACGTGTTCGCACGCTAGGTTTGTCCCATTGTTGCCAACACGGGAGGCAGAACAAAAACAAAAGGACTTCTGATCCGAAAAACCCCATAAAGCACCAAGGTGATCACCGAGTGCATGCGAAATGAAAGATCATCAAACACGAGAATCACCTTCACACACAACAGCTCACGCTCAGGCAGTGACTATCGCTGCAGCAGGGGCAGACAAAGAAACAGCTCCTAACTGGGGGGGGAATGAGGCTTAAAAAAACAAAAACAAAACAAAAGGTCTGCATGCATGCACACATCTATTTATGGGATTTACCATCTCCTTATTTATTTATTTATTTTAGCCTTGCTTTTTATGCAAAAACACGGGATGAATCTCTACTAAATTGGACACGGTCCCGCTTCGCTGTCTATTTCACCAGGCTATGCAGTCGGTAATGCCGGACTGGGATAAAGTGAGGGCAGACAATAATAATAAACTTTATGGTGCAACGTGATCTACATGGTTAAACTACAATTTTACATTTTACATTTTTTTAAACGTAAGAATGGGGCACATAAAAAGCAAGACCAATGCAACAAAAGCCGACCTAAGATGAAATGAAAGAAAAAGGCAGGAAATATGAGGGAAAAAATAAATAAATAAAAACGACAACAAAGCTGAGTCCTTTCTGGATATTCAACCTGAACCATCAGGTTAAAAGCAGCAACTACGTGCCATTAAAACACGTGTTTGCAAAGGTCCAGACAAGGGTTTATTGAGGTAAGGGGAGCAGAAAAGAGGGTGTTTGTCCATGCTGGCTGCTGGGAGCAGCACCACCGCATTGTTATTAGTAAAGCCCCTCCACCCACTAGCCTCACTCCTGTCGCAGAAAAAAAAATGTTAACTCTTCCATAGCTGGCTGTGCGAAACTGTATGAGGCGGGACAAAGAGGAGGTCATTTCAAATGCAAAGCGGTGCAATGATAGTGCAATTCTCCGTGGGACTGTGAGGATGCCACAAGCTCACCAAGACTCGCAGACATACACAGTCAGACATAAAGCAGGAGAGGCGAGACGGACCAGACAAAGAGAAGCTGAGAGCAACTTAGACGAGCTGAGTCACTTGTGTTTATTTCGAGAGAATATAGAAACAGAAAATGATGCTGCGGAGTGCCAAGGGGGTGGAAAGGAGCGGGGATGTGACGGATTCTGGTTAGTATTGTAATGTGCAAGCGTATGTGCAATGAGCAAGTGGTAAACCCCTGGGGTATGGGGGAGGGAGAGCTGCCCAAGGATCAGTGAGAGGTGAGCAAAGAATAGGGCAAGATGAGGGGTTTTTGGGAGGGGCAATGATATGCAAAAAGTGCGTGTGTGGGGGGGGCTTTTTTTAAGAGTTTTCATACATTCAATAATGGAAAGCTAGAAAGTACAACACAGGAGAAGAATCCCCTTGTGCTGCTGTTCTGGGAGTGGATTTTATTTGGTGGGAGTAAGTCTAAAAAAAGAACATAGATGTACACTGTTGAGAAGTTTCATAAAACATTAATGAGGTAGACCTAACCAAGGATAACTACAGCGGTTCTTTCTATCACACACGTGCTTTTAAGTTCACTGACACAATTCTATAAAGTTTCTTAATAACATCTGTAGCTTAATCAAATAATATGAGACAAATATACAAATAAGATACATTTAAAATAAAAAAAAGTAAAATCAGGTGAGCGCTTAAACTGTCTGACACAAGTGAATAAAGGTCTTTCATGTCTGTTCCTGGTGGGACACGGAAAACTGTATGTGTGTGTGTTTGTGTGTCATGAAGGGAGGCGTGCCTCTCTTTTCACCCTGTAATGTCTTGCCTGCGACTGCAGGGGAGGAGCTACAATAAGCTCAATGCCACCTTCCAGACAAAAGCAGCGTGAATTCGAGAATGCGTGTGCTGATGCTCGGTTCACACATAAGGCACATGCGTGTGTACGTGCACTTGCAAGTGCAGAGCGTCTTGCGTCCAAAGTGTGGAGGATTCTTACAATTGTGTTATTAAAATAACTGCAACCTTTTCTATCATTTTCTTACATTAAACCTATTTCACCACTATCGGGAAACCGCTGTTATATTTATTAGTAGACCGCAATCATCCAAGCAAAAATGTTAAAAAAAAAAAAAGACAAAAATGTTTCAAAATAATTAAAACCTTGCACTTGTGACATGTTATTCAAAGGCACACTGACCAACTTTAGTGTCCTTCTCAGCTTCAGTTCACTTCCCATCTCAATTTCTCCCTCTCTCCCTTCCTTCCTCCTCCTTCTCCTCCGTTCTGTCCTATTAAATAACCTTGAAGGTCATACCGGTGTGCTACATTCATAGGCTTTTCTGTACCTACAGAAACAAATACATACACACACACACACGGTATAGGAACCTCACGCTTAGACAAAACACACAAAGTCAGACACGCGCACACACACAGCCGGCAGTGGTATTTCTGGCAGAGATCTGATAAATTTATCGCTCTTCAGACCTAGCAGAGGTCAGATGTAATGAATCAATCACACATGCATCAGCATCGAGAGCAGCAACTAGAGCAGTCAGTGTACAGCCAAGGCCGTAAGATCTGCTTTCCTGCTTTGATGCAGTGTCAACCTCCACGTTAACATGATCGGGAGGGATTGGTGAGATTTAGCAAAACGGACTTGAAGATCCATAAATGTGGGAAGTCTCTGATACTGAGATCAATAGTGGCAGCAGACAATTCCAATAAATGCTGAAAACATCACTTATTTTTACACGGAAACTGTCAGATTAGAGGCACATTGTTTACATACTTCAGTAGTACAGGCAAATTCTGAACTTTAACGGTTGCAAACTAGAACGGATTTGAAAAAAGTACAAGAACTTCGGCCAAGCAGCTGAAAAAGGGGGATTCACCCCAACAAAGACACCCCCATCCAACTGCCTTAAGGACAATCCAATCATCCGACACCGGTCAATTGAAACAACAGCGTGAAATCCCTCAGTCACTTTTAATTGTTCCATCCGTTGTTTTCTTTTGTCAGGTCTCAAGTCTCCAACAATGAGACTGAGAAAATGGGAAGTGTTGCAAATGGAATTGAAGTATCAATACAACCTCTGTGCCGTGAATTCCTTGAAAGCAGTCAAGATACTGAAGAATTAGTGTTTGCATGAGTGTGCAGCAGTGTCACTCGTGGACTTAGAAATGAAAAGTTATTAATCATACTATCAGACTTCAAACCTTGGTATTATAAATGTACATTTGTCCACTTTCACTGGTAAAAAGCTTAAGCCTGAGCGGGCAAACACGACAAGAAATTTAAAATATTGCAGCTTTTCCGCTATCAGTTAACAAGAATTATATGTTATGTATTAGAAAGCTGTGAGAGTCTTTGCTTTTGAAGTCTATACACTCACAAAAAATAGCTCATCAATAAATGACATTTGGCGAGAAATGAAAACAAAATCCTTCAAAATCAAGTCCATATCATCTCTCAGTGCAGTGGATCTGGTTTAAATCCTAAAATCTATACTGGATCATTAGCAACACTCACAGAGACTTGACCTGCTCCATCCATCTCCATCGCACCGTCTCTTCCTTCTGACCTCACTTTCTCTCCAACACTGTGGCTCAACTTCGAGGTTACAGCTATTTATATGTAGAGTCGAGCTAAATTCCTTCGCGCATTGCCGTGATGCGGGCCTAGTCAAAAACAAACTGTATTTATGGTGCTGGTCGAACCGAGTCCGGCAGCAAGACCCGAAATCCTACGAGCAAAATAAGTGCGACACTTTTTCGGGAAATCAATGCTAGCCCTCCGAGCAAAAATAAGCACGGGGTGTTTACAGTCGTGCGACTTACCTGCAGCTTTCTCTGTTGCTGATTCATTGAAGAATGTCGGTGAAAACCCAGGAGTTGCCAGCGCGTCTCTCCACTTCCTCCCCACTCTCCCTGGCTGCCAGAAACGACGCACAGAGAGATAGAGAGATAGAGAGAGAGAGAGGTACTGCGGACAGCAGGAGGAGGAGGGAACTGGAGGAGGAGCGGTGCTGATGCTGCAGCCGACACCTGGCTGAGCATCCTTCTGCTCAGACGGCCGGGCTTTTTTAACACATGTGCGCCCTCTGCTGGAACATGTGGGAAGCAGCTCTTCCCACGTGGTGGGATTCCAATATGACCGCGACTGGATTTTGAAAAGCTGAATTACAAGTCCTACCGTGCTATAAATTCAAAAATCATTTAAGCATTACAGACATATGGAGTCTACATACTGACACTGGTACCAAAATAGCAGGATATGTGTAGGATTTGTGTGTGTGTGTGTGTGTGTGTGTGTGTGTGTGTGTGTGTGTGTGTGTGTGTGTGTGTGTGTGTGTGTGTGTGTGTGTGTGAGAAGATGTATATACAATTAGGTTCATAGGTTTTTGGAAAATGACAAATTTTCCAAGATTTTAAATCAATCAAGTGGGCCTAACATTGATGTCCTAAAATATCTCAGTTGTGAATAAAAGATTCTGTTTTTTATTTATAGTTTACACAGTTACACGCATTTCCTGTATTTCAGTATTTTATGTTCATCTCTTTCATACTGTTGTAGGTCCATACATAGTGATTTGGCACAACATGTAGATTCCTTTGAGTTAAATTCCTTTTATAAAATTATGGGAAGTGCTTTGGCTATAAAACTGTAATTGAAGAACTACAAATGCAGTGAAACTATGATATGTGTGAAAAGTTAAAGATCTGCCATCTACAGTTAAAGAAATCAATTGTATCCACACCCCTAATTATAGCTTCCCTGCGGCTGGCCCTGGGCTCATTAGATTCAGTGAAGGAATATCTTAATGCTTCAGGTTATCAAGACATTTTAGACAAGTCTCTGCTTCCGTCATGGGAACAGTTTAGGGTTTAGGGAACACAGTATTTAGATCCCACTTCCGCTTTGCACAAAGCGAGATTCATATAGTTGGATGTGTTTATTGTGAAAGAACTTGACTGGCGAACACAGAGCCTTGTCCTCAGTCTCATTAAACACTTTTGGGATGAACTAGCAGAAAAACTTCAAATGTCCAACATCACTGCTTCACTGCTTCTTTCATTCAAAATGCAAGCATCATTTTGATAGTGAAAACCATGTTTAAAGAAATAAAACATGAAGCCAGTCATTTTGATCATACAATCAAAATTTTATTAAGTTCAGTTTGTGTGTTACATATTTTAATGACAGTGGTGTAAAACTCAGCCAAACAGTATCCAATTTGTAAAAATTCAGCATGGGTATTAAAACACATCAATAAACAGGAGAAAACATGTAAAATGAATGGCGGACATATAACTTCCTCAAAAGAGACATTTCATTTGATTAGAAAAAACAAACAAGTGGTAAAAATTTGGCCTCTCTTATTTTGCATTAGAAAATACATGCTACAAACCACAAATGCAAAGATACAGCAGCCAGCACTGTGAAAATCCACTGTCACTTAAAGTTGGAGGACATGAACTGAAAATCTGAAACTGTCATTGCTTTCATCCTAAACATGTACAAAGATTCAGAAGTTAGATTTACTGCCATTACCAATGGGAGAGCTAACCCAACGCACAAGTTAAACAACTTGCAATAGTGTTGTCTACACTCCTGGAACATTAGTTTGTGTATTACATTCTGCGTTGCAGATCTTTGCTTTACAATGTTTCATGATTGCTGCTTAAGAAAACAAAGATATAAACAAACATACCACTGCATTAAAACTGTACTGTTAAACCACAACTGAACATGAGGACCAAGTTTTGGACCTCAAAAGGCATCAATGAAAAATTTTCACATGTAGAAACGGTAAAGCACAGCGAACTGCAGCTGCTTTTATACATCCAGACAATGACCTGACCACAGATTTCTGTTAGTGAAGAATTATGTCACAGATAAGCCAAGTGTAATGTGAGAGCTTGTAATGGAGCAATGTTAGAACAGTATACTTTCTATTGTTACATAAGAACTGGGAGATTTTAGAGAACTTAGGTATTCATACCAACCTGTATTTTATACTTACATGTGTTATCTGATGATAAGACTGCTGCACATACACTCAGGTCCATAAGTATATGGACAATGACACACTTTATTTGTGTTTGTTTTTTTGTAATTTAGCCTTTGTGGACCACCACACAACGATGGATTTTAAATCAAAAATAAACCAAAATAAACAGCTGCCAAATCAATAATCTGTTACAAGAAGGGACACAGGGGGGCAGCTGAGCAACACCAGAAAGCGTAGGAAACTACAGGAGAAACTAAAGTGGATGATCGCAGAATTCTTTTCAGAATCAGAATCAGAATCAGAATACTTTATTAATCCCGAAGGAAATTAGGGTAACAGCAGGCAGCACGCTAATGGCGCATGCGCACTTACAAAGGAACCTTCTGACCAACTTTACACAAACATCACTTTGGGGAGACATGTCAGAAAGGTAGGCTGATAGGAAAAAATCAACAAAAATACATAACATGAGGTAAGAGGAGGAGAAAAAAAACTCCACTCAGACTGAGCTCCTAGTGGGAGAACAGTTTGATAACAGAAAAAACACCTCAGCACAAAAAGCACATGACTATCAGTACACCATAGAAACACAAGAAAGGGTAAGAGAGAGCCGGTGTAGACAGCGCATCTGGTCCTGCAGCGTGTCTGCGCTGGTCCAGTCGACTGCCATCTTCCCCGGTAGGGCACAAGCATCGAAGGCGTTTGGAAAGGGAGGGGGGATCAGTGTGTGCATATCAGTGTATGTGTGTGTGTGTCCAGAGTTCAGCTGAGACAGTGTCCTTCGCCCCGCCAGGCTAAGTAAACAGTCTTCCAGCCAACCCAGGCCAACCCAGGTGGTCTTGCATGGAATGGGGGGGACGGTCTAAACACAGTCGTTATCAGAGTGTTCTTGACTTCCTTGGTTAAGAAAGTCAAGAACACTCTTTAGGAGGTAGTTAGTTGCCTTCATGAATGGAAATCGAGTCATTTTAAAAGAGGATTCAATCTGCTGGTTAAACTCAACAAAAGACAGGCCAGATTAGACTTTGCCAGAAATATATCTAAAAGAACCTGCACAGATGAAGCCAATAATAATGGGAAAAGGATAGTGAAGCAGGAAAAAAACAACTCATGATCCAAAGCATAACACATCATCTGTCAAACACGGTGGAGTCAGTGCTATGGCATGAGTATGTATGGCTGCCAGTGGAACCAGTTTACTAGAGTTTATTGATGACGATTCAGCTGCTGATATAAGTAGCAGGATGAACTGTGAAGCATGCAGGGCTGTACTCTATGTTCCAATTCAACCCGGTTGTACAATGGACACTTCGCAGTGCAAACTGGATAATGACCAAACACATTCTGCAAAAGCAACTTTCTCAAGGCAAAGAAAGGCTATGTTCTTTAATGGCCATATCAGTTACATCAAGCCAACAGAGTTACACTTTCAGAAGAAAAAACTGAACTAATTTCTGGATGTCAGACCATCACTGACTGTAAAAGATTTTTGCCCAGTTATTACAGTTTTTCTCGATTGCTTAAACACTATAACCAGGCCTCTAAACTAAAATTTCAAAACCGTAACGCTATTGGTCAAAAAGCACACCCATTTCCCTGAACTATAAACACTATTCCCTGCTTTGACACATGACTCAAATTTGGTGAACTGTTACTGCAAAACTCTACACACAAATCCCTACATTTTACAGTGCTTACACCATGTAGTCATTTAGAAAGCACTAGCATGCAATAATGTTAACTTAAGTCAGCATAGCTTGAGCTCAATTAGCACACAATTAACCAGGTGGAAACACTAGGAGTCAAAATTTAGCACACACCAATCAGAACCTGCGATGGATAGATAAAAGGGCCAAAGTCAGCTCATTCAGGTTTGAAACAATGGATCCAAAGAGATGCAAAGGAAGAGGACGTGGTGGAGAAAGAGGACATGGTGAAGGAGGAGGACGTGGTGAAGGAGGAGGACATGGTGGAGGAAGAGGACATGGTGAAAGAGGAGGACGTGGTGGAAGAGGAGGAGGAGGTGGTCTAGGACAACAGGAAGGTGGTGGAGGAGGAGGGAGAGGTGGAGGAGGAGGAGGACGTGGTGAAGGAGGTGGAGGTGGAGAACGACGGCGACAAGGAAGGGGAAGAGCAAGGGCACGAAGACAGTCAGTCTCGGATGAAATTCGAGCCACTTTAGTTGACCATGTCCTTGTCCATGGGATGACTATGAGGGAGGCTGGGCAACGAGTACAACCAAATTTGAGTCGCTTCACTGTTGCCTCCATCATCAGAACCTTCAGGGAGGAAAACAGGTAGGTGTACTTGCAGTAAGACTGCTTTGTACAGTAACTTGTAAGTTACTGAACTTATGTGTCTTGAGTTTCAGTATGTTTCCATTATTTTCCTGTAAAATGAATGTGTGACAGTTACAGTAATGAGTGCTTCTATTTTTGTAGGACACAGAGACGACCACCTGGTGGAGGCAGGTTAAGGCTTTTGTCGGAGGAGCAAGAGAGGGAACTTGTAAACATGGTAATTGCAAATAATGTAATCCGCCTGCGAGAGATTCAAAGGAGAGTGATTGAGGATGATCATCTTTTTCGAGGCATAAATGCCATCAGCCTCTCCACAATTGACCGCATCCTCTGAAAGAATCAATTCCGGATGAAACAGGCATACCGAGTCCCTTTCGAACGAAACTCTGACAGAGTGAAGAACCAACGTGTGGAATATGTTCAGGTATGAGTTTTGATACTGTATAAAGTATTGTGTACCATCACAGCATGGCAGTTTATGCTGCCATTTCAGCACTCTTGAACTGTGGTTCAGGGTACCGATTGACTCTACTGTGTTATGTGTTTTGCAGAGAATCTTTGAGATTGAAGGACGGCCTGTTCCCCATGAAATAATCTTTGTGGATGAGGCAGGTTTTAACCTGACCAAAAGAAGGAAAAGGGGGAGGAACATAATTGGCCATCGGGCTATTGTAAATGTCCCTGGTCAGCGTGGGGGGAATGTCACTATGTGCGCAGCCATCAGCCAACGAGGGGTACTCCACCACCATGCCGTACTAGGACCCTATAACACTATGCTTCTCCTTGCTTTTCTTGATGGTTTAAGACAACATATGTTCCAGCTGGACTACAGGGAACCAGCACAGCCAGAGCAGCCTCACTACGTTGTTGTGTGGGATAACGTCAGCTTCCATCGCGCTGCTCTGGTTCGTGACTGGTTTACCAATAACCCAAGGTTTTCTAATATCTTTCTGCCTGCATACTCTCCCTTTCTAAACCCGATAGAGGAGTTATTTTCGGCATGGCGGTGGAAAGTGTATGACCGAGAACCTTATGTCCGTGTTCACCTCCTTCAGGCCATGGAAGAGGCCTGCCTAGACATATCAGTAGATGCATGCCAGGGGTGGATCAGGCATGCAAGAGGATTTTACCCCCGCTGCCTGGCTGGGGCCAATATAGCCTGTGATGTGGATGAGATTCTCTGGCCTGACCCAGACCAAAGACAAGATGCTGAGGTGGGATAATGTTTCTGGTGTGTGTTGTACTGTATAGTACATGAATGACAATGTGCCACTGTACATACATTGGTTGCGTCTTTTGTGTTTATCATGTGACAAGGGTTTTGAAGGGGAGAACCATAAGCAACCTAATTGTTTTGGAACTATTGTTTTGAATTAATAGTACCAGTGTGCAAAACTCTGTTGTAGTGTGTGTGTTTTTGAAGGCTTGTGTTTGATGTCTGAGGGCAAAGTTTGGTTTTTCAGCAGGAGTGAATAGTTTTGGGTGTAGAGCTTCATTTTGACCTGGAAATAGGATGTTTGGGGAATTGAGTGAGAGGTTATGGATTTGTGTTTACTGTTGTGAGGATATGAGGCGTAGTTTCAAGAAATGTGTTTTAGCAATCGAGAAAAACTGTAAAAGCAACCCTTGTTAATTTCTCCAGGGTTTTTTTGATTTGCAAATTCCTACAAATCTCCATCATTCTCTTCCCTTACATCAATGCCATTGGACAGAAAGGCTTCCTTTTCTGGTGATGCTGACTTGTGGTTAAGCCCTAAGCCCATCATCTCTGTGTCCGGAGTCGAATGAGCTGCAGCTGACAGGGTGCTGTGACGGATACCATAGCTGAAGTAGATCACGAAACCTGGAAAGGCAAAAAGAACCGGTGTTATGGAATCCTAGCTTTTCAATGCAAATACACCTGCTGAACTTTTCAGTCTAAAAACATGTACCTTTTTAATAACATTGACATTTTCGCAACCAACTGACAAAGTATGTTTACTCGTGTTTTGTAAATGTTTCAGATCGGTCTGCGAACACATTGCAATGTCAAGTCAAAGCAGCTAGCCCATTTCAAGCAGCTAAAGCAAGTAAAATAGTCAGCTGGGTGTGTGAGACTTTTCAGCATCATCCTAGGTAAGTGTAGCGAGCAGAATTCTTGCAGTTAAAAAAAGAACGATGGAGTGTAACTACCTATGGCCATCCAGATTGAGAATTTAACCCAAGTGCGTTCTTCAAGCTGCATCATCAGGTAGATATTGACAAACATGCTGATCACTGGAATGAAGGGCAGCATGGGCACCTGGGAGACAAATACCACAAAAGGAGAAAGCGTAACAGTATCCATTAAAACTTAGCGAGCGTGAACTCTCAGGGGGCAGAGGTAGTGCTGAAAGGGCTTAAATCAAACCTTGAAGGAGAGTTTAGTGTGGTTCTGGGGCTGTCTCCAGATGATGAAGACCACGAAAAGACACATCATGAAGATGACGCTGAGGGCTACCAAGTTCCATGAAGCAAGATCTCCATAAGATGCCAGAACACTGAATGCCAGCATCAGCATTCCTTTAAAATGAAAGAAATGTTATTATCTTATGTGTAATACTTCACAAGTGCAATGTGATTTTTAACAGTGAAGATACTGGAAATAAATCCATCACCTACATTCAAGGCGAGCACACTTGTTGGGTTGTTTACCAAAGATCTAACGCCTTCATTTTATTGAGTAAGCAAATAAATGTTATTTCTACAGCACATTTAAAACTAAAGTGCTTTACAAGGTCTTTATACTTGATTTTCTTACATTATTTGTATGATTTTATTGCCATTTTAAGGCAGTCCTGGTTTAATAACATACCGAGGAGAAAGACACAGACGTTGACAGTGAAGCCTGACAGTTTGGATGGTGTGGGGTTGTCTGGGAACAGCAAGGTTTTGAAGCTGAGCCTCTCTTCCATACCGGGCAGGATGTTGCCCTCATTCAACTCCATCTCCTCGTGGCTACTGACAATCTGGTAACCCATGCTGGGCCGGTACCTGAAACAACAAGAACAAACACCCATAATGAAGTGTTCAGACATAGCAGTTGTACTCTGTGTTCCTGCCACTTAAAATAGTTGCTAGCACCAGTGACAAAGCTGGTAATGCACACTGCAACATTAGCACACAATGAACCTGCTTATAAGCAATGTCAATGCTGCGTATGTTTGAAATAGCTTCCAATAGTTTTGTTGGCTAGCATAAACAACTATAAACATGTTCAGACCGTGTCCAAGCTGATATATTCTCACCAACCTGAGCACCAGGATACAGGCAGCCACTAATGTGTAGGCTAGCAGCGTCCCTATCGACATCAGGTCCACCAGGTCCTTCAGCTCGAACATTAACACCATGACAACTTCACAGTACAAGGAGACAAAAAATAAAAATTTAAAGTGAGAATGCTTGTTTGATCCCATCAATTATTTTCCATACTTGTCTTAGAAGAATAAATTAAGATGTGTCTAACATTCAGCATGCTTATACAGTTACTGTGAGCATAGAAGTATGCTGATCATAAGCTCAAATGATGCCATTGAGTACAGCCTCATAAAGATGCTAGCTCGAATGTACATATTCTTTTCACAATAGTGATTCCCAAAGTGTGGGTCATGACCCTCTGGTGTTCCAATGGTTTACCACACACACAAGAAATCTTTGCTACAAAAAAATGTATAATATATAATTATATGAGTTCAAAATTTACTTGAAATTTCACAACTACAATCTTCTTAGGGTGCTGTATTAGGATATAGGGTAAAAATAGCATTATGGAGCGAAACCAGCAACCACCTGGCGGCAAAGTCATTCCATTTCATTTATATGACACTCTTATTTTTCCGCTCTATTTTTTAAATGGGGCAAAATCTCATATCACGTCACTGGTGGGGAAAGATAAAAAATGAAGCAGTGGCTAAGAAAGGAAAGAAGTTAATAGTAAATCAATCTCAACAAAACAAATCAAGAAAAGATTAAAAACCTGTTGATTAAAGTTTTGATTAAAGGTTTGCATGTTTTCAGTTTTAAAAAGGGCCCCAGTTGGGAATGGATAAAGTATAGGCTGGAGGTGGCAAAAAGAGCTGCCTCTATTAAAAAAAAAAGTTATAAAAAGTTTTTAAACTTAATCTTTCAAAAACCAAAAAGTCTCTGCTTTGTTCTTTTTCTCTTCAATTCAAACCTGACCTTCTATCACTGCCTCTCTCAAGTCCCTCTACTCAAATACAGGAATTTGCGTTTTTATTTAACGCCCCCCTTTATCTTACCAGCTATAGCCCCAGCAGCAACAGTAGATGTTACGGGAGATTTTCTCTCGCTGATGTTGGCCAAGAAGGAGAAGAGCAGGCCATCCTGCGCCATGGCAAGGATGATACGAGGTAGGGGGAACATGGAACCCAACAGACTGGGGTAAAGGTGGGGGGAGGGCATCATATTGTGATGGCAGCGGTTTGGTGTAACGTGAGGGACAAGGGGGAAAGAAGAATTAGGAAAGGTCAGCGAGTACCAAGGGAAGATTCAGAGAAAGTAGACGTATGTGGGTGGAAAGATCTGGGGGTTAAAGAACATGCTGCAGCGTGCCAGACTGGCAACACTGTTGAAGAACAACATGCTGGGACAAGGATACTCTGATGTCAGCATGTAAAATTTGGCCCCCAGTATGACTGCATGTTTTGCACATGCTGTTACTGTCAGTTTTAGTCCACGTACCATGCGGTTTAGTTTGGATTAGTGCTGGTGCACATCTCCTTCTCAAGATGCAAGTTAGAAAATATGTCTCAAGTTTCCCAACAGAAAAAACAATGGAAGACTTATAGTATAGACACAATAACCTTGACTCCCTCAGCCAACTAAACAGAGACCTGGCTATGTAAAACACTTAATAATTAGTTTTTAATGCTAACGCATGTTAGTATCTCACCTGCCAGAGAGGAAGTGACAAAAGTTGCATTTAGTGGGGTTTTGGTGCAGGAGTTGACCCTGGCCAAGGACTTTGATAACAGCCCATCATCAGCCATAGCCATGATCACACGAGGAACAGGGTACAGACAACCCAGCAAGCTAACATGGGGGGAAGGGCGTACCAAAATATAAAGTATCCACAGGAGCAACCATGTGAAACATGCATAAGCAAAGACAACAGCACACATATGCAAGGAGCATTACATTCAACATAGATACAGCAGATTAAGACAAAAGAAAAAAACACAGAACACAGGATACTTAAATATGTTGTGCATACATTTTAAGTTAGGAACACATGTGCAACACTTTGTAATGTAACTTTGTAATATGTAAATAACAATTTAATGCAATTTTTTTGCAGATCTTATGCACCCATATTTTATTCAAAATAAAACGTGACAAAAATCAATGTTTAAACTGAGAAAATGTACCATTAAAACAAAGATACTAGCTCATTTTTATATTTAATATTAGCTGAATTTAATATGTCTTAGTATAGATGGGACAGGGCCATGCTGTTTGCCACTGTGTGGCATCCTCTCTTCTTTTAACAACAGTCTCGAAACATTCGAGAACTGAGGAGATCAGCTGCTGAACCTTTGAAAGAGGAATGTTATCTCACTCTTATCTGATTTGAGCTGTTCAACAGCCCTGGGTCTTGTTTATCGTATTTTTCACTACACGTTTATTTTCAATTCATTTTATTTTTATAGCACCAATTCATAAAAACAGCGCCTCAAGACTCTTTATACTGAAAGATATGGACCTTACAATAATACCAAGTGCTTGCTCAAATACCTTTCAGCAAGCACTTGGTGACACTGGGAAGGAAAAGCTCCCTTTTAACAGTAAGAAACCCTCTGGCAGAACCAGGCTCAGGGAGCGACAGCCATCCACCACGACCTTTTTGTGATGATAGGAGAAAAAATATTTCATGTAAATCTTTTCAGCTGGTGAAAGGTCTGGACTCCAAGTAGGCCCTTTGAGCACCCTCTGCTACTATGAAACCATGCAGTTCTAAGTGTTTCAAGAAGTGGTTTAACACAGTCTTGCTGAGATATGCAGCATATGTCACTATAAAACCTTTAATGTACTAATGCACTAATGCATCCCCTTAAAATCAGAGATGCATACTTTTGGACACAGCGATGACAACATGCATAGTCTCTCTCCTTACTAGTCCAGAGGACACGGTGTCCAAGTTTACCTAAGGGAATTTCAAATTGCATTTCACTGGACCACAGCTTTGGCCCAGAGAAGACAGCATTTCTAGATCATGTTCATAAATAGTTTCTTCTCTGCATGATAGAGCTTTAACCTTTGTGAATCATGCCTGGTTTTAATGCAGTGTTGCCCGAGGGGCCGAAGCACATGAGCTTCCAATATTGATTTCTGGCTATTGCCTTTAGTGCAGCGATGAACCATTTAAGATAATATCAAAATGTTCTTTTTCAGCTGTTTGTTGCACCCATGCCCAGTCTGGTGCCATCAAATTCTAAATTATCATTGTATCGTAATTTTTATCATGAAATAGTAAAATACTCAGTTTAAACATTTGATGTGTTTTCTATGTTCTATCATGAATAAAATATTGGTTGATTGTTGCTATTATTAATTGCTAAATATAACATATATGGACCATCATTTAAAGTGATTAGAGACTAATTGTTAGTAAAAAAAAAAAAAAGTCACCTGCCTTAGCCTTTCTGAGTCCCTGTTACATAATCGCCTTCACACACTGATGGTGCAGCTATATTCTCAGCAGCATGTTTTATTTTTAGTTAAGGCATCAAATGCTTTCCGAAGTTAAATATACACTCTCGCTCAGAAACACAAACATAAATATATGTGTGTGTGTGTAGTTATCTGAGACAGAACCGTGTACACAACTGCGCATTTAAAATGAATGATAGTCTTTGGTTACGCTCCAGAAAGCAGATGTAGTGAAGATTCTGAGTTTGCTAATCCTGAAATAGGGGAAATTCTGGATCTTCTGTTCCAAAAAACAGGAGCTTAAACTCTGAGTTAGTTACTGACTCCTGCCCTCCTGCTGCAGCTGTAGCAGCTGAGTGACAGTGTTTCATTTCCCCATTCAAACATCTATATTTTGATAGGATTCCAGTTTGATTTTTTTAAAGGAAAATTGCAGTTGTCTAATGATGACTGAGTGGACAATGCTGAATAAATGTCATAGTCCACAAGGAACAAATTTATATTCCTCAGCCTAATAGAATATCTACTGGTATTCACAGTTGCTTATCTTAGTGGTAATCAGTTCAAAGTTTACTCAGAACAAGATCTAGTACATGTGCATTGTGCTTCTAAGTTCAAATCTCTTACCTTGTAGACAGAGCGCAAAGAGAGCCTACAGCTACGGCATATTTCGCGCCCCCCCAGCCCACATAATTAAAAGCTGTAGGCAGAGGGCTGTTGCTGTCCAGCAGGTAGTATGGCATCATGAGGGTGAGAGCACCAGAAACGCTGAAGTAGATCACAAAGCAGATGAGCAATGAGGATACGATACCAAAAGGAATGGCTCGCTGGGGGTTCTTCACCTCTTCACCTAGGACATATATAATATATAGACACAGTTAAGAGCCAAGATATGCAAATCTGCTTCTGTATGACTTCAACGGGTGCAGAAATATCTTCAGGTAATGTGCCATTTTTTGCTTATATTTATATTTGAAAAACATCGTCAGAAGACAGAAATTCTTACTTTCAGCGTTTGAACATGAGGCAGAAAAGTGAATATGTGAAAATTCAGTGGAACGAAAACACAGAACACAGTACAAACTCTAGTGTTGGATGGATGATGGATGGATATTCAGATTTTGGAGGAGTTTTATGCTTTCATCTGAGAATTGTCCATTTGAATGCAGGGTGCAGGCACTGTATTCAGAAAGGTAACATAATTTACAGAAGTGCTGCAGTTGAATCGAGAAGTGCATGCAAAGTTTTGTGGAAATTAACTGAATGCTAAGTGGTTGACTGAACCTGTAAATAGTAGTGAAATTACTTTACCTTCTTAGTTATTTCCTAAATCGCCCCATCGTCTGCTATACAGCTATGTCTTTGTTACTAGCCACTCCCAATTCATTGCAAGGTTTGAAGATATTAGCTTATTTTTTGGGGGGGAGCCACCATGCTGAGGGGCCTAACTGCTCAGCTGCAGGTGATTATGTAGGAAGGCCTTGCTGTGTAATAAAACCACATTACGGTGATGGAGCGAGTGCATAAGACGCACAGTTACGTGTCAAAGCAGGCCCAAAGTACTGTAAAATAAAAGAGCTCTGAAACGTGACGGAGACAACTGCTGTGTGGATGATATGTGTGTATGTGTTTGTGTGTGTCTGTGTGTGTGTGTCAGGGGGAAATGGAGTATGGCTTCATGCCAACTTAACTCTTACTGCCATACACACACACACATGCAAAAAGATCATTGTGAGTTTGTGTTATGTCTGACAATCGTAATTTAAGGCTAACTGGTCAGCTTGCCAGCCAGTTAAAATTCAGGAAACCTATGGGTGGGAAAAACCTTGTAACATGTATAAAGAAACAAGGCTGTTCACAAACTCTGCAAAACTCAGGGAAAAACCTCTGGAATGCCCTCTTCCAAAACCCTGTTTGTTCCCCCCTAACCTGAGTAGCAGTCTTTTGGCCTTCAGCCAATAGCAGAAATAAGTCAAACGCAGTAAAGTGCATCTTTAATTTCTCTCTTGCCCCCCTGTTATGTAATACTTCTGGATGTTTAGGAAAGCTCGGGGCTGAAACGGTTCCAAAAAGATTGAGTTACATTCCCCCCTCTCTCCCTGAAAATGGAAACACACCCATGAGGCCGTCAAAGGGAGATGTATGTGAAACTGCGAGACGTGAAGCAGAGGGAGTCAAAAACAGAAGGTCGACAGAGTTTTCAGGTCAGATCAGCACTAACCTGTGGTAGCAATGCAGTCAAATCCTACAAACCCATAGAAACAGGTAGCGGCTCCTGACAGGACACCGGTGAATCCAAATGGCATGAAGCCGCCGATTCCTAAACTCTCTGCGCTTGGCAGGACGTCTGTCACACTAAACCAGAGGAATATAAATAATATGAAATATAGTTCTAAAAGAATGTCATCCAGATAAAAACAAAATAGAGTAACAGAGACAGTTAAAGGGAAAGATTCAGCATTGAATATGTCCTTACTTGGTGCTGTTTGTTGTATAACTTGCATGTAGGATCTCTTCAGGGTCTAGCTGCCAGTTTTTAATATTGCCTTTGACGAATCCAGAGATCACCATGAACACCAAGACTAGGACATTGATACAAGTGAAGACCTTGTTCACCATTGCTGATTCTTTGACCCCAAATGCCAGCAGACCTTAGAATTGCAAAGGACAAAGAAATGGAAAATGAAAAATGTCTTGGGAAAATGTGTTAAGTGTAATATTAAATGTTTTCTATGTCTTCTTACTTGTAAGAATGATTATGATGAAAGCACCAAATATGTCAGGATACTCTGCCAGTGCTCCTGGTACATTCAGGGCCATGTACTGTCTGCAGAACTGCCCTATGGGGTTCCCTATCAACTCATCAAAGGTGGCGCTCCATGCACGAGCCACGCTGGAGGCACCTGAGACGAAGAAAAAAACATTCTTGAAGACAAATTTCCTCCTACACATGACCTTAAACTAGGCAAAACAGAAACAATAAAGCAGTGGTGCTTTATGCTTACCAATGACGTAGGAAAGAATGAGATTCCATCCAGTGATGAAGGCCCACAGCTCCCCTACAGTCACATAGGAGTACAGATAAGCCGAGCCTGTTTTGGGAACACGGGCTCCAAACTCAGCGTAGCAAAGCCCGGCTAACACTGAGGCTATAGCTGCTATTAGGAATGACAGCACAATAGCAGGACCTGTGGAAGGTGGTGGGAATCATATGATTAAAAACTTTCAGGTTTTTCCTCAATACGCATGTTTTCACTATCAAAAGTAATGTCACTTGCCTGAATTCTCTCTTGCAACAGCACCAGCGAGCACATAAACACCAGCACCCAATGTACTGCCCACACCGAGGGCTACCAGGTCAAAGGTGTTGAGACATCGGCACAGACGGGAGTCCTCGGAGTTAGAGTTTACCACTTTCACCCTCATCAGCTGCTTCCTGAAAGTGGAAGCAGCGTGCAGAAGGCTCTTTAAAGCCATGGATCACACTCTGGTCTCAGCAAAAGTCAGGGTTTAGGGGTTCAGAGGTCACAACCTAAAGATGAAAGACAGTAAGTTTAAAAAACACGCTTAGTTTTTCATCTCCCCTGTTTAAACAAAGGACTCCGAATCATTTCTGACAATAGCTAAGGAAGCTCATTATAGTGCGTTACTCATTGCAGAAAATAAACTAAAAGTATCTGCCAGGATTGTTACTGTTTATCCCATGTTTGGATCATACAGCTAAGTCATTTGCACAAGATAAACACAAGTAACAGGGAGTAGCAGCCTGACAAGTATCCAGACACCTTGTCAGATTACAGTGACCTAAGGATATGAACACGAGAGGTCATGCGGACAGTGCAACAGTTTTGCCGCAGCTCACGGAAACTTCCACCCAAGGACAAGCTGATGTGAGAACACTGTCGTCGCACTTACCTCTGAGAATAATCAGGCTCACATTCAATTTTCCAGCCTAGCACATCACACGTTAATTATGAATTACACTGTATAAAGATGTCTAATAAATGAGCTTGTATCCAAACCAAGCAAAATTACACACATATATCTAAAGCCGACTTAGACGACGCTGTAAAATATAGCATATGTAAATACAAATATAATATCACATGCAACCAGCCACATTTTAGGGAATAAATGAAAATAACTGCTCAGGACAAAAAACACTGTACAGATATTTTCATGTCACTGAACTAAAAAACAAAACAAAGAAAAAACAAACAAACATAGAATCTTTGAAAAAAGGCAAGAAAATACAATAACTCATATTTACATTAAACAAATGGGGAAATTTTAGTAATGTGCTGGCACAATGAAATGATTCTATTCCTTGTTGCATCAAGCTGTCCACCATTATCAAACTGAAACTGCTACAGAAGTCACACCTGCAGCAGTGTAGAGGTCACTATAGTTTGCATGTTGTCAGTGATTATAAATGATGATACACGTTCAACGGTAAGCTCGATGGCCATTCATTAGATTTTCACAGGTGACTGCCTCTTCTATTTTCCACTATTAAGGGCCTAGATAATGAACATATGCCTTTTGATTAGATGCACACCAATTGGTCCTTTATTAGTTAAATGAGAAAATCAAATGTTAATATTTTCCTGGTAGATTCTGACATTTACAGACCAAACAGTTGATAGAGAATATAATCAAAAGCGAAGATAAGTGTTAGTTCCAGCCTTCAATTACAGAATTGATATATCTGATTCATATACTGCATGACATAAAAAACTAGCATTTTTTCAAAGTAAAATGTGACTTCAGGTTGCCATTTCTCCTTAATGCATGCCATGTATTAACCCTATATTATTTCACTCATTCAGCAAATGAAAGTGAATGGTTAACGTGTATAGACATGCAGAAAAGTAACAATGCGCAAGTAAAAGTTGAGAAATGATATGCTTTATTCATCTTAAGAACAACCATTGTACAAATAATCTATTAAATCTGGACTAAACCAGAAGCACTAATACTGCATACTGCTTTGATTATCACAGCATTACACATGCTGCATCTGTCTATGATCTCAGAAGCTCATAAATACAAATTTGTAATAAAAATCCAATTTAGTGTAAAGATTTTAAAAAATGTTCTGGTGCAGTCATAAAATCCTTGCAGAAAAAAAAAACAAACAAACCAATGAAAGTGACCTATATATATCACACAACCCCTGACTGACTTGAGTATACGGGTCAGTCTGGGGTCACAACTTTCTGTCGAAAAATCTACATTTTGTCAGATTTTGTTCAAATTGAATGAAATCTGATCATTCAAAACAAACTAAAATACGCCTTCTGAACCTTATGTCAAAGTAACCTGTTCGTTGTGAAGGCAGAAAAAGACAGAACAGAGTACTTACTCAAACACACCTACAGGTACACTTCAGCGCTCGACCTAACAACTCCTGATGAAATGATAAGCGACGACAGAAGGATTAAACTGTGCATTTGTTAACTTTTCTTTAAGCTGCTGTGAAGACTGTGGGGCTTTGGACAGTAGGCGATCTGAAATAGAATCTAGAAGAATCACATGGCTTGGCTATTCCAAGCAGTGGGCACACATGCACACATGTGCAGACTTAATTCCTGCAGACTTCGGATGACTTAATAAATGCATTTCTACCAGAAGAACTCTTGTACATAGACTAATATAACAGCAGCATTGTACTTGCATATTACATTTAAAACAGTATGCAATATAAAGCATGGTCCCTTGTAAGACACATTAAAAAGTATTTGGCAGGGTACTTTGGATAATATGTTAAAGAAGTGGAAGGGAGGAACTGAACAGAAAAGGGGTGTAAGCCCTTTCAACCAATGAAGTTAGACCATAAATATGACACTTCTGGACATTTGGAAAATGGCTGGCTTAAAGAAGACTTAATAGTCATTCCATAAATAGCCTTAGTTGTTATTGTAGAGTCTTTACCTTACAATATAAAGTTCCTTGAGGTGACTGAGTTTGGAAAGAAACGCGTCTGGACTTCTTTACGTTTTTTGAAGCTGTTTCACTTCTCATCCGAGGAGCTTTTTCAGCTCTAAGAGCAATTGGTGGAGAGTCCCAGATTTTTAGCCCCTATTGGGAGTGTCCCTAAGAGGGTCCTGGACACTTAAAAATCTGTCAAATTTGATATCTCGGGTGTGGGGTTAAAATTACTTAACTGAAGCTTTAAAAGAGCTTAATGTGATTGGTAGGCCTGAAAATTGCCTTTAATGAAATAATACATAAATGAATACATAAAAAATAAAGTATTCAGGAACACCACAAACAAAATGGGCAAGTGGGGTGCGTTAACCTTAATAGACAGAGCATGAGAAAACAGTGAGCAAAAGTATCCAAGGCAGTAATCAAATATAAAAGCACAAACACTGAGCAGACACCTCTGTCGATCATTGAAAACAATCAAAACGGCCCCTGGGAATGCTAATTGAGCTTTCTCAGTAGCAGATGAATGATTCTATGTCCAAAAACAGCTGGAAGAATACCAGAAGCGAAGAACTGTTTATAAGTAAAAGAGTCAACTGGTATCTGTTTAACCCGCCCCCCCCCCAAAAAAAACAACCTTGCTGACATGATGTCTATGAATGATTAATGGTTTGAAACTGGCAGTGTTTTTAGTTGGCAGTGAGTGAGGATTACTATGTTTTCAGATAATCTCTGATTACAATTCAATTCCAAAAACATTAAGTGATCAAGATAAGAGGGATAGTGTTTTTAGGCTGAAAATTGCCCGATAAAGGGTTAAGTAATCTAGATAATTAGTCGTGCAGGGAAGAGAGTGAGTTTTAACATTGCATTTCAGTTCAGCTACATGACAATGATTATTGAAAGAGGTTGGGAGTTCACTGGGATTCAGCAGGGCTGTTGTAAGAGGAAAAGACTTACTGACAAGAGCATCACTGAATTTATTTGCAGTAAAGTCAGTGGTAGAGACAAAGATGGGCTGAAGTTTAATAAAAAGCTTTGTGGTCTGATGGAAATTTATCCTCTACATCTAAGTTCTCTAGACTTTGATCAGGTCAGGACAACACGGACAACACGTGTGAATGTTTAAACAGCTAGAATGAGTACCCTGACACCCATTGACAGAGTAACAGAGAAAAGTGCAGAAAATGATGTGCTGTGTTTTTTGGTTTTGTTTCGGCAAATCGATATATTAAAAAGCACGACAAGCTAAAGAGTCCAAAAGCAGAGAAACTGCCAAGAGAAACAAAGGACACTTAACACACTTTTTATAAAAATCAACACCTCTCTCACAACTTTGAGGAAGACTGGTGGCTGAATTTAGTCATACTGGCTTTACCATAAAGAAGTCCAAGTAAACTGAGATAATTAAATCACAAGTCACCTTTAAACAAAGTAACAAAAACAGACAGAAAAAAACTGTATCAGTGACACACTTTGTCAGGTCAATAATAATAATAATAATAATAATAATAATAATAATAATAATAATAATAATAATAATAATGATGATGATGATAATAATACAGGATTTAACTAAATAGGTTTATTTTTGACAATGACAGCTTCTATTCATCTGTACAGTACAGTGAATGGCTGAGCACAGGTGCTGAATCCATTCAGTCCAGTGTGAAGGGCATTAGCATGGAAGAGGATGGATTATTGATTTAGTCATCTGTTTTCCTGTTTTCTTCATTTCATTGGAGGAAGAAATGTAAGTGTAGATATGGGACCAGACATTCCAGACTAGATTTAAATATTACAAAGGTCGAAATTGGACACTTTGTGCTATTCTGTTTTAAAACTACTAGCTAACTATAAGTGTGGGTAAGAATTAACAACAGGCCTAATGTTTCCTGTGCTGGCTTCTGTTAATGAATTTGAAACTTTTATCTGATAAAATAAAGACATTTCTGTCTGAACGTAGCATGTCACTGTGGAAATAGCTAACGCTAGCAATGCTGGATAAAGTTAATGCTGTCAGCTTGATGAGGGCTAACACGGAGGTGGTAGAGGAAAAAAAGCGTAGCATTAACTATGGGACTGTGTTGGTATTAAATTTAGTAGCATTAGCTTTGCAAAGGTTAGACTGCAGCAGGTCTGCTGTTGTTTTCCATAGCCGTTAGCGATAACATCTTAAGCGCACAGGCTGCTAACTACATGTATAAAACTAGCTACAACTAGTTGTTTGACTGTATTTTAACCATGCAAATGTTTGCATGAAACAATATCAGCCTTCATTTATTGACATGTATGCTAATTGTGCACAGTTGCGCCAATGAAGAAGCTTTATTTCGCACAAACGTAGACAGGGGCGGCGCATGGAGCTGCGTAAAAGACAGGGTCCCTCTTCTGAAATCTCGGCTTCCTGCACGCCTTTCTCCATCAGCTGAATCTGCTAAAGCGGCAGGTTTGATTAGAACTAGAAAGGCAGCTCTGGAAGAAGTGTTTGGGAGGACTGGAGACAAACAAGGTAAATTTTCTAAACTGACATCTGTAGCTTCAGTAAGTTTTTGAGAGCAAATTTAAGAACCTACTTTTTTCCATACCACTGGAGTTATCAACTAGCTGTTGCAAACTCCATGACAAGTGTGTATGTTTCAGTGTACTGAAGAGGATCAAATAATTTACTCTAAATTTACTCTACAGTAAAGGCAATGGCTGAGCTGCCAACTGAGCGGGGTTTCCCTGGACCACCACCTGCCAACAACGGGCAACAACCTTCTTCAAGAAGGTAAGCGTGCCATCTCTCTCCCTCCCTCCTCTGTTTGTCTCCTCCGTTAAAAAAGCATCTCACGGGCAGTTCCTTCAGCTTCCCTGATGCTCGCCTCTCTTCTCTATTGACATTTTAATAGTTCATTGTTAACACGATGTCTGACCCGGTATGTTGCCGCATCGGCATTCCGTTTGCTGCAATCGCAAAAATGCGCACATGGCTGGAGGAAGTTTTTCGTGATAGCTGTTAATAGAATCATTTATATACAAGGAGGAGGAAAAGTTTGTTTAAAAAAAATACTATTTCACTATTTAAACCTGAAGTCAGTGTCTACCAGCTGGCCTGTATGTGTGGAAAGACAGAAAAAATTATTTAACGTCACATCTCGAGTTATCCGCAGTTCAATTAAGACAGGGGTTTTAGGCCATGTGCGTAAATGCGCACCAGGCTGTGTGAGGCTGTGGGCAGTATTAACGTCAGGTTTTTGGATGTTATATTCGGACATTAATCTAGCACCATTACAAAGTAACATTAACGAGTGCATTTTAGACAAACATTTCGATAATTATATATAATAGGGCTGATCGAGGGAAGTAACTTGAAAATGTCTCTGTGTGCGCGCACAGCGGGGAAAATATAGCTTTTCCAGGTGTCAAAATTTCTGTAGACATTCTGTCTATTCTGTCTAAAAGTCTGATAACCAATCAGCTCGCTGAACAAGTGGATTTGGCTGCATGTAAAACAGGCTGCGTGAAGAACCACGATCGGGGTTGTCTCTCCCTCCTGCTGAAGCTCCAGATTTTAAGTTCGGCTCCATCATCAAAATCCTAGTATTACTAAAGAATAGAAATATGTGGCTCCCTTAAACAATAATGGTGAATAAATGAACATTCTTAGTGGTACCTGATGCGCTTTTTTGTCACAAGCACATCAGGTACAAAAAAGACAGGTTTTTTAAATATTTTTTTTTAATGTTTAAGTTTGTTAAATGTAGTGCAAGGTGGTGAAGGTTTGTTTTTTTTTTAATCCTTTTTTGATGATTCAATGCAAAAAAGAAAGGTTTGAGATCACTTTGTACAAGTACAGGGTACCTTTGTATGTGTGTACACATGGACAGTGCTATGACAAAGTATTGGCCCTTTTCTGATTTCTCAGACCATCAAACAAATTTTATTATTATATGACAAAAAAAACCCCCAAAATAAATGCAAATTGCAGTTTTTAAAAGATTATTTAATTTATTAAGAGCCAAAAATATCCAGAATTTGCTTCCTGTAAAACAGTAATTGTAAAAAACTAACTGGTTGCTCCACACTTGGCAACAGGAATTGCAATCAACTATCAACTGCTCTAACGTGAAATAATAATAACTTCACTGTCGAGGAATTTTGGCCACTCGTCTTTGCAGAATTGATTTTGAGTTAGCTATGATGGAGGCTTTTCCTGTATAAACAGCCTGTTTAAGGTCTCACCATAGCATCTCATTGTGATGTAAGAATTTGACTAGACCACTCCAAAACCTTCCTTTTGTTTATGAGTGTGTGTGTGTTTTTTTTTTAAATCATTCAGAAGTGAACTTGTTGATGCATATCTCAGATACCCAGGAAAATACTCAGTACTGTTTTACCAGTATCCCACAGGGAAAATATTTAACCTGTCCTGCAACAACAGAAGTAATGTCAAAGAAATCCTTTCTTGAAAAAATGTAACCTGTTAACTTTCAGTTAGATTTAACAAAATAAGTACCTATTTAAGATTGAGTTAATTTAAGAGGTTTTATTCATTTTACAAGTTATTTCGGTACAGATCGTGAAGGTAAAATATATTTGAGAACCTCCTAACAAACAGAGGGTACAACAAACAACACAATACCTAACACGTGGAAATAATTAAATTATTGTAGGAGAAGAAATTAAGATAAAAGCTACAAATGAAAGTTGGATGTGGTATTAGTAACAGATACAGCCACTTCAAATGCCCGCCTCATTCCTGACAGGACCATGACCTGTCCCAAGCAGCATTTATGAAAACCAGTGGTAATGTCTTGTACATCCACCAGGGGGCACTAATGGAAGTTGATTCACTTCCAGCTTTCTACACATGTATCAATGCAAAATATAAATGCAAACTGATTACTGGTTGGTCCTGTCAGAGAAGAGCGTATTTTAGATGTGGTACAATAATAATTACATATATTAGCTAGTTATGTAGTCTTATAATATATGGATTGCTGTAGCTCAGGTGGCAGAGCAGGTCAGCCACTAATCAGAAGGTCGGTGGTTCGATCCCAGGCTGCATCCTGGCTGCATGTCAAATATCCTTGGGCAAGATACTAACCCCATGTTTGCCTACTGGTGGTGGTCAGAGGGCCTGGTGGCGCCTGTGTCCGGCAGCCTCGCCTCTGTCAGTGCGCCCCAGGGCAGCTGTGGCTACAATGTAGCTTGCCATTGCCAGTGTGTGAATGTGTGTGTGAATGGGTGAATGACTGAATGTAGTGTAAAGCGCTTTGGGGTCCTATGGACTAGAAAAGCGCTATACAAATGCAGGCCATTGCATCATTTTTAAATGCAGTAAATTGCTCGCTGTTAACCACCTGTTTTTCTTTTAATTCTCCTTCCACACTCTGCACATTTCTGATAAATCACTGCGGTAATTTTAACAACTTTTACAGACAGGTAGGCAGAGGGCAGACCGACATTAGCATCACAGCAGATTCCTTTGTCACACATTAGGTGATTCATCAAACAGCTCTCTGAACCACAGAAGGGCAGCAACTTCCAAACCCCACGCAAATATCCTGTCAGTGCTGATTGTGATTTTAAAACTTGTAAACGGTGTTCCAGGAATCATTGATAGAAAGTATTTATAGAACACTGTTATAAAAACAGTCACCTTCTTTGTATTTTCCCGAACTATAGGGAGGGATTTTTGCTTTTCTCATTTTAGTGCTTGTTGTTAAGCTGCCGTGCTTCATTTGCATATCGTCACCACTTAATGATGTGAAACAGACAAGCAGCACCCCACCCTCCCCCCAGCTCTGCCTGTCTGTGAAGCCTTCTTATTCAATGCCAATTATGTGTTTTGTCCTTCAATAAAATTAATCAAAAACGATTTTTAGATTACTTACATTACTGTAAAAATCCCGTTTTAAAAGTATGCAGTCCAGAGTTCGTTACTGTTGTTAATACATTTGCAAACTTTGTAACATCATGGTAGATTTATACCAGAGTGTAACCCAAAACGATGCAGAAGTCATTTCAACTTGCAATGATCTGACAAACCAGAACATGCCTGTTTAGTGTATTAAGGTCAGAGAAGGTCAGTCACAGAAACAGTTTTCAGCGCAGCGTTCATGAAACCCCCGACATCAGAAAGTCAGGTTTTTTTTACTCTTGTGGTAACTGTGAGAGCATGTGCTGCTCTCCTTGAAACAAATTGAAGGTTTCAACAGAAAGAACAAAAGCTCACTATCAAGTGGGAAAATCTTAAATATATGGAATTCACATAGTAGTATAGACTCCATTTTTTGCCAGTCTTCTAATGCCCCGCTTTCAGGAAGGCACCATGAGGTTGCTTTGTTTGTTTGCTCACATTTTCAAAGACCCAGCCCAGCCCTCATAAACAGCCTAAACAGCTGATAAGAGTTACACACCTACACACACCTATCAAGTTAACACAGGTGGAATACACTTGGATTTGGATGGTTGCAAGGTTAAAACAGAACTTGAAGAAACATTCCACCCTAAGGTACAAAACAATTATAAGGCAAAGACCTTTATAAAAATAATACTGAGAAAATCATCGGACTGAAAGCAGCAATATTGAGTGGCTGTATCTGTATACTAAGCTAAAGTAGTTATACTAAAATAAAGACAATATAAAAAAACAGACGGCTAACTGTGAACGATTGAACTGGTCACTGTCCGCATTTTAAAACGGACCTCACAGCTGGCTACAACAACATAAGAACCTCAGTTTAAAAATAGAGTCAAAGTAGAAAAGTTAAAGTCATCTTTTCCACATCTAATTTTATTAAAAACAATATAGTTTTTGTTTTTATAGTCTCTCTAGATAGCACAAGAAACTTTAGAGTGAAGACTTGGTTAGCTGTGTGTGTGTGAGAGAGGGAATAAAGCAAAAAGAGAAAGCTCTCATTTAAATTAGAGCAAATTCCAATGAAAATCTGCCTTGAAACATTTGATAATGTTATGGTGTGCACTGTACCGTTTGAAGTACAGGGTTCACTCAGCCATCAGAGCTATAATCTGTTCAAATAAACACCCAACATAATCACTAAATGCAGAATTCTACAGATACATTTTATGCATACACAGAAAAGCACTAAGTGATGCCTGTCCAGCAGAATTAGGAAGACACCCACTGATAATTAGACTGAATTAAATAAAGTAAAACATTTTTGATCACCATAAGTCCAGCTCCTAAGACACACTTCATTCTAAAGCCCTCTAAACCCAAAGAATGAGCCTGACTGATCTCACAAAAACACTGCTTTCCAAACACCAGCCAGCTAATTATAACAAAATGCAAATAAATGTATGTAAGAAAAACAGTCAGAGATAGAAAGTAGAGACAGCTCTTAACGCAAGGACACAGAACATGCGATCAGTGTTTGACTGGTCAGTTTGAAACAAAGACACATTTCCTCCTAGATTGGAAGTCATTCAATGAAGTAAGGAACACTTACTTAAACCACTTCACTTCTGTAATTCCAAATTTCCACGAGCTAAGCAACATTTCAAAATAAAAGTATATTCCCAGGAGAAGGACACAGGGCATGACTGGCTGCCTGATATATGTCAACATGCCACCACCTAAGGGACAGTGAATGACCTACACACCCACACAGACACACAAACTCAAACATGCACATGCGCACACAGGCATATAATAAATGTATGTATTTATTTATTTATATATGTGTGTGTGTGTTCTGTTTTTCCATTATTGTGATACGTCATTATCGGTATCACCATCGCCCGCCTCTGGTGGTACTCGATATCTTAATAACCATTTATACACATATTTACTAAAGCTGGACTTGCTTATATTTTTCACACTGCTTTGATAAGTCAAAGTCAAAATCCAGTTGCAACTTGCTTCATCTTAACTGTGATGGTATAAACAGAAGCTACACATTGTTTAGGGAAAATGTGAGCTCATGCTGGTCTGAGCTGAAGCTATCTAGATAATGAACATATGCCCTTTTCTAGAGGAAACAAGTGTAAATATAAAACGAACTCACTGCAGTAATAGCAAACAGTACTGTGCATGTGAGAGATTGGATTTCCTTGTTGACATGACAGCCTTAAAGTTTCAGAAAGTTTTCATATTGACTTAAATGGGATGGGATTTAACACCTTAGGATGAGGTATTTTTCTCATTCTCATTGCAGTGCCTTTGCTTTCACCACCACCTGTGGTTTTACAGTACAAAACAGTACTTCAAGTCTTACAGCCACCCTTTTCCCTACATACATTACAGGCCATTGTTGGATAAGTTCAATTGCAGCTCCGATAGATTCAGATCTAGCAGTTTCCAGGATTTATTATTCATTTTTAATAGTTTTGGCTACTGACCATGTGCTTTAAGTAGCTCATTATTGTAGTGTTGCATTAAAACAAACTTCTTTCAGTAGGATACAAGTGCAGGAAAAAGGAAATTCTAAATGGTTGTAGAGAGACCACTGGGTGCTCCTAATTTTATGTAGGAAAACACATTTCTCCCCCAGAAAATCATTCCAAGCTGGGGTACAGTACTACTAAGTTATCAGTTCGGTAGTACTTGATCACTTTCCTGCATTTGTGACACAGAAATGATAACATTACAACAGTAGTATTTTACCTTAATGCAGCAGCTGGGCAAAATGTATCTAAGGTATTGGATGCTTCCCTGCAAAGCCTAATAAGATGAAGCTGTAGAACCCCACAACACAGTCTCCCACAATGGTGAAAGTTTGATCTTTGGATGCAGTGAGGAGTTTCGGGGTTACTCTATTTAACGCATGGAGATGGAGGAGGAGATAGAGGTGCAAACACGCAGCCCCGCCTGCTCATTACTATCAGCCATTACTATGATGCTATAACCTTCTGGCTTAAACTACACTAGATGATTAAGTCACACACCTGAGAACTGTTGAAATCAATAACCAGAAATTCACGTGTCTGGAAATTGGTAGTCTGCAATTTTGGAGGGCACAACTGCTCCAGTTAACTTCCAAGTCAAAAAGATAAGAAACATACATTTTAAAAAAACATATAACGAGTAAATTATAGCCATTTTATGGATGATTTGCTGTTTCCAGAGGATCAAAGGTAATTGACTGATTAGTGGTTGGCTGTGTGAGGCTTATTCTCTCGATATTTCATTGCAATAATAAGGAAATAGTTGGACTTGTATTTGGCAGCTGTTCACTGGAATTTCTGATATGCTAAAAGTTGAAAGACCTGTGTGGGCAAGGGAGAAGGTCATAATTAGACATTAGCCTAAAGATGGGCAAGTTAGACTTTGCTAGAAAACATGTAAAAGAGGCCACACATTCATCTATCCATCTCCTTCATCCATCCTCTTCTGGTTGTCTGCTTATTATGGAAGCAATGCTATGGCATGTGCATTTACGGCTGCCAGCTGCGAGTGTGTATTAATGATGTGACTGCCAATAGAAGCAGCAGGATGAATTGTGATGTGCACAGGGCTGAAGCATCCTGCTAAAAAAAACCAAGAGACTTGGTTTATTAAGCCAAAGATATTATTCAAAGTTCTTCTATTTGTGCTGCCCACAGGCTGCAGATAGTAAAGCTAGTAGCTAAATCTGGTACAACCTTTTCTCTTAGGAGATTAAAGTTTTTCTTTTGTTTGTACATGGCCCCTGACAAATAAAGTGGAAATGAAATGAAACAAACATGAAAAAGGTTAGTCAGGTCAATAAACGATGCTGATCATTCATGTTTGTGTTATTGACACAAACATGAATGTCTATGCATTATTAGGCTGTGCATTTGAAATATTGTCAGCATGTGGTATAACAGAGGCGTCGTTTTGAGGTGAATGAACAGCAAAGTAAAAACACAAAACCTCATGTCAGTATGGATGGATTTACAACAATATTATTTTAACTTTAAATCTAATGCTTTAAAAGCGCACAAAAAGCGTTCTCAGTAACAACTGAATGATTTTTCAGTTTACTACCAGCTGCAAAAAATACCAAGTAGCAAACCAACTGTTAATAAGTAAAAGAAATAAATGAGCAACAGCAGATAGTATCTCTTTAAAAACTGGGTTGACATATCTATAGCACAAGCAAAACTTAAGCTGAGAAACTATTCTGACCGCAGGATAATGATTAACGTTTTGTACCCAGTGTTATATTTCCTTAAAGTAGAAATATATCGGTGCAAGTCCCTGCACCAGTCATTTTCTGGTTTAAACTTCTTCCTTGGAGAACAAATGACATGATATAAAAGAATTATACTTATTTATCTTGCAGCTTTAACTGCTTTTTGGTAGTTTATTTTATAAATTCATATAAAGTAGAGAAGGCTGTCTCATTTTTAATTAGTGTTCATTTGCCTTTCAACTTTCTCCATTCCTGAACTAAATGAACTAATTAGCAGGAGTTGGTGTTATGCTTTCTCCATTTCAGTTTAGCGACACACAATGATTACTGAGGGAGGTTAAAAGGTGAGGGTGAAATTTTAAAAGTGTGAACAAAAGAGATCCATTAAAAACATCGAGCTTGTGGTTTGATATAAATTTGTCCTCTACATCTAGGGCCTCTGGGCTGAGATGAGGGCAAGAATGTAACCTTAGGGATGAGCAGGTACTACAACAGACTATAGTTGTGATTCAAGTTGTAGTTATGCATACATCACACATGAATGTTTTAAGAGCTAGAATAAGTACCCGGCCACACTGTGACAAAGCAACTCAGAGAAGTTCTGAAAATTATGTGTTGATTTTATTTTACCTGTGTTATCTGATTACTTATATTTGCAGCAATATCTTGGTATCATCTTCAGTTCCACACGGTAACATGTTGTGTTTCTTATTGGCTAACCAAGATAGAGGTGGTATGCCCCACAGGGTCACCTTGAACCCGTAAACCTTGTCAGTTGTAACTGAACAATGTGTATTGATAGGTGGCACCACCTCTATGGACAAACAAAGAACAAGATGAGTAATACAGTATCAGTAACAGTTAGCCACTGTGTCAGATCCAAATGTTTCATAAAGACATAAAATGTTTCCACAACACTTGTCAGCATTACCAAAAATCTAGGCCTCTTATTTGAGTCAAATCAAATTTCTAGTATATTAGTTTTTCAGATCAATTTAAGCCAAAAGCAACAGAATGTTATGTAAGTAAGTCAAACTTGAAGTTAATCTAAACACTTGTAAAAAAAAAGAAAGAAAAAGAAGAGAAGATGAAAAATAGCCAGCATGGATTTTACCATGTGAGAGGGCGGACCCAAATGCAGGACTCAGGAAACAGGAATGACTCAAACAAAAAAATCTGCTTTAATGTAAAAAGTAAAAGGTATAAAAATGTTGTTACTATAGACATTATCAGGCTGGTGAAGTAAACAAAACAGAAGACACAGAGAACAACAGAAAATAAAACAGAAAGACACAACTGAATGGAAGCAAAGGTTAACTTGGCATAAGGGTGGAGAGAAAGACAAGACAGAGGAACGCATAAAGATGCAGGGCAATGCAGATCAGTACACCAAGGAACACAACAGGGTACTAACCCAGTGTAAACAGTAACTACAACTAAGACGAACCAAAGACTCAGAGGAATACAATAAGTCTTAAGAAGATAATCGAAAAGAGCCACAGAAAATAGACAAAGCTTTTAAACTTGTAAACACAGGGAATTAAATGAAAGCAGCCATTCAACAAATAGTACACTATATATTAACTCTAAAGGGACCAATACTTAGTTGAAAATGATGAACTAAATATATCTAAGGCCACAAGGGAAGCAATATTACAAAAGAAACAAAACTTTTCTTTTGAAATATTTTGTCCTTTTAAAAATACAAAGGAAACATTACCTCACAATGTCAAACGTGGGGTCCAAAATGCAGGGATCATGACAGTTCCCCCATTTTCTTAACAGTCCTACTCCCCATACTTTCCTAACAGAGGGCACATACAATATCAAAGTAAGTACTCATAATGCAGAGACGAGTAGGTCTCTGCATTATGATAAACTCTAAAGTTCTTATCCTGCATTAAAAATTCAGAATGTTATTGCTATTATAAGTAATAGAAATTGACAAAGCAACATCAGAGATATTAAGTGAATTGAAATGACTTACTCCTGGAAAATTAGGGTGTGGGAATTGTGGTTTTTCAGTAGCAGCTGAATGATTTTATGTTCAAACAAGTTGGAAAAATATCAGAAGCAAGTCAACTGTTAATAAGTAAAAGAAGGAAATGGGCAGCACCTGGGCATCAGGTAGTAACTCCTTAAACAGGTTGTTTTGGTGGACATATTGTTTTAAAGTCAAACTAAAGTGAAACTATACTTGCGAGAAAGAAAAAAAGAGGCTGGCAACATGCCAGGCTGGCTGGTAATAACTAATAATACTTCTACTCTTTCTCCTCTTTCCTGACGCAGGTAAAAAATACTAATGTTTTTTAGGTCAGGTCAGGAATAGTTCATGCTGTTTTTGCACAAAATTAAAAGGAAATAAAAAGAAGGCTGTATTTATTGACATCTCTGGAATCACTTTTATGACTGGTGGTGGTCAATAAAAAGCTACAGAACTCTGAAAGTGATACTGTTTCAGTGTAAAGCGTGACTTATTTCATTGTGATTGGCTAGTCAACTTATAGTTGCAGAGTTTTTGTTGCCAAAGATGAAAAAAAAACCCAGAAAAGCACGACTGCACTTTTGACCTAATAAGCAAAAATGTAACTTTATATTTCAAAGTACTATATTTGTGTATACTTGTGATATATATTGATTTTTATATATAAACCTGGCCAAGAGCGCAGCAGAGACTGTGACAAATATAAATATATGCCAAGAAAGAAATACACTTGACACAATGTAAAGTGAGTGAACTCACCACCAAGATCATATGCAGTAACATATCGTCGAGAACTTCAAGAGCATATGTTTAACTGTTAGGTTATGTTACATTGACCAAAAGATCTCTTTCATCAACATTTTACAATGAACTTAATTCCACTCATAGCAGATTATTACTCTGTAGATTACTCCAGGAAAAAGTGGAACTCTAAAATATTCAGAGTTAAAGCATAAAAAGTATTCTGGTTATTACGAAGAACGAAAAGTTACAGGTTTCATAAATCCCTACCCACTCAATACAAACCTTCTACCTGGAATCTTATTCTTAGCATTCCTATTTCAGCAACAAATCAATTCCAAAAGCAGGAACACACAATGTCTGAGTGTGTTACTCATAACTGTGATGGGTATAAATAGAAGCCACAAATCAGGTAGAGACACAGTAATGAGGAAATATGAATAAGCCCTTCATGGTGCGGAAGCCTCCATAATCTCAGTGATCCTGGAAAGCTTACACACACACACACACACACACACATACAAACAAACACACAGACACACACACTTATTTAAGTGTGTAGGGGTTGCAGATAGACTAACACAGTCAGCAACTTCACCACTAGTGACCCACATTCAGGGGTGCTAAAGTTAGACTGACTCGAGCTGGTCTGAGCTGCAATGGTCTAGATCTGAAAGGTCAGATTACTCTTTCTTTAAATGCCTTTATAACATGAACTCTTGTCGATTATATGTTACTGTATAATGAGCCTCTCTATTTTTCTCAAGAATATAAGCATAAATACAAAAAACTCATTGTGGTAATAGCAAAACAATAGATATTCCACTTTATTTGAGTTTTGTTTTGTTTTTTGCAGAAAAAAGAATAAAATGTCGACTTGACAAGTCAGTATCCAATTAGGAGACAAGTATTTAACTCTTAACACCTTCATACTAACCAAAGCAGGATCTGAATCAGTTTGAAGATGTGTTATGTTTTCCATTACGGTACTTACTGCACAACACCTTTACTTTACTCCTACTTATGGTTTGCAGTCAGATGTTAGTGGCCACTTTCTGCTTTCACTCTAATTTAGATTGCCGAAACTCCACCAAGGCCACACGACACATTCGGGTTCAAGACCTTCTCAATCCTGGGTTTAGGCTACTTTTAAATAGCAAAATGACCCTGGCTCAGATCCAACCTAGAGATATCATAGGCTCTGTAGTGGATCTGCAAACCAGGTCCAGATCACAGTCCACCTGCACATCAGGATGGACGCAGAACAGATAAGGATCAAATAATCAGCCCCATCTGGACCGGATCTATTTTGGATTCGTTAGTAGTGACTCATCTTATCAATATTAAAATCTGTCATCCTTCCAGAATTAAACAGAAATTTCTAAAAATGTATCTGACCAAAGTGTAGATAGCTCTATAAATGGTAAATGGACTGTTTCTTATATAAGCTTAACTGCGTTCTACCTAAAACGCTTTGGCGTGCAGACTGGAGCAGCCAAGAATCGGACCACCAATATTCCCATTAGAGGATGAACTGCTTCTCCTGAGCGGCAGCCACCCCAATAAAAGTTAGATATTCCTTATAGCATGTTTGCTTTTACTGATGAAACTTTGCATTCATTAAATACCTAGGTTCAGCGTGGTCACTGTTCCCCAGCTACTTCAGGCCCTCCCAGCTAATGTTTGACTTACAAGTTGGTTTGCTAGCTTGGTCACTGAAAAAAGAGAGGATCTCATCCTGCAGTTGAGCAGCATCTAACGCCACCGTTTTGGACTGTTGCTAGATGTACTTTATTGATTAATCTAGTTTGGCTTCCCGTGTCTAACAAAGACAAGGTCTGACCATAAAGTATCATTGAGTCCACTAATAAAATGTATTTTCTTTATGTGAAGCAGCAGTAGAATAACAACAAGAACAGCAGCTCACCTTCTTGAACGTCCTCTGTCTACTTTCAGGTTGAAGGTTTTAAGATGTCATGACATATGGCGGCAAGGGAAACATGACTCTCACTGCATCTATAATCACACAAGCAGCAACTTTAACAAACCTCCATTTAAAATATCATAGTGTTAGTTACAGTGTAACCAGTAGGCTTTAATCTTAAAGTCTGCCTAAATGATATACTAAGTACACTTTAGCATACTTGAATGTTCCAGATTTTAAAAACAAAATTTAATTGTTTTTAACATTTTATGATATAAGAACAAACTTCTCTCCCTCCCATTTTCTGTCTGGCTTCTTAGCACTAAGCCACAGCCCAACTCTGGAAGTAGCAACATCCCATTGCAATTTCTCCAAAAGATGCATTGTCTACTGCTCCTATGGGCTTGTGTTTTAAGTGTTAGCAAGTTTCTTGGTTGTTCTTGTGAATCTAATAAGGTAATAAATCTAATAGGGCAATCAAGGAAATGTTGGTCAGCTAAAGTTGCTAAGGCCTTTACAACTTTGGATTATGGCTTGTGCAAAACATTCAATCAATGGAAAAAAAATAAGTGGATTAATCTATAATAAAAATAATCATTAGTGGCAGTCCTAATAAATATTCAAATAAGTTTATTGTCAACAAAGAATGACTTGAGGACTGCAGTTCGACACCCCTGACCTAGTGCATGCAGGCCACATGCAGGCTTATAATGCGTCTGCACCCTTAATGTAAGGCAACCCTTAATGTAACTTTACATGTGCAAATCAGCTCTTAAAATTATTTGGCTGTCAGTACTTAATGCACCTGTTATAATATTAATAAGGTTTTTAATAAGAACATAAAATGAAACATAATGCTGGATTGAAATGTATCTCGTATGAGACTCGCTTTCAGAGCCCCTACACTTTGAAGGTGTGGTTTGTGATGTTGCATGGATACTAGATCTCTATCTTTTGGATTTTGTGCCATGCTTTATTCTGCAGGAGATAACTGGAGGGTAATTAGGTGCATGAGTTTCACCTGGGCCAAATGAGCTCGGCTCTGTGGCTCTAATTTGTTTTATAGGTAAAAACTGTCTTCTCTCATTTGAAATGGCTAATGTTTGAAGTTTTGTACTCTCCAAGAATGAACCTTTAGACATCACCAAATCAATATTTGTGACAGGTCAAAATAACGTTAACTGTAAGACTTATTTATTGAAGTCCAGTCAGACCCCTGACTTGTGACCTAAAAAAACAGCTTCACCAAACCTTTCCATTTCAGTACTAAAAAACTCCAAGCACTGTAGTATGCAGAACTTGTTCACTCGATATTCATCAAAGTAATTTTTAAGGTGAAACTACTGAGATAAATCAAGGACATTAACTTGCCAAGTATTTAGTTTGCTTTCTGGTTAACTAGCTCATGACAGCAGATGATCGGTTTACAATCACAATGCTTTGTTTCACTTTTTCCTCTAATATCACCTGCTGTTATTATGAAAATTTGTCTACATTGTAAGAAATGAAGTTTTAAATTACTTTTTAAATTTTTGTTTGTTCGTTTTTTAGGATTTTTTTTCCTTTATAACGTTTTTTTCTTTTTAGGTGTTATGATGCCAGAGATGCCCATAAAATTGCCCAGATCAACCGATTACTTCCCATAGGCTGGCACTTAACTGGAGCTTCACGGTACCAGATGATAACTACCCTGGGAGAAGGAGCCTATGGCACGGTTGGAAAATTCATTAGGCTCAATGACATGAAGAGCGTAGCCATCAAAATAGTTAAGACTGATTGCTTCAGAAATGGACTGGCAAACTTGGAGGTAGGAAAGACTTGGCTTGATGCAGTTAATCCAACAATTGTATTTGAAGAAATTCCTCTAAAATATTTACTTGAAGCTAAAACTCATATGTTGCCAGGTGGCTGCCCTGCTGAAGTTAAAGTTGTACAAATCTGAAAGGTATAACTTGGTTCAGTTTTACAACGTTCTTACCGATGGGCAAAAAGTATGTCTCGAATTCGAGCTTTTGGACAAGAACCTTTATGAATTCATGAAGGAAAGACAATTCCGACCACTCGCTCTAAACTCAGTTAGAGCCATCACCCAGCAGGTGTGTTTAACTGTATTCTCTACATAAATAAAGTTTTTCAGATGGATGCTGATTACATTAATACAAAGGTGTGTGGTTTTTTGTTTTTTTTGGGGTTTTTTTTTAGATTGCGAAAGCACTGGATCATTTGAAGTCTGTACGTTTGATACATGCAGACCTCAAGCTGGAAAATGTGATGCTTGTCAACCATCAGAAACAACCTTATAGGGTCAAAGTGATTGACTTTAGCTTGGCATGTGAAACCTCCGCTGCCTCGATGGGCTCTTGCATTCAGTCCCGTTCATACCGGTTAGTAGCTGTAACCAAAGTGGCTTTTTCTCTTAAAGGTCAATACTGGATACTCCCCTGCTGTTTCTGTGATGGGCTTCTTGGCTGTATAACTAATCCAGTTGTCACTTTTGTTGTTAATAATTGACAGTTGCTGTTTTTCCTGTTTGTCCTAAATCAGGTCCCCAGAGATTATTCTCGGGGCTCCATTTACAGAGGCCATAGATGTATGGTCTCTGGGCTGCATTGCTGCTAATCTGTACCTTGGCTCCATGCTCTACCCTGGTGAGAATGAATATGAGGTGGTAAGTATAACTAGCGCTTCTCCTTTGAAGAACTTAAAGCTTTATTTAAAGGATTACAACACATTATGTTAAAGTTGTTGGACTCTGAATTTGACCAATTGGTCTGTATTTCCAGATGAGGTACATAGTGGAGACTCAGGGCCAGCCTCCAGGCAAGATCCTCGACAGTGGGCTCAAGACTGCCTTTTATTTTGACACGCAGTTGTATTTCACCACCAGCACGTGGAAACTCAAGGTTCTTAGTACTTTACAATTTTTTACTTTACAAATTTACAATTTATCAGTGTTGATGAGTTTCCTGTCTTTTCAGACACCTGAGCAGTTTGTCAGTGAGACAGGGATTAAGTTCACTGAGAAAAGGATGATGAAGTTGACCTCTCTTGATGACCTTAAAAATGTAGGTGTACTTCTTGACTGTTCTATTTTGTATGTTTAAAACTAAATATAGATTTTATTTATAGAATAAATATTTAAACAAAACTCCCAAAAAGAAACAACTTAAAATTCAGAGTTTTTAGGGGCCTTTTCTTTCTTTGATGTTTCAGCTCTGGTTCACACGTCATCAAAATTATACCAGTAAATCCGCAGAAATCTGTGATCTGCTGGTGTTTATCGAGCTGCTTAAAGGAATGCTTCAGCTTGATCCTGAAAGACGGATGACGCCCAGTCAGGTGCTGCAGCACGACTTCACAACACTGCGCCACATATCGCGCTGTACCCCTACAGCTTCGAGTAAGATATTACTTCTCTTTTGAAACACTGGTTCTCCACATACAACACATTTCCACTGTGAGCATATGTTCTGTATCTCGCTTTATGTGGAAAATGTTGTATTCAGATGAGTGAGTCAATAATTTGGTACATGGCTTGATTGTTTTGCAGTGTTAACTCTTGCTTTCAGAAGATGAGCATCTGTCAGTAACGACTGGTGGTACCTGTGTGCAGGTCTCTGCAGCAACCATCCTCCAGGACCAGCCATGCTACCCAGCAAAACCAACCTTGCCCTCGAGCTGAGCACAGCATCCAAGTGAGGCGCCATTCTCACTCTAGGACCACCTGTCCTCCTCTGCAAAATCATCCTCGCCCTCCATCTATGCGCTACAGCCCTTATTCCAGAACAACCCACCTTGCTCAGCAAAATCATCCTTGCCTTCCCGTGTTACACCACTGCTGTTGCTTCAGGACCATCTGTCCTCACCAGCACGATCATCCTCGCTCTCCAACTGTGCGCCACTGGCTCTACTTTACGACCACACACCCTCCCCAACAATAAACACTTTGCTCCCTAGCTCAGCACGGCACCCATGTGCGGTATCACTGCCTTTACTGCAGGACTACCCATCCTTGCAGCAATATCCTTCTGGCCTTGCAGCTAAACTCCACTGTCTTTACTCTAGGACCACCCATTCTGCTTAGCAATGCCGTCCTCACCCTCCAGCCAAACACTGCACCCCTGCACAAAGTCTAGGACCACAGTGAAGTCCTTAGCAAGACTCACCAAATCAAACCAGAGTCTTAAAAAAAATTTAATGACTGATTAGACAATGTGAGTAAGAGTCTCTGACCAATCTGAAAGATCATTGTGATTTAAAAAGGGTTCCATTGTTGGATGTAGGACAATTATAGCTCACCACAAAGTAAGAATCAGAATACTGTATTAATCCCTAAGCAAATTATGTAGAGAAAGATGAACAATGGGGAAGACTATGTTGAGAGGTTGCATAGGAGTGCCAGATGGAACTCTTGAGATTGCAGCATCCACACTTTTAATCACATCTTCCCTATTGAGACTGATCAACGGGACACTGGCTGAGCACAAATGCTGGAGACAGACATTTCTGCTCAGGAGTAAACCAAAAAAAAAGAAATAAAAAAAAAAAACATGAAAAATAGACCTGATAGGTTATATGTACCAATCTCTTATAAGAAGAAGTCATAATTAAAAGCAATCTGTTGCCATCATTGCAATAGTCAGGGGGCTTAGACCATTTAAAATTTGTTTTTCCAATGAATTACTTTATTTTCACTCACATGTTGTTGTATGAAGTACTTATTCTTTATTGTATTTTCTAATAAGTGGAACAATATTAAAACAATAAACTTGTGATTTCTCTAATTTAAGAACCAGCTTCATTTTTTTTTTTTATTATTCTAATGCATCATGATGACAGGGTTAGTAATGTTTTCCACAGGTCAGTTTGAGGTTATTTCATAAAATACATACCCTTGAGACAGTGGGTGCCATTTTGCTGAAAATAGTGAGGGGAGGGAAAGGGGGTGGGGGTGTAGACTTCAAAATAAAAGTGTGTGTGTGTGTGTGTGTGTGTGTGTGTGTGTGTATGAGAGAGAGAGAGAGAGAGAGAGAGACACTGGGAAACAACCCAGACTCTCAAGCCAAAAGCCTGCTACAGTAATTGGGGAAAATAAGTAATGTAACTATTGTAGTAATTACAAAAATATCAAACGCTGTCTCTCTGAAGTTCGTCAATAAACGGGGTTTACGATAGCAACAATCTTGCTGCAATTTGTCTATAAATTGCAATTTAAATGAGCTTTACAGTAGCTATGTACTCCCGGACAGCTGTACTGAAAACAAAAGGTTATTGTACAACTGGAAATCGGAGTAATGTCAAATCGGGGCGTCGGTGATTTTAATTTCTACTGTTACTGTCCTCGATCGAGGACAAGAGGAAGACCACCGATTGATAGTTCAGGTTCAGGTCCCACTCAGTCCTGGGTTTAGAGCAGTTTTAAATCCTGCACGGTGCTCCAGATCTTACATGGCAAGAATCCTTGCACGCATCAGGCCACCGTTGGATAACTTAGAGTCACGTGTCCGGGAATTGCAGTTCATTTTGTGTGATTGCATCTTCAAAGGATGCATCACAAGTACCCCCTTAATGTAGAATTAACAGAAGCTTCCTTAACTAGGATACAGTTGCACACAGACACGCTGCAGAAGACGGCAGCACAGACAACCGAGCAGTAAAAATGGGGGTCCGAGTGAAAAGAGCATGTGTTTTACAGCATGGACCCCCTATTCGCTTTACTCAAATGTACACAGGAAAATGAGTCTCCTCAAAGATCCCTAACACTAACTTGGACAGCAGTCAAGCCTGCTATACAGTAGTGTTAAGTGCCCGATCACTTTCATGCAGTCGCTACGTAGCTATTGTAAGCAGTACTTTACCTTAACGGGCATAAGGAGGAGAGGTATTTACAGTTTCCCTGGGAGGCCCGAGAAGAGGAAGCTGTAGAACCCCCAAACTCTTGTCTCACACGACGCTGGTCAGGAAAGTCTCGTCTTTAAATGTAGAAAAGATATATTTAGGTCTTGAGTGGCTATGTCTAGGTAGTTGAGCTAGAGGAGGGGATAGAAAGGCAAAAACAGCTTGTCCCACCCGCTCTTTACTATTGCGCAATCGCCTCCTGGCTGAAATCGCACTGGATGACACCAAATCCCACATGTGGCAGCTGGCTGAAGTCAGTAACAAAGTATCATTTTACATAAACAGAGTTGCCAAGAGTGTAGAAACTGGCGGTTTGCAATTTTTTGAAAACGTTTTCCATGTTATCATTTTAAATAAATCAGTGATACCCATTTCCCCCAAGTTTAAAGAGATATTGTAGTTTTAAAAACCCTACGGTGAAGAACACTGGGTGTAAGTTTGGATTGTTCTTTTATGATCATAATACTTACATAAAACACGACATCGTGAGGGACAGTTGTTGCTTAATGGCAGCAAGACAGAATCATTCAAATGTTCATTTTATTTACAGGCAAATAAACGGCTAAAACAGAATTCTTGCAAAGCTGAAAACAAAGCCCTCAGATTCTTAAAGAGCATTTAAACAGAGAGGTGTGAGGAATACTAACAGGATGAAGCAGGGATCACAGAAAGATCACATCTGGACTGTTAGGAAACAAAAGTTGGATACCATTCTTTGCCTGCGTGCATCTGACCTTTTAGCTCGTATGGCAAAGATGAGTCTGCTGTACAGAGTTGGAGTGAATAGTGTTCATTCAGGAATCAGTCTCAAAAAATAATCCATGTCAAGAACTTCTACACATTTAAAACATTGCCAGCAGTGAACAGTCTCTTTGAGCTGACAATACAAGGCCTAATTTCAGCATCAGTATAAACACACCTTTCTATACAATACAATATATACAATATTTACAAGATCTTTTTTTCAGTCATGGTCTCAGTTGTTGAGTTATTAAGCTGGGTGACACATCCCTTCTCTGGGAATCCCATTTAGTGATCTGTAATCCGGATGAAAAGTTGCTTCTCCTCTATGATTTGACTTCTAAAAGTGGTTTGATGTCTTTAATCCCATGCTCTGCTGCCACAGCTATGATGTGGTCCAGGGCATTCATTTGGCCCAACATCTTCACAACATCTTTGACCTGCTCCCTGTTGTAAGACATGACATGACATGCACTATGAGCACTACAAAAAATACTCATTACAACACAGCTTAAAAGCACTCATTGTGAAAAAGGAAGAGTTAATATGATAAAACAACACCGACAATGCAATTGTTCCTAAAGCACATTCAATACCATTCTTGCAGATATAGCTATTAGTAAATTCAAGGCGCCAAGTTGTATATACAAAGCCGTGTAGAGGTCCTTACTTTGAAGTGCGCCGCTCAATATCAGACCCGACCAGTGCGCTGCGGTGGATTGAGTTGGCCAGGTGGGTGAGGTAGCGACAGAATGGCTCCAACTGAGGCAACGTCTGCTGGCCCTTCAATCCAGAAAACCAGTGCGATGGCAAGCACTCCACCACCTGAGAAGCACACGAGAACGAATTAAACAATAGCTTTGTGTTATCATGTTCAGCGAGCCACTAATGGTAAAAAGATAACCAACTAACATCTAACACCCCAGCAGAAGGGCCAGTTTTTAATAATCATGCGACTTAAAAATAGCAACTGACCATGTAGTCATAAACAGGTACAACAGACCCCTCCTTCAAAATATTTTGTCTGTGCATGCTCACTCTTTACCACAATGATCTCAGCCAACAAATCTTATTGTATTTTACATGGTTGTAAATAACGAGTATGCAAGGTGGGGAAAAAAATGATGTATCGATCACAGTTTGTCACATGAGCAAACTAAAATTACTGCCTTACAGTTTGTGAGCAGTAATTTTTACAGTTTGTAAAATATATCATTTTAAACAAAATTTAATAGGTAGGACCAAAAATTTGTGTCACTAATTCTTATATTACCAAATGTGAAATCTTCTCATCTGCTTTGGAATATCAAGGTTTACAGCACTTTTAAAACAAATCAACTGAAAGCGCAGTTATCAGTTTAAAACTATATATGACAAGTAAAACCACGGTCAGAGAAAAGTTCTAAATTCAGTTTTTCTCAAAAACAAGTGAAGTAGTGATGACTGAGAACCTACACAGACGTAGTGATATCGGTACAATGTTCTCACACATAATATCCGTTCATGATGGATGGAAGGATATTTTGTTAAGTAAAAGAAATCTGCAATGCTCAGTTTAATCTGATTTATCTATTGAATGAAATCCACCCCTACTAAGTGATTACATTTTATCTACCTTTTGGCACTTCTGAATATTTTCCTCCCATGTATCTGTGGTCTGCAGTGCAGAGAGGATATATCGGTTGAGAGTGCTGTCCAAGGCCAAGTCTTTCAGAGAGGACATGGATAAGATACCGTCCCACTGCAGGATGTTGCCCAGCAGCTAAGCATGAAGGAGACAAGAGTTAGACTGGACTCAAAGGCAGCAACACAAAAGTACATAATATCAGTGTGAAGATACTTTGATTATCAGCCCGCTGCAGCTGCTTTTCAAATTATACAGATCTCATTGTGTGATCTCCAACAATCAGGCAAGCTATTCATGTGATGCTATCAGTTCAGCAACTGACTGGAGGAAGTAATTTAAAGACACACACACACACACACACACACACACACACACACACACACACACACACACACACACACACACACACACACACACACACACACACACACACACACACACACACACACACAAAAACAAAAAGAACACACATACCTTCACACAGGACCAGAACTGCCTCTGATAGAATAAGTAGGGACCACTGTTCTTGTTCTCCAGGATGCTGAATAAAAGCAAGAGAGATTGCTTTAAGCAGCTTTAAGTGCTTATTGTAAATATAGAAAAAATACTAAGTGGAATCAAAATGTTAATATTGTTATTAATAAGAACATACTTCTTGGGGTACAGTGGAAGAAAGACATCTTCATCCAGAGTCCTCCTGGTCCGTAAGACAATTGTTTTCAATAGCTCCTAAAAGAAGGGGGGGGGGGGAATCAAGGTAATGACAGCAGTTCTTCTAAAAATATCAGGTAATCTAACAGCCAATGTATTTTGAGGAAAAAGATGATGAGGGTGGGGAGTACCTGTGTGTATCGGTTGTCCCCGTGCAGCACAGTGGGATAGCCTTTTAGCAGTCTGTGAATGAAGCTCACAAACCTGGTTGTTTGACTGCTGGAAAGTGGGTCCCACACCTGCTCTGCCAACACTGCCACATGCACAAAGTAGAGAGAAATGCATATAGTAGGAGTAATTTTCTACAGGCTTGCAAGCCAAGGACATCTCTGAGCATGCTATGCCTCGAACCTGACAGTTTGGAGAGGATGACCTTCTCCACTATAGCAGGCAGCAAGCCGATGTCGCCATCTCCTTTTTGCAACGTGCTGTTCTCTTCAAAGCCGTAAAACAGCAGCGACTCAAACCAGAGCATGTACTCAAAGTTTGCACACTGCGCCTGCACAGTGAATAGAGAAAAAAAAGATTCCATCACCATTCCTCATCCAATTTCCTTTCAAAAAGGAACTGGTTACACTGATAATACACCCATGCCCTACCTCGAGAGGGTTCCATGTAATCAGCTGCAGACGGACTAAGGGGTTAAAGAGCTTGGGCAGACAGAGGCCTATGTAAGCATCTCTGTAGGTGTTGGCATACTCCTTCCTCCACACTTCAAAGTGGGATTTGATGTAGTCGAGAGAATGAAAGTCCTCCACAACATCCTCAAATACCTTCTTACTTTCCCTTATTATACGATCTGGGTAGCACAAAGAGATCACGTCAGATTTTAAAAAATTATTTTCAATATCAGTTGAATCTCATATGTATGGTACGTAATACATTTATTAGACTAACAACCAATGTAAGGTAAATGCCACAGCTGCCCTAAATTAACAGTATTGATAATTACCTAAATCATTTTTAGGTTTCTGTAACCAGTGTGCACAGGCTCTTTAATCAAAACGATACTTTCAATGCAAAAATATAACTACTATTTTTCATTCATTTTCAAATTTACTCTTTGTTTACTAAAAAAGGCAGGAAAAATATTAACGCACATCTTTGGTGCAGTTTTTTTTAAACTTATATTCCTAAACAGAAAACCATTTGTTTTCTTGTTGAATGTTATATTCAAATAATTTGACTTATTTCAGAGAAATTCATTGAATTCAGTTTGTTAAATTTAAACAAGATTTTGACAGATTTCTTTTTTTTTTTTTTAGTTAACATTGTTGAACACTGCATACAATATACATTTACTTTTTAATGTATTTTTTATTTATTTATTTTTAAATACAGGAACATACCTCTCTCCATGTTGAAGCTGGTGATGTCAGTAGAAGTCTCCTCGTCATCAGATGATAAGCCTTCTTTATGTTCTGCCCTCTTTCCATTCTGCTCTCTGGCTTGTCGTCGACGTGTCCTGTATTCATCCACGAATACAAAGGAAGCCAAATTAAAAACATGAGCAGAAATTGCCTTTTACCAACTTGGCACTAAGGTGACACTCTCATGGTCAAGACTTAAAATCTGATGCACAGAAAACCTTTTTTTTTTTACAAATCTATAGCTGGATTCACATTATTCGTTTCTGTGTAACTGTAATTGGCTTCGCATTTGTGGCCAAAAGTACAGCACAATACAGCATTTCCACAGGGAGAGGAATGTGAGAACAAGTTGGTACCTTCGTGCTTCTCTTTCAGCTATCCTCCTCTGACGACTGTGCTCTTGGTATGCTGCGCGATCTCGGCCAAATGAGTCTAGATTAGGAGCCATGACAGCTTTATCTGCAAGAGACAGGAGTAATGTTAGAGCCAGTAATGAGAAGCTAGGCCAACCCATAGCCTCATTCTTATTCTGATGACTAATTCCAAACTAAAACATGGGTACTCAAATAAGAAAGTATAATTAAAGGCTTAAAAATAAATTAGACGATCAGATCAAAATCTGTTTGAAATTTATCAAGCAGGTGAAGATATTGCCCTAGCCTTCCTATCTACTGGGCACCACTGGCAACAAAACATATTAAATCCAAACAATATTTTTATCAATCACTTTTTGGTGTCAATTACTTACCAGGCTGGAACTTCACTTATGGCACAGTCAACGTGACAGATGACATATCACTTAATTTGTTTTTTTAAATGCCATCTTTACACAGTCATCTTTACTTGAGCTGAGTTACAAACACCCAGCTGACTTTCAGATTCGGCCATTAAAGGACAGCCGAAACAGCTCCCTCAACAAAGCTTTTTCCATAAACGTACATGCTCATCCACTCGACAACACACATCACTTAGCTTTAACCGTATTTGTGAGAGAAATGTGATGCGATACAACAGCGTGAACCGCAGACACTCGCAGACATAACACGCACATACAGAGAGCTAATGAGGCCGTTCAAATAAATCATAAAAACCTTCAAGATGGACTGACTTGAAAGGCTTGCAAACTCCGACGATTCATCTTTAATATCATCCTGTCGTCTCTGGACAAGTCGCGTGGCCCGTTGCCTTAGTAACTGGTGCATGGCAGCCTCCAGCTCCAGGACAGCAGGCACCTGAAAAATATGATGCCTTCTGTGACCTCTGACCCAGCAAAAGTGGGACTCCGAGTCACAGGGATGTCTTGCTGAAGGGATAAAAGAAGTGGGATGGACAGTATAATACTGGAACCAAAATATTGCTGGTGTTGGGTGAAAATGTGCTATTCTGGGGGAGGCTCTCTGAAGTAAAGCCTGAACTTAGTGGACTTAGTTAGTTTAAACACTGAAAAGTGACAAAGTTAAGGGTCAACTTAGATTATTTGTATAGAAAATATAGTGAAGTTCATCATTTCTACCCAACATAAACAATATCATGATCCAGACATGTATATACTGTATGAAAGCACTCCACATTAATTCATGCTGACAATGGAAGGTTAGTGGCCCATTTGGAGCACAGATTAGTTGAGGAAACATAATGGTGGTGGGAAGGCCAGTTCTTCCATCATTCCATATAGTTGCTGTAAGACCAAAACTAAATTATTCTGTGAAGACATGCATTCAGAAGTAGCTATCTGGACTCGTTGTGAAAATATTTTAATACATACTTGTCTAATCTACTGTAATAATTTCTTTTGCAGCTCGAATCCATCTTTCATAAATCTAGTATCGTATTATATGAACAAAAACTAGTATATATTATTTCTGTTTAAACAGCTGATAATGTTAAACAACCTGAACAGGTATATTTATATATTCATAAATATATTTTTAATTAATGAGAGCAGTTTTGAAGAAACTGAGAAATACCTAAAGTGTGCTTCAAGCAACATATATGTACTGTCACATTTGCTTGTTAGCACTGTTAACTAGCCGTAATTATTCAACAGTTAAAAAAAATAAATATAATTACAATTAATCCTCAAAAGACAGCATTTCGATAGACTGTACCCCTTGGAAATCCACATTACGTGGAGATAACACAGACACAAAACAGCATACAGCTAATGAGACTGCAGGCGAATTCTCCCTTACCTTTTCACTGAAACACTCAAGCAAGTCTCCAACATACCCTCGCATCTCTTGCAAGAACTTATATTGCTCTGCATTGTCATTGGATGAGTCCTCCAGCTGCTGTATGGTACGCTCAGAAGCAGCAAGGTCTTCATTGATCTGTTTGTAGCGGTCGACATTTCCATTGTGGCCTGCATGCATTTGGCTGAGCCTGTAGACACATGACATACAAGGACAGAATGAGTTAGATGGTTGTAAAGCTAGTGCAATCTTAATTACAAGCTCTGCAGATAGAAAAGTTTGAAGTACACCAACAATAATAAACAGCAACTAGAGAGGCAACATTTTTGCCTCTCTGGTCCTTAGATCTGTGGACTGTGTGTCTCGGTCATCAGGACCACAGCAAACAGAGATGGCAGCAGCCGAGCTGAGGACTGAAAACAGACGTTGGTGCAGTTTTCTACTGGACCTACCTATCCTGCAGGCGTTTCTTTACCAGATCAATGGATACCGGGATTAGATCATTAAGAGAGACCCCATAGTGAACGGAACCATTGTCAGCTTGTCCAGTCTGTTTGGCAGTCTGTGGAGCCACTGTACTGTAGGTGTAAGGCATGCTGTAGGAAGAGCCATACGGCTGGCTCTCATAGCTGTTCTGGTAGTAGACTGTGCTGTCTTCTGGCTGACTGCTTTGGACCTATTCATTAGGAACACAGAAAACACAAAACACTTCAGCTACTAAAAATAACAGCATTGCTCCAACTAACGATTAAAGCACAAATTTTCAACCCCATAAACTATTCAATATATTAGGGTGGCACAATGGATCAAATTTTAATTTCAATCATGATTTTGGCTTCCCACAATTAATTAAACATGATCAAGCGATATTGAAAATGCATGCTGCACTATAAAATGCAAAGGCAAATCAAGCCTTTCCTAAACATTGCATATGCTTAACACAGCTGCTCCCTGCACCATGTAGTTTCCTATACTAGCTTGGATGAGGAACAACTTTAAAAGACTGATGTACAGCAAAAGTCAGACACAGTGAAGAGCTTGTGCCCGATCATTACGCATCGTTCGGAAATGCGTCACTCGATTCAAAGTGACTTGAGTGACGTTAACCAAGAAGAAATCATATGCAAAGAGTTCTGTAAAGGTGTGTCTGCCTCGCAAAGCAACACAACTTATTCAAGCTGCTTCCAGCTCACAAAGATGCACTGAAATCACCAACACAATTGCATTCCATTTGACCAAAATGTGTGTCCACTAAACATTGTGAGTAACAAATTCACATCCATTATGCAGGTATAATAAATGTTGTGAAACACTATATTTTACTTCACAATACCAAAGTGAAAGCAAAGGGTGGTGGCAGTCTGAGTACCAATGCCCTGAAATCCCTTACCCTGGCCACCTTATCCAACTCATCCAGTTGGACTAAATCACCCATGTTCTGGGTCTGCCCCTGGGCTTCCTCCCAGTAAGACATGCCCAGAATACCTCACGTAGAAATGGTAAATGGCCTGTATTTATATAGCGCTTTACTAGTCCCTAAGGACCCCAAAGCGCTTTACATATCCAGTCATCCACACACACATTCACACACTGGTGATGGCAAGCTACATTGTAGCCACAGCCACCCTGGGGCGCACTGACAGAGGCGAGGCTGCCGGACACTGGCGCCACCGGGCCCTCTGACCACCACCAGTAGGCAACGGGTGAAGTGTCTTGCCCAAGGACACAACGACCGAGACTGTCCAAGCCGGGGCTCGAACCGGCAACCTTCCGATTGCAAGGCAAACTCCCAACTCTTGAGCCACGATCGCCCACGTAGAAGGTGGTACCCTAGTCAGATGCCTGAACCCCCTAACTTACTCCTTTATATTTGTAAAAGAGCAGCAGCTCTACTCCGAGTCCCTTTCGAACGACCAATCTTCAGCCACCTGGGAACCCATTCTGCTTCTATCTATGACTAACAAGTGAGGCTAGGCAGATACTGATTAGTAAATAGACAGCTTCATGACTACAAAAGATTGGTGCAGCATCTGCATCACTGTGGATGCCGCTCCAATTCATCTATCGATCTCTCCCTCCACTCTCTGCTTACTCGTGAACAAGACCTCGTCCCTGACCTGGAGTTATCACTCCATCCTTTTCCGATTGAGAACCGTGGTCTCAGGCTTGGAGTTCCCGATTCTCCTTCCAGCCGCTTCACACTCGTCCAAAATGCTCCAGTGCAAGCTAAAGGTCACTACCAAATTACCTAAATACGCTCAAGCTTCACAAAGATTGAGATGCTCTTACACACCATCTAAAGACATTGTTCCAATATATTCATATGGAAGAACAAATATTTAAATTTCTCCACTTAATTGAAAAACAGAAAAACTCTGATTAAGGGAAAGCCCCAGTTTTTTAGTAAACAATACAATGGCAGCACAGAATCAAACAGTAAGTAAAAACACAAACATCATTCACTGTCAACAGTCACACCTGATAGGAGAATATTTTTATTATATCTCTCTATCCAGAGATTCAGTACATCTTACCTGGGGTATGCTGATCCCTTTCCTAATTTGCTCCTGCTCCCAGCGGCTCACCTCCTCATCCTGTCCGGTATCCAGTGCTTCATCATCACTACCCTCAATACCTGTACACATATGAAAGACACATCCATTTTTAATAAAGTTAAAAAAACAAACAAATCTGATTCAGAATAGTAGTCAGTAGACAGCAAGCAGGGAAGCTGAATAGAGTACCAATCTCCTCGGCTATCTTTTGTCTCTGGCTTTTGTTCCTGACGCCGCTGAAGCGGATCCTTTTCTCTTCCTCATCTTCGTCATCGCTGGCATCTTGGTCTTCTCGTACCAGACGTTTCTTGGGCGCCTCTGTTTCAACCAGAGGAGCATCACCTCCCAGCTCTCTAGCAAGCTGCCGGCGTTTTCTGGCAGCATGGATAAATGCTGCATCAGGAATCTCCCCTGGAATAAAGTCAGAAAAGTCTTCATCTAACTTCTTGTGATGCTGTGCAAACAACAAACAATACAGCTTGTGTGTTTGGGGCATAGCACTAATGCAGTTAAACTAACACAGCAGAGTGGTAGATGTAAAACGCTGCACCTGTTCTCAAGATATCAAAACCAAAGACACTGATATTCCTTGTTACATAACACACAGAAAAACTCCACAGCTATTACAATGCCAATAAACTGTCATGAATGTGCTCCTGTGATGACAGTCCTTTCAGATAGGTACTGTGGTGGAAGTGTGTGTCGTATATACCTGGTCTCAAGCTGCCAAGTGTGGAAAGTGTGTTGAATGTTGCTCCTGTGCTGTTGCTTCTGGACACTTGACTGTTTGTCTGACCACTTTGACTCCTTGCATCCTCCTCCTGTTCATCAGCACTCTCCACCTCCATTTCTTCCTCTCCCTGTTCACTACTTGCTCTGCTAATAACTTCTTCTTTAACTGCAGGCTGAGCTGGAGCATCTAGAAAAAACAAAAAACAGGAATGCAGTGAAAGATGCATCAAGTCGAGTGAAATCATTTATGGCATAGTTGTGACTGTCAGATGTGGCTGACAACACAACTACTATGGTTAAAGAAGGTGGGGGGCCTCTGACAATTAATTGGCTGAAACATTGGAAGTATTTGCTAACGTAATTTAATGTCACAGTTAAAAAAAAATTATAGTTCTACTGCTTAATTAGGCTTCACCTTATTTCATAGTTGGGCGCTAATATATAGATAAGTAGTAAATATAATATTTCATGGTTCACATGACAGCACATAACGCATGGCATTGACAGTAGGCTAACACACCTGATTTGACATCCTGTTTGGTAGATCCAGACCTCTCCAAGTCCTCCTTGTATTCTTTCTTGAGTTGTTTCAGAATCTTTTTGCTGTGATTGGATTTCTTCACTCGGAACACCTCTGAGCCGTCTGTTTACAAACAAGTCGTAGCACAAAGTTAATAATGAGTCCAATTAACCATGCACAACGTGCATGTTAGCTTGGTGGTCAATAACTTTCTTCCCTCTACAGTGCCTGGAGTAGGAAGTGTAGTTTGCGCAGAATATGCAGAAACTGTTTGATAACGATCATACTTAAAACTGCCACGCTTTCTCCGGCTAATGTGAACAAGCTAGCTTAGCATCGGTTTGGCTACCAAAGTTACCTTCTTCATCGACGAAGCTCAGCAAACTGGCCTTCGTGGGTCCTGGCACGGCAGTCGTATCTTTGACTTTCTTTTCCTTCTTGACGGCTCTAACGCTGTTAGCCTGAAGGCCGTTACTATGACAGCTCTCTGTAGTGCTGAGCACTCCGGTAGCGTTGCTGTTGGAAGTCTCCATAAATGGGATTTCGGTAGGCCCAAACATTGTCGGCGCCAGCTGCGGCTGCTGACTCTCCTCCTGCTCATCCTCGTCGGACTCATTCCGACGTCTAAAGTTAGCTCTTTTCGCCTTCTTAAACATTTTTTTTAGTTTACCAGCTAAATGCAACAATGCACGTACAAACACGGTTCATCTTAAAAATGTAACTCGAGCCGAAAGATGTCACAACCACACACCATGTCAGCCATTTTCTTTCAGAGAGATGTGCAGTGGATGCCGCGGTGCTAGACGGCTGTCTTTCCTTGGCTGTGATTGGCTGTTTCGCTGTCAGGCAACCGATTCTTCTTCGGTGTTTCTCGGGAGTTATTGTCCTTTCTCCACTGAAAGGACTTTTGAAATACTGCCTCCTTTGTAGTTTTAACTAGCTATTGTCCCGCGTCCTGAACCGCATGCGGCTCTTTTAGGTTTTTCCAGCAGTTCAGTGTAATTCTGACAAAGAACGAGGCAAAAAATAATATTTATAATATTAATATGTAATAATAATTAAAAAAAACTGTTAAATTTTTTTTTATTATGATTTCTTGTGATTCTTGTCCAGCTATAAAATTGGGCAACCTAGCTGACTTTTATGTGCCTACATCAAATGATGTGCCTACTGACACAGTGTCCAATTTTAAACAGTCTGTTTAATTTAACAAATTGCTGTACTGACAGTAAATTTGATTTAATTTGCATAGAGTGGCCTTCTTAACTCTTTGGCCACTTTCTTTCAAGCTAGGCCTTAATACTTTTTTCTGTCACTTCCTAATTGTTCAATAAAAAGCTAAAACCTTTTTTTATTATAATAAAAATACAAAGTTAAAGTAGAAAAATTGTAACTTTACACTGCGGAGTCACATGTGATTTTAAATCACTATCAATTAGTGCTTTAAATATAAGTAATGGTGGCATGCTAATTTATACTTAAAAGACTGTGTTACCTTCATTATATGAGCTACACTTCTTTTTCTTCAAGAACTGCTTTTGGTCTGTGGCTCCGCGAGGTGGGGTAGTGCTGTGGGTTCGGGGGCATGTGCCAGGAAAGCTGTCAGGGCAGGTTGGATCAACTGACTGACTGTCTTCCCTGTTTTAGTAGCTCGTGGGGTCCGAAGAGAGGGAGACCTGAGCCAGAGACACGATGGCTGAAAAGTAATTGCTGAAAAAATAAAATAAAATAAAACCCTCACTTGCCCCGCAACACTGACTATGTCTGTGTGTGTCGTGCCGGGGTCCAAGACAGGGAGTTGTGTCACATAAAGGTTGCCGACCCCTGGTCTGTGGTGTGTCCAGTTGTGTTAGTCTCCTGACGGAATCTGTGTATCAGGTTCTCCCTTTAATGCAAATCTTTAATGTTGCCCCTCTACATGTCCTAACTTTGCAGACCTGTATTCACCACCCTGCTCCACAAGTCAGGATGTTCTTCACTGTCATTTTTACAGTTAGTAATAAACAGTGTTCTAGACAGGTGATGGTGAACATCTTAACCTACTTCTAATTATTTGTGCTTCTCTGTTGGTTTTGCTGCTTTATATTGTATGTTTTCCTTTTATTGTTAGTTTTATTTTGATGTGAATCACCGGTCATTTACTATATGAATAAATGTACTTACTTTCTTATTAGTTTTGTGCTACAAACTCAATGACATTGTCATTACTTTATTATTATCCTCCAAATTATTCTATAGTCTTCTGCTACATGTTTTTCAGAAACAGTACCTTTCTGGTTCCCACACTAGTATTACATTTTTCCACTCATGAGTTAATTTCAGATTGGTGAACTGTTGTTCATATACTAGATGTTCAGATGAGTTAAAGTGTAGTTCAGTAAATCCCGGTGTAGAGGGGCCACGGTGGAAAATGTCTCACTAAGAAATAAGTGACATAATAACTACAGCAGATTTGTGCTCGTTGTGGATGCATTGTGGTCAGATGAACGCTGTACTGGTCCAAAGGTTTAGTCCTCTTTGTGCGTCTTACATTTTATACATTTGCATTTTATATAAGCAGATTCCAGAACAAAGATTCAAACAGAAGATTATTAGGTTTATTTTAAACTGATAAAAGCTTCAAAGTCAGCCCTGCTGCCCAGCACCCATACGTTTGGATTTTTCGGAAAGTTATTTTGAACAATTTTTCAGATGAACTTTAATTTCAATAGTCAAAAACTGTGTTTATTGAATAATCTGTCAAATTTGCAAAGGAGTGCTTTACATTTGTCCTGTTTGTCCACAAATACATTTTTAAAAGCTAGTTATATATTAGTAGTTACAGCCCATAATTACTATTAAAAATGTTCCAAAAACAAAAATTCCAAATTAAATCCAAAGTGGCATCTCTCTTTCTCTCTCTTGCATACAGATCATGTACAGAACTGATGTCTGTTGAAAAAAATCTCTATCTCCTCGACTGATATGATCTTGTCATGAAACGGCTGTGGCAGGCAGGAGATAAGGGCCCAAATGCAGAACTCAAAACACGGAGATGAACTGATGGGGGCTACTTTATTGTTGCAAAAGTCACACAAAAACACTTGCAAAACCAAACCAAAACCTAGAAACTGGGAACTAAAAACAAAACACCGGGAAACTAAGTATGGTGATTTCTGGGAGCACAACAGGAGAAACCCACACAGCATGAAAGGATGACACGAAACTGACAGATAGAAACACAGGGCTAAAACACACTGAGGGATAACGAGGGAATGGGACACAGGAGGAGATCACAGCTGGGACTGAGCACACTTGACGAGACTAAGAGGAGACAAGGCTAGAGACACAGACATGAGACAAGGGACCATCAAAGTAAAATGACATGAACACAAGGGGAGCACAGAGAACACCCAAACACTGGAAGAAAAATAACACAAAACCCACAAAACTCGAAAAAATTAAAAAACACAGACCATAAACATGGAGTCATCAGACTCCGGACCATGACAGATCTTCCTTGGAAACACTTTGTGTGTTTGGTTTTGTGCTGTTGGTGATATTTGTTATATTGTTTGAAGTACTGTATTAGTTTTTGCTCTCTCCTCTTCAGCAGGGCCATGCAGATGCTGAAGCTCACTGACATGTGCAGCACAGAAAGAAGGATGTGTGCAGGTGGGATTGTGTAGTGTCATAAAAGCCCCTGAAGCCTCATGTGGACAGACCATCCAGCTACACGTGGAAAATGAACTCACTTGACAGTATTTTGTAGATCTTTAAATGCACATCATTTACATGTCTACAAATTTACTTATTAACTGAAAAAACTGGAACGCCGTTCTAGATCATTTATTTTAACCTGCTGCAGCCCCTGGATGTTACTGATTTCTGTCTCCTTTTAATGGCTGACTGCAAGCCAGAAATCAGCGAGCCGTATATGTTGGCTCCAGTTTACTATGACAAGTTCAGCAAGTTCATTCTTCAAAGTTCATGCATGCACCTGCAGAAGAAATGGAGGTAGAGCTGGCCACAACCAAGTCTCGCAAAAAGTCAGGGATTAAAAAATATTATCATTTACTTGTCGGTTGAATTTAGAAAGCCAACAACTTTTTGTGTTGTTTTAAAACAGCAAATTGTTTTCTTTCATCACTATACCACAGTTAGCCATTCAGAGGACTTGATGCACACCCAAATTAGCTGATGTCGTCTGTAATGGTAAAATGGTCTGTATTTGTATAGCGCTTTTCATAATCCCTAAGGACCCCGAAGCACTTTACACTACATTCACACACTGGTGATGGCAAGCTACATTGTGCCACAGCTGCCCTGGGGCGCACTGACAGAGGCGGGGCTGCCGGACACTGGCGCCACTGGGCCCTCTGACCACCACCAGTAGGCAACGGGTGAAGTATCTTGCACAAGGACACAACGACCGAGACTGTCCAAGCTGGGGGTCGAACCGGCAACCTTCCGATTACAAGACAAACTGCCAACTCTTGAGCCACGATCGCCGCCTGTAGTTCTGTACCAACCCAAAAGAAATGTTATGGAAAGTTGTATAATCTCAGAGCAGTGTCACTATGGTTTGTCAGCCCCTGACACACTGTTAATGACAGAAAAAGCAACAAATCTCAAGTGTTACAGTAAAGAGTCACAGAAACGTACGAATCAAACAAACAAGCTGTTGAAAATCGCTTCTGTTTTAATGTATAAATTTTGACTTCCTAGGCTCAGCATGAAGAAATTTATTGGACCAACAATATCGGATAAAAATGTATTTTATCTAATATCATCCGAGTGTCTCCTTGACTTGATCTACAATGGTGTATACTGTTTATCCTCAGCTCAACATATTTGGTCGAATACTGCCACCTACTGTACGAGTTTATGTTTTACCAGAGCTTCATAAACTTCATGATAAAATTAATAAATGAATGGATAAAAGTAATAACAATAAATACATAAACATGTAAATGGCATCATGTCATGTTCTTCTTGTAATCAGAAGGTTGCCGGTTCGAGCCTCGGCTCGGACAGTCTCGGTCGTTGTGTCGTTGGGCAAGACACTTCACCCGTTGCCTACTGGTGGTGGTCAGAGGGCCCAGTGGCGCCAGTGTCTGGCAGCCTCGCCTCTGTCAGTGCGCCCCAGGGCAGCTGTGGCTACAATGTAACTTGCCATCACCAGTGTGTGAATGTGTGTGTGAATGGGTGGATGACTGAATGCCATTTTACCATTTTTTTTCTTCTTTTTTTGACAAGCAAAGACTTTTACATATATTTTCTCTTACGTTCAGTAAAATCCCTTGGAAATTATACTTCATATCTTAGCTTATGTCCCACAAATATAGAATATTCATTACACCTAGATATTGTCTATTGTCAGATATTGTGTTCTTTCTGATAAACATGTTGCTACTTATAGATTTTGCTACATTGTGTCTAAATCTTAATCTTTACAAAATAAAATCTAAAAACGATTAAACACTATTTAAATTAACTATAACTGGTGATGACTTTGCACACAAATAAGGTTTTAAATGCTTTTTTCCTGGAAATTATGCCTTTACTGCCATCTTTATTGTTGCAAAATACACCCTTAATTTTGAATTCTGAATTCAACGAATCGCTCTCTCTCTCATGCTTTTGTGGCTACTTGGAATCTCTGGTGACAAAAACCTGAATAATATGAAGTGATCTTTTAATTTGTCACATTGGACAACACTTTGTGTGCAGATCCAGTATCTCATTTAAAAATACATCCTCTTGCTTCACCTCTGAGATTGAAATTGTCACACTAGCAGAACTAGCAGATATACGTTAGTGAACTTTTGCTGCAAACAGTTTTTCAACACTGCATTTGAAATGACCTGCCACATCCTCCATTGGTGTGCAAGTGGGATTGTGTGGTGGGATACATGTCTCTGAGGCCTCAGATGAACAGACCATGCTGCAGCATGTGAAAGATTCACTCACTGGACAGTATTCTGTAAATTTCCATCAGAATTGTTTTAAAGCATGCTCAATCATCCAGTCATCTCTTGAACACCACCAAGTCATTGGTTCAGGTATGTGGATGACACCTGGGTAAAAATCAAATCTCAGGATGTGCCCCAATTCACTGATTCACAAACACATCAAATTCATCAGGGAGGATATGAAAAGTGGCAGGTGAGTCTTCTTAGACTGTGAGATTTCCATCAGTAATGGTGAACATTTAAAAGTTGATTTTTACCGTAAACCTATGCATACGGATCAGTATTTAAGGTTTGGGTCTCATCATCCTCTGGAGAACAAACTGGGTGTCATCAGGGAGAACATCATCCCCACAGACACAGCGGCCAGGGAAGCAGAAGAACATCATATCAAGAAGGCCCTGAGTAAATGTGGTTATCCCAGCTGGACATTTGTCAAAGCTGGGAAGCACCTAAAGAATGCTCCAGGCGTTCCAAGAGAAAAGGACAACTGCTACCTAAGCGAAAACCTTTAGTGATCCGTTATGTGTCAGGAGTATTGGAAAAGCTGAGACACTTTCGGTGTCATGGTGTCTCTGTGGCTATTAAACCCCAAAACATGCTGAGGCAAAAATTGGTCCACCCCAAGGATGCGTAAACAGAGTAATATAGTGTACGCTGTTAAGTGCCAGGAGGATGATGCCATGATTGTGATGCCATGATTTATACATCGGGGAAATCAAACAACCTCTGGCTAAGAGGATGGCACAACACAGAAGAGCTACCTCATCAGGTCAGGACTCTGCAGTCTATTTACACCTACAAGTCAGTGGACACTCTTTCAAGGATGAGGATGTACACATCCTGGACAGGGAGGAACGTTGGTTTGAGCGTGGAGTCAAGGAGAGGCCATTTATGTGAAAAGGGAAAGACCATCTCTGAATCGAGGAGGGGCCTAAGGGTACATCTTTCACCATCTTACAATGCTGTGATTGCAGCCATTCCCCAACTCTCACTGCTACTGGTTAATGGTCATGGTCATCAATCATATTAATGATCAAGAAACTGCCAGCATTGAAAACAGCCCATTGTTAGTCTTGACTTGATTTTACAAGGTTTGAGCATTACAAGGTTAAAACAGATCAGTGTACAGCAGTGGTTTGTGCTATGGCTCAATAAAAAGGTCAGTATGTTTTGAAACGCTCTGCTGAAAATGAGCTCTATTAAACAAAAGCGCATGGAAAATTTTGACAAAACTAAATTTCATAAAACCACTAATAATTTTGTCTTCACCTGTAAATTAACTGAAGAAAGCCAACTGCTTTAGGTTTTATGACAGCAAATATTTTTCATTCATCACTGTAATATTTTCACCCTTCCCTGAAATCCATTGGAAGTCATACCTCATATAAATATAAATTATAATGCTTATGTTATTGAGAACCTTATAAAAACACACCTATCTCATAGACACTTGGTTATTAAACAGTTGATTTTAATCTGCTTTTCCTGGGTGTTAATCTTAGACTCCCACTCCTCATTTGCCTTTGAATGCCTTCACTGATTCCATACACTGATATTGTCGCCCTTTGATATCTGTGTCCCACGTCTTGCCGTGAATCTCTCACTCCTTTCTTATCAAAGATTTGGCCATGGGAAAAACCATGGCCACATTCAGTTTCATTGCCATTTAAGCTTTACATACACCACCAGCAAACAACAGTTGATAACAGCCACTGTTTACAAAATCCTACAAACACAAGAGGCGAGTGATCCTTGGAGGGGCATTTATTTGATGGTGAGATGTCTCAACATAAGGGGGTTTAAAGGGAGCGTTCAGTTTGGGATTGTGTCTTCTAGTTCAATAAATACCACAATCTCCAGTCTAATATAAAGTGTTAAAATGAAAGGTCAGAGACACCCACAATGGACACATGTAATTTGGGCTTAATGATGTAAAATGGTGCATTTGCTCTAACTTTGAAGTACTTAACTCCCCAACCTTTGATTTAAGAAAAAAATATTGATCACTTTGTTTTGTACTTTTATTTTCCTGTATACACTGCAAAACATTTGAACCACCCTTCATTTCTGTATATATTTATTCTGTATATATTCTGCAGCAAAAAAATAGGAAAATGTCAGGCAACGAGTTGACACAGGACCTGCGAATACTTCTGGTGCTTTTCTCCAAAGCATAATCAGACATGGCCAAGAAACCATTCCCAAGGAAGGGAAACAGGGAAAAGGTTTGAAGTATGCCAAATTACAGAAGAACTCAACTGAAAATCAGTGGTAACAGATTTTAGGCTTAGATCATCATGACTATGAGAGGAGGTAGAGCAGTGAGAGTCGAAACCTGTCTGGCAGCTTTTGCAATCAGAATAATGATCCGAATGCAGTGTTGTGCCAAATACATTTTGCTTTTCCAACATGAGCTCTATAGGCTCCTCTTGCTCATATGTTTTTTTTATTTATATCTTTATTTATTCATTTCTTTTAGTATTTTTTCAGTTATTACAGTATATGTGTAGCGTGACAATGTCTAAGTTTACTCTGCTGCGTCAAAGACGAGCAGGAAAGTTCCATCTTGGCACTGAAAATGGATTTGACTTGGCCCATTTTGCATTAGGCATGTATGCACAGTTACTCTGTCTGCTAGTCATCATCAAGATCTGTGGTATTTAGAGCCTGATATAAAACAACAACAACAACAACAACAACAACAACAAACAAATTAGAGTGCTCATTCTCCTGCTAAAGCACATACACACAATTACAGTATCACTTGACCAGTTGTGAATGATTCATATTGCATATTTTGGCCAAATCATCTGCAACTTCAATTAAACATGCAGGAAAGACAAAAGGAAAATATGCATTTTTTTTGAAAAAGCGCTCATTATTTAGGAGGCAAAACAGGATTAGAGGTCACTAACTGGCAGCCTATGGCTGTAGCCATCTTTGTCTGCAGCCATTTTATAACGTCACAGTGGGAAAATGATAAATACTAAATGAAACAATACATGAAGTGACTGCTGAATTGCATTTAGCTGCTTTCGTTTCAGGGTTCTGCGTCTGTTCAAACAGCCGTGAGTTATTGGTACACTTGATTTTTGACAGTTGTGCTTTTCCAGCTGTGACAAGTAAGTGCTTATTCGCATTAAAATTCATGTTTGGATATAGACAGGTTGAAAGATGGACAAAATAAAATATGCATAACCTTGCAGGTAGAAGTAAATACCTGTTGGAAACTGCTGATAGACTTTCCCCTCCCCTTTTCTCACAAATGTCTAAAAAAGAGAAAGAAAGAAAGAAAGGCCTTTCATTTTGGCTCACTTTCGTTCACCAGTCATTATCTCTGGACTATTTCTTTCACTTACCTGACAACAGCGTTTTGAAAAATAGTCTTGAGAAGATGAAAGATTTCAAATGCCTAGCTTTGAAATTGCACCTGATTGCTACAGTATGTATGATGGCATCTCAAACACATTATGGACAATGGAGGCAAGGAGAGGAGGTTATTTCTGTCCTGAATGGTGCAGATGCATACCGGAGACTTCGACAATGTTCAGTTCCGTTAATAAATGCCAGACATGTGTGCTGCCGTTAGTCAGGGTCATTACAGAGCCATTACAGAGACACAGTGCAGTCGACACTGCAGCAGTGATAATAACTGCTGAAATTAAAGTGTCACCGCAGATGAAGCTGGAGTGATATGTTGTGATTAATTAACGACAAGATGACCCTTTGCCATTAAAACAATAATTGGAGATAAATACCTTCCCATTATCTGTAGCATTTCAGTTTTAACGTCCCACAGCCCCATTTTTCACCTTAACGCATATACACCGAAGCACAAAACATATGATCCTGGTATGTAGTGAGGTATTCACGCACAATAACTGACATCGATAAGAGCACGTTGGTTTTGAATCTTGATCAGCTTTGGATTGTATAATCAAAAAAATGTAAAGACATTTTTTTTGTATGTTCATACTTTGGAAACCTGTTTCTATGGGTATTGGTTAGATCCTCATAAAAAAGCCACAAAAAAAAAGCCCTGATCCATCATGCCATGGCAGCTTGATATTGGCAGGAGATACTTTTGGTCCTGTGGGTTGTGTGGTTGTCTTCTAAATGGGGTTTGTGGCAGTTAATCCTGTGGATGCTCAGTTTGGGGAATTTAGAGCCTGAGTCAGTGCCTTGGGCTGTTGCTATGTAGGGCTTTCTTACTATGGGAACCTTTACCCCATGTTTTCACTTAATACACTGTGTCCTCTGGTAACATAAAAGTACATTTAAGCAAAAGTTAGGCTTTATCAGCCGATTAAACCAGGCAGGGAACACCACATTGACCTGGTCATAGACCCACAAGTTTAAAAAAAATGGTACAGACAAATTTAGATTGATTGTCATTTTGTATTCCAAACAAGCAGGGACATGGAATTCATCGAATAACCACTCGGGGGCACTGTAGCCCCTTGTAAGATACAAAAAAGGGTGCTTTATTTGTGGCCAAGGTAGGCTCATAGTTCACTCATGTATAAATGCTAATGAAATACAATGACATTTCCTGATCCAGTCAATGTATCTGAAACAGGCCAGGATGAATATAGATTACATCAATACTGACTACTCAAAGGTTCATAAGGCTCATCAAATCATTCCTCTCATCTTTAAGGGGAAGCTGTTGCTAGGCTCTGTGATCATTTCAGGTATTTGTTTGTTAAAAAGAAAGAAGGATTTCATTTCAGGCGAATATCGTTACTTGGTGAGTTGTTGTCTGTGTGCAGGGGGCTGTGGTAAAAGGAAGCAGTATAGGCAGTGTCTGTCTTCTTTAAGCAGTGTCGCAGGAGTGATGCCATGTTAAATTCCTCCCCCAGGATACAGTAGCTGTAAAAGCAAAGTTATAGAAGTCAAGGTTTCATTTGCACCAATGGTACAAACATCAGGGTTGAATAACGGAGCTTATTAAATGCACTGGGTGAGCGTCAATACGTAAAATAGACAGAATGAGAACGACTGTAGGAAAACTGTGTTCTTTTGCTTTCATGAATGCAATCATCATTTTATTAAAGGCAAAGCCAGTCTGCTTTTAAAACACCTGCCTTATTTTTGACTGCACATTAACTCTCACACGTGTCCCAGTACTCTCAGGTAATTCTGTGCTTTTAAGACAGAAAATTAATGCTATAATGCGGGCTCCCACACACACACATACATACAGAGCTGCAACAAATGAATACTGTGGATAACTAATATTTAGCTCTGACAGGGGGTCAGGATTTACAGAGGTAATTTCTGAATCCTTTGTGCCATCAGAGTACATTATTCCTCCTCCGGCACAGATGCAGGATTGGTCTTACTACCAATCACAAGATGAAATCAACTAAGTAACTGCTCTGTTATCAGGGACGCAAGCTGTCTTGACACAAATGAACCCCGAAATTTGTTTTACATTTTTCGGAAAATGTGTAGAAACACATTTAGAAGTACTGACAAAAAAGGAGAGGTTTGGATCGATAGTCCGCACTCTTCATTTTCTGAAAGTGGTCAATGTGGCTTGTGTGAATGCATGTGATGTATTGTTTACACAGTTATTGCAAGGTAAATATGGGGTTTGGGACCACTGTGAGCATGGGCCTGTTTGAGAGTTGTATATGGTTCATGAGCATTGATCTTTGATGAATGATATGAGCCAGTAAAGCGAATGAAGGCTACCTTCTCTGGTGATGAAGATAAAAGATTTTTTTTTTTTGTGGTGATAGAGAAACACTTGCTGTTTGCGGTGCTGAGCACAGTGGCTATTCTTGGAAGAACTGATAAGTTTATGAGAAATGGACAATAACCACTGAATAGGTGGAACACCTCTTTGAAAATAGCAACATATCTAAAGAAAGGCAAGCACAAATGGAATTTTAAGGACTTTAATGCAGTCCAGTAGGCCCAAAAGAGATGACATCTAATGAAAAAGTCACTATTCTCAAGAACCATTTTGAGCTAAACCCTTGGTGGGTAGCAGAAAGGTTCAGATTTGAGCTGGTCAGTGGCACTGGAGCAATTCTAACTGTGGTGAAAACCTTGATTCAGAAATCAATTCATCACCAGTGGAAAAAAAAAGAAACAGCGAGCCACAGAAACCATTCTCTCAAAATGTTTTCAGCTTTGTCATAAATTCAGGTTGTTCTAAACACAGAGAAAGCCAAAAGCTCTGGAGTGAAGTTGTTACATTTAGGGTATGTCGCATTTACAAAAGGTGAAAAACAGGTGAAAAAAATCACTATATATGAGTGACATTTCAAAAATGCCATCATGGTCGCATTAACACGGAGTACCATTCTAAGAGGGTAAAGATGCTGAACTGTATAAAATGACATTCTTTACAGCGGTTGCTTGTTTAGTGATGGAAATAGATGTTTGTGCTGCAAGAAGTGTACCACAAGGAACTCATGGAAAGAAACTGCCACATTTGCCACTGCAGCGATGCAAAGTTAAGCTTCAAGTTTATGGTGGTTGCATACCTGCTTAGGGAGGATCACGGATAGTAAAAAAAAACAAAAAACGTATAATCATACTGTCATCATGCATCATGTTCCTCATGAATTGAACAAACAGAGATCAGAATCAGAATCAGAATCAGAAAGGGTTTTATTGCCAAATGTTGAGCGGGTTTACAACATTAGGAAATTGCAACATTAGGATCTCTCCTTCTTTCCTTGAAAAAGGGGAGCTAAAGAGGCCGGAAGAAGCTAACATTATATCTCCAGTTAGCACAGTGAACAATACGAGTACCAATATTGCCGGGGGAGAAAAGAGAGATGTCGCTCAGCTTATGTGAGGATTATAAAATGTCAGCAAATCAGACAGTTGAAACACACACCAACCCCCTGCCTATTTGTGGAGCTTTAAGGAACCCTGGGAGGAGCTAAGGTCTTTTTTAAGACTTAGTAGCAGCTTAGTAGCAGCAGGTGTTTTTAGAGTGATGACAATAAACCCCACACACTTCAGAAATATCAGTAAGATTTCTTTTTCTGACAGACATACATTTAGAATTAGGCTGATAAAAAAAAAATACTGACTAGTGATCGAGTTTTTGCTCACTATGATTCCAGTTTATCAGTGCAGTGTGTGAACCAGCTGTTTTCCCAGCATAAGGACAAGTCCAAGATTATTTAAAGCAGATATTAACATATATGTGTTTGTAGTCTACAGCTGAAAAATACATGCGCTCTAATCAAAAGCTGTGACATTCTGTCTAATTAGAAAAACACCCACCACCACTTCTAAATTATATACAGTCATGTGAAAAAGAAAGTTTACACTGAACTCTATAGCTCGTAGAACTACCTTCAGCAGCAGCAACTTCAGAAGCAATTGCTTTCTGTATGACTTTATTGTGGAGCAATTTTGGCCCACTCTTCTTCACAGCATCGCTTCAGGTGAAGTTTACAGGTATTCGCTTATGCACAGCTCTCTTAAGGTCCTGCCACAGCATTTCAGTCAGGCCGAGGTCTCTACTTTCACTGGGCCATCACAACATCTCAATTATTTTCTTTTTCAGCCATTTTGTTGTAGTTTTGCTGCTGTGCTTGGGATCATTGTCCTGTTGCATGACCCGGTTTCAACCAAGCTTTAGCTGTCAGACAGTTGGCCTCACATTGACTCCACAATACTTTGACAAACAGAGGAGTTCATGGTTGACCAAATGACGGCAAGGTGCTCAGGTCCTGTGGCTGCAAAACAAGTCCAAATCATTACTCCTCTGCAGAAACACCTCTTACAAACTGTGCTTGACAGTTTGTAAGAGGTGTTTGTTCAGATATACTGTGTTTGGTTTTTGCCAAATGCGGCACTGTGTGTGGCCGAGCATCTCCACTTTCTCATTTGTCTCATTTGTCCAAATGACATTCAGATTTAGAGTCATGCTTTCCAAACCTAATCACTGCTGTCAGGGTCTTTTTAAAAAAGAAACTACCTTCTATCTGTCAACTGTTTCAAATAAGCCATATTTGTTCAGTTGTTTTCTGGAATATTTTGCAGTTTCTTTCCACATTGCACAGTCTGACCTTGGGGTGAGTCTGCTGGTCCATTCACTCCCGGGATGTACGCTGAATGCTCCAGACCAACACACTGCCAAAACTTCCGCTTTTTCGCAGATGATCAATTAATCAAGTGAATTTGATTAGCAGCACCTCGCTGCCTCTTTCCCTGTTAATTACTATGGAAGAAGCAAGCGCGTAGTTTAGTTTTCACTGCACAGAGTCCCGAGACAACTTTATTTTTCAGATGACTGTATGAACCCACTGAAAACACAACCAGCAGAACATTACGCAGCACGCATTTGTAGATTTTTGTAGGGATCATACTGTGAAGACTCTCAAAGAACATAACATGTTTCATTTAGATCAGGCATCTGCCCACGCACATTTAACTACGCGTGAATAAATGGATGAGAATGTCACAAGAATATTTCTCATATTTGTGAAGCTGAGGGTGAACATTTGAATACCTATCCAGATTGTGAAATTAGTCAAAATTGCTTTACATGTGTTCAAATTGCTAGGTTTATGTAAGAAGACTGGGAAATGCATTTGTTAGTTTTCAAAAGTATACACAAATACGCCACAATGTGCCAGTAAAAATATCTTTATATTTCTGTTCATGTCACCTAGGAGAACGTATGCTGTAGGCTTATGTAGCAGCGTGAGATGATAATGTAGGATCTATGCACTAACCCAGAATTGTAAAAGCTGCAGTGACCTCCAAGTGCCTCCTTCATGCATTATAATAAAATTTAACTTTAACCATTTCATGCTTCTTTTCCTCTCCCTTTCACCCTTCCCTTCAGCTTTTTTCTCCTTTTCCCGTCTTCTAAGGAAACGGTTGGGGGTTTTCTTTGCGCCTCACTTTAGGATTGCCGATCGAGAAGCGGTAAGGACTTTTAAAATAAAGTGCGAGGAAGAAAGTTGTCTCAAACTACTGTGTCAGCAACATCACCTTTCCTCTCCTCCAGCCTACCTCCTCTCTCAACTATCACTCAAGGCGACATCAAAGCCTAATCACTGGGAGACTTAGCTAAAGTTACACATCCTGTCCAAGAAAAAAAAAAAAGTTCTTTTCAGTGTTTTTGCTCACATCTATGTTTACACATAGTCACACACTCATGAATTCTCACACACCCACGCGCTAACCTCTAGCGTTGCGTGAATATATTTCTAATACTGTCACCCCACTCACAGCCCCCTCGTGGGCGTGCTTGGGACTAGGCATCGGATTTGTGATGAGGATTTAAGAACACTAGCACGCACTGATGTGTAACATGTGACAAAGGAGAAACCGTAGCATCCTTTCAGGGATGCTGCTGAACTTCCTGAGAGCAGCTGTGTGCAATGCAGATGGAGGCTAGAGTTAAGAAAAGGAGTGGTGGAGATGATTAAAGAGAACACAGAGAGAAAATGATGATGTTTAAACCCTCTTTGAAGCCTCAAACTGGTAAATAAATGATGTGCTCAAGAAGACTTAAGAAATGGCTGCGGCTCCTACACCTGCGGCTCAGTGCTTAAATATTCATTTCCTGTCATAGTCTCTCTCACACACACACACTCGAGTGCACGTATAACTTATAAAAGTGAATGCATATGTCTTAAAGATGGATGATGCATTAGGAACAAACATGCCGCTCACAAACTGTTGTCTTCAAGTGCATGTAGAAAAGAAGAGAATGCAACATTTTCTTCCTAATGATCAACTCAAACATCCTCAGAACCCCCTCATCAGCGGACAGCACAGTGGAAAAGAAGCGAAAGCCCTTGGTGCCTTTCATCAGCTCCCTTACTATTCTTTCATCCCTGCAATGCCCATAATGGTCCTGAGATTAGTGCTGGATGTGTTAGCTAAACTTCTCATTTGGCAGAACGGGAGGGTGAGTACACTCTTGCTTGAGAGAATTACTGCAGGAAAAAATGAAAAGAGAGAATTTTCAATGCGGATGTTTAGAAGATGAAAGAGGGGCTAATTCAGAGAGGAACTTCAACATTTTAGCATAAACTAAAGTAATAAGTATTTATGTCACAATTGCACACATTGACAAACAAACACACATTCGGCAGCAGATGTTATCTCTCATTGCGGGCCAACCAGCACAGATTGCGCTGAAGTTTTGATGATTAAAGACAATAGATTTAAATTAATTTCAGCTAACTGTCCTGTGATTGACAATCCATTGTATATAAAACAGTGGAAATCATCCTGGAGTAGGAATTGACTCCTTTTCGTGCACTTTAAAACAACTACTTGACTACAGTTTGGCTCACACGATGTACAAAAGCACATCTCCAACCCATTCTTCATCACCGTCTGCTGATTAATCATTGTATCTGACTGCTCATTAGACCATCTCCTTTAAAGCTGCTTGACTTTGTTTCGACTTCTTTTTCCCGACATCTCTTCGTTTCACGTTTCTCTCTCTGATTTGTCTTTCTTCCTGGGCTCCTCATTTCCTAGTCAACGTATGTTTCAGACACTCCTTCAGAGGCGTTCTCCTCTGTCAGTTTGAGCACAGATCTTTCAGCACCTTGATTTCAGAGTAATTACGTAGGGATAAATGATGACTCTCCTTGAATGCGTTTCTCCCCTCTTTCCTGTCAACCCATCAGGAACAGGACCTGGGGCACAGCAATCACTCACTAATACACTGCAGGCGGGAGTCAGAATCTCCCAAAAGTTTACACGTAAAGACAAAAAGATTTTTTTTTCATGATTGCGGCGTTATTACATAAGAATAAGACTCTCCTTGAATGCACCACCTTTTTTTCTGTAAAGTCAACAGGAAAAAGACATGGGGAACAGCAATCACTCGCAAGTGCTCTGCAGGAGGGAGTTAGAGCTTGAAAAAAAAAAATATAGTCCCTTTTTTCTTCCTTTTTTCAATCATTATGGCTTTGGCTTACCATGCATGCTATTTTTCAGCACCATACTGCGTCACATTCATACAGTTTTAAAGGTTCCACCAGGGAGTTGGCAAGGGCAGGCTCATTTTGGCATCTGCCGCTGAGCAGCTCCACTGGAACAACTGGGTGTAGCGCAAATGTACTTAAATAACAGGTTTAGAGGGACAGCTCCACCTACCTCACAGTTTATCACCTGTTCTTCAGTTTCAATCTACAGTTCTTGCAATCAAACTAAACTTTTCTCATCTTCATGTCACTGTTTAGGATTTCCAAAGGCCATGGTTGTGGTGACAGCAGGGTGCGTGTTGCGTTGCACGGTGCTTATGATCATTTTTGGCACAATATGTGTTTTTTGTTTTAAAGTCTTAACAGGTTATTTAACTTTTTCTGGTGGAGGGTCTAACAAATGCTTGTTTCATGAACATGGTTCTTGCTTTGCAGGAATGTTCCACAGCTTTTATAGCCTATATTTTGATTGAATTGTGTAGTTGCTGTGTGCCTTGCATATTGTGTTAGTTGGAAAAATGGATCCATTTGCTGTCATTTTGCTAATGTGGCTGCAAAATAAATTTCCCAAAAGTGATATTTTCCTCTCTTGTGTTTTCTCAAGATGTATTTTTGCATGTTTGGGTGTAGGCGTAGCAGTAAGAAATTTGCTGGGTTATGGTTAAAATTTTACATTAAAACATATAATATTCAGCATAGATTTTATGTATAATTTACAGAGCAGCTCCATTTAATATGCACAGTTTCACTGTAGTTCTACCATTTTAAATTAGTTCTTTGTACGATATTTCCCTGTTAATTTTGCAGTTTATGGATCCACAAAAAGCATTTATTACTTGTAAAAGATACAGGAAATAGTGTATTTATATATCACATCTATGTGTGAAATTAACTTCTTTTTCCTGTAGATTTAACAGTTTTAATCTGAGATTCATTCACTGTAAATCAATTTACAAGTTGCATCTGTAAAGCGTTTTTACAGGAAGTCCCTGGTAACCCCAGCTGCCAGGGTTTTCCTGTAAAAACAGCATGTTTTTTTTTACAGTGTACTTTGGTCTCTTTAAATGTTTCATTCAGATCTTCTCTCTGTGTGTGCAAAAGAAAAGCCCAGATAACTGAAGGTTTTTCATGTCTTTGTCTTGAGATTATGTTCTGCCACCTTTATAGAGTGCCTTTTGCTCTTGAAGGCCAAGGGCTATGTGAAGTATATCAGTCAACAGCATCAAAATCCAACCGGATCTTAAGTTTGATATCCAGCAGGTTAACAATAACACTTTGAGATTTTGGGCAGGTAAGAGACATATATGAGTGATGTTTCAAGCCCATGATGTGGATGAAAGCGTCCTTGGTACACAATGAATTGGCAAAACAAACAACAGAGACACTTTGTAATATATCCTCTCAGGGACACATCCAAGCTCAGCATGGTTAAAAACCCACTGTTGCCCCAGCAGAAGGCCTCGCACCAGGGCCTTGATTTAATCATTGCCCAGCAAGGGGAGAGGCCAAGCAGGCAACAAAGCTGCCCTCCAGCCTTCCATCCTCCTGCCATCAATGCTCCCAGTAGGTTGACCCAGGAGAGGCCAACCCTCACCCTCCACCTGGGTTGTTTGAAGATGAGAGCAGCTTAGTATAAGGGGAGGGAGGGCCAAGAGGAGGAGAGGTAGATGAAACCCCGGTTGTTCTCTTTGAACTGCTAATCACTGTGTTTAAAGCTGACCTCGCTTCCCGTCTCTTTTTGGCTCATTAAAATACGTACCGTGATAAAGGGTCAGGTTGGGAGTTCATCATGAAGCATGATTCTACCAGTCAGACACGCACACTTAAGTTTCTCCAAGATAAAAATAACCAGGAGAGAACTTTGGGTCACTGGTATTTAAATAAAAATGTTTTGTAACCCCTACCTAGACTAATTTGCTTTTCATTAATGGTTTCTATAAATACAGAAACAAACAAATAAAAAAACATAATAGATGATCAGCAGTCTAACCAAAAAAAGATGCCATTGCTGTAAAACATGCCTATATATATACATATATAGTAGTGTGACTCTGGTCTGAGATGCATTCAGGTCAGATGTGCATTGTTAATCACGTCTACAGGATCTTGATCCAATTTGGATAAATCTGAACAAGCCAACAGAGACTGCAGGGAGAGGAAGGGCTAGGCATGGAAGGAGAGCATGATGAGGCAGCAGAGAAGGAGAGTAGGGTAGCAAGGGATCAATCAATCATCACTCCTGTTGGTTTATATTGACTCTGCAGTCCCACTGGGCTACCATGGTCAATGTGCTTTCAGGCATTTTGCGTGGGTCGATGGAGGAGCGTGCCTGGCTTAACACTCACCTTTTAAAGGGATTTGTTGTGTGTTTATAATATATTAGATGTTTTTATACAGTGTGCATTGGGAGGTTTTTGTAATTGTATGTCATGAGGAAAGTGCATTAGTGTGTGATATGTGCTTACACGTTTTAGAAATTACAATCCATAAGTGTCAAATAGCCGCTGGGCATCAGATTTTGCCAAGTTCAAGGGGTTGAGCTTTTAAAATTTGTTGACCTTGCTACCACGCTGCATTGTACAATGACAGCTTCCCAAAAACCAGCATCAAGATTGGCTTTTGCCCACGTGCCTGTGCTTGGCAGTCGTGTCATATAAAAAATGCTATCCGTGCCAGGTATTGTGTAAATATTAGCCCAAACTGATGCCAATCTATGACAATGGCTCATTCAGTTTGAAGTGCAATAATTGAGGTCATTAAAAAAAAAGATTTATTCCTCCAAGTTCTTGATCAATTAATCATAGATCTGCAAAATCAATAGACATGGCCTTTATATCCTCAGAAACTTTTTTAGAACAGTCAACAACGGTCAGTATTTTCCTGTGGTGTTTATAACAGAAATGTCATTTGTGCATTAAACTAATATTTCCCATGTTAGGTTAATTATGTAGTCATTAGTGAAACACTGTTACTTGCATACTCACTACACTATATAACAGTCAAACAGCTAAAAGCTAGGCCGGGCAAGTTTTTAGCTAATAGCTCTTTGAGAATAAATTCAAAAACACTATTTTATGCTTCCTGTCTTATATTTGGTAATTTCTGGATTCAGCTAAATAAATAGGAACAAATTGGCAAAAGGCTGCTAGTAACAAAGCCCCTAAAGAATTTAACAGTGGTTCTTTGCTAAGTGGTCGTTTATAGACATGACACCGGTTCTACCCTTGAGTTAGGTGCTCTTTTATATTTGCATGAACATATGTCAGAGTTAAGTGGCCAGTTTGCTTTAAGCAATATCTGAAGACATTGTAGAATACTTTCTTTCTATAACAGAGGGAAATATCATAGCTTTATCGCTAATATAACAGTTATGTTGTAACACAATAATATAAAATATTAGAATTAAATATTAATATTAGAATGCAAAAAATTGACTTTAAGTGGCAGTCAAAACTAGAATTTTATTTTTGTTCTATTTTATTTTAGCTATTATCACAGTTTCCCTAAAACCTACTGCTTACTATAAACACCTTTTGCATAAAAAAAAAAGAAAAAGAAAAAACCCCCAAAACAAACAAACCAGTCAGTTTAAACGTGATAATTTCCCGGGTTAACAGAATCAAAGCCAACACTGAAACAAAAGTCAGCTGTTAGTAGGATGCTTGAGGAACGCTGAGCGAAGGTTTTGTTTAACTTCCTGCTGTGTAATGTGTGGTTTTTCCACCATCCAATTTGCTGAGCATCTCCGACACTGTGACCCTTCTTTTATTAACAGTCTGAGCAGCGTAAGAGGGGACAATGTTTCTTTGAGCTGGCAGCCTCACTCAATAGAATCAAGGTAATAAAACGAGTTTGAGAGAGAAAGACTGAAAAACAAGCAGAGAGTTAGATTGAGTTGAGTTGAGCAGTAGCGGGTGGACTGGCCAAAACGTGAAAAGGCTTTCTCTCTGACAGGTTATTGATTAGCTCATACTTCCCAAAAGGATTCTTGAAGACTATTAAAGGGAGAAATTGATGCTATTTGCTAAAGCAATCCCTCTTTTCACTGAACCAAGCCTTCGTCTGCTTTCCTCTTAATACTTGACGTTGTTTGAAATATTGATAGGATTTGAGATAGTTAGAAAAGTGTAGATCAATGAACAAAAAAAGGAGAAAAAAAAACAGACTCCATGCCAAAACAATTTCCCTTCACACACCTTTATTTTTACAAACCCAATAACCAATTCCTAGTAATTTGGGATGCTGTGTAAAATAAATGAATAAAACCCTTATTTTATTTACAATAGAACACAGAAAACGTTTTGAAGATTTAACCTGAAATAAATGCCACATTTTAAGAGAAATATTAGCTCATTTTGAATTTAATAGGACCAACATATCTGGAAAAAGATGAAACAGGGCCATGTTTACAACTGTGCAGCATGCCCTCGTCTTTTAACAGCAGTCTGATTGTTACTCAGTCCTGGGTCTTATTTGTCATAATGTTTTTATTTCATTTTGTGTTAAATGTTTTCAGTTGGTGAAAGATCTTGATTGCAGACAGGCCAGTTAAGCACCCAGACTCATGCGACGCCATGCTGTTGTAATAGATGCAGTATGCAATTTAGCACCACTTTGCTGAAATATGGACATCCCTGAATAGAGGATCATCTACCTGGGAGCATAAGTTACTCTAAAACCTGTACATACCTTTGAGTATTGATGGTGCCTTTTCAGATCTGCATGCTGACTATCAGAGATTTGAGTCAACTGAGTCCAGATAATAAGCCAGATGATCCTCCTCCTCTTTAGTCCAGAGGGCACAGCATCCATGTTTTCCAAAAAGAATTTAAAATTGGACTTGTCTGCCCACAGGCCATGTTTCCACTGTGCTTAAGTCCATTTTAGATGAGTTTTGGTACGTAGAAGATCACGTGTAGCTTCTTTTTTGTAAGTCTTGTATGACAACTTGTATTTATGGATGGAACAGTGAACTGTGTTGTGATTTCTGGAAATGTTCCTAAGCCATGCAGAGATTTCCCTGACAGAATCATGCCTGTTTTTAATGCAGTACCATCTGAGGGCTGGAAGATCACTGGCATCCAGTACAGAGATTTCTCCATATTCTCTGAATCTTTTGACGATATCATTTTCTGTACATGATGTGGATGATATTCAAAGTCCTCAGAATTTTACTTAGTAAACCTCTGGCCAACTTTATTTCTTAGAAAATCTGCCCCTTTAAGATTCTCTTTTTATACCGACTTTATAATTACCAATAAGACTAACTAGTTGAAAAATGTTCCCCGAGCTGTTTTTTGCAGTACCAATTACCTTTTCAGCTTTTTCTTGCCCTCGTTCGAATGTTTTGGAAATGTCTTGCTGGCAGCAAATTCAGAGCTCATGTTTCTTCTTAAAATGGTTGTAATTTAGTAAGTTTAAACACTTGATATATTTTCTATGTTGTATTGTAAATAGAATATGTGTTGTTTGTGTTTTTATTGACATTTTAAAGAGCATACCAACGTCTTTAAATTTAGGGTTGTAAAAGCTCAAAGGGCTCCTGAAGGGTGAATAAAATAACTGCACGGAAATTGAATTTAGTCTCAAATATAATACAGCTCTATGATTCATTCTAGCCCTGCGGAGATCTCTGTTTGAACAGTATATCTTCTTCTTCTGGCTGGTCCCTTTAGGTGTTGCCACAGTGGATCATCTGCCTTCATCTGACCTTATCCCCAGCATCTTCCTTTGTCACACTAACCCTGTGCATATCCTCCTTCATTACATCCATGAATCTTCTCTCTGGTCTTCATCTTTTTCTCCTGCCAGCAGATCATTTTCAAAATCCTTTCCCCAATATGTCAGTGATTCCTCCACTACACATATTCAGCCTTGCCTTTCTAACTTTGTCTCCAAACCAATCATCCCAAACTGTCCCTTTGGATAGCATGTGCAATTATAAAAATGGTTTCCCTGTATATACATTTTCTAAGCCATCCCTAAGATAATAATGTGTCTGAAAGAGCTATGACAATAACCACTGCTGACCTTTAGGATGTTGACAGAATCACTTATTTCCTGACTTTAACAACCTCATACATATGAGGCCTGGACTGTTTGCAGACACGTATACAGTCTGGACTAGATCCCTTGTGGAATTTGTTAACATATACAGGTGGATAAGCAAACACGTGCTTCACATACACGGTCCATAAAAATTCCACCACTGCTGCCATCCACACTCAGCTCTCACAAATCCATTTCCATGTTTCCACTAATCTGTGTATTACGGTTGTGGATGAACGCTACAGCTCACTATGTGTAGTGTCCATGTGTTTGCATGTGTTGTGAAATTGGAAATAGCAAGGAATTAAATAATCAAACTGAATCCACTTACAATTTCTACTTTTATAAAGGGAAAGGGAAACGTAAATATAAGTTGAAGCTTATTAATAATGAAACCATGCTCTGTTGAAGGCTCTGCTGTCATTACTCATTACTTGACTTTCAACTTAAATCTGAAAAATTTCTACCTTGTTCTATTGTGTCTTTTTGGAGGATTTAACATGGAATCTACTGCTTTGCAAAAATATATGCTGTAATATAATAATACTGATAGTGCTGTATTACTTGCCAACCTAACCTATTTGTTCTTTGAGATGGTTTAATAAGGTCATCATGATAAACTGTCATCAAGCTCTTCCAGAAGGCCTGTCAGGGAATGATTTATACTGACTTTGAAGGGGAAAATAATAATTAAAAGCTAGATGGCAGCAATCCACACTGATTATGCATAACATTATGACCACCTGCCTAATATTATGTTGGTCCCCCTTTTGCTGCCAAAATAGCCCTGACCCACTGAGGCACGGACTTCAATAGAGCCCCGAAGGTGTGCTGTGGTATCTGGCACCAAGGTGTTAGCAACCTATCCTTTAAGTCCTGTAAACTTTGAAGACTTGTTTGTTCTGCACGTCACACAGATGCTTGATGGGATTGAGATCTGGGAATTTGGAGGTCATGTCAACTCCTCAAACCATTCATGAATCATTTTTGCTTCGTCGCAGAGTGGATTATCAAGCTGAAAGAGGCCACAGCCATCAGGGAATATCGTTTCGATGAAAGAAATGGTACGTATCAAAGTAACATCTGCATGGAGTCAAGTGCAGGACTCAAGGTTTCCCAGCAGAACCTTGCCCAAAGTGTCGCACTGCCTTCACTAGCTTGCCTTACTCCCGTAGTGCTTCCTGGTGCCAGGTGTTCTACAGGTAGGCAACACATATGCACCCAGCCATCCACCTAATGTAAAAGAAAATGTGACTCATCAGATCAGGCCACCCTCTTACATTGTTCCAAGATCCAGTTCTGATGCTCATGAGCCCATTGTTTGTGCTTCTAGTTGTAGACAGCCTGTGGTATGTGTGTGGTATGTATTCTGACACCTTGCTGTCAGAATCAGCATGAACTTTTCTGGCACCCCAAAAGGTCGATTCTGTTCATCTGGACGTAGCGTTTTCAGTGGGAGAAACGTTTCATCACTCATCCAAGTGACTTCTTCAGTCTCAGCTGACTGCAGGTTTCCCCAACCTTATAAACAGCACATTTGCACAATGACTGAAACTAGCACCACTGAATGAACAATGGGATGTGAGAGCTGGCAGTCTAAGCTACAGTAGACCATCTATTGGATCAGATCACACACACACACACACCCACACACCCTCTCCTCATGTGCATCACTTAGCCATGGCCACCCATGAGCCTGTCACTGGTTTACCACTGTTCCTTCCTTGGATCACTCCCTTGGACCCAGACATCTCGCCATCACAATTTGGCCCTTATCACACTCACTCAAATCCTTACACTTGTCCATTTTTCGTGCTTCCAACACATCAGGTTTAAGGATAAAAAGTTCACTTGCTCCCTAATGTATCTCACCCACTAACAGGTGCCACAATGAAGAAAAACAGAGAAGTGTTATTCACTTCACCTGTCATTGACCACATGTTATGCCTGATGCATGTAAAAGTTACTAATCAAAATGTAACTTAATAGAGCCAGTTGTTTCCTGTTTGGTGGTTGTGGCTGCTAGTCTATTGTTAGAATGGCTGGTTTGGCCCTACCTAGCTTATCACATAGATTCTGTAGGGAATCGGGGACTTAAAAGACACACAAAAACACTGGTTACTATTTTAAAATGGACTTTACTGAGACCCAAAACATAGAAATGAAAATAAGCAATTTTAGCAAATAAATGGGCCCTTAAAGGAGGTCAACAAAACAGAACTCTGCTCAAAATGCTTCTAACAAAACAATAAGGTAACTCATAAACAGAGCTTTCAGTGGAAACACAGGTACTAGCTGATTGGACCATTATAAACCCATAGTTGAAAACAACAGAGACAATAAGTAAAGCAAAGAAAACCACCCAACATGCTTTTAAAGGTGAAGCGTTTCTATTTAAGAAGGCTCCACAGCCACGTAGTGCAACTGAAACAACAATTTACAGGAATGAAAAGGATCAAGTGTGATGTCTAAATGTGCAATTCAACATTACAGGCTGTGATTGTGTATTGTTTATTTTTAATCGACTATAAATCAACTTTAGTTTAGCAATAAGATATATAACCATTATCATGTCCACTCTTACATAATATCTCGGCTGGGATCTCACTGGATTTAAAAAAAAGACAATGAAAGACTTGCGCCAGTAATGTACACAATAAAAGGCTGATCACTAAATGAGAAACACAAAGACCAGAAGCTTATTTTTTAGATTGAGCAGTGTACTGGCACAAATCCCAGACCACTTTTATGTCTGAGACCTCAGACATCAGTCTCAGCTCTTGTTTATTACTGTGCTACAGTATATGATTAAACCTACAATCTTTTGATACAACTTAATTTTTGAGCTGCCGAGTATCAAATCAAATCAAATCAAATCACTTTTTATTGTCACATCACATGTGCAGGCACACTGGCACAGCACATGCGAGTGAAATTCTTGTGTGCGAGCCCCACAAGCAACAGAGATGTGCAAACACAACAACACAAACGAGCAAAATACAAAAATGGCCAACCTGAAACTAATAAATATATGTACAATATATAATAGTGTATGCATTTCTGGATGTGTATACTAAATATTTTCCTACGTGTGTGTGTGTGTGTGTGTGTGTGTGTGTGTGTGTGTGTGTGTGTGTATACACATTTTTACAAATTAAATAGTAAAAAAATAAAATAAAATAATAATAATAATAATAATAATAATAAAATATATAAAATATACAGAGTTGAATATGTGCAAAACAAGTGGCATTTATATACAGTGTGGAGTGCATAATGTTGAAGTTCCAGTAGTGAAGCTGAGGTGTCTATGACGTGTTCAGCAGTCTGATGGCCTGATGGAAGAAGCTGTCTCTCAGTCTGCTGGTTCGGGACCGGATGCTGCAGAACCTCCTTCCTGATGGAAGCAGTCTGAACAGTTTATGGCTGGGGTGACTGGAGTCCTTGATGAGTAGACCGTTTTAAGTCAAAAAAGGTCAGCTATCCTCTCTTAGCTTATGATTAATGGAGCAATTTGTTTTCCCAGAAGCTGTCAGGACTAAGAAGAATAAAAAAATACTGAGAAAAATTCTGTTAAATTGGTACAAGATAAGTACATGGCCATGAGCCTAAGTAGATAGTGGTGGTATTATGTAGCGTTAAGAATATAATGTACTTTTGGAGCGATTTCAAAAGTAACACCATTAATAACAGAACAAATGTTTACAGTGGTTATTTTTAAAAAAAGTAGCAACTCTTGCTTATACCAAACTGCTTAAATCATCAATGTCCTATGCTTAGGGCTTTGTGAGGCAGATATGCATAGATGGCATCTATGCACACACTTATTCCATGCTGCATCTATATAGACAGATAATTTCTTTTACCTTGCAAGAAAAAACATGTCCCAACTCAAGTTATCTCACAGTTCATCCATAATCAAACCTGACACTTCTTTCCTCTACTCCCCCCTTTCCTCCTGTCCCCCATCTTCCCCTTCCCCACCTGCCCTCCTTCTGCTTTCACATCCCAAAATACCAGGCTGCTGAACAGCAGACTCTACCTGTAAGCCCCAGGCCAATTAGTGTGGGGTTGCAGCATTGTTATCTTCCTGTCATGGTGGGTTTCTCCTGCCTACTATGTTTGTGGCAACACAAACTGTCGCTGTGGCTTCTGCTGCTGCTGCTGCCGGGCCACAGGCAACTTGAGAACTGGAGATAGGGATGGGTGAGGAAAAGAGGAGGAAAAGAAATTTGCTCTATTTAACCAGGGACAACTTCTAAAATGAAATTCTGGGAAAGTTCTGCATAACAATGTGTCCAGTTTGTCTTTGTGCATTACCACAGGCATAATGAGAATGAGACAAAAGAATGATGAGGGTACTTCTCAGATGAGTGGTTGAAAGCACACCTCGGTCATGACCACATTACATAAGATTGATAATCATCATGCAGTGATGTGAACACTGAGGAAAGAGGTGGGGGGGAGAAGGTTAAGGTCAACTAACTTATTTTTAGAAGGTTTTTTTTTTTTTTTTTTTTTTTACACACTGTCTGGCCCACATAAACGTGATGTGTGTTCAGTGGTGTGCACCCTGGGGGTTGGGCAGACCCTAACCTCAGTTATGCTCTGTTCTGTGGCTAGAAAGGGGATTTCAGCATTTCAGGAAACTGACTAGTGTGGAATTACTTCTTTATTTATTACTTGTTTCTTGCCTGCTCCACCGTTGTACAAAAAAAAAGAGAACAGCTTCATTTGCAGACAAGAAACTAAGCTTTGTTTCACCTTGTTAAAAAGTAATCCATTTGTAAATTTAAGATTACGCTTAAACAATCTTCGACTATCCAACTACATTTATATAAATAAGGCCATAAAATGGTCAAATTTGACTCATATCTTTTAAGCTTGATTTTTCATCCACCAGTGTGGGTCAAAGGAAAACTGTGGCATAAGGAAATGCTGAAACTGTTAAACTGTACATGCCATATCTATAAGGATATTTAATGGGACAGTGGTGACAAAGTTCAACGGGACCCTTGATACTATCTGTGCTTCTGGCTTTTGAAAGATTACGGGGGAATCTCAAAACAGTGAAAAAGAAAAGAGACTTACAATGCAACAACAGCACTGCTAAACTCTGAAAAAACTTTTGGGCCACTGAGTCAGACTAGTGTGGTCAGTGCAGTGCATATGTGAAAGGGCCATAAGAGTGATCATGTTTGGTGCAAAGGTGTAGAGGAACAGAGATCATACAAAGGTGAGAGGATGCCACGACGCAGACACGATATCAACACCTGATAGCAGACGCACCTACACTGTAACTAAATCATCTAATAATAAACTAATTAGAATCCATTTACTCTGAGCTAACCAAAATTAAACTAATTGGCAGTTAACTGAGAATAAAACAGAGATCAAATGAGGGTCAGGAGGGTCATAAAATTAGGAATGCACCTGAGTTGGCATTTCAGTGCGTGTGGGAAGCATGCAAGTTCCAAAATATTGTAAAATCTAAAATTACACCCTACCTGCTCTCTGAAGAATTAATTAATCTTTAATCATTCATTGTCAGATGTAAGTAGAACATTTAAATCATTCTAAATAAATCTTCAATTCACAATTTATTGCAGGCACTTATTATGACTTTTGTCTCTGGTCAAAAATGATCTGGACCACGATGTAAAGACGTAAAATGTGAACACTAAGTAAGGGTTACATAGACATTGATATTCTCATTTAGTTATGAACCCAAAACCTTTACTGATCAGCCTTGAGCTTTTGTAATTATTAAAAGAAAACATTTGCATTTAACAAATTTGATTTGCTGTGATTCTCTCCCAATTTATGTGTTAAAAAGCTTTAATCATCATTCCCTACCGCATAAAGAAACTGCTAGACTGCTGTTATAAAAAGTACTTATCTAGTCACCCGTCTGGCCAAAAATGAGGTTGTGAAACAGCGGGGACAAGAGTTAATGGCAGTATAGTCCCAACTCTGATTTTTAGGCTCAAAACTGGCTTAGAACGACCCATGTGGTAAAGTCACTGTACAGCACTACAGTAGAAATCCCCACATTTAAACGAGATGATGGTCGTAACACATCCAGGGTGTTGTGACTATTACTGTGTACAAAGGCTTCAGTGGACAGCAGGAATAACAATAATGATGTCTGTGTGTGAGCATATGCCACTATGATAACTTTAACTTTGCCTTATACACTAAAGACAACTGAAGTGGTGTGAAACAGGAGAAGCTTGCCACAATGCGGCCTCATGTATCTGGGGCACCTGATATATTAAGACGCGTACAACATTCATTTTGTCAAAGTTTGAAAGAAAGAGAAAAAAGTTTCCTTCCAAAAGAAAATCTAAATATGCTAGCGATAGCTTTCTAAATATACTATACCAGCCAGGACCTTAGCCCCTGCAGCCCCTCCTGTTAGTGGTAGGGCAGCACGATCTTACCTGTGTTGGTGTTGTTCTAATGTCACCATAACAATGTTTGCCCAAGATCAGCATTGCAACTGACCAATGATGTTGTCCGAGCATTCCGTTAGCATTAGCCAGGAAGTTAGCTACTGCTTCTGATTCAGTAAAAGGAGTAGATGTTTTAGTCCCTGACATTGCATTGCTTTAAATGGAGAGAATCTTGAGGAATGGCTGTTATGAGGAAAGGCAGCCCAGAAAATTTACCAGCAGCACACATCGTTTTGTGCCTCAACTTTCGGTCTTTTACCCAAGTTAATCTGCCATTTTTTGGGGATTAGAGATCTGATTTAGATCATCATATTAAGATTTGGGGCACATCATCAGTAGTGGACCTTGGATTAATCGGGTGTTTCGGCCATTCTCACTAGACACCCTCATCCCTGGAGTGTGTCACTGGTTTATGTTAAATTGTTATTTCTTCTCTTCTTTCTTCTCTTTAGTTTTCCACAGTTTATTTTCTCCTATCTATTTGCTGCAACTCAGAAATAATACTTACCTCTAGCATTTATGGAGCCTCACTTCTTCAAAGGGATAGAAAAGGTGATAGAGTGAAGTAAGACAAAAGGGACAAAAGGGACAAGATAGGAAAGAGCAGAGAGTAGAGCTGGAAGGGGGCGCCTGATTTGGCACCATAATAATGCTTGCCCAGGATCAACATTGCAACTGCATTGCAATCTTTCTTGATAAAATATTTATTATATTAAATAAATAAACTTGAAACACTTAACATTTGTTCTAGAAAATTATGGTGTTTTTCACCATTTTTTCCTCCTTCCAAAACTATGACATTGCAACAACAGGACTGGTCGGTTGCAGTGCTGATCCTGGACCAGCATTAATATGATAATGCAGGAACATGACTTTGGTGTAAGTCAGTTCCTACCTTCACCTATGGTCATGGTCCTGAGTAGTGAAGAATAACGTTGTGGATACAAGCAGCAGAAATGAGTTTCCTTCAAAAGCTTCCTGGGCTTTGCCTTTGAGATACTGTGAAAAGCTTGGTTCACAAGGGACTCTTAGTAGAGCTGCTGCTCCTCCACATCAAAAGCCTGATTAGGTTGCTTAATTGACTCCTCCTGGGTGTGGCGTTTTGTGCATCACTCATCAGACCACATCGTCTTCTTTCAAAATTACTTAGGCTTCATCCAAAATCAAACTCAACTGTGTTTGTTCAGCATTTTTTTTACATTCCAGAGAGCATTTCTAGATCCAGTGCACCTGTTTGCAAGTATCTGCATTTTTTATGTTTCTCCATTCATTAATTCATGTTTTTCTTTTCTCTTTTTATGTTAACTGTCTGTAGGTAGTAGAAACAGGGTAATTACAAATGTCTTTCATCCATTGGGAAATTAGGTTACATTTTAAATCTAAAGTAATTATCCAGTTAAATGTTAAATTAAAAGATTTTAGCCAGAAACCCGAACATTTGCTAAAATAAAACCTCTATTACACAAAAAAACCCATTTACAATTACATTGAAATTACATTAAAACATTACTGAACTTAAAAAAGAACTTAACAAAATAAAATGGAGCAGTTACACTTTTCAAGAAAATAACTAAAAATGCTTTGGATAAATGATAAATGAAAACATAGAAAAGGAAAGGAACATAGATTCAAAAAAAATGCTATAAAACTGATCAGGGAGCACTCCACAGTGGAAATGGATAATTACCCAAAGCCTACTACAAAAGCAACCCCAGAGTTTCTTGAGGCACACTACCTCCCAAATCACTCACCTGTTCTCTACCCAATTGAGGGTGCTCTTCAGACATTAGAGACAAAACAGTAAACAGTAAAATAGCGTTTGGTGTCCGTGGATTCTAGACTTCAGGAAGTCATTGCCTGCAAAGCAGTTTCATGAAAGAATTAAAAAACATGGCCTCTATTCAAATTTATCTTAGTTTGTTGGGCTATCTTTGAGTGTCATTGTCCGTAAACATACAGATCTAACTCTAGCTATCTGCCTGCTCTTCTAAAGAGCATTTATTTACTCCCTCACTCAAATGCTGTTTATTATCTGTTTATATCTTGATGTGAAAAACGATAAACTCATATCTGAACGCTCGTAACCTCAGTGAAACATTTATTATATCAAATGAAAACTCTCAGTGAGCAATATACGATAATCAAATGCTTTCTCCCCACTGAGCACCTTCCAAAACATGGTGTGCTAGCAGAAATGGCTAAATGCCATTTGCCTTTATTAGCAACAGCTTCAATGTCCACAGCACCACAATTCACAGCCTCAGGTCATGTGACATTCAAACAGGTCACGACACACTGCAATTGTACACTTAGCTTTATTGATTTTGAGCAGTGTGTCGTCTAGTTATCTGTTTAGTGTTTGTTGTTTACTCTTTGATTGCTTAGCAATAGTGTGTTCTATTGTGTAATATCTGCAGATGCTTTTTTTCATTTTGAATTCTGTTTTCATCGTTTGTAATGTTTCCAGTTTCATCTTTCATGATCTTACATTCTCTTATGTCTCATCCAAAAAGATACACTTAGGAGTTTAAGAAAAAAAAAATCAAACATGCACAAGGTCACGGTGTGTTTTGCTACAAAAGACAATCAAATTAGTTAAACCTTGACTTGACAATAAAATTGCAATTTTTAAAAGTGCAGCAATCTTTTGGTCTGCATCTGAAGTCTCAATTTCTTTAGCTGAAATCTAGAGCAGGATGTGTTACCTCTCAATTCATCATGGCACCTAGCAAGAGCAAACCACTGTCTAATTGAATGACGGAAGGGTCAGAACTTCACTAATGTGACTTTTGGGAGATTGTCTTTAAACACAAGTTTAATGAGAAGATAGGAAAATCAAAAAAACAACTCCTGCCTAGAATAAAACTATGAAAAAAGAGCAGTTATTCCCACAGCTCTTGCTTGAACTTTGCTTTGTCGAGACATTTGTGCTGCTTAAATTTCATATCTAGGCATTTTGGCAACATGCACAGAGAATAGAGAAGACAAGGAAGAAGAATACAGATGACCCGATACTAGTTTGCAGCATTTGAAGCAACTATCAGCTATTTAAGATGAGTGACAGAGGACATTTTCTTAATGTTCTGAGATGGGATAAGCTTTGATAAATAAAATCTAGGCCTCTGATTCATTGGTAGTTGTCGCATGCACATCACCCACTTAGATACTTTCATCATCTGTATTTTTGTTTTCTTTCTCAAGCACAGCCCACACAAACACCTTGAGACTTATAAAGAGCCTGTCTTCTTAGCATCCAACATCAACGCAGATCAGATTTTTGTGGACTGTTTGCCTTTAAAATCAGAATCCTACAGGACTCATGGAACTGTCGCAGGACTGGAGCAACACTGAACTCATTTGAGTTTGGGAATCAAGTGAGATAAAGCTTAGGGGTGGATAAAAGCATATAAAACATTTATGTCTAATTGTGTGTTAATATCACGTATTATCCCAGAAACTGTACAGCATGTTAAAATGGCTCAAATTGTAATAATTTAATCAAGAAGGCAGAAAATGTGCACACTAGAGATCAAGGGAAGAAACCTTTTGTCAGAGCTTTAACCTTTACCCTTCACTACACAGACGTAGTGGACTACAAATGTCACTTTTCTGTCACAGTTCACTGCTCATACAGAAAAAGGTGGCTGTGCAAGCAATGACTTTATGTATTTAATTTACCAGAATCTGATTATAGTAGTCAATAAATCATAAAAATACCTGCCAATTTATGAAGGTAACTTTGCCACTGCAGCACTGAATTATAATGTTCTGCGCAATTTCCTATTTTGAATCCAACTTGTATTCCTTTCTTTCAGCCTGAGTCACTGCTTGCCCTTTCCGGACCTGTCCACAAATCTCCAAACTCATCTACATGTAGCTTACAAATCCACAAAGGTTACTCTGCCCTCATCTACCATTCCTCTCATAGCAGGGTGAGTTCTACCAAGTAAACAAACGGCTGAGTGTTGGACTGTTATTTAGATTCAGACCTTAGACTGCTGCTGACAGTCTCTTGTGGGACTGCAACTTGCTTTCATTTCTCTGCTTGAATCTTCTAGTCCCTTTTCTCTCTGAGCTGTCTTAGCATGCACCTAGTCAATAATAAATTCTTCCTGACATCAGCGTAAGTTTCAATTCCAGCTACTGGTTCCTTTTTTATTGTGTCCACTATTATGACTAATAGCTATAGAAGCTCATTTGTGCTGATGCCTGTGGGTCTCCTGGGCATGCGAGTCAGGAGGTGGGCGTTTCCATAACCACCATTGTTTTTAGTTATTATTGTGCCATACTATGTAGCTTTCCTCTTATGGACTGTCTTTTTATATTATGATTTTTAGGTCCTGTTGCGTTTTTTATTACTTGTCTTTTTTATGTTTCAGCTTTTGCATCTCTTCAATCAATCAATCAATCTTTATTTATAAAGCACTTTTCATACAGAGAAAATGTAGCACAAAGTGACTGGTGTTGATTAAAGTAAAATAAACAATCAAAAATGTTTAGACAAAGTTTGAGCAGGAAGACAGTTATTCTAAATTGCTCGTTATGCCAAGTCCCCATCTCCTGCTTCTCTGTCTGTCAGACAATCATCTTAACAGCTGTGGAGCACTTGCTCTAGTGTAAACATCATTGTATCTTTACTGTGTCCCTGCAGTTCACTAGGACCCTTTATTTTTACCACGTCCTCTTATGCTCATTAATAGTTTTTACAGTAGATGTTCCATTCCTCCAAAATGGATACAAGCAGTCCCAGAAAAAGGGGCTCTATGAACATTTTATACATAATCAGTTTGAACTTTTATGTAAAATTCATGATATCACATTTGTGTCCAGTTGTGAAGGTATTTAGCTATGCAGAGTGTGCAATCCATGGAAATGTGCTTGTGTGCTATAAAAAGCCATCAGCCAGTGCATAGTCTGATGGTGATATGTCAAATGGTGAATGATTAAAAAATTGGGTTGATTAAGCAAAGGGATTTCAGCTGACTTCACACTGAAATACAGTAACATAAAAAAAAACTATAAAACATCCAAAAATAAGAAAGTAGCCACTGTAGACAGTTTCAATTATCTTCAAAACTAAGTTTCAATTTCGTTTTTCTTTTTCTTCTTTTCTGTAAAAAAAGAAACAAACAAACAAAACCCTTCAATCTTCTTAATAACTGGCTGAAGGACAAACAACAAGACAAGCAGAAGCCCACTGACCGGTTGCTTGAGAGGCTGGCCCCTGGTGACAGTAAACAGCTAGAATATGTAGACAATGGTCAGAAAAGGCTATGCATAGGGGCCAGTGAAAGTGTAGCTGGCTTGTAGTCCTCCCACTCGCTCACAATTACAAAATGGTACTTCTAAATCCTGTGCTTGTTTTGTTCCTTTTCTAAAAAATCAACAAAAGGTTTGTCTTCACTTTTGACCACAGATCCATGTGTTACAACACAGCTCAGGAGCCATGGCACAAAAATATAGACTGATACCAGAGTTAATAAAAAAAGGTGAGTGAGTTTTGACTCAATTTTTGCATGTGTGAAGATAAAATCCAATTACAAGAAAAACACAGCCAGAAGAGCACGATGAGTTCAAGCAGCAACGGGAGGTGATTAACAGGAGAGTGGAGAGAAATAGAGAGATGGTGGCTGCACTTTCTTTGTTCTGTATTTTGTTTTAGGTTTAACAACACTTGTTGCCATTTCATTACCGCGATCTAAAAAACTGCTTGTGGGGGGGTTGATTCTGGCGTGGTTGTTCCTGCTGAGCGGCCGTCCTCATTAGGTGACCTTGTTGGTGAACTACCTTTGTTTTCTTCGGAGTAGAAAAACAAGAGGCGAGAGGCGGGGTGTCCGCTCGACAGGGCGCCCGTCTATCAAAGCGCTAGCAGAGAGACGGACTCACAACCACATCCGTGGCCAATTTAGAATCGCATATTAACCTAACATGCATATCAAATCCCAAACCTTCTTACCTTCTGATGTGAGGCAAAAGTGTTAACCGCTGCTCCACCACTAAATCTGAGGGGTAAAAACACAAGAAACATTTAGTAAACTGATGTTAGTAAAGCATAACCAAAAAAAAAAAAAAAGAAAATAGAAAAAAACCCCCAATAAATGAGACATCCTGAAGTCCTGCAGGACTAGTAGAACAATGCTCTCGTTCACTGGAGCAGCACCTTTTGTGACTGTAATGACACACACACAGTGGAGTGGCAGTCCTTCTGACACTATTCACAGCTGCAGGGGATGGTTAGTCCTGCCCACCCAGTCTGGGCCAGCCCATAATAATAGGTGTGGATACAAGCAATTGTTATTACTAGCTCCAACAAAGAAGAATTTTTCTTTACTGTCGGGTGCTGCTATGAGAAAAAGATCATCCTTCCATCACTGCTGGTAAGAATCAGAGAAGTACAAAGGTGGGATGTGTTAACTGGCAGCAGCTTTGATATGAAACTAAACTGCTCTAGCAACGATAAAAATGACTAAAACACTTACCTTCTTTTCTCTGTTCTTGCACTGCTTTTGGCAAAAGTTATTGTCTTCCTTAGCTAAAATATGTGCTGACCTACCTCTTTTTCATGTTTTCTTTTTTTCAGGTTACACACACAGGTGTGTCTGGTGACCGGGACTGCAGGGGTGTTGTTGTTCCTGCTCCATTAGAGTCCTGTTTGATGAACTGTTCCTGGTGCTTATTGTACTTTAGAAGTGTGCTAAATTTCAGTTCAGTCCAGTGTAGAAATTGTTCCACTAAGGTTGGGCCAGAAAAAAAAGAAAGAATAAAAAAAAAGAGAGTAAGAGAGTGAAAAGAAAAATCTCACTGTGTGTGGGAGAAAATGGAGGAGCTTTCAGCTTTTTTTCTTTTTTAAAGCAGAGGAGGAAGAGACCCATGAATAGTAGTAAGCCTCATTACTTTGGTAAATGGGTAAATGCCCCATGGCCTGTACCACCTACAGTATGCCAGCTGCAGGAGCAAATTGGTCTCCAGGGACTCATAGACAGCTGTGTGTGTGCATGTGTGTTTGCCAGAAACACTGTGAGAGTGAGAGAAATAACGACTGACAGAAGCCACTACAAAACATTGAAGTCAGATAAATAACAAATTAACTAACTTGCTAACACAGCAGAAGAACACAGACTGACTGTGCGACTTATTTCCATTCATAGTTAAAATGAAGGGCAGCATTGTCAGAAATTTTAGGTGGAAAAAAAGAGATCTTTTTCCTAACCTTCACTTTACTAAAAGCCTTCAAACTTTCTTCAAGACTGTCAGGAGCAGTTTAGAGAGAGAAGAAAACTTTAACACACCAATGTTGGGTAAAATCTCTCTTCCCTAGTATTTTACTATCTATCTATCTATCTATCTATCTATCTATCTATCTATCTATCTATCTATCTATCTATCTATCTATCTATCTATCTATCTATCTATCTATCTATCTATCTATCTATCTATCTATCTATCTATCTATCTATCTATCTATCTATCTATCTATCTATCTATCTATCAAGAAGTTATTAGCTGTACCAAAGTGACTTGGTTTTATATATTGTTTGGTATGTTTAAAGAATCCTCTAGGCAGATAACATTTATACGTATTTTTATTTATTTAAAAAAATTGTTTTCATAGTTGACAACAGTGATAATAACGCACTAAGGCTCCAACTAGCTAATAAATGTATAATAACATATCATCAGTCATTCTTTGTCTATAAGATACATTCTCATCAAGTCCTTTGACAGCATCCCTTGACTGCAGCATTAATCCGCACAGTTACGTGAGCTTCAGTGAGTGAGAACGCTGTTAACTGGTTGACTAATTGACATAATGCAGCAGTTTTGTTGGTACCAAATTGTCAGTTGCTCCTCTTTTTATCTTTAGTGAAACACAGTTTACAAGTATGGACTTGGCATGGTTGTCATTCAAAAGATTTATCTTTAACAAGCAGTGGGCACTGCCATTGTTCAGCAGAATCCCAGTTTAGATCACAGAAGGCTTTCAAAATGTCTGTTCCTGCCTCCAAGGAAATCTTATTTGTTGTTTGTGTGCTCTATTATGTGCTTGTTGGATTATTGCAGAGAAAATATGTGGAAACAAAATTCTTCGCTTGCCTTGGTTAAATGTCTGCAGCTCAGCATTCGGTTGCTTTTGGCTTCCCTTTTTCCTCAGCCACCTGTAATTCTCACACAGTGCTGGAGAGTTCACCATCAAGGTCAGGAAGTACAGTCAGACTGAACAGATATTTACAGAGACCAACAAAAGGGATGTGGGAGAGAGAAGAGAAAAAGAGCCTGACTTCTTTTTGGTATTGTGTGTGTTTAAGGAGACCTCAGTACAGACAGCATTTCAGGATAAAAAAAAAAAAAGAAAGAAAAGAAAAAACCTTTTCAGTCCTATGAGCCAGACAGATCAGACACACAAACACAAAGCAGAACCACCCAAACAGACGCACCAAGTCTGGGCTTTTGTAAGCAATGAAAGGTGGAAGTAGTCGCACAAAGAAAAGGACAAATAAATACTTACCTGCTGGGTTTCAGACATAAATGCACACACACATACAGACAGACAAACACACACATACACGCGCACACACATACAGATTCTGATTCACGATAGCTTTCCCCCTCCTGAAGTATGTGTGATGAATCGAATCATCTTGAGAAGCTGAAGGCCCCAGTCGATGGTAGGAGGCAGTGGGATCACACACCACAGGTTTTTGTATATGCCTATTCATCCCCCAAAAGGGGGGTGGATACACATTCTTTTATTTAATTTCCAAGATTTTTAACTAATTTTTAACTTTCACATGTTCCCCTTTTATATAAGGTTTGCTTATTCTTTGGACAGTTGTCTGAAAACTTGTGTGATTCTTCAATCTAAGGCATTCGCGAATAAGATGAAGCAATTACAGTATATGGTTAATTAGGGGCTGACATTTTATTATCTTGATATTTTGTGAATTAATTATGTTGATTGAGCCACTTAAAAGCTTATTATCTTCCTGTAATGCACCACAGTTCATTACAAGTACTTTCTGGCTATTATTCACTTCAGCAATGATTGCATGTATAAGCAGTCAAGCACGATAAACAAAGGTGCGTTTATAAAATTAAAACTTATAGCAACTTCTCAAGAAACATACATTTTATAGTGAAAACTATCCCGGAAAAACCTTTTCTGACACTTGGGCTTTGCCATCATATTTCTGTCAACTCAAGTGCAGTGAAAAATAGTCTTATAACAATAGAAACATCCTTTTTGTGTATTAGTGGTGTGAGCTGATATGCTTTCATTGAATTCTCAACCAGCCAACTGGACTTTGTGAGATTTGGGTAATGGTCACTAAATGAGTCATCATTTACTTCACTAGGAATTATGACAAAGGCTCCTCAGCAGTGAAATGTAAACAACATTTCTTGATTTCGTGGAAGACACAAAATAGGTCAAAGTCACTATTAGAACAACCAGTTGTTGTAAATGTCATCCAGGGGATTGTTGATCTGCAGTCATTGTCTACCTGCTAGGACTGGGTTTGATTTTGCCTTCGAGGTGAACAAGGTGCCTTTGAGATTTTGATCCATATTAACATAGAAGACCTATGGCTGCTATATTAAGGTGACTATGGATGACATTCGAGTGCTGTGAAAGAAACCAGTGCATTCAAAGATGCTCATCTTCATGTCTTGATTGTAACAAGAGGTTATTTGAATTACTATTTCTTTGAAATGTTCTCTTTTTCAGATCAGTCCCTGGTTTAGTGGGAAAATCCCAAAATAGATTCCCAAAATACTCAGACATGCCCTTCTTTCACCAAGTCATTTTGCTTCCCCAGTCTGAATCTTGTTTGAACTTCATGCATGAAGTTGCTGCTATGTGACTGAATTAGATAAGCAGAGGAAAATGGATGAATGGATGGATGAATATCTGCATTAATGAGGAGCTGAAGAGGTGTACCTAAAAAATAGGCAGTGTATGTGCAAACGATATTGTATTTTTGATTTTTTTTTTTTTTTTTTTTTTGGCAATCGAGCTGTCACAATTCTGAACCTTGTTTGGAGCAAAATTGCTGATAAGCTGTAGCGTACTCATTATTTTGATAGAAAATATGATCGAATAATTTTAGTGCGATCATTTTAATTTGTATTCCATTAGACTGATGATATCAATAAGTTTGTTGCAACTTGTAATACCACATTGGAAATATCAGAGCTAACAAAATTCCCACACATCCTCCTTGTAATTAGCATTAGCAGGCTGACATGGCTATTTCCCCCCAGTTGGCTCCTCATACTTATGGTAAATTTGATATGACACAAACACGGTATTAACATCAGAGTGAAGATGTCAGCAGAGAGGATGCTCTTATGCCAGGTCCTTCAGTTCAGTTAAGTGTAGCTCTTAATGGGATTTTTAGGATGTAATATGCTTCAGGATTTTTAAGCACTGACAACCCTATGTCAATTATGGATGCTATTTTGGTCTGCTACTGAGGCTCAAAAAGACCCCTCTTTGCATCATAATATGGGAAGAAAAGAGGACCATACTTCTAAGATGATGTCTGAATTAGGAGCTTAACAGGTATAAGCTTAGATAAGAGCAGCAAATGTTAAGGACTAATGACCAAGATGAAGTTTCTTGCCTCTCTAGAGAGTGAAGGTCGTCTTGTGAATTAATAAGTAAAACTTTTTGGTATTTTAAGAACATTTAAAACATTTTTGCTACAAAAGTGCCTTAAAGTCAAAGAAATTTAAATGCTTTATAGGCAGCAGTCAGAATACCGAGACATCTAACCTGTTTTCAATCTCAGGTCCCTGTCAGAGAGTGGACAGTAGTGCTGTGGCATGATGCACTCAGTTTATGGCAATAAAAATGACGGTCTTATTACTGACTTGTTATGTATGGATGCTTGTAAAGGACTCCCTTGGTATCACATTTAATTATAATGGCTAAATGTCTCTTTTCAACGTGCAGCTTTAATGTTGTGAATTTTAGCGCCCAAACTTGGAGCAGATTCAAAGCAAAATTGAAATTGAAACTAAAACAAAGTGAAGTATATACAAAGCACAGTCCCTCCAAACAGGACGTTTACTGTGGTGCTTGAGCTTCCTCCATCATCACCCCTGCAGCCTCCAAACTTGCTGTTTATATAGAGGACCGTCATCTTTCAACTTTGCTTATTGGTGTGTTTGATGCATCAGGGGGCTGACATCAAAAGACACCTTATTTGAAATGCCAGTGTCATCTTACAAAGCAGCAGTATTTGACGTCATGGGAAGAAGGCATGAACAATTAAAAAAACACAAGTTTCGAAAAAAGAAAATAAAAGCAGTAATCATTGGCTAAACCTCCCTCCTGCCTTTATGTTTAATTGGCAGTCAGAAAGGTTGTCCATCCATCCATCCTTCCATCCATCCTTCCATCCATTGTTCAGAGTTGTGGTGGGACTGGAGTCTATCCCGGCTGTCACGGGGCAAAAGGCAGGGTGCACACAGAGGCAGACAATCATTCATGCACACATTTAGCACTCAATTTAGAAATGTCAGTTAACCTAAACCATGCATGTCTTTGGACTGTAACCCTTTCACATAGGAAGTGGCATGAACTGAACTGACTGCTCGGTTGTGTGAAGGGCCTAAAATCTGTGTTGAGCTGCCTGCTGTTCTCTGCCTGTAATATACAATTTTTTTTCCGTGTACAATATGTGCCCACTCCCCGTTATTCTGCATTCCTGTTGATTGTATGAATGTACTTCACACCAAGCCACAAGGTTCACCACGGCACACACGAGTCCTCCCTGGCTAGTGCTTGTGTTGCGTTTTGCTTGACGCAGTGGGGAAACCTTTTCTGTGTAGCACAAGCAACAGAAAAGAATGGATTTCAGAGCGCAGCGCATGGGCCTTCTTATGTGAAAGAGCATCATAGGAAACCAGAGTGCTCAGACAGAACCCAAGCATGGGGAGAACATGCAAACTCCGCGCAGAAAGCAGGGCAGTAGATTCAAGCCTAGGAGCTTCTTGCTGTGAAGCAACAGTGCTAACCGCACCACTGTGCTGCCAAACAAAAAAATATTAAACTAAATCAACAAATGAAAAACAGTGTGCACAGTGTGTATATTGCTTTATCTTTCACTTGACACTCGTCTCTTTTTAAACTTGGGGAAGCACGGAGTCACATGCACTTAGCCGGACTTGCTCCCAAGGCACACAACAGCGAGGCTCAGATTGCAACCCACGTCGGGTCTTCATTCTCTGGTGAGCTCTTATCCCACAATGCAATTCATAGTCATAGCCACATTTACTCACCACAATTCATATAGAAAATTCAATACTACAAAAGCTATATCTGTTCAATTCAATATATACTTAAAAAAACAGAATGATTTTTCCCGAAGCTGTTTAAAGGACAAATATTTGAAAAATCTAGTCAAGTAGCTGGAACGAAGTAATGGTGGCATGTCTCTGCCTATCTCTGCAAATGATGCATTTCAGTGTTTATGAGTGTTCAGCTGGGTGATTTAACAGGAGCAGCCTCTGTTACGCGGTATGGCGGCCCCCTTCCCTCTGTCTTTCTCGCTCTCTCAAAAAAGCACACGCACATATTCACAAACACACTTTACTAGCTAGTTGTCCTTGCTGTGCCTCATAAAGGCAGACTGAGGATAGTTTCAGGCAATAAAAAACAGCCTGTGAAATCGCATTGCATGTGAAGTCACAACAGATGGCTACTACCGCTATGTCCTCACAGAATATCACACAGGAAAGGACACCATAAAGATGAGCTGCACATACTGCTGCTCATCTACGCTTCCCCTGAAAGAGGACATGAGATCTTGTTAAAGACAAGGTTGCATATTTAAAGCTGTACTCAACAGCTGCTTATTGTGCTGTAAGTGAAATACTAGAATAACATGGGGGGAAAAAAATCCAAACCAACGATGAGACCCAGTAGGGGGCAGAATTAGTCCAGAAGAAAATAACAAGGAAAAGGAAATGGGAAGAGGAATGGGTGGAAAAATGTACCTGGCTAAATAACAAGGTGTTCTTAAGCAAGGCAGGAATGTCACATGCTATACTACACCACACTGGCATGATTAGAAGACCTATGGCTGCTATAGATGGAGTGTGTGCAGCTTTTATCTCCATGGTAACGCTGCAAGTTTTTCTTCAGCCCTTTTAAAAGCAACTGCAACATAAATATCTCCTAATGAAGATGTGGGTGGGTGGTTGGGGGGGGTAGATGCTGTCTGTATTGTTCAGTGGATCAGCAGCTTAATTGTTACTCTGGAGGGTTGTGCCAAAAAGAAATGCAAAAAAAAGCAGGGGATGGAGAAGACAAGGGACGGGTGAAATGGCACAACAAACCCACTTCACTTAATTATCTTAAGTGAATTAGCCCAGTCATCGCTGCTCCGTAGTTGAATATGCACTGGCCAAATAATGGTTGTGGAGACGATGAAAGCACCTTAATGGCCCTGTTGGTTTTCAAGTGGCTCTGCCTTTCAACAGCCTCTGCATGGCCACAGAAGGAAGATAGCACTTAAACCCTCTGACTAAATAGCCATATTGGATGGATTTTTTTTTCGGGCAAAACGAAGAAACCACAGTTCTTTACATATGTGCAAATCACGCTGAGTGATATCTTGACATATCATTAACACATTTTATTTCATTAAAGTGGTTGAGAAATGGATGGATGGATGAGTGGATGGAGACATGAACTGAAATGGAAGAAGTAGAATATAAAATAAGCAAATAAAGATGTTTTTTTTTTCCAGTGTTGACAGTTTCCAAGGGAATGGTTTGGACTTTAATCACCACAACACTGTTTTGCCAGTTACAGAACCATCAGATATAGACTATTTCTTTCATAGAAAGGCAGAATTACCACAACACATGTAGTCCATTCTTCTCGTGATTTGCTTTTACAGGCCTGTCATGTAAAAAAAAAAAGATGTCAAACACAAAAACAATCTCAGCAAGCAATAGCAGATGGCAATTGCAGGACCTTTCCTCTTCACCTTCAAAAGACTGCGCAGTCTCTAATTATATAGGTGAAAGAGCCACTAACAGATGTAGTTTTAGATGTAAAAAAGAAAAATTAGGCTGAACTCTGTCATACCAAGAAGAAGCTGTAATAGCCGAGATTAGGTCTTCCATCTGAAAGGTTGACGGGAAAAGATGTTCTTTTACAGGTAAGATTCTTGGGTTGAATGTCAGAACTCTTGGGGATAAAGGTGAAAGCCAGAGGGATTTTGCAAACATCCTTTTTTCCTTTTGGTAAAAGACCTCCATTACCCATTACTACCTGTATTTGATGACTATATTTCATATTATCTTCCCATTTCTCAGGTCAGTCAGTCTCAGGCAGGTTAAAACAAGGTAGAAAGACAAAGATATAACTCAGATAGATATAATACAAAGATTCAAGCTCAGGTTCTCTACCAGAGGCCAGGGAGCTTGATGGTCCTGCGCAGTATCTTTGCTGTTTCCAAGGACTGCACTCTTTTGGTCAGAGATCTCAGATGTTGTTCCTGGGATCTGCTGGAGCCGCTTGCCTAGCTTGGGGGTCACTGCACCGAGTGCTCCATTTACCATTGGGACCACTGTTGCCTTCACCCTCCACATCTTGTGGAGGACGTGTGTGTGTGTGTGTGTGTGTGTGTGTGTGTGTATATTTTATACTTACTAAAAGTCCAAAGACTAAGTGAAACAGAGGACATTAAAATGAGTTTCTGATTTTCTTTTATTAAGCAGCCATGAGCCATTCGTTGTGTGCATTGATGACTTATGAGTGACAGCAGGGAGATTGAGACAAGGACACAAATAACCGGAGAACCTGGTTTAGTACACTTGCTTTAATGAAATATTTGTACTCCCAGTTCACATTGTCTGTTTCATTACTGTTCTCAAGGTCTCTTACACAATGTCATCACCAACACCTCTTGTTTGTTTTTCTTTTCCAGTCTCTACACGTCTTGTAGTTCAGCTCCGTGCGTGTGTATGTGTATGCATCTGCAAGATATTGCAGTGAATACTGTAATGTATTACTCACCATGTTAGAATATGGAGCTGAAATAAGACCACTTCAAACCCCACATGAAAAAAAGTGCAAGGTAAACGAACAAACAAAAGAGAGGATTTTTTCAGTTGGATCAGAAGGCAAAGAGCTCTTGGATCTCACCCATGCTCAGATTAGCTTTTGTTTTATTGTCAACTACACTTCAGTCCACATTTGAAAAGTTTCATCACCTGAAAAATGTGTCTAAACTTGGGCTGAAGGACACATGAAAACCTGCCAAGGTACTAAAAAGCCCATCTGCAGTAGGACACCTTACAATAGGTGTAACCAGGACCACACATGCATGTACAGCCTTGCAACCGGGGTTTTAAAAAATGTACCACCACCTTCAGAAGCAACCAACAATATCAATCAGTAGTGTAATCTTTATACTTACTCTGTCGCTCTTTCTGTTTTTATATTATATACTACAGAATAGCGTCGTATAGTAAAGTATTCATATATACATCCAGGTGTTTTATTAGGATCTTGAAACAAAAACCTTAGCTCCTTTCTGAGATCCCAAGTTTTTCAAAGTAAAATAAATATATATGTGTTCTGCCAAAAGGGTCAGGTTAGGTAGATGAGCTGATTTTTATGACATGAATTTGAAATGAACAAAATAAGTGCAATCTATTTTTTTTTTCATTTAACTTTATTATTTGTATTTTCAGCAACAGACTACAACCACAGAAAAGCCCTGACACTGATTAAACACTCAGTTTGTATGATGTCAAAACTTTTGAAAAATGACCCTGGCCTCCTAGCTTCTGCTTTTATTCTGTGACAAGGGCTCCTTTTTAAACTCGAAAACTCGTAACTGTGACAAACTCCGTCTTATCTATTAGATACTCTGCTCGTCTTCACCTCTCAAGTAGCTCTTTTGGTGTCATCTGTCGATCAGACTCCTCCTGTCCTCTGTACAGAACTCCTTGTTAAAGAGAGGCCATCAGCAATGAAATGGGACCAGGTTTATCATTTTTAATGTGTTGAGTGGATTGCAAACATCGGTTTGCAAATACTGGATTTATGCAATAAATGAAACCATTATTTATGTAGCTATAACCATAAAGCTGTGGTGTGGATGTACTTGTTTTCATAGCTAGTTTATTCTCAATAAATGTTGACCTATTAGGTAGCAAATTCTCTTAACTGTGTAAATTACATCACAGGATTAAGAACATACTCAGATGACCCCAAACACAAACAATACTGCACTGTATCCTTGTCCATCTTTATGCGGTTATACAGAGATTCTGGTGGTTTCTTGGAAAGCTCAGAATCCAAAAACAGACAACATAGAACTGAACTGTCAGCTGACACACAAAGAAGGAATCCATGACAGAGCATAAGAGGAACAAGATAAGTCTCTGGCAGGATCATCAGGGTTAATATGATCTAGAATTACCAAGTGCAACTGAGAGAGTCTGAGCGTCACTACTACACGAGTGGACGGAACAATCTGGCGGAGAACGGGAGGATGAGCTGGTGCTTAGAAGCAGGAGACTGATTGCAGGTGTGTAAGCTGGCACAGAGCAGGAACCAGGAGAAGGCCACAAATGTGCTAAACTGAACGTAGAAGGTGAAGGGAGAGAGATAGAGCACACACAAAATACTTATGCCCAAAAATGGCCTAAAATTTGATTACATGTAAATTTTCCATGTATATGGAAGGTAACATTTTACATTTGGTTAAATTCACTTGATTGCTATAAATTCAGTTTATAGCATATTTTCCTTAATGACTAATTATTTTAACACACAAACCTTTGATTTCATATATTTCAGTTGGATTTTACTCAAAATCATTGCTTCATGTTCACGAGATCTATTAATCATTATTTGAGTGCAGATAAAGCAGGCTGATGCTGGATTACATGAGGGACTGTGACAATGTTGGTCCATATTTTTTACAATACAGGCTGTGATTTATGAGAGACTTATGTTTGTTGTCTCCATTAATAGACAATATCTAAAATTTGAGTTTGTAGATTTTAGTTCAAATAAACTCAAACTAAAGTGAAAACTAAATGTCACGCTGGACGGAGGCCAGCAACTTGAACAGAACCCAAGCGCAGACACACAGAGCGGAAGCAAGAGAGCGTTTTAACACAATTTATTGGTGAATATATAATATAGGTGAAAACACAAGGACGTGGCAAACTGTGGTGTGGAAACGTAGCCGTGGAACTATTAGAGTGGCATGAACGTTAGGACAACTGGATCTAGGCAGGTAAGTATTGGTCACACTGGGGAGAGAGGAGAGCGGAGTTAGAGCTGGGTTAAAGGATTACCAAAGAGGGTAAGTATAACAGTTTTTCAAGCTTACTTGCAGGAGGTGAAGGTGTGGTATTGAGGGGGAGGTGAGGCAATTCCTCGGAGTTTGAAAAAGGTGAAATGGCTCCTAATTCCTGGCACCACTGGGACCACTTTGGACTTTATCTTCCACATCTGCGCCAGTTGTTTCTTCAGTCTGTAGGACTTCCTTATCTCCTTGTCCTCCTTCCACTCATGTTGCTGTGCACTGGGATTGCCACATCTATCACAACTGTCTTCTGCTCCTCTCGACCACCACTATGTCTGGTTGGTTTTTCAAACAGCTGCTTGTCTGTCTGGAACCTTCAGTCCCACAGGACCTAATGTCTCCCATTGGGATTTGGGGAGTTCTAGTCCATATGCGGCAAAGATATTCCTCCGCACTATCCCAGCCACTTGGTTGTGCTTGCCTCCTACATCCTGCTGCTATCTGGTGGATAGTCTCTGAGGCACCTTTGCACAACCTGCAACTTGGGTCCTCCCTCTTTGGATCTGGTGCCTACATCCTGCTCTTATGATGCCACGATCAGAGCCTCTGTGCAGTTCTTTAGGTCAACCTTTTCTTGCCACAAGTAGGATTTCTTGATGTCAGCAACGTTTTCTACCTATCAATGGTGCATACCATGTAGGGGCTTGGTCTTCCATGATAGTTTCTCCTCCTGTTCCTCATCACCGTCTGTCTTCAGCTCCCCGAGGCACTCTTGGAGCTGCTCCTTCCACGGGGCTGCCTTCCTAATGTATTTGTGGATGCTCCGTGTTTCCTCCAGGACTGTGGCTCTGACACTCTTCAGGGAGCTTCAGGGTGTTGGAGTTTGGGTGGAGTTCTCCCGTTAATAGAATTAACCCTTTTATGTACAGCTGATCCCATTACATCTTACTATTCACCCCCAGTAAGCACCATACGGTCTAGCTATATTGGAGCAAAGAGGTTTCAAGTTCTCCCAGTCCTCCAAAACCCTTTAGTGAGAAAAATCTTTTCAGCTGTAGAAACTTATTACGTTGCGCTGCAAGACAAACACTGTTATATATGCCAACAGAAACATTTGAGAGCTTTCTCCACTCATATGTACACATATGCCCGCACACACTCAAACACACAAACCAGAGTCTGCCTTCACTGGGCTGTTTCTGCCTGTTGGGATTCAATTAAAGTAACTTAAATGATACTGGGATGACTGCTTCATATCCTAACAGGCTGAGCTTACACATGTCCTCTTCTTCCCTGCTATATTTCATTAATAGCACATTGCCTTAAGAGGGAGACTGGAGTGGAACAAAGGGTTGGATAGAAGAAAACAGAAAGTGGGGAGGCAAAGGAGAAAAAAAAAAAGAGTGACGAGGATGATTAGCTGGCTCCTAAACAAAAACAAAAATACTTGCAGTAAACATGATTTGTTGATTGGTTACTGTGCGACCTGATCTGCCTGAAGGCTACTGTTGTCATCGTGGTTGTAAAAACGCAGATAAAAGGAGGGATATCAAACGCACACTGCATACATGCAACATTTACAGATGTCTTGTGTCCTCTTTCAGTTTCAGACACACCTATTTCTAATACAACATTGCAAAATAGCTCCGGGTATTAAAGTGTAAAGTGGATTAAGCTGTTAATAGTGTTGGAGATATAAAAATCTCTTGCACCCTCCACAGCATTAATTACAATATATCACTGCCTCCACATCACTGCAACTTTCTTTTCTTTTTTTTAAAAATAGCAAACAGAGATTTCTGTTATTGCAGCACCCTGGAGAAGGTGAGTGTTTCTTCATTTAAAACCAGACTATCTCTCTGTTAGCGAAGGACAAGACCAGAGAGATGAGATGAAGGCATAAAAAGGAAGACAGTTTTATAACAACACTGCTACTTATCTCCCTCATCTCTCTTTCCCTCCTTTTCCTCGCTTTCACCCTCCCTCGATTCCCCTGGTTGCTTTGTAATGAAGTTATCCCAAAGCAGAGATCTGAGCTCAAGCTATCTTCGACAGAAAAGGGATAGAGGGAGCAACAGAATCACAGAGAAGAACTATCAAAGACAAAAAAAAAGCCTGGGAAGAAATGAAGGCGATGGATAATAAGGGAGAAGAGAGTGATGGAAGCAGAGATGTAAGAATGTGCAAGAATTGAAAAGATGCACTTTAGATGCCTGAATGTAATCACTGTGACATATTCAATAATCTGCTGCATTTATTAACTAAAACTATCCATTGCATTACAGAGAAAGTAGAACTCTACACAATTATCAGCATTAATATAAGAAGTTTTTCAATATTCTGTGCCTACTACTGCATAGGGTTAGGATACCCCTTTCCTTGACCTAATTATGGGGAAAGAATAGCTTGTATCGCTGAGGGCTGTCTGCTATACTTCTAAAATGTGCAAACATTTAGAAGAACTCCACCATTCAGGAGTAAATATGTGTTTTGAGTTTGTCACAATAAAACTAGGAGCTATATTTTCACAATAAAAGAAGTTTATGAAATTAGGTTTCAATATCATAAAAGAAATGACCAGCCTTCTCTGCTGCAAAATGATGGGGGCATTTCTGCTGAAGGAAAACTCAGCTCATTTTGTTTTAACCCAACCACACGGGTTATCGGGGGGTATGACATGCACTGTGGAAAAATGATATTATTGTCACTTAGCAGCTGTTTTTCTGGTACAGTCAGATGAGAATATTTTCTATTTGTGATGTAATTTCCTACAGCATGACTGGAAGAGTCCATTAAAACGCCAACATTTGAAAGATCGAATGCTAACATAATTGCAAATTCTCCTTCTATAGATAATAATTTCTGCTAATATTGTAGCTTTACTGAGGCACGTAAGAAGCAGTTGTTGTGGACTAAGTTATGAACTACACATTGGCGACTTACCCTTACTTAGCCTGCGTACTGCCGTCAAGGACAGTGTACACTGTAATTCAGAGGCTTAGTAAATATCACTATAAATATAAGTTAGATGAGCCTGATAAAATCTATGAATATCCTCTTAGTAATTATTTGAGTTTGATAAGTTTAAATGAATGTCTAAAATGTTAACGTATGTGTTTGTGTTAAATTAAGGTATTTATTTACATTTATCTCGGACAAAAAATTCAGTATGTGGTTCACAGAATACCTTCTTTGCATGTACTTAATATTTTTGTTTAAAATTCATTTCAAATTCAAAATATTTGATAAATAGGTATCTATACTCATCAGTATCTTGTACTAAAATCATGAATTATTCAAATCAGTATTATTTATTGTCAGCACCTACAACTGAAAAGTGTAAGTAAAACACGATAACATAGAGTAATTGACTACCATGAGCCTTTTTCATTGTTTTGTTCATTTAGTTTTTTAAATACTCTGAGCTTTTGTGTTTGCTCTCCTGGTTTGCCATTGATCCTTCAAGTATGTAAGGCTTTGAGCTAAAAGGGAAACAGAAACATTTGATGAAAATTCCAAATGAAAATTAAATTTTCATTTGGAAAAATGTTTAACATGTGGTCATTTTTCATACATGTATTATGAAACACACAACTACATATTAGTTTTGTTTTTTTAGACTTAGACTACCAGTGAAATACTATAACTGGTGGTGGTCAGAGGGCAGCTGTGGCTGCAATGTAGCTTGCCATCACCAGTGTGTGAATGTGTGTGTATGTGAATGACTGAATGATCCTGAATGTGTTCTTTGGGGTCCAGAGGCACTAAGTAAAGGGCTATACAACGACAGGCCATTTATCATATTTAATATTAAGTACAATTTTGATTACGTTCAGTTTACAATATTAAGTAAATGGAGCAAAATTTTGAATTAACATCTAGCATCTATATTTCAGTTACATTAACCAAGCATGTCAGTGTTATTTACTCAGTTTTTTCATGTTTGTGTAACAACTAAAATTAGTCATTTCAACTTAATATGTTTAAGCTTTAGTTATTCGATTGATCAAGTATATTGAACAGATTTGACTGGTTTCCAATCTACTCAATATTTAAGTGTTGCCTCAAAGATTTTAAGTAAATGTCAGTTTTAATTTTTATAGTGTAGACATGGCTCTCAATCCTACAATAGGGTTGCTCATAAGTTTAATGCATCTCTTCTTAAACTGAAGAGATTTCACTAAGGAGACCAAGCTGTTCTGCATCAGCTTAATTCTGAAACCATAGCTATCATCCTAACTGCTGGCTGTAAAAACAATAGATTGCCAGTTGTAACTCTTTGCAGACTTTAAAGGTAACTATACATTATTATCATAGGAATTAATCAGATGTAGTCAAGCCTTTTCACAACTGTAGACCCTTTAATTCACACACGATGCAGGAAAAGTGGGCAGTAAAGTTATTTTTTATGCACTCAGTAGCACGTAAATGAATCAGAACGGTAGCAATATTGAAATGTATTGACTTTGTATTATCAAACATTAAACAAAAGCCTAACTAGAGTAGTTAAAAGCTTTTAAGAACCCAGCCTTTCATTTCTACATCTTTTCACTTTATTACCTGAGATGATGCTGTCCAAATCTAATCCCAACAAGCGGCAGAAAACTGTGAGCACCCTTATTAAATGTATGAAATGTAAAATATGCAGAATATATTTGTGGATATGGAGAGGTAATGCAGAGTTAATGTCATTCTCCACCCACTACTGAGCTATACATAATCAAGGTTTATTCCTTTAGACAGCCTGAAACCTGGTGGTATCTTTTTGCCATAGGTTGGTAATAGGCTGGTTGAGGTGCTGGCTAATGAGGAGGAAACCCAAACTCATGAATTAATCTAAACTCTCAGGAGGTGTACATGGGATGACGGTCATATGGTTACCAAATTGCTGCTTGTACTTCACAACTTGTCTCAAATTTTTTACCTGAGGGGCTTTAAGTAACTGCCAAAGTTGACACTCGGGAGAAACTGACTCAGTAACTGACTTTGTCCAAGTGGTGCTTTGCTACCCCTGCGTATCACCAAGGGAGGATCCATGAGGGGAATGTAATCAGTAGTGAACCTGACCTTGTTAAGTAGGACACTCAAGGAACTCTCTGGGGGTATTCATGTGTCAGCATCTACTGTAGCTTTTATAATATCTCCCCTTTTTTGCTCACTTGCTCCTCATCCCCTTTTTACTTCTCATTAGCAAAATTTTGGTCACCATTAAATGAAGTACTGCACAAGCTACAGAAAAACTGTGGAACAAGCGCTCACTAAATCACATCAATATCATATTACCTGATTTATGAAAACTCCTTTCCTCACTTTTATTTTTATTTCAACACTGGCTTAGCTTGAAATAAGACCCAATCTCCATTTATTGAGGGCAGCCCTGTGGTCATATACCTTGCTTCTTCATTTCCTCAATTTTGTGTTTATTTTTCTCTTACACTCTCTTTCTTTTCTCCCAGGCTGACACTAAATCACTTACAATCCTAATTTTCCAGCAAAGTAAAAGTACATATGAGGATGCTGTTTAGAAATAGCGTGCACAAAGCACAGTTTCATGCATATACAGATGTCGGTGCCTGTAAGGCAGGATACAACTTATCTGCTGCTTTTCATAAGGGGGAAAAGAATATCACACACACACACATAGAAAAACAAATGGTGTGAACAGGCAGAAGTGATTAAAGTATCTCTAATTACAGTCTAAAAATGGTGTTTTGCTTTGCCACAAAGCTGTTTTACTATTAATGCTGAAGAAGCAAGTTCTGCCCCGAGGTGTTTGATTCCCTCTCTCTTTATGTTTGCCTTCAAAATGTAATGAAAGAAAACATTTGTACACGCAGTTTTTTTAGGCAACACTATGCAATTACTGCTAATGCAGCTTTGTATCTAACAATAATAGCAAAACCTTATTTCAACATACAACGTCAGAAGTCAAAATCTAAGGAGGCAGCTCCCTTGAAATTTATCACTTCTTCACGAAACAAGGACATTTTCGGAGGGAAATTAAAGTCAGAAGGCTGTAGTCAAAATGAAAACTCACGAAAATTTGATGAAACACCAGCCCTGCATTGTGTTACCTTTTATTTCTAATTGTGTTTGACACAAAGAAAGTCTTTTATTTGAACATGAAGGTTCCAAGCCTATGCAGACTGTCCAAACAATAGCAAACAATCATGCGCACAAATACCTACTGCTCAAACCACCTTTGCCTGAGAAACAAAACTAGCTATGGGGATGGAGAGAAAAGTAGAAAGAGTGTAGAAAGGCAGAATCACTGTGTTACTAGGTGGTTACTGCATTTAGAAAGCGCCAAGGCTTTACAAGACTCAAGGTTGCTACAGTGATGCTACAATGGGTGGTGATTGATCGAAATAGCTGTTCTAAATTGTATAATGAGTGTGAGGTGATGGGATCATGACCATGGTAAAGAGACCAGACAGCGCTTGATTTTCCACTCTGGGAGCTTATCACTTAAAGTCATATCATCTGCTGTAGCGACAAAACCCGTCCGCTCACATCAAATCACTCAAACTGATGGAGACAAGAAGGAGATTGACAGGCAGACGCGCAAGCATGCACCTACACCCACTCACACGCGCGCAAACAAAGAGCACAAACTGTGCATCTGTGTAAATATAAGGTGACTAATCAGCACAGTTGCTAATAGCTATCCCAATATAAAACACAGTGACACTGTGTCATGTGATTAACACCATATTTTTATGTTTATGTATCATCTCTATGACCCTGTAAGTCTCTTACAAAGAAAAGAAAGATTATGTGTAGGTGGAAATGGTTATGATTGGTTGTATCATTATACTGTTTGAGGCTGGAGAACGTTGTTGTAATCCTTCCTAAGAATCAGCTGCAGAATGATTAAGAGATTAAAGTATGTGAATATCTTTTATGTTAGCAAGATAGGTGCGCACAAGAATATTTACATAATGGTTAAACATAGATGTAGAATTCGTCACATAGAAAAAAAGCAAAAACTATAGGTTTTGACAGTTTGGTTGCAACCTGCACAAGTAGGGTTTGCTTTATATGTTATTGATAGTGACATAGCAATATGGTTGTGCATCAATTAACTTTATGAAGTAGTGTAACTTCTTTTACTTGTTCTGAACGTCTTTCATCTTTAACCAGGCAAACACAATGTTACATGCTCAAATGTTACATGCTACAGCTGTAACAAGTGAGAAAAGCAAGTCTACTTTAACTACTGAGTCAGAAAAAAATATGTGAAATTGAGAATTAATCCTAATATTTTAAGACTCACATAAGTCCAAACATTTCCCAGATATTTCCCCTACAGCAGTTCATCGTGTTGTGCCGCTGACCTTCATTGTGTCAACAAAGCGAAGCTACTGCAGTGAAGGCTTGATGAGCTTTGAAGCTAATTCATATTTCCAGTGGATTAATTTCCACTGGAGCTTCTCTGTTGTTGTTTGAATGATTTATCCAGCTTCTTCTTAGTTAGCACCAATATAGTCAGAGAAATGAATGATATAAATGCCCAGTACTGATTTGAAGAATTACCCTTAAATAAGATATTCTCCTTTTTACTGTCCACTCTTTTGGAAAGTTGTCTTTTCTGTTAACAATATCTAAGAGTCAGTAAGAAATTAAGGCGGCTGACTATAGAGGAAGAGTGAGTGAGACAATCAGATATTCAGGGTCACTGATTGCAAAACAAAAATAGACAGAATAATAGAAAATAACCACAAATAAAAATGAATGGCAAATGCTTTGATAGGTAAAGATCTGCATACAAAGATTGAGGGTTACAATGTAACGATAGCAGGCGAAGTAAGCCACAGCGACGAGAGGGGCAGAGGATGGTGATGACAGAATTCTACGAGCATATGTGAGAAAACAGAGAGCGAAAGGAAGAGGAAGGAAACAGAGAGGCAACAAATGCATGAACAAGGCGCCCTCCCTCCCTTGTCGGGTGAGACCAGTGTAAATGAGATCGACTCATTTCCAACACATAGACACAAGCACCCACCCCCATCTGTCTTTGACAAACATGCCCTCATACGCACATAAGCGCATGTGCGCACACAGCTACACACGCACACCAGCAACAGCAACCAGAGATGAAAGGAATCAATAGATTATAGCAGACATCTGAAGAGTCCAGTCTACTCCCGGGAGGATCAACCGTAATTGGTCCAGACAAACAGCCAAAGGACAACAACAATAACAAAGCCTCCACGCACACTGAATGCAGCAATTAATAAATCCGAACAGGAATAGCAAATTAAATGTATGAACAAATATTGACAGGGCTTTGAACACATCTCCATTATTCACAGCCTGTTGTTGTGGTCTGCCGGTTTCAGAGACCATTTTTGCATTGGCATTTGCATATCTAAATGAGTGAGCATCGCATCTTCATGGAGCCATGCTTGGTTTTGGTATGTGGTGTTTCTTTGCTTTTGCTGGTTTGTAGCTTGTTAGCTAATAAACAATTCCAGGGTTTAGCTTTCAAATTCAACTGGACGGTGCAGATGGAATAAAGAAAACAAAAAAAGAAAAGAAAACTGCCTCAGAATACTCGGTAGAGCTCTTGTTATGTCGGATTTGTAAGTCAGTGCTTATGAGTCTTTGTGTGTGTTTGCCTCACCTTGGAAGAAGAAGAGATGGAATCCCTACTGTGCTCCTTTGGATCCAAGGTGGAAGAAATAAGCATCTGGCCCATCTAATTGATTGAGTCCATCAGCAGTGTTACTGGAGGCGTGACTGAGAACCACATCCAACAGCACAGTGATCGCTTTAAGGCTAGGTGGCTCAGTCAATCTCTTTAGATCTTCAATAGAGCCAAAACGACTGAATTAAGCAATGGGAGAGGAAAAACAGAGGTCCTGATGTGGGTGTATGTGGGGGTGTGTGTGCAAACATATGTGTTCTCTTTAATGACAGTGTTTGTGTAATTTGTGAAATGCAATTTTGAAACGAAAGACTTGTTTTTGTACAACTTCATGCATGAATATGGGAAAAACAATTGAGGCCAAGGAAAGAAAGACACATATCTGTAGTGGGCACATTAGACAGGGAGAAAGTTATTTTTTAAAAATATATATCTAATATTATATATATATATATTTTTAACATAAGTCTTCAAACATCTCTCACCAACAACTGTTTTTTCATAGTAAAAAGCACACAAGCCAAGTTAAAAAGAAATGAAATCATTTAATGGCATTAGGAACAAGGTGGAAGTGAAACAGAAATAGAAAAAAGATTTTATGTCTACAAAAAATAATCAAAACACACAAAAAAGTTAAAACTGCGTTACTAAAACCGTGATTTTTTGTGAGAATGTCTCATGACAGTGACGTAAGCGAGTGGTTCGTGACAACAGCTGTGTGCAGGTCAACAATGGATTATATATCGAGTGCGGAGAGAGTATGAGCGTGCAGCGTTTAAAGCGTGGAAGTACTGACCTTACTTTGAGTTTGATTCCATAAAAAGTGACAAAAGCATTAGTGTCCGTTGTGCGTGGGAAGAAAACTTCTTTTTACACCAACCCCCCCCCCCCAAACAAGCTCCGAGTGCGCTATGACGTAATGGGAAATTCACAGAGAAACTCGCGGATTCATTGATTACATTTTGTATGATGGATTATGCAGAAAAAGTAGAATTGGGCTGAAAGATCTATCGCTTTGAAAGTAAGTAATCAGTAAAGTAACGGGATTACTTTTTTGGGGTCAAGTTACTTTTTTCAAGTAACTTGACCAACACTGGTCATAATAACAGACATGCCTGTGTCCTGTTAACAAAGAATAATGCCTGTGAAGCTTAAAGGTCATCAGGTGTTCTTCATTTATGCGCTGTGGATAAATCTGCTCTCTTTGAAGGAAAATTGATGGGAAACCAACCTGCAAGGCAGGTAACTCCTGTCTCTGTTTTCACTTGCTCATTTACAATCTGTATGTTTTTATACACATGCGCACACATGTACTGAAACAAAGTGGGACGAAGCAAGTAAAGATGAGCAAATTGCTTGTGATTTATCTTGTCAGCAGACGCATTGTCTCCTACTGATCACTCTGGCCAATATATGTAATGCAGAGAAGCTAGAATTTAGTGTAATGACACTTTTAATAGCCTCTTTGACTCATTAGCAAGGTAGGCCTCCAGAGAAATGATTCAGATAATGAAGAAAGCATTTTCAGATTAGCATGTATGTAACATCATTTGACCCTTGCCAAGTCATACCGGCAAGGTATCGTGACATCATGTTGCTAGTTGCAATCACCTGTAACGATGGTGCTGCACCAAAAAACTCTTTGTGATTGCTTTGGTCACCTGTAGTTTACCTGGAAGATGCCGACTTGTTGCAACAGTTTGTGTTGTATTTTTCACAGTTTCACAAATGCTTGGAGAGTAGCTGACAAGCTGGCATCTTTCATGCAAACTACAGCAATCTGCAAAGCAACTGAACCAGTCAAGAAATGCACATTCGCACCATCTCGCACCTGGTGGTTGTGAGATGGTGGTAGACTGGTCTCATATTCTTTTCACTCTGTATTGCCAAGATAATTGTCATGCATCCAAAATGTCAGATACGTTGTTGTCATGTTTGCGAGCACGCGTCTGCAATACCTCAACAAATGGCAGGAGTGGAATTATAAACAATGGTTAAAGATTTGCCATTTTCTGAGTATATTAATTCATACACAGATCCACTTAACTGCCTGCCTTCTTCAAAAGAGAATACTGTAAGAAAGAACAACAAAAATGTTCACAAAAATTGGAACATAAACATCAACATTAATATATTTTCATTACAAATTCTAAAATTTGAATATCTTTAACAGTTACTAAATAGACCCTTTAGTAAGTTTAGTTTTCACAGCTAGATAAACACATTTGACTTCGAGACTAAAATCCTGATTGTGCTCTTCTAGTGTGTTAAAAATGGAAATATGAAAACAGTGTGCTCTCATGACAATAATGTGCAAATCATTTATTAAATGTGTGATGAAGAGTTCTTTCGTAGCCGGTTAGAATTTCACTGGAGTATCCCCCACCAGTCTGCCAATGCGTCACCATGTACCGCTGTGAATTAATTAAATGAAAGAAAAAAGGGAAAACGTACCACATCAGATCTGTGCATGTCCCTTATATAAAGAAAAATGTCTCTCATGCACAAGAGCACCATAAAAGAGTTTAAAAAATTTGTGGAGCTCTTTGTGTGTAGGATCTTCTTAACATGCTGACCTTCGAGAATAGCAGGTCAGATATTAGACTCATGTCTTATGTCACTCCTCATAAAAAGCCAAAGCTATACCTAAACATGCCAGACACTGTCCACATTGTGCACCCCCCCCCCCCCCCCCCATTAAAAACAGAAACAAGTGTTATCAAAGAAAGTCTCCAGCAGAAAAAAAATGAAATAAAAATGATGAAACTGAGTGCTGTAGAGCAAAATACTATGATGAATGTATCAACTGATACATCGACATACTATCATGTTTAAATATATTACTTAAGCTTGGTATCATTGTGAGAATGAGAACCCTAGTTACATTTCTGTAACAATTAGACTGAGTAACATCTTTGTATCACTTGCAACACAGAACAAGTCTGAAATTTGTCTTTGTGAAACACTCAGCTAACTAAAGCTACTTTCAGCTGCTCCCTTATTCACAAGAGGTTGCCACAGCAGGTAGCTCCGCATGTTTGATTTGGCAGATTTTTCCACCAGATGCCCTTCCTGACGCAACCTCAAGGGATTTCTGTCTCCTTCTGGTATTGAACAGGTAATCTTCACCACTCAGCTCACCAAAAAATAGAATTGTTTTAGAAAATACCTTAAATAGCAATGTCTTAATAGCAGAAGACACACAGTTTGTGTGCAGAGCTCACAGACACCACGAGGCACTTTTCATGGATGCTGAGCTTTTTCTTATCCGCACTGCTCTCTAATTTGACATTTATTACATCTATTACAGACTAATCTAAACTAAAATGATCTCTAGCTGTGTGTCCTGCCAGGCAATGTTCACACCACCTGTATTCTTCTTTCCATCAGTCTTGCATGTATTGAAGCTGAAACTTTTTTGAATTTTAATTCAAAGAACAATCGACACACTGATGGCAACTATTGTAGAAGAAAGAAATATATTAAGATTGTGGTTCACTGCTTGGATGGTTGTTGCTGTCTTTTTATTTTATTTTTTCCACAGAGCTCATAACCTCCTAGCCTCTCTGTGCCTCCTCGCAGTGAAGAACATGGTTAAAATCGATCTAGTTGTCCAGCCCACTAGTCACAAGACTTGTTCCACCTAATCAACCAGCTATTAGTTTGCTTGATTTTTACTGCACAATCCTGAACACTTTGGTTCACAGTCAACTAGCTCACAGCTTGTTACAACTTCTAGCACAGTTTACTTTAAGCCTGTTCCTGTATCTCTTTGTTAGCTTGTCAATAGGCTACCAACAAAGAACATGGTTCCTGGGGAACATGGTAACGTTTTAGGATGCAACCTCCCCCCCAAAAAAGAGAATGGTTGCTCAAATAGGTCTAGTTCCCTTTATGACCTGTGCTGGCACAAGCTTTGGAGCATGGGAGGAAGAAAGAATATCTACAAAAAAATCCACACAGGTAGAGGTCTCAAAAGCTACACAGAGAGACCAGCCAAAGAAGCGTCATACTGTGAAGTGACAGCGTTACACTACGATGCCACCTACAGAGTGTTTGTCCTCAGTAACATCTCATGCATAGTTTCTGGAGAGTCAAATCTATTCCTGAGCCTTCTCTGTAGCTCTTGGTGGGTTTTAACCCTTACCACCAGCAAACTTCCTAGCCTTCACAGGAGTTTTGCTTTCTGTCTGCCTGCCTTGGCCAGAGGCTATCCACATGAGCAGAAAATATGAGTAGATGTTTCAGCAAATATATATAACCTTTGTTTTGATTCAGTCGAGATCTGAAGATCAGGAAGGTTAATAGCAGGGAATAATGGAGGCAGTTTCAGTGATCTGCAAATATAATTTTAACACAATGTGAAAGTTTATAAACCTTGTTATTACAGGTTTGATATTTACTATGATTTGTCCAGTCAGGATAACAGTGAATACAGTCTATCTAATGGAAAAAAGGGGGTGGCAATAAAACGGCTGATCCTTTTAACCTTTTCTATCTCTCACAAATGACATTGATCAGAGGGAAAGACCATGTGTTTATGCATTTAAAAAGAAACAGGTTGAGAAGAATTGATATAGACAGAGCTATTTGCTCATTACCTCTCCATAAAAGCCATTTCATGATATAACTGCCCTTAATACCTCGATTTTTCCTGTCTGGTCCAATCCACAACCATCCATCCATCCATCCATTCGCTTATCCTTTTCAGGGTCGCGGGGGGCGCTGGAGCCTATCCCAGCTGTCATAGGGCAGGGTACACCCTGGACAGGTCGCCAGTCTGTCGCAGGGATAACACACAGGGACAGACAACCATTCACACTCACATTCACACCTAGTGACAATTTGGATTAATCAATTAACCTATCCCCACAAGCTGCATGTCTTTGGACGGTGGGAGGAAGCCGGAGTACCCGGAGAGAACCCACGCAAACACGGGGAGAACATGCAAACTCCACACAGAAAGACCCCAGCCTGATGTTGGAATTGAACTCAGGACCTTCTTGCTGTGCGGCAACAGTGCTAACCACCGTGCCACCGTGCTGCCCTCCAATCCACAACCTTCCCTACTTTACTTACTCCCATGTGAGCTATTCCTCCCCCAAACCAGCCCCCCATCAAGACTAGAGGTGTTTAAAGAACTTCTATTAAATACTAAACTGCATACTTGCATACTTAAAAGAAAGCTACTGTACAACATGTTCCTTTTTAGGTCTAAGCCAAAAGATATTTTGCATGCTTGGATAATGGCTTCTTAGAGAAAAACCTCACACATACACTTATATAACACCCCCCAATCTGCACACAGATTACAATCAGCTACTTAATCCATCAATCAATTACAGATACTCCTGATCTTGTTCTGTGTATAAAGCACACTTGTACACAGAATCAGTTTCTTCCATTCCAACCTCTGGACTTGAACTATGGCCAAGACTAAAGAGCTTTCAAAAGACGTCAGGGACATGATTGCAGATTTGCTATTTTTCTGTCACAGTGCAGGGTACAGGATGACTTCATTGCATTTAGGAGCCAATCTTTCGCCAGATGGGTTGTAGACTGGTTGTGCAGCATGACAATGACCCAAAAAATATTAAAAGGCAATAAATGAGAGGGTAAAACAAGGAGTTATATTAAGGTCAATTAGCGTCTCAAGACCTTATTTCTATGAAAAATATGTGGAGAGAGCAGCACAAGTTGCCAAATAGCAGCCAAGAAAGCAAAAAGATTTAGAGTTTCTGTAAAGAGAAGTGGGCCGAAATCCCTCCTGAGAGCTGTCCAAACTTGATCACCAACTACAAGAAACATCTTACCACTGTGCATGCCAACAAGGGTTTCTCCACTCAGTGCTGTCATTTATACTTGGGAATCAAATACAAATCTTTCACTCAGTAGTTTATAACTTTTATATAATGCCGTTTTTGTACACCAGCAATAACACCTATGCTACAAATCACCTCTAATCAAAAAGTTTAATCATAATTACTTTTGCTTCAGAATATTTCTGCCTTTGGTATATGTTTATTTTTTTCCTTTTCACCGAGGGAGATGGATTTTAAATCATCATCTTTGTGCTAATGGTTAAATAAAAATAAATGGACTGGCCTCAACCTGCTGCACGGTCCTATGCATATGTGTTTCTAAAAACTCAAGCTACTGGATAACTGGTTTGTTGATAAGAGTAGAGACCACTAAATTTGAAGCCTTGTGCATTCGTGTAGGTGTATATTTGTGCTTCGAAATGTGAGTTTATGATATTTTGAATCAACATGAACAGCCATTTTCTCACCGCAAGCTCTCTGTCTCTCCAGAGGTGATTTTTTTCTCCCTTTCCAATTACTATTATGCGCTTTCTAAGGGCTTTTTCTGTTTCGCGATTAACTGAAAATGTGTTTACAGTTAGATTAGCTATCCTGTCACTTTTGTTGTCTGTGATTTAGTGGCTTACTGTTTTTGCGTGTGCTTATTTGTGTGTGTGTGTGTGTGTATTCATAATGGGCTGCAATGCATGTTCTTGGGAGAGGGTTAAGGTGATTTAGTGGCAGCAGAACAGAATTCAGAGCAGACAGGGTGAGCAGGAGCCCAGACAGTTCTTAGTGGTGACACTAAACGATAATCATTTTGTTATTGTTGTTTTGTCCCTTGCTATGGCACAGCATTTCAAAAGAACTTGTCACGGACCCAGTTCCAGGGATTCGGGGTCCGTGAGCAGTGTGGACTACTATTGTAGTTATTATTATTATTATTATTATTATTATTATTATCATTATTGTGGTTGTTGTTATTATGGTTGTGTCTGCTGTCCTGTTTTTCCGTGTTGGTGTACTGTCAGGTGTTTATGGGTGTGTGCTTGTGTATGTGAGGGTGCGGTCGTGGCAGGCACTTTTAGGCCTGGTGGGTGTGGCCTTGCCAGCTGACCGGTCCCACCCAGGAATCCACACACACCTGGCGCCGATCAAGCCTCGTCAGAGGAGCTTCAAAACAGTGTGGCTGAGAGCTCCTCGACGCTGGATCGTTCTGTCACGGTCTCGCTGGCAGACCGTGGGGATGTGGGGAAAGGAGGACCCAAAATGCAGGACTCTACAGTGCAACAGTGTTTATTTACAGTGGTGACAATCCGAACAACAATAAATCCCCCCGTGCGATCCCAACTCCCGTTCCGTGTCTTCTCCTTTATCCCGTGCTCCGTGCTCTGTCTCCGTTCCCTGTGTACTCTCCGTGTGCTGCCTCCTGGTCGCCACAATTCCTCCTGAGGAAACACGCATACCAAAGGCAGCCGTGAGTACAAAACCTAACAGTAGACTTGCACTAACCTTGCACAATACACTTAAGACTGACGGGAAGTCACTCAACGATCCAGCGTCGAGGAGCTCTCAGCCACACTGTTTTGAAGCTCCTCTGACGAGGCTTGATCGGCGCCAGGTGTGTGTGGATTCCTGGGTGGGACCGGTCAGCTGGCAGGGCCACACCCACCAGGCCTAAAAGTGCCTGCCACGACCGCACCCTCACATACACAAGCACACACCCCTAAACACCTGACAGTACACCAACACGGAAAAACAGGACAGCAGACACAACCATAATAACAACAACCACAATAATGATAATAATAATAATAATAATAATAATAATAACTACAATAGTAGTCCACACTGCTCACGGACCCCGAATCCCTGGAACTGGGTCCGTGACAGAACTACAACAAATTAAACACAGCTTTAGTTTGAGTTTGCACATGAGGAGAAGGAGTAGAGTTCCTCTTTTTTTTCCTTGAAGAAGACTAGGGGGCAAAACAGAGAGGCTGGCATGATTCAGAGATAACAGCAGTGACCCTGAGTTAATTGGCAATTAGAGCGCTGCCAGCGTTATTGTCGAAGGTTTTCATAAGGATACTCTTGCATAAATGTGTGTTTTTGTGTGTATACCAAGTCTGTTTCCATTAAACGTTAATGCGCAGGAGACCAGTGTTTCCAGTTTCTTACATGGCCCTATTCATATCTGTCATCTGTGTACCCAGCTGGTTCTTTCTTTTAGTTTTTTTTCTTGCTTGTACAATTTTTGGCCTGCTATGGTAACAGCAACTATCTGTTCTATCTAGATTATGCCGTTGCAGTCAACAATTGCCATTAGCAGAACGCTATTGTTCCCAGATAGAGTACATGCAAACAACATGTTACTATATGCTTATTAAATGCATTCGATATATGCATGTGTATTGGAAGATAAAATCTTTTCCTAATTGCTGAACTGCAAATTCTTGTTTTGCTTTTTACCTTGAAGTACTAAGAGAGGGATGAAGAAAGAGGTGATAAGGGAGAGAAAGATAGAGAGAACAAGGTGCCTTCACTTTGAAATTCCATCTTTCGAAGGATGGATTCCCTGCTGAGAGCCTTAGGCTTTGTCCTTCTTTCAGCCCCTTCTTTGTGTGCACATGTGTGTATGTCAGGTACAGAGTCAGTGGTTATAGTCTGGCTATCAGCCCCCAGTGTCAGTCTAGTCCGCTATCAGCCCCGCTACACACACACACACACACACACACACACACACACACACACACACACACACACACACACACTCCTGAGTCACCACAGTTACTCTCAGAGCCCCCTCAGGATAGTTCATGAACTTCTGAGCACCATGTTTTAAAAAACTGAGTTCAAAATGCACCAGGTTGCCACAGAAAAACCACAGATATCTCCCTTATATCGTGAAGTTACTAGTGCATCCTGAGATAAGAATATATAAATGCTAAATGTCAATAGAGTAAATCAAACTACCTCAGCTTTTCTCGGAATACACACACAAATTCACCCAGTCACATTAATTCAGCTTAATCCGTCACACCACATGTTTTGGCGCTTGGATCAGATGATGATGGCAGTGTTTATTTTAACATTTAATACCACAGTTTTCCTTTGTGGACTGCTTTTATAGACTTGACACTTTAAGGGATCTTTATGGCAGCTGCTACTGTAATTGCTAGGAGGATATCTCAGGAATCTTTTGAACAGGTTGATACTTTCGTCAGCCACACAAGATCAGCTATTCTTTGTAATGAAGACTTACCAAAGGTGCCTTGACAGGCTTAATGTTCAACTTTCAGCCTGTCTCTTAGGTTATCAGGAATGACTGGTTAATGTTTTCATCATCAGTTACTTTTCTTTTATTTGGTAGAAGTAATGCATCCCTTTCATAATGTTACCTTTCATATCTTAAAACATTTTCAAATGATTTGAAGAGTATCGAAGAGTAGAGATTGTGAGTGTGATGCATGCATTATTACTATATTATTACTATATATGTGCATATTATATTATTAGTATAAAAAGTACAAAAAGTGTAGCTTAAAAAAATGTATAGAACCTTTGAAGGTGAGTACACAAAGGATATAGATTTTCAATATTTCTTTAAAGCCTAGGCTAATATAACATGTTATTTCCCATTGCAGACCTTATGCATAGACTTTTTGTATAGGATTAACATTTGAAAAAAGTCCATAGTCCAGAAAGCCTTTGAAGTTGTGGACACTGATGCCCAGTTCTCTACTTCTACCATCAGGAAGCTATTATTCTATTCCACAGAGTATTTTGTCAGCTGGGTTGAAGAGAAAGTTGATGACAGCCCTTGCCCTTATCCACAACCACGATCCTCCCCAACTCTCCCACAAACTTTTGTAACCTCACTGATTATCCTCCGGTCTCTCCTGTCTCTTCAGGCGAATTTTTGTAAAAGGTGTCCTCTAGCTAACCTTACCAGAGACTTGATTGCACTCTACACAACTCCTAGTTCAAATCCATGTCACTTCGCAGCTGTTCTGCAATGTTTCATGTTCAGTTTGACTTCATCAGTTCTCGTTTCTGATGCTGTATCTGATCAAAAATCCCCCAGCAGCTTTTATCCTGTTCCCCGAACCTAAAGATTGCCTGCATTCAATGTGAAAACAGGGCAATGCCTTTTTGATCTTGCAGGGAACACAGGGAGGCCAGAGTGCAGCAGCCCAGAGAGCAAAAAGTTGGAGTTGATTTCATGTGTTGTAAAAAACGCTTGAGGCACCTGGATTTTTAGGATACACCAGTCTGTAGCTCTTTATACTTTATAAATGCACATGTTTGAGTTTGAAGATTCCAAAATTCAGATTTACCTTTTGAAATATCTTTAAGATAATCTAACAACTTAACTCTAGCTCAGGTGTTATAGATACATAATGATGGGTTTGACTGTATGAACACTAATCTATGCAGCGTTTTCTAATATGTCATCCCCCTTTTGCTGCACCTTTGCATTCATTTACACTAGGACTGAATGGCAAATATTTCTACATTTCTATCCTAGATATTTCTACATGCTGTTGAACTCTATCTGACAGTCACTGGTTTGGATAAGCTGGAGTTAGCGTGCACACTGCAGTGCCGTTCAGCTTGCTTTCCAGCCTCGTAATTAAAATAAGCAAATGTTGTTATTTATTGCCAGATATAGTTTATCTATGTCTGACATCAGATATGATAACATGAAAATGCATTACTTTTTACTTCAAGTAGATTACAACTTCAATCATATTTTTAATAGTTTTGTGATAGTCATAAATTGCAATATTTTTTAACTTTCTAATAGAATAGCAATTTATAATGTAAAATTCAAATTTTACATTATAAATTAGATTTAAATGAACACAAAGTATTCTTAAAATTTCTTAATCAATAATCCAACCTACCTATATTTATTGTTCAATGCTGCTGTCATTATTTTGTTACTTTTGTTAGTACACTGTTATGACTGCCATTTTCAGTCATCTGTGATTGACTGTTTTCACAAAAATAAATGACTTTTGCACAATGCATAACAGAAAAACTAGAAAAAAAAACCCTACGAATTCACATATATTCTAATGCATCCAACTTCTCTTCTGTCTGAAAACTTGTAAAATCACCTCAATTTGAAACCTTTAGTAGAGACAGGCCTTAAGGGAAAAGAAGCCAGTGTAAGCCATTGTACATACAGTGTTTTTTCTTCAGTGCATTTGAATCTCATACCTACCTGCCCAGAGATGTATAGATATGGTGTCAGCAGTTTTAGTGTTGTAATTGCTTGCACAGCTCTCAGGAGCTTTGTTTTTGCATGATGCAGTTTTCCTTTGTGGATCGGTTTACAGGAGAAATCAATTAAAGAACATTGCTAGATCTACTGCCAGTGACCCCTCATGATGTTTTCACAACGACATAAAAACAATTATCTGTTGTTCGCTGTTGAATTTGTGTATCATTATTATTTTGTTCTCTGGGTATCCAGTAAGGGTTGCTTGAGTAAAATCCATGTCAGGGTTAACATAAAGAAGCAGACCATCATTAACATTCACATCCACACCAATGGCCAATTTAGAATTAGCCTGGCATGCATGGCTTTGCGCTGTGTATTAAATCCAAGCACCTAAAAACAAACCCACACAGGCACAAGGAGGAAACGAAAATTCCTCACAGAAAGGCAGCAGCTGACCAGCAGGTCTGTTGCCTCCATGTATGATAATAATCCCCCAAACTGTTTACTTATTCTCTAAGTGTAAGAAGCAAATGTGGCACGGCGAGCCTGTGCCTTTTGTGCCATTCGTAATTTTATTCTCTTCAATGCAGAACAGATGCCTTAAGAATAATCTGTGCTTTCCACCTACATTCAATATATGCAGAGACAGCTCACCCACATGCTTAATGCGTGGAGAGACATTGATGGTGAAGTTCTTGTAGGTGGCAATCTTTGCCTTAGGAGAGGCTACGCCAATGTGGGCCTCATGAAGTTTTCAGGAAAGATAAGTTAGATGAATGTGCTTACAGTTTAAGAAAGTTGGATGTGGAAAGAAGATAGTAAAAAAAAAAGATAGAAATCTTTGGAGAGTGGGGGTAGGAGAGGCTCTTAAACATTCTGAACTTATGACTCAGCATTTGCAGAGAGGCAGACATAAACAGAAGTGCAGAGATGGAAAACGAAACTGTTGTAGGCCTACTAAGCCGAACAACAACAAAGCTGATCAGCCCCCTAAAGACAGTGTGTTGCACACCTGCAGCAATCTTGCATCATTTGAAAAACATCATCAGTCTGACAGGAGAGAAAACAGCGAGACAAGAATGTATTATGTAGCTAGAGGAAAAAGAATGTAAAGCAGGGGTGAAGTTAGGTTACAGTGTGGAGCAAATTAGGCGCAAGGGAGACAGTGAGGTTTGCTGGAGGATAAAAAAAGAGGAGCTTGAGGGGAAAAAGTTGAAGTTAGTGAAAGAAACCTCAAAAGAACTTAAGAAGGGGAAATGAAAGAAAGTAACCATCCACAGTATCTATCTATCTATCTATCTATCTATCTATCTATCTATCTATCTATCTATCTATCTATCTATCTATCTATCTATCTATCTATCTATCTATCTATCTATCTATCTATCTATCGATCTATCGATCTGCTTAAATCTTGTTTCGGAGCCTTTGATGTCTTCCATATGTTTGCTTTTCACATAAAGCGTCAAAAGCTTTGCCTTTGAGAATATTAAATTCCTAAGCAAACAAATAATGTAGTTTCATTTTTAACAAAACCAACCACTATTATCAAAATGATAATGATGATTAGCACCTGAAAAATACATATGACCTGTAGTGAAACAATTCTGTGTCAAGTTTCCAGGACAAATCCAGAAATAATCTTTATGTCTAATTATTCTGCAATTTTTGTCAGACATGGTGAGTCAAGTCTGTCTGTCTATGCCCACACAGTTGCCTTTGAGTGAAACACTGGGATATGTCTGTGTGGAGAGAAGATAGTTGAAGTGGAGAATACCTTGTTATGATAGTTAACAGTATAGGTAAATGGTAAATGGCCTGTATTTATATAGCGCTTTACTAGTCCCTAAGGACCCCAAAGCGCTTTACATATCCAGTCATCCACCCATTCACACACACATTCACACACTGGTGATGGCAAGCTACATTGTAGCCACAGCCACCCTGGGGCGCACTGACAGAGGCGAGGCTGCCGGACACTGGCGCCACCGGGCCCTCTGACCACCACCAGTAGGCAACAGGTGAAGTGTCTTGCCCAAGGACACAACGACTGAGACTGTCCAAGCCGGGGCTCGAACTGGCAACCTTCCGATTACAAGGTAATATAGCTGAGTTATTTTTATAGTCAGAGGTCTAACATCTGTACAGTACATATGCAGTCAAACATTGAATTGGTGCCAAGAACAGTTTGGAGGTGGTCCCAGAGAGTTGGAGTCTGCTGCCTTGTTAACATATTTGGCTTTGTTAGGGAAACAGAGCAGCTTTTCTGTCTGGTCAACGTGGAGAGGGAGACAAAGCAACTCAGGCGGCTTTTACAGAAGATCTAAGCCTAAGCCAATAATTCAGTCATTTTTTGGGGGGAGTAATGTTTTAGAAGCAATAACACAGGCATCCCCCCAAATCTTCTATTTGTCTCAGCAATCAGAGTGACGAGAGAGATTCAGATCACCCACTCTGGTCAGCACTGACATTATTATCCTCTGAGATCAGGACAAAAGATCAGAGAAATACTTCTGTCAAAACCATCAAAGCAGAAATACAGATTCACTTGTGATGTGCAAGAAGTAAAATGTTTTGATGGAAAAAAAAAACTGAGAGAAAAGATTTTACAGCAGAAAAGTACTTACATGTACTTGACAGGTTTCGCTGTTTATTGTAGCATCACCATAGGTTTGAAAAAGGTTAAATACATAAATAAAAAAGGGGGAATTCACCAGAGCAGTGAAGTGTGTTTTCATTCGTCTACATTTTTCTGATCATGCATTGATGAAACATTACAGGGACTTACAGTCACCAACGTTTACTTACTTTAATCAACAAATTTAAATTGTTTCTAGCTGTAAATGCCAGAAATTCGCAGTCTTGCCTGGTGCCTTTGAATATTAGCTCACTGAATTTGCCCCAGCTGGAACCTGCTGAAGAATTTTTAAAGAAGCATGAGAATCATTCATCATTTCTTACTGAAGGCTTCCATTATAAAAGAAATTGCATTTTTCTATTCACTTGATGATTTGAAGTGACAGTCACCATGTCCCCTCAGCATGGCTCTCTGAGTTCCTGGCTAACTCTGAGGGTGCTGTCTGTTTAATAGGCCGGGCAAAGTATTAAAGAGAATGGGCCCCTGGCATAGCAGGGAAGCACAGATAACAGGGTTATCAGTGGCCGAGAAACAGTGAAACCAGGTGTCTTTTTGCTCCAAAGAAAAAAGAAAAACTACGATTGTTGAAAACAGGATACAAGATTAAAAATATCCATTATTAAGTTTTCACCTTTAGATTCCCAGTGATGTATGGCAGCTATTATTTGTTACATATTTCACAGTGTAATTCTCTTCTACAGCTGTTGCAGACTAATTGCTTAAAGTACACAACTAAAAGTATACAACACAATAAAATAAAACACTAAGAATTATTAAAAGGAAAACAAACAAAAAGAACTCTCTCCTGTTATTCAGTGCTGTGACAAATTTTTAATTGGGGGATATAAACAACAAAGCTAGAATTACCCTTTCCATTTTAGTTTCAATTTATTTAATTAATAATTATTTTAAAACTTAAGTAATCACTTCTACAGATCTGGCTCATTGGTAAATGACTGTACAATTTAGTTAGAGCTTCTATTAGGCCATTAGCCAAAAGCAGAGGAGGTGATGGGAAACCATTTGGAATCGTGCATTGTTGAGATTTTCACATGACTTCTTTGCAGACAGGCTTAATACTTGACCAAGAGGAGAGTAGTTAGCTGATTTTGCTACTTTGGGTGATGCAACAGGGTGATTTTCCCCTCTGGTACAATGCTGAAAATCCAGTGGGACTAATCTGATGAGCGATGAAGACATTGTTTTCACGAACGCCTTCAGCATGTGCTGGCTGCAGTCAATCACTACGGAGAGAAGGTTCGCCTATAAAAACCAGTATAAACTGAATATATTGGTTTTCAAAATTCAATACATGAATGAATTAGCCACTAAATGTCAGGATAGTAAGATGGTCAACTCAAGTCAGTTTCTTTACTTATATGATGTTCTGTGTTGTCACATTTGGTTAGATTTAAACATAAAAATAACTTTTTCCCTAACTTTACAAAAGTTGTTTGGGACAGTGGATGTTTTGTAACTAAAATTAGCTTTCACAAGATGTGGTGAATAATAACATATATTTTGCACATAGATTTATAAGTGTTAATAACTGGTGAATAAATGAAATAATTACTTATATAATTCGTGCAACTAGGCATTGCATAGCCAAACACGTACAAGCGTGTATGAGACCAGAAATTACTACCAGTGTAACAAGGCTACACTAAGAAAGGTTGTTATGGAATTGTGTAATATTTCCCGGCATAACGATTAATAAGACGATGTCAGAGGAATTGGTGCACAAATTATCATCACTCACAGATCAGTACTGTCGCTCTCTATACACAGTTCGCACGATTGCAAAGTGAAAGCAAAAAAACAAGCGCAAATTCAAACGCGATTTCAATATGTCACATATTGACAGTGGCTCACCGATGCCAATGACATAATTACCCAGCTACATTTCTGAAAGAATGCAAAAGCATTGACATATATTTTTCCTACAATAGCCCGACGGGCAGGGCAGAGATAGATTTTGGTAGCCCGACTGAAAAAATCGCTAGCTCCGGGACGTCGGGCTAGCGATATTGCGAGCCCTGTATCTGATTGAGGAATCACTCATCTTTGGAAAAGAGAGTTTATTACAGAGAAATGTCTCTTTCCAAAATAAAAGCTATACTATCCGCTTCTTCTGGGCTATATTCTCAGCAGCATAAGGAGAATCATGTGCTAACAGCTGTCTAAATGACTCGGCTAAAGTTAGTAGCATGCTTGCTTTTTTTTGTCTGCTTCCACTTGTCTTTGCACTAGGATGATGTCTGCGTAAATGTGCAGTCATATTCGTTGTGTTCCCACTAGTGCTTTCAGGTTAATCTCGTTGAAATGACCTTAACGCCACAACACGGCAAATCTCCGTTAACGAGCTACCGCCGATCGCTCTGTGCATGGGGCTAGACGGCCAACACGTTAACGAGCTAACTGCGCTAGCACACTAGTTCACACCAATGTAATTGAGCATTGCATGGCACATCCAACATACTGTTTTACTTTAGTCCATGACTCGCTTACCTTCAGGGTCATACGTCACATGAAAACCAAAATAATTCCAAACGCCAGATCTGAATGAGGGTGGGGGAGGTGCCCTGCGCTCTTCCTTCTGACTATGCTGTCTGTGTTGAGCGCTCACTGGATCTGCGCTGGACAGTGCAGCCTAGGCGGAGTAGTCGAACACAGATTCACTGAGCGCTCAACACAGACAGCATCGTCAGAAGGAAAATTGATAAAATAAATTACAAATGTTGTATTGTTCGATACATATGCGTACCGAACCGAAAGCACTGTATCGAACGGTTCAATATCGATACGAATATCGTTGCACCCCTAATATATAGAGTATTAGAGGATGATTTAAGTGCAACGGGTTGTGACATCACACAAAGCAGCATTTTATTTGTTGTGTTTTTTATTATTGTTCATCTGCCAAGTGTAGAGCCAAGGCATGGGCATTTTACCAAAGTCTTTTGTTTGTCTCTCTGATTGTTGGCAAGATTGTGCACAAACAAAAGTTGGTGGAAAGAAAGAAGCCATTACATTTTGCTGTAGCTGTCGATAACTGTCCTTAATGTTATGAAATATTGAATTGGGTTCAGCAGAACATGTTATCTGTGCGATCTTTTAGTTTTGCAGTCCATTTGACATCTGCTCCATTTGTCATGGCCCTGAGTCGGTTTATCTCGGTTTATGACTACTAGTGTTTTGGTTGCTGTCTTGTGATTCTAGCTCTCCAGTTCCTCTGGGTTTGTGATTTTTAGTTCTTCGGTTTAGTTTTCCCCTTCTGTTTAATTCTCTTGTTCCCCAGTCAGTCGTGTCTCATGTCACTCCTGTCCCTATATTCCATCTTCCTTATGTTCAGTATCAAGTCCGTGTCTCTGTACCTGTTGTATGCCTTCTGTTTTATTTTGATGTTCCCTGTTCTGTGTTCAGTTTCTGTCCCCATATTTTCTCTGTGCCTGTCCTGATCCCTTGTCTAGTCAGTCTTGTCTCTATGTTCCCTCTGTTACCATGTCATTTATGTCGTTGTGTTAAGCTTGTGTCTCTAAGTCCGTGTCTGTGCATATGTGTCATATTTCCTGTTTTATTTTGATAGTCCATGTCCTACGTCGATGTATCTCGAGCTATGTCCTAAAACCTAGGCCGCATCCTTCGTGGTCTACGGGTCCTTCGAAGACCGAGAAGGCTGGAAGTGAGAGGCTGTGAAATGGGACGGTCTGGCCTTCAGATTTGTGTTATCGCTGTCTCTGTGGAGTTTAATAAACTCAGCCGTCTGCTCCTTGCTATCTAAAATATAACAGGACACTGGCGTAAATTCTGTTTAATCAGTTTTCTGTTTGACGTTTATTCAGCTGTGTGAAAACCCCGGAGGAACCCATCCGAGGGATTAATAAAGTTTTATTTAATCTAATCTAATAACTTTAATCTCAGCCACACCAATTTACTCAGGAACAAATAAAACACTGAAAAAAGACAAACAATAACATTTTTAAGTTATCTAAGTGACTTATATCATGTTTATGTTCATGTTTATCATGTTTAACCTGAGTAGCGAAAGACTGCAGGAGGTCTGAAAACGATGTGCTGAGAATCCGCTGTTCTCGCCGACTCTAATGACCCTTGAACCCCCAGACATCTCCGAAAACGTCGGAGCACTTTTGCAAATATGTGATGTCTTGATAAACTTTACCATGAAGGACACACCCGACCCATCCTTCAAATTCGGGGAAATGAAGGATGCATTTGTTGGCCGCGTTTGGAGCAGCCTTTGAATTGAGACAGCCTTCATCGCCTTTAGCAGCAATAACACTTAAATAAAAATGACTTCATCAGTGTCTCATATCATTGTGGAGGAATTTTGGCTAAGGATATAGTTAAGGTCTGGACTTTGCCATAACGACACCTTGATTCTTTTCTTTTCAACAACCCAATATGGGACAAGCTTTCTGACAGAATAAGATGTTCAGAATTTCTTTCAATTCAGTCCCACTGGAGGGCTTTTCTATTATGGTCAGTCCAGAGGGCAATTATGTTTTTCATATCGATTGAAGAACTTTTTTTCCTAATTAAAATTAATTAATCAAATTGAATTACAAAGTGTGACAAACAAGCAAAGAAATGAGAAACGAGGAAGGGGCTAATACTTTTTCACAGCAATGTACCCTCTTAATTCCTATGGAAATAGTGAGGGTGTAAGCCTTCCACAGGACTGCAGGAAAACTTTCTTTTTTGCATGAGTGTATGTTAGACTTTACAGGCATGTACAAAAGCACCCTGAGTCACAAGTTCCTCATTCCTACTTCTCACTCTCCTGTCACGGTTTGCTCGGTGTCCTTGCAAGTAGTTAACATGATTTGCATACTCAGTGACACAATGCACCGCACTAATTTCTGGGAAATGTAAAATCGGACACTCTGAAAACACGTGGGTACCTGAGGCAGAGCAAAGAGTGTAGTGGGCTAAGTTGCATCAGGTTATCTCACACTTGAACACTGTGCTACAATGTGCATATGGGTGCATTCATGTTTCCAGAATCGCCCGGGGCTGAGGGATTCCCATATTGACAGGTCTACTGCTGGCTCCTTTGGTGTTATCAAACTAGTTCAGATTTCTTCCTTTCATCTTGCCTTATAAAGACTCTTCACTTGATCACACAAAGAAGCTCTTGCTGTGGTGCTAAGTAAAGAATGTAGCACATCCTCGGACAAAAATTAAATGAGGCAGAATTTTAAAAAGCAGCAAATATATCAGCCCGACTACAGATGTAATTACAGGAGATAGATGGAAACATGAAAATGGACATTATATAAGCTAGTAGCTGGACTTTACATAACAACACGAACATACTAAGCTTAAATTATCACACCTTATAAGACTTTTAGTTAATAGAAACCCTACCTGTACTTTATCATATAAAATCTGTGACAACTGTAGATCAGTCTTAAAATACAAAATATACTCTTAACCCCAGATGGTCCTCAGAAGTGCTTAAAGAGTCACCTTTGCCAAGGAAAGAGGAGATAAACCATCAAGATGTTATCAAGGTGTAATATGTGAAACTCCTCTACAGAGACTAGATAGGGAAAGCTGCCAATTCATTCTCTCTGCACCAGATGGATTATTTACTATCTCGAGTTTTAGTAGTGTTTGTTCTGGCATTAGGAGACAGAATGTCTTACTCTCCAACAGTGATAGATTTGTTTTTAAATACAGGAGGGATTATTATTTATTAACCTCTTGAGTTTATCACATTTTTTAAATGTATGTTACTTACTATAGTATGCCAGGTGTGCCTTTAATGTGTTTCTGTATTAGTCAAGTCACCCATGAAAAAGAGATCACATTACATTTCCTAGCCAACAAAATAAGGCTTAGATTTAAAAATAAAATCCTATTACACTTGCCCTTACAATGTGATGAGTGTATGAAGTGAAAGCTACTGAGACACATTTCACACTATTTTAGACTTCTGTCACACATCCCTTTGACAGAGTCTTTAATCATCTTTAGTCTTTAGCCATGAAACCTTATTCCTACTGCCCTAAAGCAGCAGATAGCCTGCTAGTATGGACACATGAGCTGTGAGAAAAAGAGATTTTTCTGTTATCCTGTCTGGACACCAAGGTGTGGTGAAGTAGGCAGGCTTTTTTTTTTTCGAGAAAATTCAACACAACAGAATGAGCCGAGCTGCATGAAATCCAATCAAATCTAACGACAGCTGGCGTCTTGTTGTCTGTGAAAGTCCCAGAACTCTTTTGGATCTACAAGGGATCTCTAAGGCACCCTGATGCAACCAGTAGGAATATAGCTGTAAAATGCACTAGCCTTTGTTTTTGATGGGGTAAACGTCAATGTTTATCATCAGCACAAAAGTTTATTTCGAAACTTTTGACTCACTAACACGCAGGAAGCGACGAATGACATCAAAATCTGTGGTTGCAGAGCAGCACTGGTCAATTCTGTAAACAACTTAATACTGTTCCAAGAAAGATTCAGTGGGAATTGAGGTACTGTGCACATAGCAACAATATATCATTGCTGAAAGTTCATTGTGGGTGAAACTTATCATAGTTTAGTTATACGTGTGGCATGCAACAAAAAAAGTGCTAAATGAGTTGTTTTTGTCAAAAAAAATGTAATTGTGTTATTTAGGTATTGAATTTTAAATAAAAACATTTGAAGTTTGGGTAACAGGATACATGTAAAGTCTATTACTGCCACTATGTTATCATTAAAGTAACCTTATAGCATGTATTGCTTTTGAGACTTATTTTTTTCTTAAATCTCTGCTTGCAGTAATGCAGTTATCATACTTATAATCAAAGTGTTTAAAAAGTTTGTCTCATACAATAATTTATTTACATTAAAATGCATAAGTATGGCCAAACATGCAGGGAGGGAATATGTAAGCTGCCAGTCTGCAGCTATGAAGTGACCACTGGAAGAAAAACAAACCCAACAACACGTTGTGTACATAGCAAGACAGTACCGAAGTACCAGATCAGGAGCAGGGTAGAGAGTCAGAGTGAAAGTAAGACAGGTGAAGAGGTAGATAAGTGAGAAGGGGACAGAGAGTGCTAGTAAGAGGTTAAGCACACACACTTACACCTGCAGTTAAAGCCTTCACCCTGCCATATTATCCCTGGCCTTGCCCCCCATGCTCACAGATGCCAAGAAATCCGATTTGCCAACTTTGGGAAGCTGTGTGTGACAGCCAATTACTGGGGAGAGGACTCCCAGTGGAGTCACCTCCTCACCTGACAGTCCAAACATCTGCCTGTCAGACAGTCAAGGGAGTCAGGTAGACTGAACAGCAGTAAGAGGACAGCAGTCTGGCGAGCGTATGTGGTTAAAAAATAAAAGCTTCAAATATTTTTCGCCTGAGTTGCTAGTTGTCATACATCTGAGATTGAATTATCACTATGACTCATAATTTTAGGGTTCCCTTTGCTAGAAGATGCTGCAGGGGCTATGGAGCAAAGAGTGATTTACATGCAGTATTGTTATATTATATTCCATATAAGGCTGCTTGTGTACCCTATAAATCTGTGATGTAGTGTTTTTATCAAGGTAATATATGCCCTCATAAACAGTACAGGATCTTCTCAGTTTATTAAGACTGTTTGGCCGGAAATCAATGATATACATTTATGATTGTCTCAGAGATAACTGCGAGGCGTCATTAAATAAATAAACAAACAAACACGAAATAGCTTGTGTTCACCCCGCTTACACACTAACACTGTTGGGTTGAAGAGACTTCATGGAAACAGCAACTCTCTGCATATATGCGATATGATTGAATATTTAGATCCATAATAATGTTGTCTGAGCGAAATTTTTTTACGAGGCGGCCAACTGGAAATTCACTTCAGAAGCTGCAGCAGGCATAGCAAGACTGATCCTGACGGAGGAGATTATGTTGTAATAAATAAGAAGAATCCAGCGTTTACAACTGGATTATACCCACTTGTTGACATGTTGAAAATATTTTGTTTATTAATAATAATAATCATAATAAATGCATGGAGTCTAGCACAGAAAACAGTCAGCTTTACTTACTGTTAGGTGGTTAATGAGACAGGAGTAGGAGGTCAGGCAAGGGCTGTCTCACTCCACTGAAACCGTAGCCAAATGTTCTCTGCCGGTGTCATCACTGTCACGGAGCTTATCGCCATGGAGGAAGAAAATGAAGGAGAAGCTTACTGCAGATGGGAGAAGTTTTGCCTTCTAACATGTAGTTAACAATGTGAAATATTGTCAAACATTCATAACCCTGTCTGTGGAATGGAAATCCTGTGGTTTATGCCACTTTCACCCCACATGACATGGATTTATGTCTTGTGTATAGTTCCTCATCAGGCCAGATGCTACCCTGTGCGTCAGAAAACGGTGGTTACAGCGTAGCGCGTGCATTAAAGAAATGATGCCAAGGGCTCCTGACCAAGTGTCCGTTCGTGATATTGTGTTAATCAGGAGCATAAAAGCTGAGTGACAAAACCTGTTCAATTGTTAAGATTGGACAGGATTATAAATACATATTCAATTTACAATAAAAAACCCCAAAAACGACTGATTATGGAAGTTGTCAGTTGAAACGGTCAATTCTGATTCATTTTTAAAATGAATTTCTATGCTATTAAATCATGCACCAGTTTGGAGTTTCGGTCCAATATTTAAAGCTGCAGAAGGCACAAAAAAGAGAGAAAAACTCAGCCCTCATCATGCACCTCTCCCCTCTCTTTTTAAGCCCTTCTTAACAGACAACTGGGTTATATATAAGCTGAACTGCAATACAGTGAAAGTTAAGTTTGAAATTTTTGTCAGTTTACACCAAAAACAGATTGCCTATCCTGCCTTTAATAGTACATATTATATGTAAAGCAGAAGACATTTAAAAATCCCAGAAAAACACTGCAAAAAGAAAAATACGTTTTAAATCCCGACTTAGAAGACCTTTGAAATTCCACAGTAATTGCAGAAACTCCATGCACTTCCCAGTCTGGTGGAAACTAAATGATCAATAGCTAGTAAATTCATTTGAAGCTGGGGCCAAGGGAAGAGCAAGCTAAAGTTTAACTTGGAAAATGAGATTGCTTGACCCTGGCCATGCAGTACAACATCAGTTTGTCATGATTAATCTCGCTCTGTCTTCTTTTCTTCTCCTTTTTTCCTCTGCAGCTCATTTTTGTTGTACAAAGGACAGTCGATAAATGAATAAAAATTGAGTGAATTGGAAGGCATAGTGCAATATGTCCAGCCGCTATGCCCTCCCACCTGAAACACATTATGACAGAAAGATATGGAAAAAGGGTGAGAAGAGGGGATGCGGGGTGAAAGAAAGTCCCACATTTCTCGGCGAGCAGTTAAATTGAAGGGGAAATAATATGAGGCGTGTCAAAATGCAATATCAGGCCGTTTACTCCAATGTTTAAGCCCGTCTTTGACTCCGGTGCTTCCCAAGAGAAGCAGAGGATTAAAATGGCAGAGTTATACGTTGTAAAAGGGGAAGGTAGATGGAGAGATGGAAATGAATATGAGGTGGAGGAAAAGGCAGTGAGAGAGAAAGTGAGAGAGCAGCTGGTAATGGGGAAATAAAGAGTGTAATCTCCAACTCAAGCAATAACATTTAGCTATGAAACGGTGTGTGGAGGGCACACACACACATTTACAGCAGTCCAATAAATAGTTCTGACCTGAACAATTTCACAGCTTTAACTGCAGGCCAGTGGAAAACCCATCCACACTCACACACACACGCACAGACATAAATGTCCTTGCCCTTCAATGGAGGCAAACACATACATACATCCGCATTTTGAGTTACTTTAAGTTAAACTTGTTAACATACCTTCAGGGCCCCGGAATAGATTTGATGTGCCAGCAGCAATCAGGCAATGGGCACATTGCTGAAAGATTGTGATAGAAAGACATATCTCTACTTTTCTGAAATGATTCGTGAATCTAAACTGTGAAGTGAAGCAAGAAAAAAAAAGTCCTTTTTCCCACCTGATAAGGACAAACACGCCCTCAGAGCAAAGACATGGCTATCTCCAGAGGATACTTCATATAACCACAAAAACATTTTTTTTCATCCACTGCTTCCTCCATTCTTCTTTCTTTCCCCTTGCATATGGTGAGATGTATTTTTGAAGCATTCCTCAGAGTACCACACATACACACAAATGAAATGGCACACAGTTGCCACTGCTCACAAGTACAAAGATCTACACAAACACAACCAAACAATCCCCTAGCTGCATCAGGAGACAGTTAAGGTCTTACAGTGGCCTGGGGCACAAGGATTGCTGCTTAATAACTTGCCCGGGGCATCAACCTGACAACACTTAGTGTTAAACACACAAACATGCATACACACAAACACACACGCAGACACAGCGTTGAAGCTGTCTGTGCATCTGACAGTCAGACACTTTATGTATCACCCTTCTTTCTCTCATCTCAAGCAGGGGATTTCTTTGTTCTCAAGGGAGGAGCTGAGAAATGCTGTAGCAAAGTAAAGCTTTGGTGTTGATCAAATCAATTAAAAATTAAAGAAGTCCACCTTGAAGCAGAACTTGTGTTATTCCCTAGTTTTAGGTCCCATTAAAACAGATGTGCACATAGTAATTAACGTATAGTGTGAGCACAGGGCAGAAAATGTGTATTTGTCCCTTTCTTTCTATTTAAAACATAGTTTGGGTTTTTTTTCAATAACTGATAAAAACAACACGTCTCTTCTTTTTTTACATGGTATGTTAACTTAGCTGATCAAACAACTTTTATATTAACTGTCAAACTGTGAAAACTTAGTTAAATTAAATTTAATTAACTTAAAGCTATTTCAGAGTTAAATTAAAAACCTTGTGTGATGTAAAATTGCCAGTTTTTCTAGTCAAGATTTAGCTTCCATCCATTACAAGAGTGTCAACAGTGCTACACTATACTTAGCTATCTTCCTGAATGTCCCATTATGTCCTCTTGCACTTGTACCTCTATAAGATGGCATAGTTGGACAGGATGTCAAAACGGTGATTTTTCAGCTTATAGTTTTCAGTCTAGAGGTTCACAAGAAGATGATCTTGAAAAAAAAACATCAGATCAGGATTGATGGCCAGATCTTTTTGATCACCCATAACATATTATAATTTACTGCACTGCAGGTTGCGAGCTTCAGTCGCAACATCATTTCAGTCCATCATTTCTAAAGCACATCTTTCCACCTTTGACCTTCTGACACCCTACTTCATCAAGCCAAGCTCCCAAAATCAAGTTTCTTCTCTTGTCCATTCCCCTCTTTTCTCTGTTTCCATTATTTTGTCACTGCCCTAAAATCCAGCCCATAATTTGGTGCTCCTGACCTTCTTTATGAACACCAAATCTTTGCCTTTTACTTTGGAAACAATAATCCATTAATTTCTGTTTCATTCTCCAAGCGTTAGACTTTGTTTTGTATATAACTTTGTAACTTGTAACTTAAGTTCTTGGAGTTTATTTTATACAGTGCCCTTACATTCTTACTCTCTAAGGCAAAATATGTGTAATATTACTTCAGTAGCTTGTTGCTTTTGCTGTTCATAAATTCATAGTGTACCTGTGTGTGACCTATATGAAATCATTTTTAGATTCTGGAGACGGCAGTGCTTCTTATAATTAGCGGAGCTGTTTACTATACGCACAAGTGCAGAAAGACACATTAGTTATGGCTAAGGTAGCCTTTTACTGTGAACTACAATAAATACTTTTAAGAAAAATATGCTTAGAAGGCAAATATGTTTTTCTTTTTTTTTTTTTTTTGGCAGAAATAAATTGCTGACACCAATACATTTAAGTTTAGCATATTAAGTTATAACTGCTTTATAAACTGTCCCCAAATGGGTGGATATGCATTTGAGTTGATTTTTCACAGTCCGGTATGTGAACATACATTTATACATGTGTAAAAGCTTGTCCATCATTGAGTTTAAGAAGTTGGTCACTGTTCACATCTGTGTGCCTCTACAGCAACAACACTTGCTTAAGTTTACACGTAGAGGGACAAAGGAATGTAGAGGAAAATGAGCTATCAAAATGAATTTATCCTATAACATCTTCTTCTTTTGGTTATGATGTATGTCAGTGTCCATCTAAAAGAAAAAAAAGATTCAAAAGTCTGGAGAAAAAACAGTAAAAAAAGATTCTTTTTTTAGGTTTTATTATTTTTGAGGTGCTGAAATGTGATGGCCAAACAAGTTGTTAGTCTTGGACCTTAATGCTTTATTCCAGGTGACTGAGTACATCAACATGACATCATTAATCGATATTATTACAAATTTGTATTTTTTGCTATTTGTGAAACATTGTTTCACATGTCTGTGAAGGTTCTCAGTCATCCAGGTCATCGTAGTCAAAGGAGCTTGGAAAGAAAAGCGTCTGGACTTCTTTAAGTTGCTTGAAGATGTTTCACCTCTCATCCGAGAAGCTTCTTCAGTTCTAAGGTCAAATGGTGGAGAGTTTCACATGATTTTAAATAATCTCTTACAAGCAGGATTGTGTCGGTGCGATAGTGCTATGACTAAATTCAACTCCAGACTGTATTTAGCTGAGCAGGCCATACCAAATTGTATTTGGAAAAAGACATTATAACATTAAAGACATTACTAATAATGAAATTCCAGAGCAAATGGGAACCATATGTGGTTCTGATAAAATTAAAATGAAAGGAAATTGGATAAAAAGTAAACAGGTTTTGAAAATACTGCAGCAACATACTGTGATATGTATTTTACAAAAACAATAATAATAACAGCACTGAAGCTGATAAAACATACTGCCACAAAGAGAAAGGATATACTGGGAGTGTGTCTATGTTGCTTTCTGTTAATGAGTGTTTGCACTTCTAACTGACAGGAATAATTATCTGTACTGAAAGAGATGTACTTAATGAAAAGCACATACTCCACACTGGCAGAGGCACACACATGTACCGAGGTCTGAACACAGGGGGAGGGTGGTGTTGGAGGGGAAACAGGAGGGTGCTTGGAAAGTACAAAAGACTTGCACATACAATCCCATGGTAGTTTGAGAAAACTCAAGTCCGCGCATGCTTTTATTTCTGATACAAAGGGAGCGACAGAAGAAAAAAAGTTGGGCAAACTTTGCTAAAAGCCTAAGGCAACAAAAGAAAAAAAAAGAGAGAAAAGAAATAAAAACTCCACTACATAAGCTACAGCAAGTGAACTTTTCACATGAGGATATACTAAAAAGTACATTTTTCTGGCAGAACCAAATAAAATATCAATTTATCTGTACAGTGCAAGTGCTTTTTGAAAAAACATGCATCTGTTGGAAAATTCATGAATTGCTGCAAGCATTTCATGGTGAGGTTGGTATTGGCTGATAATCATCAGTGAGATAATCAGCTCAGGTTCAAAGACCTTCATCTGTCTCACCAAATGAAAAACGCTAACATGTCCCTCTTTTGTGTTTTCTTTCTGTAGCTTTGAGCCACTCAGGATTTTACGAACACATGAGCTATCCCCTGAGTGTAGCTTCACCTTTCAACTACAAATCTCCATCTGTCTCAGTAAGCATTGAGGCTCTCCTTATACTCTTCCCTGGAGTATGGGGCTAAAAAAAATAAGACATTGCTGCGGGAAAGAGGATGATTTGTGCTGGGGATAACTAAGGTGTTGCGAAGTCATTCTTTACTTACATAAGTAACTCTGGAGTGGTGAAAAGGACAAGCAGGGTGGTACACGATATAATGATGAAACTCTCAGGCCACGAAGAGCAATAATATGCCCCAAAAACTACACTTATTTAAAATAATGTAAGATACTTTTTCTTTGCCAATTAACATCTCCAATTTCAATAAAGTTGGGAAGCTGTAGACAAAAACAGAATGTAATGATTTGCAAATCGCATAAACATGCATTTTATTCACAAAAGAACACTGCAAATTGTCAAATCTTTAAACTGATAAAGTGTTTTACTATTTCATGAAAAATAATAGCTCAATTTGAATTATAAGGCTGGAAGACATCTCAAAAAAGCTGGGCACAGCAGGAAAAAGGAAGGACTACTAAGAAAAAACAGTTGTGGGGACAGTTTACAAATGATTATGTTTACTGGTAACAGATAGTAATATGAGTGGGTATAGAAATCTGAAAGAGATAGAGCTTGTTAGAAACAAAGATGGGCAGAGGCAGAGGTTCATCAATCTGCAATAAAACTGACTCTAGAAACTGTGAAACAAGTTCGGAATAATGTTTCCCAACATGAATTTAAATCTAAAGGAACATTATTTTTCTAATCAGCTGCAGTACATGACATAATCACTGTCATTTTCTAGAAAATCTTTTGTAAAATATCAGTTTATGAGATTTACAAATCATTGCATTCTGTCATTATTTACATGTACACAGCATCCCAGCTTTTTAAAGTTGCACATCAAACTAAAGTTCATAAAAAGTGCAACAACAAAAGAAGTATAGAAATCGTTTTAAAATATCACAACACTGAACAGTGAATTGTTTCATTAAATCTATTTGACTGATAGTAAACAATATGGAAGCTTTTGCATTTTGCATCAGAATATGTTAAATGGATCAGTGGTTGAGTCATAGCAACATATTTGAGTCAAACTGCTCTCTGTGAGCATGTTGGTCAAAAGTTGCTTGAAAGTTGTGATAAACTTGCAATTTGCACCCCTCCTAATGCTTGCTACAATCCTTAAAGACTATAGCAGAATTAATTAATCTTCACTGAACATGTGCTGACAGGAGCCTAGCCTTCCTTTACACTCTAATTGTTCCAGTGAGACTGAGGCTCAAAATGATACTCATCTTGAAGGGTGTGTGATTCCATGTTAGTGGGTTGGCCCCCCTTGACAGCCATTTGCTTGTCTCATTCTTGTAGTGATCCTTTATTACAGTTTACTTCAGACTAGACTAATATGCATATCTGGCAACTGCTATAGTGTGCTGCATGTGTGCATATGCGTCTCATTATGTGTTTTTCCCTTGCCAGAATACACATCTTGACTGGCTGTCAGGTATTTGTCAGATAGTCACTGGTAATGGGGATGAGTATTGCCTTGAAAAGATGACATGCTGACTTAGTCGAGAGAATGGTTATTGACGCCTTAGTGAAAAATAATCTCGCTGACTGTGACGGGAAAAATATGTTATATTCTCTCTTATCCAATGAGCTCCTTGTTTTCAAACTTTTTAGCTTACTAATGACCTGCTACAAATGTTTGTAACAGTAGTGATAGTGCATGTATAACAAGCAAAAACCTCACTGTGACTATAGATCTATAGATCCGTACGTTTTGCATACAGACACAAGTTTATGTTCATAAGAATTGGGGACTAAACTGCACACTTTTGGATTTAATTTGAGGGCTTGAATAAAAATATTGCATATCGCCTGTTGAATCAAACTAGTAAACTACTACAGGCTCAGTCTGTTACCAGGCTAAGAATGATTCGTTTATAGTAATTTATATTTTCTAATCAGAAGTAACACCAGCAGATAATGTGACGAATGTTAACTCCTTCTGCTGAATCCCACTGTCAGCATGACATCTACTGTTGGCCGCACAAAATCATTCTCAAGACACGTCAGAGATGTGCGTACGCGCATAAATGTGAAGATAATCACACATACTTACTCATACACACACATACGCACACACACAGTGAACATATTCACGAGTGGCAGTTTTAAAAACCCATTTTCCCCTTGGTTAAGCAAGCAGCAACAACACTTGACTAATGGAAAACCCTGCTCCCAAATGAGGTCGGAGGAATTCTATCTTACACACGCTGGTCGTCGTGAATTCTAATAAAGTTTTCATCTCCTATAGGCGAGAATTCTTACAATACTGACTTTGTTTTGTTCCAAGAAGAGAATACCAATTAACCTTGTAAGCCAGACAAGGCTTGTCAGTTGTTCATGTTGTGAAAAAAAGTGAAGTGTGAAAGAAGAATAAGAATCAGGCGCTCCAAACTTTAAAACTTTATTATAACTGATAACAGTGTATTCACAAGTTTTCATGTTTGCATACATATAGTACTCATCACATTGGGTTGTGGTTTGGGACTTGGCCTTTTTGGATGGGATCCTATTTTAATAATTGAAATAAAAATAATTGAAATGATAAATGTAAGCACCAATCAAAGATTGTTTAAAACTGTATCTGACTGTTTCCTCAGTCATAGTAACAGTTTACACACATCTGCTTTTTCACATTTCACATTTTTAACCCACATAACATAAGAAAACATAAGGTTAAACACTAAGGTTATAGGAGTGACATATGTGGTGTCAAATATAAGTAATTAGCGAAGAAAAGGAACTCAAATGGATGTGTTTGCTTACAGTAGTTTCCTAACACATAGCAATGATGATAAATGAGTAAAATTAATATGATAATAAGGGACTAACAGGAGCAGGTTTCCTGCAGTGAGTACTAAAGTACTTTTTTTATACATTCACATGCTTACTTTTAATGTAATAGTTTACAGTGCTGTTTTTTTAAACTTATGTAGAGCCATGTTTAATTTTACAGTAGCTTTATCAAAAGCGCCCCTTTGCTCCACCCCCTCTGTTTTGACAGCTTAGTCCCCCTAGGCCACACCCATCTTTTAGAATTTATCATACCTTTGTTATAATTTATGTTCACTCTGTTACTGTTACTTTGATGCAGCCTACATTTGAACATCTGAACACTGTTTTGAATTAAATGTATGCAAAAAATAAAAATACAACAAATACTTTTCCCTCTCAGTGATATGCACACATATGTGCACCCATGGCAACCCAGTTTAGCGATAAGATCAGAAAACCCATCTATAAGTGGTAAAATAGATGCAGTCATATCTCATATGGTCTTCTGTATTCTATAGCAACAGATCCCTTTTTGGGACTATATCTTCCCCTACCAAAGTCCCTGGTGGAGACATGTACTTTGCAGCACATTTCTGAAAGACCAAAAGTTATTTTCTTCTCTATTTTCTCAAATCCTTTTCTTTCTTCATATATTTTTCATGGTATGGTCCTAGGATTTTGTATTCTTTAGTTTAGGTTTCTGTTTCACTGTCTCACTGGAGTTGTAGTTTTGATTTCTGTGTTTCGGTGAAACCCTTGAATTCCAGCTTTGATTCATTCTAGTATATTGACAATCCCAGTTCATTTTGACCCTGTGATTCTTGATTTCATGTTATGTTTTTTTTGTAAGGATGAGTTTCAGTTTTGCTTCCATTGTTTTGATTCAAGGCTTGATTTTTATTAGCAGTAGCTCTAGTTCCTGCTGTTTTTCCTGTCTGTTCCACTGTCTCTGTTGTCAACTGAGTCTTTTTGTGTCTGTGTTTAATATTTGTATTTTATTTTTTGTTTTACTTTGAAGGTTGGTTTTCTTTCATGCTTTGTGACAGTTTTACTTCCTTTTTTGTGATTGTCTTCACCAGTGTGTAATTACTTACTGTACATGTGTTTGTCATTCCTTAATCAGCCCTGTGTCCTTTGTCAGAATGACTGTTGTGCTCCCACGGTTTCCTCTTGTTTCTTGTACCTCTTTGTACTCCACCTTTTTGGATAACTCTTTTTATACCTTTTGAACTTTGTTTACTTTGGGGTTGAAGACAGCCACAAGAAATGCTCTAAAAAAATAAAAAGCTTTAATTATCCTCCATTTGAGTCCTCCACAGAAATTTGTGACTACTCAGTGGAATCCAGAATATTTACAACAGCATGCAGGACAAACAGACTTAAAGACTGATTTGTCCCAGCTACCATGGTGCTTATTTTATAGTAGCTAGTAGTAGTTGAAGGTATAAGAAAATGCCTTTAGGTAAGAATACAGATATAGTAAACCCTGGAAATCTAAAGTTAGTGATCATGAAATGGCTTTAAGCATCTTTTAGATTAGTTATAAGGTTTTCTTTAACCTAATACATTTGATATCTTAACTTCCTGTAGTGACACAAACCGCAGCTGGAAGAAGACAGCCATGATGCCACACTGTTATGACTATATTGTCCTTTAAAAAAATGAGTTGATGTAAGTACAGGTGACAAATTTATCATCTTTTCATCAACTGCAATACTAGTTTAAAAAAAGGCAAGGTGAAGTTACCTGGACAGTATGATCGTGCAAAATTTAGATCAGCTATAAGATATTTATGAATCTCATTATAAGTGGCTTAATTTAAATGTAAATGCATTAATATAAACATACATCTTGTTTAAAATGTCAAAATTGATATTAAGCTAAGGTATTGCAAAAACTTTCAATTTATTCTTCTCAGTACTACAATTACTCTGTTAAGTTCTGCTAAAATGTAGTTTAAAAAATAAACAAGGAAAACCCCTCTGAGGTTGGTTTAAAAAAGCAATTATTATTATTACACATACAAAATCTTCTTTTTTTTTTACCCTGAGATTTTAAAACCTTCTCTATGCTCTTAATTGCGATAGACATTCAGCACATACACAGTGTACCCTTAGATGAGCTCCCACCCTAAATTTGATAACCAGTTATGAATGTTTCACCTTACACGAAGCCATATGAAAAATGCAACAGTTCCCCTTGTCTGGCTTACAAGCAACCCTAACCCTGACTGACCAACGCAGAGTTGTTGCCACTTTTATCAACAAAGCTGGCAGAACAGGGGACTGAGCACTGAGTATACTATGAAATATAGATTCCTGACATCAGGTAATGTATAAATCCCTTTAAAGGGATATTGAGAACAGTATTTATTTGTTTTCTTATCAATAATTAGGTGAACAGCATAGTATATTAAATATAAAACTATAGTCTTGCAACATGATCACAAACAGGGTTTCAAAGGTCTGATTCACATCTGATGTTCTTATCCATCATCCTGTACCAACAGAGCGGCATCCAATTGCTTCCAAATTTATTTTTAAGGAGAACAGTGGCATAAACTAAGCCGTATTCCTATTATGTTCTAGGATTATGTTTTCTAAAAAAAGAAAATGACTTCTTAGGTTATACTTGCTTGTATAATTGCTTCTTAGGCCTTAATAAGAACATTTCATCAAGAACATACAATAATAACAACAGCATCCCTCCAAAGGGATATGTATGTGAACACATGAAAAGAATGAAATAATATGCATGTATTATTAAGTATGTGTGTGGGTTTTTTTTTTTTTTGTAAAATCACACAGAGAGATTCATTATTACTGTATAGTTTTTATATAGTGCAGTCAATTTTTATTAAGGGAGTGCAAAAGCAGCTCTTCAGTGATTAAGCAGACAGGCAAGTTGAGAAACAAGGACAAGAGGATGGAAAAGATTTTTTTTTTCGACAGCTAACTCATTATCTATGTTGTTATCCTCCAGTAGCCAGCTCTTTTCCCTTCTCCTTCTTTCTGTCTCTCGCTATCTGTCAATGTAGGGATAAAATCCCTCTCTCCTGAAGGCTTAGCAGAGATTATCCCAGTGTCCCAGGGGAGGGTGGAAGGGGTGCTGAGATGCCACATTACAGATGTAGCAAACGTTAAAGTGAATTTAATGGGCCTAGGGTTGAGCAGGAGGGGCAGGCAAAGGAGAAAAGCCAAGATCAGGTGTGGATATCCTACCTCTTCTTGTTATTCCTACCTTCATCGTGTTTTTCTCTACAAGCATTCCTTGTCGTTTATCCCTGCGCTGTTACTAGCCTCAGAGTCTTTTCTACACATCCATCTACCTGCACCTGCTCCGCTCTCATTAACCTGAGACCACTTCCAACCAAGCATCACATAAAAAAATGTCTTGAATGAATATCACGCATTTCCTTATGTGCCATCCTTTCTCAAAACATAAAGTTTTTTCTATACGTTTCTAGAATGTTTCACAATAACAACGTTGTTAAGAAATGACACGACATAATTTGAATTACATACAGGAAACATACAAAGAGTGTAAAAACAGTAACAATTTTCTAAAAGGCTAATGAATTTTGCTACTTTCACTGTTTGATTAGCATGCCAAATAGAAGACACGAAATATCAGTTACTTTCAGCATCTGTGGAAACAGAAAAGGTCATTCACTACACAATGATGCGCCTAACTTTGGTTATCTTCTACTGTTTGAGCTGCTCTAAAAAGCACAAGAATGTTTTTCTGCCTTTTACTTTTACTAGTAGCTAGCCGTTTTTAAGCTGGAGTGGTGACTAGCTTGTCACTTAATGCACAAGTATAATTATCAGTTTGACAACTTAGATTATTATAATAGTTTGGCTTTACTGGCTTTATTCTAGAATGAAATACATTCATTTGGACTCTAAACACTATCTGTCAGGAAAGGATATTAAGTAGAAAAAGTATCCTCTCAGCAGCATTGATGCATTTAATTACACTTACACAAACATTCAGCATCACTCCATTTAGTTCATATTTCCCTCTTTAGTACCAATCATTGTAGTGTTTTAGTGCATCTGCTGTAGCTGCAGAAAAAAACCCCACACATCTGCTTGTTGTTGACACAAGAACTGCGTGCACGTTTGTTTCCATTTATCTTTTCTCTCTCACAAATGCAAAGTTTTTTATCTAATACTTACTGTGATCAAGTTGTGTTTGAAATTCTGTTGCTATTCAGTACATGTCAAAACTACGTACAAAAAGTAGCTCTCACAAACCCAGCAATCTGCAGATTAGGAGCCAAAGTAGCCACACACACACACACACACACACACACACACACACACACACACACACACATGCGTGCGACAGTTGGGCAGTGTTTTGAGCTTTAAATCAAAACTGAAGAAGAAAACTTATTCACAATGTCTTTTTTAATTTCCTTTTTAATTCTGTCAGAACCACTTACGTTTTCCTACTGAGACACACCACATCTTTAATTGGCTTGTTCCATCTTATTCAAATTCATATTCTAAATATCATTACGTTGTTTTTTTTCCCTTCCAACCCATTAAAGTTGTGTGTTCAAACAAGCCCCTGGGACAGGACCCCTAAAGGGCAATGTACCTTATCAAGAACACAGACTGAGGACATGAATACTAAAGAGCTTCTGTGAGATGAAGCAAGCCTGTTGTAAATTCATTCTTCATTTTTGTTTTTTAAATTTTTTTGTGTGCACATTTTTAGTGGTGCACTTATTTTTGTATCTTTCATTACCCAACTACCTACCTTCCTATTCCCCTAACTTTCATTTTAAAATTGTACAACATGAATTAAGACTTGTTATATTCCAATTTTTCACATTCATGTTTTTCAAAATGTGCTTGGACTAAAATGTAGGTTTCATACTGCGAAGGAAGGATGTCAAAAACAGACCTAATCCAGCAACATGTGCACTTCAGAACCACCTTCATTTACTGCCAATATGTGCCATGTGATAGTGAACACAGATGGTGACACACACACACACACACACACACACACACACACACACACACACACACACATAAAACACATAACATAACTCAAAACATCCAATTATAAAATTCACAGCTGCATAAATATACACTTGCTTGGTGCATTCACTCACATCAGGTGCTCAGAATGATTACAAATTTGAGGATTGGTGTGGTTAGATGGGGCCAACCTTTAAGCTGCAAGATCCAAGGTTTCAGAGCACCCACCAGAGTTTGTCACAGGAACTGTGGTTCATCCCCCAACCACAGGGTGCGTGGAAGATGAATAGAGTTAAACTGATAATGGATTCAGGAAATAGGTGGAGGCTGAATTTAATATAAGGCTGCTGTGGGGTAGAGGTGAAAGAAGAGTGATCACAGAGTTAGGGAGTGACTGCTTCTGCATTCATTCAGCACCATCCCACGCTGTGGCAGTCTGTATGCAAGAGGAGCAAAAACTTGCCCCGCACTGTTCTGCTATTTACCTTCATATGGTTTTCTGCTTGGCATTCTGCTGCACAAAGCTTCTTGTCAGACCCATTTGGGATGAAGGGAGCTTTCAGAACTTAATATAGAGGCATACACTTGTGGTGAATTCTTCCTTTTGTACAAGAGAAGATTTAATTTTATTTAAAATATTTCAATCTGTTTTTAAATATTAAACAGACCAATATCTAAAAGGTATTTAGAAAACCTGACAATGAGTTATGTCCCATAAAATACCTTTTGGAATAAGGATTGGCATGTTGCTAAGATTTCTTGACAAGGTTGCTGGGTTGGCAAAATGTATTGCCACAAATGAATAATAAACTACACATTACACCTACAGGAGCTGCCCAGCCATAGAAACCGATGCCAAGAAGCTCCCAGAGCACAGCCTTTGTGCTGATGTTAATACCTCATGTGCCTCAGCACTCAGTAATAATTTGCAACAGTGGAATTTGCAGTATAATCAGTGAATTCACCTATTCTTTCACAAATGTTTGCCAAGGCATACTGCATGGCCAGTTGTAAAATAGGTCAGTGGCAACAATACTGATAACACCCTCATTCAGAGATTAAGATTGTGTGTCCAAACACTGTTTTTTTCTGGTATATGAGTAATGTCTCTATCAAATAAGAATTAGAAGAAAGTGAGGACAAAGATCAAACACTTATGCATGTCTGGCATATGTTATGTAGTCACATAACATACTCAGTGTCAACAAATCGATTTTGTGGTTGTGGCGTAAAATATAACATCTATTCTAATTTCTCCTATTACTGTCATGGCCTGAGTACTTTTCCACTGCATTGGCTCCCCTCCTCTGGGTGGAGTCCTTGTTGTTCTTCACCTGATGGTAATCACACCAGCAGTATTTATGACCAGTGCACACAACTAGTCCTCGCCAGATTATCTACTAACCTTAGTCAGTTATCGGCCTCACGTCTTTTCCTTAGTGTGTTATAGTTGCTTACCTCATTCCTCTGTCTTCTAGTGGGCATCTGGAGCCCCCCTACCAAGCCTCACCAGTATAACCTCTCCTAGATCCTGGTTGAAGCTGCCGGTAACTTCCTTTCCAAACTGTCAGTCTCTCCTGCCTGCCTCCCTCACGCCTCCTCCCTCCAAGCAATCTCCACCTGCAAGCACGTAAGGCTGCTCAATGAAATTGTTCTCGGATAAACTCGCAACTCTCTTTTGGATCCCTCTGACTGTCCTCTCTTCTGTTTCAGTACCCTGGCCAGCCATAGTTTCCCCCAGCCCAGTCCCTGCACCCGGTCGTCACAGTGATTTTGTCTTAATTTAGTTATAGTCCTGGTCTCCTCTACCTCAGACATCTAGTTTATGTTTCTTCTTAATAATAGTCTGAGTTTTCAGTTGCTAACAAGCGTTGTGAATATAGATTCTTTTGTTGCACCGCACTTCAAGCCTCCGGTTTTGCATCTGCACTTGAGTCCATCTCATTTCCGCGGGCCACTGTGCCGTGACAAATACGCACATGCAGACACAAACTAAGAGCGAAAGAAAGAAAAGAAAAGCATGAAAACGTAACCTGAGGCAGCATAAAAGGATTTGGTTTAAATGAGCTTGACAGTACAAAAATGTATATTCCATTATTTTTAATAGTTTATGTGACATCGAGTAGCTGTATTGACTTGCTTAACTGTAGAGAACTTTCTTTAAAAGTTAGAAATACATAAATTTCACATTCATGAGGGACCATGTTGGTGTAATGCTGAAGAAAAGCACAGCATCAGCTCCCCAATGGCAGGTAGGGTAGACTTGTGCTGACAATGTAGGACTAAAATACACAACCTTGCTCACACACACACTTTCTCTCGCTCTCTCTTGCTGTCACAGAATAAGGTGGACTAAGGTGACAGTTCCTGGCTCTTAACAAGCTTGAAATAACATACGTGTTCACATGTTCCCACAGTTTCACTGAACCTCTCTTTCTTCCTCTCCTCTCATTCTGAAACACACGCAAAATGCCCAGTCTATGTCATAAGTCATATCAAAGAATGTCACAAAGGAAAGAAGAAAGATGTCTGGATAGGTCATATTTCATGCACCATTTGCAGTGAAGTTCAAAAACATGGTCATTGACAATTGCCATAGGGGGTGCTATTAAGCTAGGTAACACTGACACATTCAAATTTGTTAAAATGTCAAGACAACAATTTTATGATTTTTTTTATTTAATGATTTTTTGCCAGTGTCCAGGGCACAGTGTCCTATGATGTCTAGCAAGTGGTAGCAATAGGACAAAAGCCAAAGAAGGGACCATATCCAAAATATTTGTTTCACTAATGTTGCATCCTAGCCTAAGACTGAACAGTCATTGCTCACAAGCTATATAGAGAGGGACATTTTTTTCACATTGTAACAGCCTGAAGAAATAAGCTTACCATAGATGTAGGCATGTAGATACATGCACAACCAGAAAAATTCTCAAATCTAAGTGCAATAAAAACGTCACCACTAAGGAGCGACTTTGAATACGCTTATAACTGTATGCTCACATCATAAAACCTCGTTTACGAGCACAAAAACCAGAGGCGGTTGTTAACATATAATCTGAATCAAAGTGGTGAAATAGAACCTGGAGATATGTGGTCAGGTCTAAATTACCACCAGCTATAAATAATCACCCATGACATGAAGATATTAAGGCTGTGACAAGAGCATCCATGTCAAAACCTTTGTCTAACCCCAATTACAAGCCACATTATCATTAATTTACCTCAATCAAAATGATTCCCATATGAGAGGAATATTTGCTTTTAGATTTAAAAAATATCATGCTGGGGTTTCTGAAATACATGATTTATTTCTTTTACAGAAACTGCATGTGAAACATGACCTCGTTGCTGGGGATTTTAATGACTTGTGAAATAATTAATACAGTCGGGTCATGGTCTCTTCAATAATCAGCATTTTGTTTTTTGACTTTGGGCCTGTTAAACCCAAAATAAGATCACATCAGGAAAATTTAAATATCAATTGGTCTTAAAGCTGTTTAAATACCTGATTTGTCACAGTCTTTGAGATAAAAAAAAATGATATGGGATAAAAATGTGAGAGACAGAGGACACATTAAATGATTGAATTTACCAACTCTCAGGAGGTCCAGTATAGTTTAATATTTGACGTTCAGCTTTAAAATATTTTGATTTTAATGTAACTTCAGTTCAAATTAATTAACTTGACCTCCTTTGGAGCAGAAGTTTGCCATCACTGATAAGATAGGACCAGACACGATCTGGCAGTTAGACAGTCTATGATAAGAACTACATTAAATTCATTTAGCAAAAATAGACTTTGCGAAAAGGTCTTAATCATGGCTTTTCAATTAAAGTTTCTTAATTATTAATTTTGTTGGCTATTGAAAAAAGAATTCAATTAAAAAGCATTAAATATCAGTTTTCCAACTCACAATAGCAACAAAACTGAGAATAATATTTTTCAAAATCTTGCATAACATGCAACAGCTACTCCAAACAAGAGGTACTTGAGCTGCCAAATGTCACACAATTTCTCCTCGTGGAAATGCAAATTTATGCAGCTAGATACTCCAAAATCTAATCTACTCAGTAAGTAGTATACCTACTGTGTAAATGGTTTATTGTGTTGTTGAAATATTACATTTACAAGAATGAAACTACAATCTTAAACACAGAGCTCTTTGTGTGTTTGTATGAAGTTTCAGACCTAAAGATTGGTGAATTTAAAATATATATTGTCTACATTGCCTTACATATGTTTTTTTAAACATGTGATTTCTATGTGTGTGTGTTGAGGGATGAATACATCCTCCAAATTTGTTTCATGCTGTAAAATTTCAAAATTCCATGGTCCTGCAAGTCAATGATGTAACCTGCTTCACACCCTTATTAGTTTTACTCTAAACTGACCAACCAAGGGAATGACATTATTAAGGATTTGCCTGCTTAAATTCTGCAGACATTATAGTCTTTTTCAGACATATCCAGCAACCAGTGATAGAATGGAGGAATACGTGTGAAAGTCTCTAAGACAGACCACTTAGAATTACTGTAGTACAAGGTAAAAGGGTACCATGTTTAGCTTCTTAAGTGCTTCACACTCCATCAGCCCCCATCTGCTCCCAGAAAATTGTAAGGACTTAGCTTTCTTCCCTGTCAATGGCTTTTTTAAAGCCAGGCCATGATTTAGTTCAACTGTCACCGCAGATTTAATGGGATATTATTCATGCAGCAAGACAGGGTCAAGGGCAGTAAAAGTCACACGGATGTGAAAGCTTATGTGTGAAAAAAGCACAGGTATGCCAGAAGCACAGAAATATGGAAGCATGTACACCTTTGTGTTCTTTTAGTTTCTGTGAAGTGCACTGATTTCAATAGGAGTGAAAACAGGAGTTGACATTCTTGGCTGTTACCTTCTTGCTCTGCAGGACGCTTCCTCACCTTTGTGTCATTTCGGTTGGATGTCTTTCACACTCCACATTCTTTTTTTTTTTTTTTTTTCTGCCATCACGTAACGTCACACTCCACATTCAACAATGTTCTTTTGCTTTTCCCGTCAGGTGTCTGCACACTCCCTAAGACAAAAGTTCCCATGGAAAATCCTTTAGCCACTGCTCTAAACAGTCACTTTGAGCTGTGAATGTGCATCTTTGGTGACTTGGTGGTTTGTCATATTCTGTTTGAACTGAGATGTGGAAAAGCTATGTGTTATTTCCCCCCCGAAAAACAACAACAACACCTCAATTCAGAACGAGTTGGGATTCTGTATGAAATGTAAATAAAAAAAAATCTTCTAAATCTATATATTTTTTTAAACTTATCACATGCTTAAACTGAGAGATATATAAGGTATATATAATATACTTGACATATTTAAGAAAAATATTTGCTCTTTTTTAACTTTATAAAAGCAAAAAATGACTAAATGAACAAAAATGTCTTGAAAAAGTTGAAAAGGGCGCTATAAAAAGATGAAAAAGTAAGTGGCACTCAAAAAGCTGGAGGAACATTTTTAATTAATTAGATTAAAGTAAAGATGACAGAGGTTCTCACGTCTGCAAAAAACAATTTCAGAATAGTGTTCCTCAACATTAAAATTGTGGAGACTTTGAATATTACACCAAATACTGTTCATACTATTGTCAAACAATTATGAGATCTCAACACACAAGGGACAAAGCCAACAGTCAATACTTGATGTCTGTGATCTTTAGGCACCCTCAGGTGCCACTGCATTAAAATCAGGCAAAACACTGTCATGGAAATCTGTGATGTCAAAGCATCAGAAAACAGTTTGCTGTGCCATCCATAAAAATACACGTTGAAGCTCAAACATCCAAAGGCTACGGCTTAGCCAATCTGGGTTGTAGTAGAGCAGATCTGTTCATCAAGTTTACCTTAAAATGACAAAATTCATAGTTATTTTTTATTACAATATTTAATAGCTTGTTTGTTGATAGTAAGCTTTTTCACTTTGGGTTGTCTGTTTTTTTCTAATGTTTCTTTCAGGTCAAACTAAAATTATACAGACCATAATGAAGAAGTAAAGTTAGTCTGTCTCCAGAAATCTCCTGTACCTTGTCAGGGCACACGAGTAATGTTTTTTTAAACTTTTTATGACTTAAGCATTTTACAAAATCGAAAGAAATATGTCAGAAGATATAAATATTGATGCAAGGATTACTTAAAAACAGGAAACCATATTTGATTCCAAATCAAGGACTTCAACTGGATAAAACATGGATGTATACAGTATGGATTCATGTTAACTTTAAGGATTTCTATTGTTTGACATAAAAAAATTGCTCCAACTTGGAGGGCTAAAAATTTCAAGTTAGTAACTCAAACCCTTGAATTTTTACATAACTTAGTAAGTTTTTTTTTCCTGAACTCAAAGATAGGGCCTAATGGGTTAGGTAAAAACAACAGCAACAAAAAAAACAACCGTCTGATCTGATTTATTATTTCTTTCCTTGGTGTCACACATGTGTCACTCAAATTTCATTCTGATTGAGTTCAGTGAATTGAGATCAGGTTCATATTAAATTCTACAACCAAGATTATGGCTTGTAATTGAACACACATGGTTCAAAAAGTTGCCTAAGCATGTACTCAGCTGAAAAAGGCTGCAAATAGTTGACACTGATTAGTTGCTGGTGTTTATCATGCAATTGTTGTGTTGAAACAATCTGTCACACCTGTTCTTGCAGTTAATGCTGCCACACAGGACACATTCACACATAGCAAAGTCTGTCACGTTAGACCAAAAAAATGTTTCTGGTTTTCTTATTAAATTTTTCTGAACACCGATTCGGTGAGATAGTTATCATTTGCATTTTCTTATTGTGTTATTGCTTTGTGTGTTCCAACTCTGACCTGTTTACTCCTTCAGTAAGTGACTGAATACATGTGACAGGTGTGTGTGTGTGTGTGCGCGTGTGTGTGTGCGTACGTGTGTGTGTATGCAAAGAAAAATGAGGAGGCAGTTGGGCTGGTGGCTCACCAGTCATTGGCTTGTGGCGACAGCTGTTGACAGCAGATAATATGTGAAGCCAAGGCAGTGCTCACCTTGGTGCAGTTCTTTTTTCAACATCCACCATCTTCTAAGGGGAATTACCTGATGATGTTTTGCTAAAGGTGCAATTATCACCTTGTACCTACCTTTGTCTACATCTCATTTCAAAACACACATTGGGAATATGTGTTTGGGTTTTTTTCTTGAAACCAAATGCTAATTATAAAGGTGGGAAGAACAGGTAAACTAGGTGGGAAACCAGTGATGAGTAAAAATAAATAAACAAGAGCAATAACAAACTCAAAAAGCACACAATTTTGGTGTGTAACAGAGAATGGAACTAAGCCAGAATATGTGTACTGTATTTATTCTTATTGTATTCTAATTTTTGCCTCATAACTTTTGCACTGTCCACTTCCTGCTGTGACAAAACAAATTTCCCACGTGTGGGACTAATAAGGGTTATCTTATCTTATCTTATCTTAAATAATGTAGTAGTTTGTTCAACTTGCGATCAATCACAATTCATGGGTATGTTTGAGTTTGACCAATACTGAAAAATGTCACAGTTTGTACACAGGGAAAACTTTAATTAGGAAAATATAGAAGTCTATCTAATCACATACAATCACAGATTATATGTGAGACTACAAACCAGATGTGTGTGTGTATATATATATATATATATATATATATATATATATATATATATAGTTTAAGGGATACTAGATATTTTACAAGACTGAAACTTGGAAGTGAAAAGAGAAAAGAACATTAAGGTGCCCCTTAAGTTATATATACTGACATGACCTAAGAGGATTATTGAAAAAGTCTCAGACATTGTGCCTTCTTCCTGGCACACTTACACAATTTTTAACGTGATTTAGTTTTATACACTATAACTCAGTTTTTTTTTCTTTATAAAGAAAAAAGGAGACAAATAACTTTAGCTTGACAACACTCTTGAAAATAATACTTCACAAAGAAAACTGGTAAGTTAGGAGATGCACACAGCATGAGGTCAGTTCCCTGTGGTTGTGGTGACACCATCTCTGAAATGCTTCAAGTTTTCTTATTTCCAGTCTTAAAGTTTTATCATTTGTTTTTCTTTCACAAATGCCACCCTCTTAGTAACTAAGACAGTTCTGCAGGTAACACAGATTTGTCCTACAACTGTTGTTTGTGCAAAGTCTCTCAAACAGTCACCACTATAAAATAATATTCAATCAATAATCAGCTGATTGGAGTTGCTCATCTATGTTTTTTCAGATTGTTTAAAGAATAGGAAACAATACAGAAACCTTCTGAATGTGCTGATTACACATGTGTGGAAAACTAGACTGGATTTTTCAGTGTGTATGTTTTTTTTTTTTTTGGTATTTGTTCTTTTTTACAATTTATAAATTTTCATGATTTTCACTTCTCTAGGTTTTTAAAAGAGAGAGGAATATATTGTCAAACAGTGCTGGGGTCATTGATCAAAAAGTAATATATTACACATGACTAATTACTTTTCCTAAAAGTAATACAGTGTGTTTCTTATTTAAAGTTAATTGTTATTTATTAACTTTACCTGAATCATCCCAGTTATTCTACTGTGAAAACAAGGACAGGTAGAAATTGAAGCTATTGAGGCTGCAAGACTGGTCGACCTCTGTGTCTGTACAGATGTTTGCACCATGCAAAAGTTGTGTTAGCAGTATAATGCAGATGTTTCTATCTATTTGCATTTATTTCCATGTTTTCTGTGCAACACAAATAAAAGTAATGTCCATACAGTACCTCCACTCCCCTAAAGCTATAGATCATTAGTTTTCCTCCTTCCTAATTAAGAAAAAGCATGTCCAGCTGATGTTTTTTTTTTCTTTCTATCCATATGTTATTAAGATAACTTCAGAACCTTCTTAATGCAAGTAAAGCATGATTACATAGTAGCATCTCACTATGTTACTGAAAAATTAATTGAGTAATTATTTTGGAACGTGCGACATCAACCACTGTTGATGACAACCCTATAACTTTAGTCCAACATAATCAAACAAATGACTTTTTTATGTTCTTGAATTGTGAGTCAGTTTATCAGTTTTTTTCTAACTACTGTAAAAAGCAATGAGTGAGCATTGCATGGCATCATAACATCACAGTCTTGTTTTTCACCTCATTGCACCCAGGTTCTTTTCCTTATTGGTCACAGTCAATTTGGGCCTACCTGGGCATTACAGTTGAACACCTTGGGAACATTTCAGTGTTTGAAAACATTTTTGGTGCTAGCTTACAGGTTGAGCAGGGGCCCACCTGTGGCATGTAGCAGCCTGGGTTCAACTGTGATCTCAGGCCTATTTGCTGTGTGACCTCCCTCTCTCTCCCTCTCTGCTATTTTGTCTCCTCTTTCTTCTGTGTTTTCTAATGAAGGTCAAAATTAAAAACAGGAGACATTCTGTAGGCTATGTTTGACCTGGATAATGCCATTTTTGTCAACACTAGGTGACTACCTAGTGTTCGCATTTTGAAGTCACCTTGTGAAGAAGAGGGCTTCTTGCATGATTCACAAATTCAATATCACATACAAATTCCTCATGTCAGGCTTTTAGTTGTCTGACTGCTTCTGATAAGAAGCTACAGTGCGGTGAAAAAGTATTTGAAGATGGCTGTCATTTTATAGAACTGTTGTTGGTCTTGGTGTCAGGTTATTTATAAAATAATGCTGATGAATGTTGGTTGAAGAGGTCCCTGTGAATATCTGCCTAGGGCCCCAACAGAGTCTAAAATCATCGCTGTGCATGTCTGTTTAAAGGTGTTTTTTTATAGGTGCTTTTTCTGCTGCACCAAACTTTAACTTTTTTCCCAGGCACTAAACTGGACTCAGAGCTCCTGCACAAGGGGCAGTATGCACTGAATGTTCAGTGCACAAGAAGCAGTACATGCTTCAAGCTCCAAGTTGGAGTTGGAGCTCACAGCACTTAACATTTCTGACTGGACAAGTGTCTAAACATTCAGTCAGTCCCTCTTGGCCACCTCAGAGTAAAAGCTCCTAAATATCTGTTGGCTTACTTTAAGGTTTACCACAGGTGTTCTGTAAAACACATTCAAATGTGGTCCTCATGTCCAATTACACCACTGAGTGAGAGAAAAAGCAAGAGTGCAGTGGTGGTCAAGTAAACTGAATCAAACCAATACCTGGTAAGACCTCCACACGAACTTGCAGGACCCCAGTGCATAATTGGATTTTGTGTGAATTTACCCAAAGCACAGGCTTTATTCTGTTTGTGTATTGTAGCTCAAACAGAAGTACAGACCTGCAGCTCTGACACACAGACAACAAAAAAGACGACAGCTGAGGAAACACGGCTGCCTAATCTTTTTGCATATTCTTTGCAGGTTTTTCAGTGTTCACACAACCAACATTTAATAACTGCCGATGTTTATATTGATGAGATATCTGTCCCATGAAGTCAAAGCATAGTTGGTTTGATGAATGTCTGCAAACATTCTCCCAAAACAGGTAACTTAAGGTTTTACAGACATTTTTTGCACTCCAGCATACAAATAACTAAGAAACTACACATTTATTTAGAAATAGCCCCAAACTTTACTAGCTTTCTTAACTTTGATATGTTCTATTAGCTGGTGTTTTTTTCACTTCAGAAGATATTGGTTAATAGGTTGACAACTTTTAGTGTCTTTTACAGTTTCCCATTCTGCTTACTGTCAGGAAACACATGATTCAGTTACTACTGTAAGCTGTGTGATTAATGTGATTAATGTACTTTGGTTGACAACTGGTTACTTAACCCTATGCAGTGAATCACTTCAAATGTTTTGAACATGCATGTCAAAAGACATATCTTGAGCTAATGGAAAAGATGCTACTCCATTTCAGAAGGGTCAATTACTGGGCTGCACCCAGGAAACAAAACAGTATCAGATTGCAGTAGCTAATAAACTGGATTAAGAACTGTCCAACAGATATTTAAAACCTGAAAGTGTAGTTGTGTGCCATTATCTTCACAGAAGAAATGTGATGTGGTCAGAAAAAAGAAATGTTGAGTGATTGTAATCGGAGATCAGTTAAATATTTTCTGCAATCACATCATAAAAACTGCTTAATAGTGAAACAATATGAACTCAACTCAAGGGATTGACATAAAACACCTCACAGCCTTAAGAATCATTGGGGAGGAGAATCTCAAGAGAAGGCTTCAGTTTGCAAAGAATAATAAATACTGGATTCTGGACCAATAAAAAATGTCATTTGGACAGATGAGTCCAGATTTATCCCGTCCCAAAGTGTTGGGCACATCAGAGTAAGAAGAAACTTGAATAGAGTAATGTATTTTTCATGCTTAGAGCCTACTGTACAAGCCTGTGGATTAGTGTTATGTTGCTGGGTTAGGCTTTGGTTCAGCAGTGTTATGTACCCGAAAAGAAGGACAGCTGAATATGTGAATTAAATGAAAGGCACATTCTTTTCTTCCGTGATGGCACAGGCATATTCTTCAATTACAATCCAAAGATTCATCAGAGTGTTTCAGGGAGCATGAGACATCATTTTCAAACATGGATTGGCCAGCACAGAGGCCAGACCTTAACTCCACAGAGAACCTTTAGAATGTGCTGGAAAATATTTTACATAGTCCTATGCCTCTCCCATCACCAGTACTAGAGCTTGACAAAAAAATCTATGCAAATCTGGACAGAAATAAATGTTGCGACATGTGTGCTGTCAATGCAGTACTGGAAAAACATGTGATTTTGTGTTGTGAACTGTCGCAGTCATCACTGGCTTGATTAAAAAGCTACTTCAGACACTGATGATGGGTTATTAACCGTTTTGGTCAAAAAAACTTTATCCACTGGCTGAACCGAAAGACTTAGTATTTTTCCACAATCCTAATTTTAAAGTAAAACTTGTGCATACACTTAGAGTATCTCGCGTCTTGTCTTACGTACTACAAATAAAAACATTAGTACAGTGATCATTAGTACAACTCACAGCAAAAGTATAAATCTCTCCTGCAGAAAACTGTATTTGACAATTTGCATGCTGTGTTTGACAACACAGCATGCAAATTATCAACATGCACCCATCATATTATTCTGTCTGGTCTTTAACATTAAAGTACTGAGCCTGACCAAACATGTGGTTCATGGTCTACCAAGCCGCTGAATCACAACATGAAAACATTTGCAAATCACTGGAGTTCAAGAAGAACAAAAATCCATGTGAATTTCACATTTTACAAATGCTCCTATTTATACCGAACATAAATGCATGCATCCCTCAAGACCGCCCCTCCGCTACTTGTGCAACAAACAGCATTCACAAATGTGCTTACCTCCTGTGTACCATCACAAACTGCAAGAGGCATGATGGAGAAGCAGAAGAAAATATCACCTTCTTTGAGGTGTGTAAATGAATTCTAGTGAGGCAGAAGGGGTTAATAAATATTTATCAGGGCAGTAGGGTGACTCAGTTTCTTTGCACAACATGCGTCTGTCAGTATTGCTCTCTATTTGGGTGACCATGAAGAGGTGGGGATGCACGTGTGATTGCAGAGGTTTGTGTACGTGTGTTTAGAGTACCTATCTTGAATTTCTTAGCCTAATTATGAGAATAAGAGGTCTGCTCTTGAACAATACTTCAGAGGCCAAGACTGTATGATAACAGCAATCCAGTAACCATAAGTCAAGACTGTCCTTCCCTTTTAAAGCTCCTATATTATATTATATGAATATAATCATCATGTCTCTCTTTCACCTCGACCATTTCAACAGCCTCTTCACTGCATGTGCGTGCGTGCGTTTCTGTGCTCACGCAACCACTTGTGAAACAGTTCTGAAAGAAGGATATAACTATGCAGGGGTTTAACCCAGGCACATTATCATTCCCTGACTGTTTCTACAGGGTGGAATATTACAGTCACCTTCCACACTTTCAGGACATGAAGAGGAGCCACATAAAAACTGAGTCATAAAGGAGTATTTTTCTGTCTGTCTGTCTGTCTAGCTATCTGTGTACTATAATATTGACAGCTCCAACTACACACAACCCCCCCCTCCTCCAAATATGCACTCATTTAAACTTTAATCTCAACTCCAAACATAGATTACTTTTGTCTAACTATAACCAAACCTTAAACCAAAACCTTTTTTCAGTGATTTAGCTCACGATAACCTAGCTTTTTCCTTAAATTGGGTTTTAATAGTGTAACTAAAAGCTACAGTGTATAACCCTGATATATTGTTGGTGCAGTGCTAATGTACGTATACACACAAACGCACACTTTTCACTCTCAGTCTTATCTCTTGCAATTCAGTGATAAGTTTTAGGCTGCCACTTGCTGTATTCAGCTAATAAACCTTATAGCCAGCAAACAGTCATTTTGTGTCAGTGAAGGAGGAGTTCCATTGATAAGGCCATTTAGCGTCTGTCATAACCACATGGTTCATTTACATAAATTTGAGATAAAATCTTTTTCATTGACAATGATAATTTTGCTCATTATTGCTACACAAATAACCATGTCGAGTGACTGAATGGGCTCATAAATTATTGTATTTAAACCATCAAAGCCCTTTCTCTCCAACTGTCTGCAATTGATAGTTTTGTTGGCATTTTACTCGTATGAAATCATGACTTGCATACAGCTGCGGGAAAAAGTTTTTCGACCTTACGGAATTACAAAAATGATTACTTGGTACTTAAAAAATGAGGTCTTATCTTCATCTAAGCTGCAGTTACAGACACAAATAAACTAATAACGAACATTTGTGCTTTTCATTCTTTGCTAACCAAACTGAGAAAACTTCACAGTACTGCTCAGGAGAAGTAAACGAACCTTTGTGTCAATAACTTATCTGGAAGCAACTTAGAGTCAGCTCCAATAAAGGTCTTAGTCACACAGGGCTAGAGACCAGTCATTTAGCAATCAGTGACCGCCTGGCAACATGCTAGGTGGTCACTAACTTGTCATGTCCCAATGAGTAGTCGCTGAAGGTTGCTGGCTGTTGTTAAGTGAAATCAGTCACAAGAGGGCGCTGCGCAAAACCTCTCCTTGTAATTAACTGCATGTTTGTGATACCACCTTTTTAAAGTTGCCATTTTCAGTTTAAGTTGGACTTTTCACAGTTACACTACTTGTAGGTGAGTAGATGGCAAATATTTGCAGATAAGTCTACATCCTCCATGTGACCTACAGGCGACCACAACAATCTACTAGCAGCCAAAGCAATCACAAGGAGGTTTTCGGTCTAGCAGAGAGCAGATTTCTTTGCAAGCAATTTCACTTTACAGCTGCCACCAACCATGCAACCACTGCCAGTATACATTCTGAGAATACACATTTTTCCCTAGGAATCTTTGTTACCTTTGGGTCACTGTCCACAAAGGGGCAAACAGGAAATTTAGGATGGTTGCTGTTCTGCCAAGGAGTGGGCATTCTGTAAAGACCACACCAAGAGTGTAATGTGTTGCCCTGAAAGAGGTGGGGAAGAGCCCCCCCTCTTTCCCACAGCAGGAACAAGGCAGGGAAAACACTGCTTTTTCAGTTAATAATAATTTTCAATATTTTGAATTCAAAAATAAATGTGATGTAGTTTTGTTCAAAAAACTTCTTCCACCGGCAGCTGTTGCACAAATATTTAATTGTACTGTAAACTGAAAGCTTCTGTGTTTTGGAGTTTTTGTTTGCCACTCACACACATATAGTCACACACACACGTCCCTTTCCAACATTTGTCTGAGCAAAGACTTCAGATGATTTTTAGCAGAATGTACAGCCCTCCCATCTGAAGCCACAAGGGAAATCAAAGAAAAATAAATTACTTTTCTGTGTAGCAACAAGCAATGAATGGATGAATGGATGGATGAAGATGTGCATGTGTCTATGTGTTTTAATGCACACAGTTCGGTTTAGCACGTGTGCATGTGTGTGGGTTAGCATAGGAAGAAACCATTGAGAGTTTCCGTCTGTTTTCCGCTATCACACTGTGACTGTCTGAACCACATTTCCACAGGTCATCTCATGCAGATGGTGCCCCAGCCTACAAGACCTACGTCTGGGAGAAGGGATCCCAATACCCTCTGGTGCCTTGTGCTCAACAATACTTGGAAATACTTGATGCCCAGATGGTTCAAAGTGTGTGGTGTGTCATATATGCATCTATTCAGCCACGCATACACACACACACACAGCCACACCCCCATGAGCTCCCTGTCCTTTAGGTCTCTTGTCCTATTGCCTTCAATGTTAGGACCTCATTTTGTCCTCACTTCAACCTATCCACCTTCTGCTGTCTCTCGCCTAGCACAGGTCTGCACGGCAGGACTTTATCCCTTCCAGGCTGTGATTTTAAGTGGAATAATCTGGTGCTCAGCCTGCCATAACTTTTCCCACGTGCTTCATTCAAATGCCAAACTGGAGACTGGCTTGAAGATATACATACATAAAAAAGCGTTTTTATTGCCTTTTTGTACCATGTATTTGCCACAAACCCTGCTACCATTTTACTGTGTAAATCTAGACTTCTAACACCAAGCTAGACATACTACTACACAATACTCAGTCTATCAGCCTCTTAAATCTGATGTACAAATGCTAAAGATCACTGAGAGACAAAAGCAGCTTCTTTGCAGTGAGATCCTTGGGTGAGGAATATTGACTCCTACAGAAAAGCTATGCATTGAGCTGACTTCATCCAAGGACTGCTCTTCTATTATTCAGCAAACAGCTTACCAGTGAATTGCACAGGTATAAGAAGGGTGAGATGGATGTGCTGTCTGAAAGGCTCTATATGCAGAGAATTTCTCTTCAAGGAGATGTTCATCTCTCGCATTTTTAAAATCTACTTTGTAATATTATAACACCACATCATAAGCAGTTTAAGCTTGGTTGGGTTATAGCCACAGAGTGAGTAGAGAGATGCTAAGGATTTATAAGGGTTGGTGCTCTGCTTATATCATTAAAGGGAATCTGCTTGGTTGGATAGTTCAGCTTCAAAGAACCTCACTTTCCTAGCAAGTAATTAATAATTCACCAGGTAAACAAACAAACATTGATCTTTGAGCGTATACCTCTAGAAAAAAAATGCACACAGCCAATACTTGCTGGAGTATGCATTGAAATACACTGAAATACATACAATTAGGAGTTCATCAGTGTTAAAAATAGCTTTTTCCAGTTAATCAGACGAAAGTGTCATGGAGAGAAGAAGAACTTTGTGTACTCTTTGTTTGACACACACACACAAAATACTGTAGCACACTGCTTATAGGCAGACATCACAAAGGTGACTTCCAATACAAATCAATTAAATGACTCTTGTGAGAGACCTGCAACATTTGCAGTTAGTGGTTCTTTCTGCCAGGCCGAGAGATGCAAAGATAATGTACCCTTTTTCATCTCTGCCAAGTTTCTCTTTCTATCTAACAAAAAAAAATCCCAAATGCAAAAGTCATGTTAACAGAGAGATTGACATGAAAAGTAATTGAATAATAAGCAAAATGCAACTATTGGAAAATTATTCAAAGTTGGCACAAGTGAAGGTGAAATAAGACATTTAAATATTTAGCTTGAAATGAAGAAAGTGTTAATGGTCTTTCTTTAGCTTTCTAGTAATCTTATTGAGCCTGTGTTTATTTTGGAGTCGTCTCACTGTAAGTGTAATGGAGCACTATCTATCTATGATTTTGTGAGTAATGTGTGAAATGGATCATCTTGAAGTTTAGTGAAGAACAGAACAAAGTACTTTGAGCCAACTGCAGATAATTTGCATTTTTATATGTCAGAAACTGAAAAAGACTAGACTACTGAGGTCCCTTTGTTTGGTTTTATGCTTCAGTGTCATGTTATGACTAACCAACTTCAAAAAATCATCACCTCAAATTGAAACAGTGAGCACTGTAATTCTGTAATCCTCATATCTGCTTATAAGCATTGTAGTTATTTTCTTCTTTGTTGGAAAGCCCCCACTGGCTATCAAACAACGAGACGTCCTGCAATTTTTCTGCACAGCTTTTAGATAAACATGCATGCATTACACATAGCTCTCAAACAAAAATTATAACTGCATAAAGGAATAAATGACATACATATACATATACATATACATACATACACACACATATATATATATATATATATATATATATATATATATATATATATATATATATATATATATATATATATATACATACATACATATATATACATATATATATATATATATATGTATATATATGTATGTATATATATACATATATATATATATACATACATATATATATACATATATATATATATTAGTGCTGAAGTCCACTATCAGCTCCTTTGTCTCCTTCTAAACGTCAGTAAGACAAAGGAGCTGATAGTGGACTTCAGCACTAAGCAGGAGAGGAACTACCAGACCCCCGTCATCAACGAGTGCCCAGTGGAGAGAGTGGACAGCTTCAAATACCTCGGAGTTCACATCACGCAGGACCTGTCATGGTCCTGTCACATCAACACCGTGGTGAAAAAGGCCCGACAGCGTCTCTACCACCTCAGACGCTTGAGAGACTTCCAACTGCCCTCCAAGGTGCTCAGGAACTTTTACTCGTGCACCATAGAGAGCATCCTGGCGGGAAACATCTTAACCTGGTTCGGGAACAGCACCATGCAGGACAGACGAGCTCTACAGAGGGTTGTGCGGTCAGCTGAGCGCACCATCCGCTCCGAGCTCCCTGACCTGCACTCAATCTACAGCAGGCGGTGCTGGACCAAGGCCAGGAAGATTGTGAAGGACCTCAGCCATCCCAACAACAGACTGTTCTCTCTGTTGAGGTCAGGAAAGCGATTCCGCTCCCTGAAGACCAACACAGAGAGACTGAGGAGGAGCTTCTTCCCGCAGGCGATACGGTCTCTCAATCACACCACCACACAGTACTGACCCACACATACAGTTCTTACACACACACTGGACTTTCTGGACTTTGTTTTTGCACAACACTGGTCACTATATTCTTCATTTCCGGTTAATACTTGTACAGCTGCTGTTATTGTGTATATATTTATTTATATTTAGATTTCTTCATACATTCTTATATAGTTCTATATTGTGTATTGTGTATTTTGTTGTACAGTTATTTTATTTTCAACTTTAATTTATATATTTATCTTTATCTTATTCTTCCCAGTTAAATTTACCCTTCATTCTAATTTGTGTTGTACAGTTATTTCATTTTTAACCTTAATTTATATTCTATTCCTTCCTAGTTAAATTTACCCTTTTTAATTTTTCATATTTATTTCCTATCTTATTCATAGCCTTTTCCTTTTTTGTTTTCTTTAGGTCACGAGCAGTTGTCCAAGCATTTCACTACATATCGTACTGTGTATGACTGTGTACGTGACAAATAAAATTTGAATTTGAATTTATACATATATATATATATATATATATATATATATATATATATATATATATATGTGCTGTGTGCTGTGGTGTGCTGGGGGAGCAGCACAGCAAAGAGGGACTCATCCAGGCTGGAGAAACTGATCAGGAGGGCTAGCTCTGTGGTCGGCATGAAGCTGGACACTCTGGTGACAGTGGCAGAGAAAAGGACATTAAAGAAACTGATGGACATTATGAACAATGCTGGGCATCCTCTGCACACGGCCATTAACAACCAGAAGAGTCTGTTCAGTGACAGGTTGCTTCTCCCCAAGACAAGAACTAACAGACTTAAAAACTCCTTTGTCCCACACGCCATCAAACTGTTTAACTCCTCTCTGGAGGGGAGAGGGAGGGGAAACAGGAGGACAAAGGAGGGGGGAACAACTAAGCTGTAGTGCCTCTTCACCTCACTGTACAATACCTTGTGCAATACTTTTTGTAAATAGTCAACAGTGCAATAGACTCAATACTTGAAATGTGCAATTCACTTGTATTTTTATTTTTTATTCCTATTTATTCTATTTATCCCCTTTGTATATTTTATTTATATTTGTCTCTGTATTTATATATGTGTGTGTGTGTGTGTGTGTGTGTGTGTGTGTGTGTGTGTGTGTGTGTATATATATATATATATATATATAACAATTCTGTAACTGTAACTTCGGTCGTTGCTGTGCTTTTTGGAAGTCGAATTTCCCAGAGGAACCCACCCGAGGGATTAATAAAGTTCTATCTTATCTTATCTCTTATCTTATCTTACTTAAAGGAGCTTCTTCGACATCTTTAAGAGTTCTAAACAAATGTCTGTCCTCGTGAAAATCTTATGTACGCAAACACGCGTTGCAACTTCTTATCTTGTGCACATTTTTTATTTTGACAGCGAATGCGCACCTGCGGACCACTTATGTGCAGCCCTGGTTAATTAGCTCGTCATATTGCAGCCACAGAAATTCTTTTGTCCATGAAACCATAAAGCTGCACTTTCTTTTTGCCTTATAGTCTGATTTTTCATAACTTTTCCGTTTTGTGGTAAGCTTTTCTTTGGCTGTCACTTCTTCACCCTGACCTGTCTTATTTGGCTCAGCAGAACTAAAATATATATCCTGCTGCTTTTACACACGCACTCACATAATGCTCAGCGATCCTCTGCGTGATCAACCTCTCACATGTTTAAGCTGCCGGAGATTTCACTTGTCATGTTTGCATAGTAAACTAACAATTGATAAGACGATGTCAGAGGAATTGGTGCGCAAATGATCGTCACTCACCAATCAGTACTGTCGCTCTCTATACACAGTTCGCGTGATTGCAAAGTGAAAGCAAATAACAAGCGCAAATTCAAACGAGATTTCAATATGTCACATATTGACAGTGGCTCACCAATGCCAATGACATAATTACCCAGCTACATTTCCGAAAGAATGCAAAAGCATTGACATATATTTTTCCTTCCTGCGATAGCCCGACGGGCAGGGCAGAGAGAGATTTTGGTAGCCCGACTGGAAAAATTTTGCGAGCCCTGTATCTGATTAAGGAATCACTCATCTTTGGAAAGAGAGTTTATTACAGAGAAATGTCTCTTTCCAAAATAAAAGCTATACTATCCGCTTCTTCTGGGCTAAATTCTCAGCAGCATATTAAACATATCAGGTCCCCATCAGGAGAATCCTGTGCTAACGGCTGTCTAAATGACTCGGGTAAAGTTTGTAGCATGCGTGCTTGTTGTTTTTGACTGCTTCCACTTGTCTTTGCACTAGGATGATGTCGGAGTAAATGTGCAGTCATATTCGTTGTGTTCCCACTAGTGCTGTCAGCGTAAATCTCGTTGAAATGACGTTAACGCCACAACACGGCAAATCTCCGTTAACGAGCTACCGCGGATCGCCCTGAGCGTGGGGCTGGACCGCCAACACGTTAACGAGCTAACTGCTAACACACTAGCTCCCACCCATGTAATTGAGCATTGCATGGCACATAGGGTTGCCAACCGTCCCTTAAAAAACGGAATCGTCCCGTATTTAGAAACAAAAGTACACGTCCCGTATTGAGCTAATAAGGGACGCACTTTGTCCCGTAATACAGTGAGAATCAAAAGTAGTCTATAACTTTTAATGGAATTAACACTTTGTTTGAAAACATAATTCCCAGCCCCTCTCCTGCTTTGTGACCAATGAGCTGACACCACACTTATGACAATTCGAGTATAACAATTCAGATTACCGCTCATCTCATTGGTCGAGGAAAGGTCGCTTACAGAGAAAATACCGGAAGACAACAGATGACCACAACAAGAAGCATGGCCAACAGGGAAACAAACGCCGACACTGCGGTGTAAGTCTCGGACGACAGTACACCTAAAGCTGGGCAGACACTGTGCGATTTTTTCAGTCGCGTTATTCAGCTCCTGCTCAAACTGCACGATTGACTCGCAGGGGTTAGAAGTTGGTAGGTCACGATGCAGGGTCTCACACTATACCGCCCGATGCTCTGATGCGACCTGAGTGCTCACACTGTGCCTCCATAAAATGAAGGTTATAACAGAAAATCTGTCGCTCTGTCTTTCACTCACACAGACACACCACCACCATCAACTTTTCTAAATTGCTAATGAAAAACATTGATCAGGCAGCTGTGATCGAGCAGCAGTGTAGATCCAACTATTTTCACGGTTGTTGTGGTCATGATAATTTTGTGATGCCACATCGAAAAGGCTCGGATGAGCTTTCCAAAGTTCTACAAGTTGTGCCTCCGTCGCTTGTGTCCAGATCACACGCTGCACAGCCGTGCTGCTCCGTCTTTTTCACCGACGTTTACGTGTTTGCGCGTGAGCAGTGTGAGCGCCTGTGGTGACACCCTCACGAGCGATTGATGATCGGGAGCTGGTCGTGAGGTGTTAATCACTTCTCGTTACCCCACGTATACTACACGACACACGATGAAGGCCAAAATCGGTCCGATCACTCAAAAATCGTCTCAAAATGGGCCTAAAACCGCACAGTGTGAGCCCAGCATTAGAGCAGCAATGTTTGTTCCCCTCAGAGAAAGGGAAGAATGGGAAAAGGAAAACACCTGGCTGGAAAAAGTTAATATGGGCATGTGCAATGAATATCAGCGCTATGTGGCCAGAAGTGTGATAATATAACTTATTTTGTGTAATAAACAACTGCAAGGATAGATGATTACAACAAATTGATGACTAATACATAAAAGTAATACATAGATGAATAATGATGATGAGTTATGATGCGTAATCATGGGAACAAGCGGGTTTACAAACAGGAGCAGCTGATTAGCATTAGAAAAGCTGAAATAATACCTCAACTGAAGCCAATTGTACTAAATGCACTAAATGTGCACTGTTACAAGAATATTTTTCTTTCTATTGTTTTCTATTATTTTAAGTTAAGCAGGACAGAGTGCTTTTAAAGAAAGATTTACTTATATTCTCAAAAGTTAAGCATGACAGGCTTCTGTTTAAGAAAGAGACCTGTTTTACTGTGTTAATGTTGTCATTTTGAGCTAAAAATAAATGGCCAAATGATCATTTGTTTCACATGTGTTCATATCACAAAGAATAGAATATGCATCTACTTAAATCAACTTCAAGTCAAATGGTTAAAAAAATAATTTCACACACAAAAAAAGAGCTAGAAAATTCACCACACTGGGAAGGGTGAAGACAACTGGGTCGCCCGGCCCTGGCCACGAGGTGTCCCTTATTTATTTTTCAGGGAGTTGGCAACCCTACTGGCACATCCGACATACTGTTTTACTTTAGTCCATGACGCGCTTACCTTCAGGGTCATACGTCACATGAAAACCAAAATAGTTCCAAACGCCAGATCTGAATGAGGGTGGGGGAGGCTCAATTTGCCATGTTGCAAGGAGAGCTTAACTTCTGTCTCGCTAGCTTGCCCTGCGCTCAGTGAATCTGCGTTCGACTACTCCGCCTAGGCTGCACTGTTGAGTGCAGATCCACTGAGCGCTCAACACAGACAGCATCGTCAGAAGGAAAGTTGATAAAATAAATTAAAAATGTTGTATTGTTCGATACATATGCGTACCAAACCGAAAGCACTGTATCGAACGGTTCAATATCGATACGAATATCGTTGCACCCCTAATATATATTTAAATATATATATATATATATATATATATATATACCCATTATTTCCTTAGTTAAATACAGTTAAACTGTGTTTGTTTGACCACTAATACCAAGTTCTTGTTTTGTTGATTTTCGCGTGTTCTTTTTGTTTGTTTGTTTTTTTAACATATTAACAGGATTTTGTGTGGTGGTGCTTCAAGTGAGTAGAGCTGTGTCGAAACATAAACATGCTCTGGTCTGAGAGACAAGTAACAACTTCCCCATTATTTTTACTCTTTTTCTCTGAGTCTATTTCTGTCTCTTATGCACATAAGCTGTGAAGCTGGAACTCTAATCAGAGCTCATGCTTCACTTGTGGAGTGGTACACCTGTGGAGAAGCGTTAGCTACTCAGCCAGCAATGTCCTTTCTTAGAAACTACCTTTTGTGATCTTGGCTCCGGCTCACTGGGACGCTATGACTCCCTTCAGCTTTTCAGTTCTCCACTACTCACCAGTAGCATCTGCTCTGCCAGACTTCAGTACTCAAATTTCTGCAAGCTTGACAGTCAAAGTCCAGATCAGAGAGCCCACACTCTCTTTTTCAGTTTAGTTTGTATATGTACCCATTTTGACACATACATAAAACTCAGTCATTTTTGGGAGCATTCACAAATAATTAGCAGATGAAGGGCCAGATTTATTAAAATGAAAATAAAATCATAATGTTAGAAGAGAGGTCCAATGTTACTTATGTGATCAAAATCCGTGGTTACAAGTTTGTTTGTTTTTTGCGGCTGGTCTTACTGCATATCTGTTTGTAGGATTTTCCCTTAGAGTGCACAGAATCTTTGGAGGAGGGTATTTAAATGAATCACACAAACACAAATGCCACATAAACAGAGCAGGATGTACTGCTTTGTGGAAAGCAGTATATTGAATATAGAGTTGAATTTAACATAAAAAGCTTTTTCTTAAGTCTTAATTTGCTGTTTAACTGGCTGTGTCCACATAATTGTCACCCTGAATATTTAAGCCATATGTTTTTCTACTTGGAGAATTTAATTTAATAAAAGTAAGCAACAAATGGAGGAAAAACAGAGAATCGTAATACAAAATGCAGTAAAGGATGCATTTTATTTTACAGCCAGTCAAGTTATTTTCTTACAGTATTCTGATGGGTTTGCAGTGTTTTAGGTTTTTGCACACATTTCTACACAGTGATCTATACCCAATATAATATATATTTTAACAGCAGTGCACACACCTCACTACCTGGATCCTGGACTACCTCACCGACCGACCACAGTATGTGAGGACTCAGGGCTGTGTGTCGGACAGGGTCGTCTGCAGTACGGGGGCCCCACAGGGAACGGTTCTGGCTCCGTTCCTCTTCACCATCTACACTGCAGACTTCTCCCACGATTCCACCCAGTGCTTCCTGCAGAAGTTCTCTGATGACTCTGCAATAGTCGGCCTCATCACTGATGGGGACGACAAGGAGTACAGAGGTCTGACCCAAGACTTTGTGGACTGGTGCCAGCAGAACTACCTCCAGATCAACGCCAGTAAAACCAAGGAACTGGTGGTAGACTTCCGCAGGCACAAGCATTCTCCACTGCAACCACTGAACATCCAGGGTATGGACATTGAGGCTGTGGACAGCTACAGGTACCTTGGTGTTCATCTGAACAACAGACTGGACTGGACTCATAACTCAGACGCCCTCTACAGGAAAGGGCAGAGCAGGCTGTACCTGCTGCGGAGACTCAGGTCGTTTGGAGTGGAGGGCCCACTCCTGAAGACCTTCTATGACTCTGTTGTGGCTTCTGCTATCTTTTATGGTGTGGTCTGCTGGGGCGGCAGCATCTCTGCTGGGGACAGGAAGAGACTGAACAGGGTGATCCGAAGGGCCAGCTCTGTTCTAGGATGCCCTCTGGACCCAGTGGAGGGGGTGAGTGACAGGAGAACGGTGGCTAAGCTGTCATCCCTGTTGGACAACATCTCCCACCCCATGCAGCAGACTGTGACAGCACTGAGCAGCTCCTTCAGTGGGAGACTGCGGCACCCACGGTGTGGGACGGAGAGCTTTCGCAGGTCTTTCCTCCCCACTGCTATCAGACTCCATAATAAAGACTTTAACTGATCAAGCACACACATCCATACATATGCAATAATACTAAGTGCAATAATCCTTTCTGTCATCGTTGTATTTTTACTCAGTTGTATATAGTATTTGTATTTGTATTCTATTTTTATCTTATTGTATATTTATTTTATTTTATTCTACTGTATATAGTATTTTATTCTATTCTGTACAGTTGTGTACTGTATTTATTCTTATTGTATTCTAATTTTTGCCTCATAACTTTTGCACTGTCCACTTCCTGCTGTGACAAAACAAATTTCCCACGTGTGGGACTAATAAAGGTTATCTTATCTTATCTTATCTTATCTTATCCACATCAACTTTTTTTTTTTGAAAGAAAATGTATTCGATCTTTGACAAACCAACCAAACCAAAATTCATGACAGGCAAAATTCGGCTGCTAGTAACACAGCAATTAGCGTATTATTAGTAGATCTCCCACAGAACATTTCACTCCCATCTGCACATTTTCACAATTCTGGCATTATGTTAATTTGTCTCACTTAGTAAATCTGGTCAAAGAGCTACAGTCAAAAAGCATTCACCCTTTGAGTGGGCTCTGGCTTAATCATTGCTTTGTATGCATTCAGTTTTGGTATCTGCCCCTATTAAAGACTTGTGACCAACTGATTGTTTAACTACTTTTTGCTGACAGTATTTTTTATTTGGTTTTTTTGCTATAATCCCAAACATTCTTGCCCTATACTTTAAAAAAAGCACATTTTGAAAACAGCCCCAAATCAAATGCTACATTGTACATCAATTGCATTTTAGACAGATACTGACCAACAGGTTTCGTCATACAACTTTCAGCTGAAACATTTTAGCTCATGCAGTTTTATGAAGAATGTCATGACAGGCGCTGGGTTAAAAATGGACTATTCTAAATAGGCACCTTTGCTCGTGTCTCTGCATATATGGCTTAAATGGGACGTTGCAGGGACAGAGACTGACCTGCCATAGAATTTTTGGGTAAAAGAGAGAGTATTATAAAGGCAGAGAGGGGAAAAGTGATGGACTGACAGAAATCCAGGGACAAATATGGAGTGATTGGCATGTGTAGAACCAGTGATTGATAGGCATAAAAAATATAACTGAAAGCTATGACAGCTTGGTGGTGCAGTTTGTGTGAGTGTGTGTTTGTGTGTGTGTGGGTGGGTAGGGGGGAGTGACAGTACATCAGAAGTACAGTATGACTCTGTCCGCTCACTCACTTTTCTCCTGACCCATAGAGAGAGAAACAGAGAGTGAGAAAGAAAGCTATAGGACAGTAAACATCCCTCTCTTCCTCCACCCACCCTTTAGCTTTCTTTGGCCTGACCAATTACAGCGAACCAGCTTCTCCTTTGTGCTTGGATATAAACAGGAGCCTCTCATCTACAATCAATGACAACACTCACACCAATTAGCCAAGCCTAAGCAAAGGGCTGCTGAAACTGCTGGAGAGAGTGCTCAAACACCTCTTAGGGTCGTGATGGCCATTGAAGACTGGCATCTGCAAGGGAATTAATAACTACAGTAATCAATCAAGAGTGCTTGTGAGATTTTCAGGATGATTTCCATGTATATTAGCTGCTAATTTTCTCTAATCTGACACTTGTGTCCAAAATAGTCCAAAAGAAAGACTTCCAGTGATGTAAACAGGATTAGCCAGATATAAATCTACTTCCCGACGTTTCTGAGTCACAATTACAAGAATTTATTCCTCTGGGAATGTGGAAGAGAAGTAAGAACTTATTTTGGGCACACATTTTTGCACAAAACTGCTAAAATACAGCAAAAACAGAGAGCATAATTCTCTTCTTTGTGAATGTGTGATGTGTGTCTGTGTGTGCATGTTTCCGAGTGTGTATTTCTGTCAGAATTCTTCTCCATCTCAGTAAACCTCTGTAATTACATCCCAACAGAGGGAGGAATTAAACCCAGTTTCATCTATTGGGATGATGAATATGACAGCGTACTGTTATATAGACTTCATATCTGCAGACAAACACACATAAATCTCCGCCTGTGATGGCGCTGCTCTGAAGGCTGTGTAATTAAACATTGTTATATGAGAAAGTGAATTAATCTATAGTCTGTGAATGTGCCATCAGGATACGGTTGATGGCAGGCTATGTTAGAGAGAGGATGATTTAGCTTACGAGCCTGGCCATATAAAACCTGGGGGACTCAGTCAACGGTGAGCAAAAATAGAGTATAATTTGCCAGGATCCTAAATGATGCTACTCTATTCATTTTTCAGGGATGAGTGTCACTTTGATGGAACAAAGAAATTCACAAAGGACACAGCTGAACAAAGAAAGTCATGGTGAACAGGGGAAACAAAAGAAATGATCATGACTGTACTTTCAACATGTGATTGTGTTCTCACATATGGATCTGTGAGGTCATGTAGTGTAAGATACTTGCAGGTCTGGAAAGCAAATGAATATAAAACTATACATAAACTTGACAGGATTGATTAGCAGTATCATCTCCTGGGATTAATTTGTGGTCCTAGACTTTGCTTTGTAAAGCTGCACGATTCTCGGTGGAGGTAAGCATGCGTAACGCTCAAGGTCATGGACTGAAGAATCTGTCAGTTTTCTTGATCTGCACAAACAAAACAGGGAACCATCTCATCAAAACACTGCTTGATAGCACCCCAACCAGTCAAACACTCCACATGTTGCCTTTAACAACAAGCTGCTGTGTAGTCTTGTTTTGTCCCCACATTTTTACCATGCATAGCCACATCATTTCGCAAATACAATTAGATTTTTTGCTAGGATATCTGGCAGGAGACCTATGGGTAGCCAATCCTAAAGACACACATGATCACTGTAGTTTGCTAAAGCAAAGATTGTGTCATATTCAGCCTTTTCTTGGTTCAGCTTGCTGTACCTTTGTTTGTTTTTTACTTTTTTTACATTTCCTACATTTCTATGGCTTTTCAGCACTCTAACATTTCTGAGTAATGCCAAAAAATAAAAATTAATTACTTAACAAATAACACGAACTTGAAAAAATATAGATTGCTAAGGTTTACAGCACTTTTACTCTTGACGGTTGATGTTAAATCATCTACCGAGACATGCAAAAAATAATGGGCATAGCAAAGGTTTCTTTTCACTTTAAATGGGCTTAGAAGCTTCATGATGGACTTCCTGCACACATTTATGCACACATAGGCACTCTTATGCATAATGCTGTTGCTATAGAGTGCCCCCTATGCATTACCAGTTCTGATACACCCTCCTGGAAGTGTATAACAAATTAACCAATCAGATTTTCAAATGTAAAATGGAAGTTTTAACTCAACAAATCATAAGTAAAGTCATCAGAGCCCTACTAACTAGTGTTGTTCTGTAGCACTAGTCTAGTCATTGAAGAGGTAGTTTATTTTGATAAATTGAAATCATATCTGTGATTCTGTTTGTTTGTTTTTTTTGTTCTATCTTACCTGATTTCTTTTTACAAAGTTGGAAAAGGGTGGATGCCACAATGGTACAAAAACAACTTGAGCCCCCCCAATGATGGGAAAGCAAGTATCTCTGTGTGTGTGTGTGTGTGTGTGTGTGTGTGTGTGTGTGTGTGTGTGTGTGTGTGTGTGTGTTTGTGGGCACGCGTGCACATTCTTTTTTCAGCAGGCTCAAGACCTATGGGAGCCAATTAGAGTGTAATGTTAGAGATGACAAAAGAGACTCGGTTTGGACCAGCTCGCTAGTCTCTGCCTTGTAGCCCCCTGGCTTGATAGCTAAACAGAGGTTTAATAAGAGAGGTGTCTGGCACTCTCATCTCCTTTCAGACACACAGGAAGCCCAGTGGTCACAGAGTTTGGGTTTAGATGAGGTCACTGCCCCTGTGGGCTCAGCTGGAAGAAAGGAAACTGTGAAATAAATGGACAAGAGACTGGAGAGCAGAAGAACCAGTTACTGAGATGAAGCCTGGCGTGTGTCTCAGAGATATTATATAACAGAATATGGGATGAGATTGCAGATCAAATGAGTCTTATGTGACTGGAAGACACACCGATCTCTCCTGTAGGCCAATATAATAGAACAGGTTCATAGTTCAGTTGGTGAACTTATTTCTGCAGTGATTTTGATCACTCAGAAAGAAGATCTCCAGTGACTAAAATATACAGTCATGTAGTTTTAATATTGTATGTTTGAGCTGAATAGTCTGCTTTTGAGTCATGCAACTCTGTAAAAGTATGTTACTTAAACAAAAAAAGGTTGTTGATCCTGCTTAATAATTGTATTTGCTTTAATCACAGTCAAGCAGTATTGAAAATATGGATAGAAAAACATCGAGCCAGTATTGTGGAGGGATGTGATAACATTTCACTGGGGAATTGAAAGTATGCAGGTGGAGCGGTGCAAAAACATGTACTGCACATCAAACAAAAGGAGTATACAACTGACACTGGAGATTCAGCGTGCATGACTCAGGCATTTTAAACTCTGCCAAGAAGCATATTTTGGTCTGTTTTCCTTTTATTTAATTCAATTAAGAGTTAGATTTTCAATTATTTCGAGACATTCATACATTGATCAGAAAAGTTCTGCTTTTTGATATATAGTTGATTTATTTTTTTTCCTTTCTCTTCGAGATTATCTTCCTGTGTATCTCCAGACCGCTTTCAACATGGCTGCCATCCGGTGCACACACACCTTTGTCCTTTTGCAATTGTATGTATAAAATGCAATCCTTTAACTTGATTTTCAGTTTAGGATTAAGTCAAAAGGAAGAACATCTGGTGACTACATCTTGTTGACATATGTATGTATATATGGTTGTTCTTGTTTTGTTTTTCTGCATGGTAGCTTTTCACGGCACTTTTTATGCCATGCCTCCTGAGGGGAACTAAAGATTTTTGCCCTTGTCCTTGTGGAAAATGTGTGTACTTTCTGAATCTTTAGAGATATCATGAACCACACACCCAATTTTTCACAATTGCCCATCATTACTTTGAACTATTTAACCTCTCCCTATCTGTACGTCTCTGTGATACCCTGTATATCAGTAATATTAGTCATCAATTGCAGTTAACATAATTAGGTCTCAGAGGTTCCACCAGGTGCTTATGTTAGCATCACAAGCCACCTTTTCATGAGTTTTCCATCCCTGGAAATTAAAGAAATTTAAAATGGGTTAAGTTTCTAACATTTGTTGTGCTGGTTGTCTTAATTTTCAATTAATAAGTTATTTGATTTTATTATGCTTTTTAAGAATTAGGGTTGTGAATCCTGGTAAAGTCTGAAGAAGGAAAGGTTGGAGTAGTAACATACAACAAATTAAAAAAAATTAACTCAGTAAAAATCTTAATGTAATACAGCTACAAGACATTCTGTGCTTTCAACTGGGGATCGAATTGAAAACAAGCTGACGCTAAGTCTGGATCTGCATCGCTGTGTTGTACTTGTGGAGGAACAAAAATCATGTAATGTGTTAATAAAATGTCTTATCAATAAATAGCATTGCAAACCATTTTCATTCAGTCATTTAAGCTTAAGTCACACTGTACTTATGTATTATGCTAAGCAAAGAAATATCTTTTTTGCTTCTTAGAATTTGCTGCATTGTTTCTGTACCTAAATATACAGATTGACATTACAATTCAGGCTGAGGTTGTCATAGGCAGATTTCCTGTAATTGGCAAATGTATCTACATTCTTCTTAAACCAGACTTGAGACTTGTTTCACATCTTTTTCAGTGTCAATTGAAGTGGGCTCCACAGGCCTCAATTCCTTAGCTGGCTCTCCAGCAGCAGAAACAGTTGGAAAACATCTAAAGCTTTTCCATCACTGAGTATGTAACTGCAGATTCCTGCTGTGTCACTCTAGGCTCCCTAAACTTGGATTTTTGTTTACGACTTGTTACAGGCCATCTCATATATAAAGTACAAATGGTGCACCATGTTTTTTGCTTGTTTTGTTTTATTTTCTCAAGATCTAAATGAAAATCTAACCTTGCAATCTCTGCACATGCAGGTCCTTCATTAAGGTTCTCGAAATTGTTGTGTAAGTTTAGATAATTTAATACCATAATTTCCATGGATGACTTACTGTATTCTAAAATTTACACTGTCTCCAATGCCACTTTCAGAATGACAGAACGCTAAGACGAGCATGATATTCCAGGAGGGAAAATAGAGAACCATAAAACAATATTTTAGTTTTAAATAGTATAAAGTTTAAAGTAAAAAATGCAACAAATAATAATAATAATAATAATAATAATAAATCTAGTAAAAGATTCAAAACAAGGTAAATATTGCATCTTCTGGGCATAAGTATTAAAAAGTATGGTGCTGCTTAGATTAGATTAACATCAATCAATACAACCAGTAATATATTAACTTATTATACTTCATTATTTCATTACTTTTCATTATTTACATTTTTACAGCGTACTGTGGTTCAGAATTCTTAAACTTGGCTGCCACTGATCTTAATCACTGTCTGCAGAAAGTGACTATCATGTTTATAAACCAAATAAGTACTAATTATTGTAATAAAAATCTATGACCCACAGTTTAGAGGAAACAAATGTCAAAAGTGAACCACACCTTTTACTTGGATATTTTACAGGAAATCAACTGAACTTCCCACAAACATGGACAAAAGTTTCCTTTGGTGCATCACTCAGTCATAATTACTTTACTCTGGACTTTTAAAGTAATTGCTTTTTAAATTTAATCAGGGATTGAGCAAAAAAAATGTGAATTACCCTAATTTCATTCTACCTACTGCACACTACAAAAACATCTTTCCACTTGTGGCAATAAGATTTTAGTCCTTAGCCTTTTGTCATAGAATTCTCAAACCATTGCCATTACTTTAAGGTCATAGGCTGGCTCTGCCTGCTGGCTGCAATATTTATCAATCAAACAGGCCTGAGACAACAGAGAAAAGTGGAGTGGCACAGCAAAGAGCACTTAGCCTGGATAAACAGGCGGCTAGTACCATGGATCACTGCACTGCTAAGCCTGTCACTAGAAGAGAGGCTAGAGGGAGACAAAGAAAGGAGAAACTCCGGACAGTGTATGCTTGTGTGTAGGTGTGTGACTGTGTGTGTGTGTGTGCGTCACAAAGAGAGTGCATGTGTGACTTAGAGTGAGGCTTTTGGGAGAAACACAGGCCTGGTCAAAATGTCATCAGCGTGCCAGCTTATAGCAGCTTGAAAGGCTTAGAGTTGTGATATTTATCCTGTGGGCTTTGGCAGGGAGGTGGACTGGGAGAGAAAATATCTGTAATTTCATGGTGTCTTCAGGGGAAATTTGATTTCAGATGGCTGGCAGTCTGATAAATAGGAACTGCTGCCTGAAATCCTTTCCTAAAGGGATAGAAGAAAGGGTACAAGTCTCCCTTATGTCTGAGTCAGTGTGAGTGTAAATGTGTGTACAACTACAGAAATGTTGTGCATGTACATCTATGAGATAAAAAAAAAAAAAATGTTTTATGCATGCCACAGCACTTGTCTTTGCACAGAGAATCACTTCAGAGTGTGCTTCTATTTTGATTTTACTGGATTGGTTTTGATTATCCACTGCAATGCGATGGTTTTTATTGCCACTGTCCCTTGAGAGCACTTTGTCAGGAGTCAAATAAGGTCACACGTTTATTTTATCTCTTTTAGGTGACTGTATTTCATCCTGTCCCTCTGTGCCTCTGCCAGCCTGGGCTCTCTGTTCTTACAAAATTAAAACCAACATCCTCACAATCTCATCATGAATTTTTAACAATGAAATCACACCCTATTAATTCAATAGAGACCTCTAAAATTCAATATGGTGTCTAAACAATTAGATTTCTCTGCCCATCATTTCTCTCTATTTATATTTAATGTGACTCTTCACACAGTAGAGGAGAGGGATATGGAGATAACAGGAGGAAGATGAAAGTAGGAAGCATTTAAAATGATTAAAATGAAAAGAGGAGAAAAAAAATTCTCATATTTACCAGGATCAGCCTGGTAAATATAGTAATAGCGAAGCGCTGATAACAGCTCTTGCTTGATTAGTCGCTATTTCTTTTCTTTTTGTTTCACAAACATTCAACCGTAATTTTTTTTCATACTTAACACGTGCTACATTAAGATTCAAACCTCCACATGCTGTTTATTATCCTGCAACTTCAGTGATTGCGCCAGAGGTGAAATGTTTCTGAAGCACTCGCATGACTTCAATTAGATCAGGTATCGTGCACACAGTGAACGCCGCCTCAAAGTTTCATGACCTTATTTCCAGTGAAAGTGGCTGTGGGAGGTAAAAAGGATGGATTTAGCACCTCTCAGGTGGAAACAGCTGACTCTGATTCTGGTGCCCAATAACAGGTCTTTTTTCCTTATCTGCCAACAGCTCCAAATACGCCTGCTGATGCTTGTGAGAAGTTATGCCCATGGCTGTCCTTAGCAGCGAGTCTCTGTCAGCATATATGTATAGTATCTATATGCATAATCAGAGCAAATCTTGTCTTGCTCCATAGCATTTTGCATAATGTTCCCATCAGGTTTGTGTAACAAGAATACAAGTAGGTGAGTTGCTGCAGATTTGAAACAGATGTGAATTAATCTTTAGAAAAACAGTAAGTAGTGCAATATTAAAGATTGGGTATGAATTTTAAAACTTTTTTTAGTACTCATATGCTTTACTGGGAAACAGTCTGTCCCTACCAGAAGTATCTCACTAATGACTCAGTAACACTACACTAAAAATAGGAAGGCAACCTTGTTTCTACTAGGAACAGTTGGTGGTAACCTGGTGGTTGCAAACAGTTTTTCCACATTCTGTGACTGACTGTAAGTAGTTGGAGCAACCAACTGATCACCCACAGATTGGGCAACCATGTTTGATCACAAGGCAACTGCACACTTGACCTGGTGGGAGGCAATCTGTCTCCCAACAGTCCGACTTGGACTAACTAAAATTGTCTCAAATAGATTGGCAAAGGTTTTTAAATTAACACAGGAAATGACTCAACTGATCACAAACTAGCTGTGTTCTGGTTCTATTCCTCTGGTTATAAGATTGCTGAATATGTTGTTTTGCAGTTAAATCAAACACTTCTTTAGCTTGACAGACAAATAAATAACATAATTTCACCTTTATTATCATTATATTATTTTCTTTGTACTCTCTAGATCACTATCCTGCAGGAACTATGTTAGTATTTGTGGAGGAATTTCTGTTTTGATTCTAGGGCTCTGGCAAGATACTGAATATAAGTAATAATTATGAATTTTTCCTTAATGTAAATTTCTGTGTATATAGATGATAACAGATTTGCAATTTTAGCAGATTTGTGACAGTTAATCACTGTATTATAACAAAGATTGCACATAATTGTAAATTTCACCCAATGTATTCGATAACTGACAACAGAGAGATAGCAGACTTCATCTTATTATCTTATTGTTATTGCAATTTTGATGCACCAAAGTTAGTTTGAGGATTAACCGTGTACCTGATCTTCAAAGTAACCATTTCAAAGACAATGAGCAAGTTCATCGCTCACAATTGTATTAATTTTGGCCAAGCACCAATCTCCATTCACTGGATGGAGATATTGCAGCCAAGTGTGAAGGTAGCATAATAAATCCAGGAATATCTGTATGTCTGTTCCTTGACTGTCAACAAACTCATGGAACACACTTTAAATTTGGCAGGTGCATTGCTGGGGTTCCAACTTGCCAGTTAAAGAGTATGAAGATGTTTTGATGAAGGGTTTCCACAGACTTGGTAAAAGCTGTTCACTGTTATGCTTTCAAAACTACCATTTGTCTGCATGTAAGGTTTTAGGAAGCACTGGTAAGTGGTGCTAGTTGCCCATCCCACAGGCAAATGCTCAACCTGTGTGATACATTGCAATTATAAAGAAAAGTGGTTCTTAGCACATTCTACTCTCTTTATGTGGTTATGTCAAAGCATGTGACTAATACAAGCCAAGTTTTTGTTATTATTTAGCAGCTGACTTTTTTTTTTAGCATTACCTCTGCCCACTCCTCAAGCTATTGCAGAGGTGGTGTTTAAGGGACATCTGCAAACTGTAGCCGCCAAAAATGACTGAAAGACAGGAGGATACGAACTGCAGTCTTTACACTGTACATAAATACACTATAAAGTTGAGTGAAAACGCAACATTGGCAGTGTGAGATCAAAGATTAGATCATTTTGACAACAGACAAGACAGAGAGAAAACATTTCGTTCTGCTGATAGGATCAAACTGGAAAGGGTTTTCAGGTGACATTCTGTACGCCAGCTAGAAACAATATTTTTTTTATAGTTTAAAGTAAAGGTCATATCAATCTGACTTAGCAAAACACATTCTTTTTACATTTATATTGGGTCCAAAATATTCTTTTGCTAATAGAAATGTTTCTGAGCGGTATTTAAATGACATGGGATAACTTATTTGATCCCAGCTACCAACACAAATTTAATGAGTGTGGCGTAACACCTTTGTGGCATTTCTTCCTTTCACTACAACACAGTAGAGTACTTGTATTATAGCGTAGTGTACTTGTATTAGTGTGCAATTTTTCCAATTAAATTCAGTGTTAATTTTTTCCAAATGATTTTATATAGACATATATAGAGAACTGACTGCTTCGATATAGGTTAACTTATCCATTATATCCGGTCGTTAAGTGATGATGTGACGAATTCTACATCCGGGCCTAAAGTAGTCTGCATTTAATATGGCTTTTGTGTTGTTAACATGTTTAATGTTATGTATTTTCTTCTATTTAATCTCAGAAAGCTCCTAAAACAGTCAGTGATCACTGTTGACCTCCCTCGGCTTTATTACCGCTAATCATTTATTTAAGCTCAGTTTTTAAAACCTTAGGATGTAACTACAGCCCAGCCCATGCAGTAGTATATGAAAGACTAACCTCGTATTGTGGATGGTGTGGCGGAGGCGTGGCCCCGGGCGCAGCTGCAGGGGAGGAGTGGAGCAGAAGGCTCAACAGGGCGGCGCTGCGAGGCCGGTAAGAACAGCTGATGGTGTTTATGTACTGATGATGGTCTCCCTCCGCTGTGTTTTTATAGTGAGACGGGGAGGAGCGGCCAGAGAGAGAGATCAGCTGGGCTCGTGAGCTGTCAGGCTGTGCGACTGATTCAGCTGTCAAAACAAACACGTCAATAAATGTGGAAATTGGCAGTACATACCTGCGTGTGCGTGTATTTGTGCCTGGTGTACTCCACAAGTGGTGCCGAAACCCAGGAAAGTGCCGGTGGGGGAATGTCCGACACACAGGCCGCGCCACCCGCCCAGCCTCTGCAATTCTTGGCGCAGATGCTAGCGGAAATGGCAACGATGAGCCGGGATCAGGCGGCCGACCAGCGTGCCCACCTGGCCGCGCTGCGGGAGCAAACGGACCGACAGATGCAAGTTCTGGAGCGGCTGGTCGGGGCCGCTGCCACGCCGAAGCCCTCGCCACTGTCGGTGGCGGTGCCCCGGATGGGGGACGGGGACGACCCACAGGTTTTTTTGGAGACCTTCTGTGCCACGGCGGAGGCTTGCCAATGGCCGCGGGAGGAGTGGGCTCCGCGGCTGCTTCCCCTGCTGTCTGGGGAGGCACAAACAGCGGCTCTGAGTCTGCCTCCGGCGTCGAGGAGCAGCTTCCCGGATGTGAGCCGGGCGGTGGTGGACAGGCTGGGGCTCACCGCCGAAGACCACTGCCGAAGACCATCGCCGGCGGTTCCGGGCCTGTCGGCTGGTTACAACGGACCGACCATTCGCCGAGCCCCGCCAAAAATGAGATTCAGTACGTGTTGGACCTGAGAGCAAAACTCCACACTTTGGGGAGGTTGTCACGGGAGAATTTGCTCCAGGCTCAGCAGCGTCAGCAACGCCTGTATGACAGAGGGGCTAGACTCAGGCAATTTTCACCGGGAGATAAAGTGCTTGTGTTACTCCCTTCTTCCAGCTCGAAGTTGCTCGCCAAGTGGCAAGGTCCCTTTGTGGTCACACGGCGTGTCGGGGACGTGGACTATGAGGTCGCTCGGTCGGACAGGGGAGGAGCCGCGCAGATTTATCACCTCAATCTCCTCAAACAGTGGCGAGAGGTCGAAACCGCTTCTCTGGTGAGCCTGGTGAAGGAGAGATGAGTTGGGGCCTGAGGTGCCAAATTCTATCATTCCCACCTCCCTCCCTTGTGACGACCATCTCACACAGGCCCAGAGAGCGGATGTTGTCGCGTTGCAACAGCGTTTTGCGGACGTGTTCTCCCCCCTGCCCGGCCGGACGTCCCTCATCGAGCACCATTTCGTGACGCAGCCCGGCGTGACGGTGCGTTCACGGCCCTACAGGCTCCCGGAGCATAAGCGAAAAATCGTGCAGAGGGAATTGGCGGAAATGCTGAGGATGGGAGTAATAGAAGAGTCGCACAGCGCCTGGTGTAGCCCCATCGTTCTGGTGGCGAAGAAGGATGGGTCTATACGGTTCTGTGTCGACTATCGCAGGGTGAACGAAGTGTCACGCTTTGATGCCTACCCCATGCCTCGGGTCGACGAGCTCCTGGACCGGTTAGGCACGGCCCGCTTTTTCACGACGCTGGACTTAACCAAGGGCTATTGGCAGATTCCCTTGTCTGCCGAGGCCAGGGAGAAAACGGCCTTCTCCACTCCGTACGGTTTGTACAGTTCGTGACACTCCCGTTCGGCCTGTTCGGGGCCCCGGCCACTTTCCAGCGTCTCATGGACCGGGTACTGCGTCCACACGCGGCGTATGCTGCCGCCTACCTGGATGACGTGATCATCCACAGCGACACCTGGGCGGAGCATGTGCTGCGGGTGGCCGCGGTCCTGGAGTCCCTGAGGGGGGCGGGGCTCACGGCCAATCCGAAGAAGTGCGCGGTTGGACGGAGGGAGGTGCAGTGGGGTACCACCTGGGGGGCGGGCAGGTGCGTCCACAGGTGGAGAAGACGGCGGCTATCGCATCCTGCCCGCGCCCCAGGACGAAAAAGGAGGTGAGACGGTTCTTGGGGTTGGCGGGTTACTATCGTCACTTTGTGCCGGGGTTTGCGCAGCTAACCAGCCCCCTGACCGATCTCACTCGAAAGGGTGCCCCGGATCTGGTCCAGTGGACGGGGCCGTGCCAGGCGGTGTTTGTGCGAGTGAAAGACGCTCTCTGTGGGGAGCCGCTGCTTCACACTCCTAACTTTTCCCTCCCGTTTGTTCTGCAGACTGACGCCTCGGACAGAGGGCTGGGAGCCGTTTTGTCTCAGCAGGTGAGGGGGGCTGACCGCCCTGTCCTATACATCAGCCGGAAGCTTGCGGAGCGCGAGCGCCGGTACAGCACAGTGGAGAAGGAGTGCCTGGCCATCCGGTGGGCGGTCGGCTCCCTGCGCTATTACCTCCTGGGACGCTCATTCACCCTCTGTTCGGACCACGCCCCGCTGCAGTGGCTCCACCGCATGAAGGATGCCAACGCCCGGATCACCCGGTGGTATCTGGCGTTGCAGCCCTTTAAGTTCAAGGTGATCCATAGGCCGGGGGCACAGATGGCGGTGGCCGATTTCCTCTCTCGCTCGCGAGGGGGGGAGTTGGCTCGGCCGGACGGCTCCCCGGCCTCGAACGGGCGGTGGGGGTGTGTGGCGGAGGCGTGGCCCCGGGCGCAGCTGCAGGGGAGGAGTGGAGCAGAAGGCTCAACAGGGCGGCGCTGCGAGGCCGGTAAGAACAGCTGATGGTGTTTATGTACTGATGATGGTCTCCCTCCGCTATGTTTTTATAGTGAGACGGGGAGGAGCGGCCAGAGAGAGAGATCAGCTGGGCTCGTGAGCTGTCAGGCTGTGCGACTGATTCAGCTGTCAAAACAAACACGTCAATAAATGTGGAAATTGGCAGTACATACCTGCATGTGCGTGTATTTGTGCCTGGTGTACTCCACAGATGGATTATCTCAGTTGTTCTCCTGGCTGAAGTTTGGTCCTTTTACAGCATCCTGCCATGCGATTACATTTGTTCCTGACCACCGAGAACACTCACGTTAACTTTTATCGGGTGGAAAAAAAGTTAGCTTGTTTATATTATGCTAACATAGCTGTGTCGCTAGCGGTCACGTAGCACATCATTATATTAGGGGTGCAACGATACAAAAAAATCCACGGTTCGGTTCGGTTCGGTTCGATACTTTGGTGTCACGGTTCGATATTTTTTCGATACAAAAAAAATGTTCATGCCTTTTTAATTTGTCATTTATTAAAATTATATATATATATATATATTTTAACTCAAAAGTACAGTTTTTAAATTTAATGTTGCTGAAACAACAAAGTAATAAAAAAAATTAATCTATCTGATCGAGAAATCACTCATCTTTGGAAAAGAGAGTTTATTACAGAGAAATGGCTCTTTCCAAAATAAAAGCTATACTATACGCTTCTTCTGGGCTATATTCTCAGCAGCATATTTAACATAGCAGGTCCCCATAAGGAGAATCATGTGCTAACGGCTGTCTAAATGACTCGGGTAAAGTTTGTACCATGCGTGCTTGTTGTTTTTGTCTGTTTCCACTTGTCTTTGCACTAGGATGATGTCGGAGTAAATGTGCAGTCATATTCGTTGTGTTCCCACTAGTGCTGTCAGCGTTAATCTCGTTGAAATGACGTTAACGCCACAACACGGCAAATCTCCGTTAACGAGCTACCGCAGATCACCCCGTGCGTGGGGCTGGACGGTGTCAGCTCGTTAACGAGCATTGCGTGGCACATCCAACATACTGTTTTACTTTAGTCCATGACGCACTTACCTTCAGGGTCATACGTCACATGAAAACCAAAATAGTTCCAAACGCCAGATCTGAATTAGGGTGGGGGAGGCTCAATTTGCCATGTTGCAAGGAGAGCTTAACTTCTGTCTCGCTAGCTTGCCCTGCGCTCAGTGAATCTGCCTTCGACTACTCCGCCTAGGCTGCACTGTCGAGCGCAGATCCACTGAGCGCTCAACACAGACAGCATCGTCAGAAGGAAAGTTGATCAAATAGATTAAAAATTTTGTATTGTTCGATACATATGCGTACCGAACTGAAAGCACTGTATCGAACGGTTCAATATTGATACGAGTATCGTTGCACCCCTACATTATATACCAACTAGCCAAACTTCAGTAACCCTACAAACGTCACTGCTGTTTAGCTTTCTGTCTTCATTTATGTTGGAAGTGATAGCAGAGCTGTACGTTTTAATTTGTTTCCAAAACCCCGCAGCCAGGACATGCTATATTGTATTAGATTGAAGCTAGCGAGCTAACTTTCTGTTAACTTCTAACTCCGTTAAATGTCATAAATACCGTTTTCATGGATGCCTGGATGTTAAACTCAATTGTTACACCTGGTAGAGCAGAACGCTGATCATTTTATTAAAGATGAAAGACTTTAGACAGTTTTTCAACTCTCAGTAATGCCATAGTGATCGTTTGATATATGGACCTGCAGCGGAGTTTAGGCCCAGACACGGCTAGTGACGTCAGACTTAACGACCGGATAGTACAGTTATATGAAATAACAGTATTCATTCTCACATGAGGCACAGTGACATAATGTGCCATGATAACACAGGTGTTAATTTAACATGTGAAGTCAAACACTTTGTTTCACAGACAAATACAAAACATATTTTCACCTGTATTATCATTAACTTCATACAATTCTAGTATATTATTTTCTTTGTAGTAATCTCTAGATCAATCATGTACAAAGACTGTGTGTGAATTTGCAAAGGCACACACACACACATGCCCACATTATGAGGCTTTGATGTAAGCCATCCCCATAATGATCAGGGCTTAGTTCATCTCATTTCCTTGATTGAAGCTGTACAGCAGCATAAATAATTCATTCTCATGTATATTGCAGTGTTTCAAATCATGTTTTTAGATTTCAGTTTGATCAGTCAATTCAGAACACATGTACACCTTTGCCAAGCTGTCTGCCCTTAATTATTCTATTTTAGATCTGTCTGTAAGACAGGTGAACATCTGACTCCAAAGATCAGATAAAGCATATGATGAGACTAATAACTAAAATGAGCAGATATCCTGGCGCAGACATAATATTTCAACAGCTGTTGTCCATAAGTTCATCTATTACATTTTTGTTACCAGTCACTTTGACACATTTCTCAGGTTACAGTTTAATTTCTCTGTTCTTTAAGAATTATTTTTACTTGGCTGGCAGCTATTGTGTCGAAAGGTCTGGTGGATCACGGCTGAGAAACTTCACACTGTGTTGATGTATTATGCTACTGGTTTGCACGAATTACAACACTAATGTGCTGATGAGAAAAAAAACCTAAAATCGTTAAAAAAAGATTTCATACGTTGTTTTATATTTGTTTTAAAATGCTAAAATGTACATCATCCTTTACCTATATTTGTGGGACCTTTCATTTGTTTTAATTGTTGTTCCCTCATTAGATTCATGTTATGATGTGTTTTATATCTCTTTGCACATTTTTTTATTACATGCTTGTAATACTCGGCAGTTGTTCCACTGAATTTCACACAAAAGCCTTTTAAAGCCACCGAGTGCTTCACAGTGAATAAACTGCTAATACTGTCATTGTCACTTGGCAAAACCCCCTTCAACCTAAACCCGGGCCTTTTAGCCACCCACAAATGCTTTCACAGCAGCACAATTATACAAGGTGACATTCTAAGTTAATATTCAGTCACACAAACAGGAAGGCAATTAATAAATTAGTGCTCGTTAGGAAGAGTGTGTCATGGATAATTACAGAAAAAATGTCATGCATTGCTGACATGGTTCATATGTTTATAAAGCTATTAAAGAGATTCACACTATTTTTTTTCTTTTTTCTTTTTTTTTTTGGTCTAGTTAACAACTGAAAAGTAGTCGTGAGTGCTTCATAATCAGTGGAACAATAATTGCTGACCCTGTTTCTATCTTAGGTGAAGCAATGTTACATCAAAGCTTTTGATTTCGTTTATATCATGCTCTGGAGATACTTTGTCCATATAACATCTTTATTCGGAAAGTAAACTATGTCTGGTCACTGTTTAATGGCCAAGCAATCTTTATATGATGAAACGTAATTTTGTAATTTGTTCGATCTGTGTTTAATCTACTGAGTCTTAAAAGGAAGAGAAGCATTCTTTATTCTTCTAAAGATTTTCACCTCACATACCACATTATGCAATTTTAATGGTCTTTTTGTTTTTCCTGAAAAGCTGCGTGTTAACAAGGTTTGGATGGGTCCATCTGTTCCAGGTAGCACTTATGAAAAGGGAAACTGAGAGAATATCAAAGCTTACTGTTGGTTTTACCCTTCGCAAAAAGTTTACTTCGTATGATTCTACATCAATTATACAAAAGGACATAGGTGTTGAAAGCTAAATGTGTCACCGAGTACACTGCAGCTAGGCTTGTTTGTTTGCTTGGCTGGAATGCTGTCAATTAGACAAACAAGACTCACGCTGCTTTTCTGCAGGGAAGTGGCAGGTTTCTGTAGAGCTTCTGGTGTAGTGTTTCTGTATGTGTGTGGTACCACATGGCTCTGCGCAAGTTGTAGGGGGCAGAGTGGTCATTCTGTCACCACAGATGGACAGGAAAAGCCCCGGGGGCATCTAAAAAGCCACAGGCAATGTAGTTTGCATACTGTGTGTGTGCATGTGTTGGTGTGTGTGACATTTATTAGAGGTAGTATTCTAGTATTTTTGTCCAAGTGCGTTTAAACACCACAAACATGTAGCTGACAGAAGCAGTACAACCCTCCTCACGCAACAAATGCCATCGCTTTCTGTTTCAGTTGCCCTCTGAATCCTCAGATCAGTCCCACTTCCACACATGAACCCATACAAATGCGCACATGTGCAGTCAATATGGCCACACAGAAACCAAAATCTCTGCTACAAGATTATATTTGGAAAGCCCAGTTTTGTATCACTTGTTCTAATGGTCTTTTCAAATTTCCTTTGCTGTGCTGCATTTGCTATAACACACAATCTTCCAGAAGTAGTGTTTATAATAAATGACAGGGAAAGCAGCATGCAATATTAATGACAGGGCCATCCCAATCCTTTTTTCTCCTTTGTCATTTTTTCCCCTCTGAATTCAAAAGTATTTAAAGGATAAATGTTTAAACTATAATTAGTCTTTTTTATATATATTTCTGATGGGTGTAATAAGTTCATCTCAATCAGTGGCTTCTCCAAATACAGTGCAGACATTTGCTTGCCAGTCGGGTCTCACAGCTTGTAATGAATTAATAAAAACTCCACACTGAGTGGAATATTCACAACACACTCCTGATTAGGGATGTCACACCCAACATAGCCTTAAAGTTTGCTCTAGTTCAGACTGTATCCATCAGTTATTGTTCCATACAGACCAATGTGGTCATGTTTATGGAATTTGTTGTAACTGTATTTCAATGCAATTTACTCTCTTCCTGCCCACATATGTTGAATTCATATTTCATATAACGCTTTGTTTTATCAAATTAACAGATTTTTTTAAAGCAACTGAAATTCTAGGCAAAAAAAAAAATCAGTGCAATTTTTGCTCTTCTGATCTGAGCTATTACCAGTTCAAGGTTCTTGAAGATTTGTGTAGCCATGCGCACGGAACTAGAATCAGAAGATGTTATTAAACCCCGAGGAAATTATGTGGTCACAGTTGCTGCAAGATAGTAAGAACAACAGCAAACAAGTCTGTGGTGAGCACATAGAAGTAGCTGCTGTTTTTAAACAATTTCCCAGTTAGCATGCACTGTTGGTACCCCTATAGAGTCGTGGCTGCAGAGGGCACACAGATGTCTACATGGTACCACGTGGTCACGCTGTGATGTTAAAACTTGTTTCACTTGGACCTAAGCAGACCCTGAAATAAAAACCAGAATCACATTTAAAAATGATTGTCCTAAAATCCTTATTTGCATCTCATAAAGTAGCAACCTCTCACGTCAGTGACGCGCCACAGTCTACTGTTGCATACTATACTACTTTCAGTCTGATCTGATGACTCCCTGTGCAGAAAAAAAGTAAAAAAGTGCTTTTTAGCTATGAAGAAGCTGAACTCACTGTTTAGAGCATCAAAAGATTTGAAATATTTATGCAAGTCAGTTTTAAAATGCTGCAATATATGTTCAATTTCAGTGCCAACCTTGAAGCACTCTAGACCTCTTTACTTTTTATGATGGCTCACCTTGCTAAGAGGCACACTATTGACATGGAAATTACAAAAGCTCTGAAAAAAGGTTTACCTTCACTGAAACGCCTCTTTCTTCTTTTTCTTTATAGCTTTGCTTGAAAGCCCTGATAACTGTGGTTAGAGAATGTACATGTTATAATGAAGTCTTTATGTGCCATTTACAAAGTCTCTTAACATAAAAAAGTAATAAATAATTGGAAATTTCTATCAGTCAAACAGACGTGAAGGTATAGATGCTTACAAAATCATATCTGATCAATTATATGCATGTTTTGAAACGGTGAAATGTGTTTTATTGAATACAACTGGCTGCATATAGGGTCATATGATCAAGATACTGACATTTAGCTACCTCTAATACACATAAAATAATTATGTGTACGAATGATGTTCAAATTATTTTGTATGATTTAGACTTGAACTGAGTTGAATCAAGTTATGAACATTTCTCTAAAATGTTATTGCTGTATTGAAACTGAGATAAAGGCTAAAACAAATTCCTCATAAAAACATTTGAATGTAACACCATATTAGATGTGAAAGAAAAAGCAAGCCATGAAAAATAATATTAAATTACAATGTCCCATGCTATATTATTGTTATTTCACAGGTTTTCACTGTTAAAACTGTGTTTTGTTCTGTTGGGCTAACAACCACTGGTTCAGGTCAAATGATGAGGGCTGCAGTCACTTCAGGTGGTAGGAGGTTACCTGGTTTATTTCCATCATTCTAGGTCAAATTATATGTCATTATTATCAATGCAATACATTACAGTACAACAACTACACCTAAACGAAATGCTTTATGGAAACCAAAAGCACAGAAACTGATCAAAATGGCTTTTTACGCCAAGACAAATCGAGCATAATGTTCCAGTTACATTATATGTTTGGTTTTGCATTATACGTATTTGCAGTTCAACCTCTTAGAAGAATGTGGGATTTATAATGTCAAGATGACTTTATGAATGTTTGCAAACTTTATAGCTTTCAATGGTATATAAGCCACGTGAACACATAAATGCATAAAGTCTATGTGTGGGGACTGAGAAGTCAAAAGACCATTCACTAAAGAAAATCCTTATCTGAATTAGTAAGTTTTCCTATAACAGATGTGGCAACAGATGTGAGACTGGTTCATTAAAGCTAAAAATCAGAAAGCAGGTATAGGCAGTAATTCATTAATTACAAAGTAGATATAATTGTGGTGGATATCCATCCGATTTTATTTTGATGTATCCATGAACATGCAAACCAGTGAACTCAATCAAACTGAGTAAAAGAAGAAAAAAGCACAGGCTCTGTGTGCTCAAGTCAAACAAAAGCTACACATGCATTGACAAGAGTTTGTTTTGGGGTTGTTTTTTTAAATCTAGTGTGTTAATACTTTTTTTTTTTTTTGAGGAAATAGAATTCTTGCTGACAAATGAACTCTATTTGTCCTTTATGCTCCTTAATAAGCCACAATTTCCTTACAATTCTTCATTCTGAATGATAGCAATCTATGCAAACTCAATCCCAATTTTAATGTCAGCTGTGTAGCAGGAGACTATTATTACCATATTATTGCAACAAAGAAAAAAGAATTAACCACTACTGTCAACTATATTTATCAAAAATGATGCTATTCTGCTATACAGCCCAGCCAAGAAGTCACAGTCAGCGTTAGAATACTATGCATCCAATCAAGAAATCATTGTGTCTTTACTTCTTTCATCTAAAGTAATCAATTTAGCACACTGTGCCTTTTTGACATGCTGCAGTAAAAGCTCACAAAACGCCTGTGTTAGTAAAAAACAAAGATTCATAAGAAGGTTTATAAAAGAGAAGCATTCATGTAAATTAGCAGTTAAAATCAAATTACTGGAAGAAAAGCTATTCTTTAGTAGCGTGCGAACTTGCATGCTTATTTCATTGTATACAATTAAAAGTAGGATTTTTGTCAGTAAGCAGCTCTTTAAATTTCTCAGGAAGTGCAGGTTAATGACTGTTCACAGGAATTTTGAGGCAGCATAGAAAACTTCCAGGAACTGCCAAGTACTGAAATGACATTGGGAGTAATGGCGTTTTACAAACCTGTAAAACTTGGCAGTTCACCCCCGGTCCCTAGGCCAAAGAGAAGCTTTAACATGTAAATCGTAATGCTGTGAGCTATGCATGTGCAAATGAGGAGAGTAGGGGTCCTGCTCCAGAAAAAAAGCCTTTTTCTAAAATATATTAACTCCATTTTAAGCTCTTCTCTCGAATAAAGATTAATGATTAGTATAATTATAAACTTTGAAATTAGAAGCAAAGATGCAATAACCTAATTGCAGGAAATTGTATTTATATACTGACTTCCCAGTGTTGCTGACCTAATAGCTACTGTATACTGTAGCCACAAAATGACTTAAGTGCACACATGTGAATGGCCATGGAAAAGTGAGTTCCTGTGATAAACCCTTCCCTTTATATCCTTGAGACTGACAGTGGAGCACTCCTGCCATCTCTCTGCCTTTTTTTTCCACAGGACCCTGAGCAACGCAAAAGTCACCAGCTCCCCAGAGAGCATTTCTCACAACTTTGCAAACACCCTGTGTTTTGATGTGTCTGTTTTTTGATGACGCAGTACGTTTCAATGATCAAGGGCAGTGCAAAGGGGGACAGTAAAGGTGAGAAGATAAGCACAAACACACACACACACACACATGCGCATGCACACACGTACACCCCCACTTTGAGCTGTTTGCCAGAACACCTGCGTGTTTGAAAACGAAAGCAACATAAAGCATCTCCCTTTTTTTCATTCTGCAGCCATGAGGTGACACGCCATTGTTTTCCTCTGTATTCCTCCCTTGTGAATTTTGATTCCTGCCAGACAAAGAATGGGCCTATTGAAGTACTCTTTGAGAGGAGCCATTAGATACCGAGCTGGTCATCACTCTGCTGTGAAAGGCATTCTACTGATGTGCTGTCCTTCATACAAGTAAACTTTTTAAAATATACACATGCATTTTGGTGCCAGCAGCATGCAAATCCAACTTCAACAGGATGTAAAACCTTCAATTTACCTGAGATAAACACAGCATTTATAGTTTTGTTTCTAATGTAATTTCAAATTTATATAATCTATCTATCTATCTATCTATCTATCTATCTATCTATCTATCTATCTATAATAAACTGATAAAGACTTGTGTGAAGATAAACAAGTGCGGATAGTTTAAAATCCTCCCGAAATGTTTTGGATCAATAAAATTCAGTGCGTAAAATAATTCTGATCATTTGGTATGGGAACACCATCTTCCTTCATCAATAACAAACCAACAAACAAGGATTTCCTCTCTTTGTTGTTTGTGTACTGTGTGTTTGAATGTGCACATGTATGAGAGCAAATCCATCAGTGTAAACATATTGACCTGACAGTGGGAGGTCTGGTTCATAGTGTTACTCTGCCAACGGTGCTGAGTTCCAAATTAATCACACATGATGAGATGATTAATCTGGTTTATGTCCCTCTATCTGTCCACTGTACCCATCCATCTGTCCTCCTCTCTTTCTCTCTGCTGAGCAGTGAAGGCTTTCTGCTGGGTGCACAGCCCAGCCTAATACCACTGACAGGGCTGTTCTATACTAACATAAAAGGCGTAGGAAGGGGTCAGCTTAAGCTTATATGTCACACATTAAGCTTAAGCTGCACATTTTTATTGCCGTATCTTGACAGTGATATAATAGTGGATAAGTTTGATATTTTGCTGCTATATTTTTTAAAGTTTGTTACAGCATTAAACAATGAGAGAATACAATTATAAATGCATTTTAATATGCATGTATTAAATTAGACATACCAAGCTGTTAATTCACAAAAAAAAAGATTTTATCTCACGGCTGGCTATGATTTTAAAAAAAGTTGAAAAAAGTAAACAATTTATCTGCAAAGGATTTAATGCCTGTCTAGAAATCTCATGACCTTAATAATCTAATCTTTAGGTCTAGCTTTTAAAAATTTGCATTTAACACCAATACTCTACTATGATGCTATGAAAAACGACAGTGTAGAGCAAATAGTGAGAATCAAACAAAATGTTGCCTCAGTACCAGTCATGCAGCACAGTGTGGTGTTATTTGATCCCTGTATTGCCACTGCCAGCTCCCGTTTCTCTCCAAGGTGCTGAAACATTCAGACGTTTTCTGTCTCTCTGCCTGTGACTAAGTATGTGTCTACTTAACAGTATTGGTAAAGTGTCCCTTTAGTTTCCACTCCTTAAGGTGCCAAAACAACCAAACCCAGTCTGTTCTGTGTCTCACTCCAAGGCGCTGAAACATTTTTTCAGGGTAATTCTTTTTTGCCAAAATGACCATAACAAGCATATGGTATTAACAAAAAATAGCACACCATATCTACTACCTAGTAATTACCCTAGATTTTTTTTTTGGAAACCTGCTTTTTCTGTCGTCCCCCCCCCCCCCCCCCGCTCATTATTCAGCCAAAGAAGTAGAAGCTCCTGGGGCAAATTGACAAGTCAAGAAAAAGAGTAGCAAAAACAGCTTTTCTTGTAAACCCTCTCCTGAATTTGGCATAATTGATGATAAATGTGATGCTTGTTTCATTGTAGGCTGGATGATTTTTGGTGTTACCGTACAAAACAACATGAATTAAAATGCTAGTTCACAGCTTTGACACCACCAACAGGTGAAATGAATACCAATGTCTGTCTCATTACAGCACAACCTTGGGAACATCGTACGGTTCAAGAATGGCTTGAGGTCACTGACCTTGGATCTAAATGCCCAAGATCCCAATTTAAGTGAACCTCTCACAGGATCCACCAAAAAGGCATGATCCACTGATGTCTAACCTCACACTCTACAGAACTCACAGTTATGGCAGCACAAAACACACCTACACAATAGTGGTGTTTTTAATGTTGTTAGAGGTGTCTAATTTCTGTGACACTTTTTGCTGTATTAGAATTGAGGAAAAATTGATTAACCATAATCCAACTGCTATGGAATTGATTCAGAGGTATTTTTCAGAAGGTTGTTTGTGAGCATTGCTCCCTCTCACACCTATGGCATCACCGGTGCTTTTAAGCAAGCTCAAGTACTATAAGCTAGGGGCCACACCTCTTTGAAGTTCATGCCTCAATCCCAGAATATCTCTGGGTGGTGGTGCCGTGGTCAGGGACTTCTCTCTGCTCCGCCTGCAGCTGCACAATCTCTCATCTTCCAGTTTGAGTTCTTTCATCTTTGTTTTTGAATGCTGTTTACGCACATTTCATATCAACATGTTTCTTTTCAAAACACACTGACAACCCACAAATCAACTCTACCTCATATTTTACAAGGCTTTGGACAAAAATACTGGCACCTAATTGAAAAAACAAAACAAAACACATATTCTTGTGTGTATAAAAATTTAACTCAATTGCATTTTATTGCGTGTGTTACATTGAGTGTAAAATTCTTCTTAAAAGATATAAAAGAAATATTTCAACTATATTATATATTTCTACTTTATACTAAAGTGACAGAGCATGAGAAAAAAAACGTATTTTATGTAAGGTTCATATGTATTTGAACACTGAAACCAGTTTTGTTTTTAATTTTTTGTTTTGTTTTGCCCATTTACTGAAACGTATTCCAATTGCGCATGCTTATAATGTGTAGACTCAACTTGAGGGTATCCACATTCAAATTGGATGAAGGGTTTAGGAGTTTCAGCTCCTTAGCATGTGCCACCTTCTTTTTAAAGGGACCACAAGTAATTGGACATTTGTGAATAGACACCGTGTGGTCAAAGGAGACCTGAGTGTCCACAGAAGACAACAGTGGTGGATGATCGCAGAATCGTTTCCATGGTGATGAGAAACCTCTTCACAACAGCCAACCAAGTGAACAACGCTTTTCAGGAGGTGAATGGGGAATGAATGCATCCAGAAAATCACCAACTCATACATGCAGATCACCTCAACACACTCTCACACTATTGTGCAGCTCAAACCAGGGGTGCATAAATAATCACAGTTATATCACAATTAAGTAATAATTCATACTTATACTATAGATATATATAGAATATATTATAGAATAACTAAAAATATTCTTTGGACAGATGAAACCGAGATCAACCTCTACCACAATGATGCAAAGAAAAAAGTATGGAGAAGGTTATCCAAGGCATACAACATCATCTGTAAAACACTGCTGAGGCAATGTGGGCGTGCATGGCTGCCAGTGGCACTGGGACACTAGAGTTTATTAATGATGTGGCACAGGACAGAACAAAAGCAGCTGAATGACTTCTGAGGTGTTCAGAGAAATACTGTTTACTCAAATCCAGCTAAATGCAGTCAAATTGATATGGTGGCATTTCATAACACAGATGGACAATGACCCAAGACATACAAGCAATGAAGTGGAATATTCTCCTCACATTTTGATTCAATCTTTTTGTTAAACCCACTGAATTAAAGTCTGCACTTCAACTCCATCTGAGTTGTTTCATTTCGAATTCATTGCATTAATGTACAGAACAAATTTTTTTAAAAAGTATATTTATTTCTGTCCAAATATTTATGGACCTGACTGTATCTGTAACTCAAAGTTTGTTTCAAAGAATGAAGCTTAAGAAAAGTAGCATTGCTTCAGCACTCATTACACTTATTATAGTGTGTGCGTGTTCTTTGTGTGACTCCAGCCGTTGCAATAATATTCATAAGACAAACGATGACAATCATAATTTAATACAAATTAAGGCTGTCTTAACAACAATTTCAGTCTGCATTACTACAGGTGTTGGGTCTAAACTCAGACCCCGCTGTCTCTAAGACTTATTCCCATGAAAGAAAACCAAGGCAACAATATTCGATCGATTTCTTGCGCAAGGGAGGCCTCTCATCTGTGTCCAGCACGTCGAAATGACCACAATGGTGGCCTCCTCTCGCCGCCTTTTATTGACAAACTTCAAACAATATTTTACAAAACACCTCCCCCTGCAACCCCTTTTGGTTACATAGACAAGGACTGTATGTAAGTGTGTGTGTGTGTGTGTGTGTGTGTGTGTGTGTGTGTGTGTGTGTGTGTGTGTGTGTGTGTGTGTGTGTGTGTGTGTGTGTGTGTGTTGATCAAAGGGTCATAAAACCTAAAAGCAGGAACAACATCCTTGGTCATAAAGAGGGTAGTCTTCCCCCACACCCAATGTATGGTTTACCAAAGATAACACAGTGAAACCATACAAAGGGTAGGAAGCTCTACCAAACATCAAACAGATCTTCAAAAGGACGTTCCTGTGATAAAACACTTCAACCTTGCACCCAGAACCTCGAGAATCTGGGTATGGGAAGAAAGAAAGAATTCCTTTCACAGGGTTAAAAACAATGGACAAATGGTACATATAAAAATGACAAATGTTTAAACTATTTAATCTAACAACAGGTTTTGTTAATAAAAAAGCAGAGAGTGTGCAGTGGAATATTATACTATTCTTCAAGGATTTGTCTTTCTTTTCTCCTTTCTTTACTTCTTTTGAAATGAAGTATGAATCAAGATGAGACCAAGTTATATTTTTGCTAATTTCAAAGGCTCAAGATTTGGAATGTTTACATGGGGATTTGAATCTTTGTAATTTTACTTGGACATAAATCAATGGATTTTGAATGGCAGATGGCATAACTGTAACAAAATAAAAGTTGCCAATCTTTTATATGGCCCACTTGGGAAATAAAGACTTTGAAAATATATTTGTTCCTTTTCTTTTTTTTGAGACTATTTGTTGGTGTTTGTCTGGATGTCTGTGTGTGTGCGTGCGTGTGTGTGTGTGTGTGTGTGTGTGTAGGTGTGTGTGTGTGTGTGTGTGTGTGTGTGTGTGTGTGTGTGTGTGTGTGTGTGTGTTATGGAGAGAGAGAAAGAGAGTATGTAATGCATGCTCAAGGACAAGTGTAACTAAATATTCAGGTTCATGTGCTTCGGTATTTCGTACACTTCTATCTGTTTCTTAAGAGGTGATAAGAGATCATGGAAAGTCAACAGTGAACAATTCAGTACAATCTTATTTATGTAGGGCCAAATTTATGACAACAGTTGACTAAAGGTGCTTTGTACTCACAATATTAGAAAGAAACCGGAACAATTAGACAATCCCTTATGAGTAAGCAATTGGTGACAGTGGGAAGGACAAAGTCAATTTTAACAGAAAGAAACTTCAGTCAGTCAGAGGGATAGCCATCTGCCATGACTGGTTAGCAGTCAGGGGAAAGAGAAAAGAGCAGAAAGAGACAGGACAAAGGCAAAATATAGGAGAGAGAGCTAGAGTTGTATAATTTCTGTGTATAACACACAGAAAGTGAAAGGTGATGAGTGAAGCAGAAATGCTAAATGCATCATGGGATGCCCCCCAGCAGCAAAAGCCTATTGCAGCAAAACTAAGAGATGGTTCAGGGTCACCTGATCCAGCCCTTTCTGTAGGCTTTATTAAACAGACAGGTTTTGAGCCTAATCTCAAAGGTAGGGAATGTGTCTGTCTACCGAATCCAAAGTGGGAGCTGGTTCCACAGACGTGAAGCCTGATAGCTAAATCTCTGCTTCCCTTTCTACTTTTGAAAACTCTGGGAGCCACAAGTAAGTCTGAGAGTGAAGTGCTTTGTTATGATAACAGGAAATAATGAGGTCTTTTAGATATGACTGGACCTGAGTATTTGACATTTTGTGTGAGGAAATAATTTTAAATTAGGTTCTGAATTTCACAGGAAACGAACCAAGGATAAGAAGCTAATACGGGAGAAATATGCTGTCCCTTTCTAGACCCAGTTAGTACTCTAGCTAGATCATCTGAAGGCTGGATTACATACTGGATTACAACAGTCCAGCCTAGAAGTAATAAATCCATGAACTAGTTTTTCAGCACTCTGAAAAGGGATCTTTGTAGTTTTTGTGATATTTTGCAAAAGAGTGAAGAGTGTCTCACATGTACATGGTGAAGGACATATCCTGATCAAAAATGACTCCAAGATTCCTCACAGTGTTACTGGACGCATGCCTGTAGTTGAAGTAGTTGATTTGTATCATCTGGCTTAAAGCGGATAAATAAAGCAGGCTATCATCTATATAGCACTGCAAATTCATGCAATGTTTTCTAATAACATTGCCAAAGGGAAACATGTATAATGAAAAAAGTGAACCTGTGGAACTACATGTCTAACCTTTGTGTGTGAAGACTCCCTGTTTAACTTCCACAAATTGAAATCTCTTGTAAAGATGTATTTTAAACACTTCAGTGCAATTACTGTAACAGCAATAACGTGTTCTACTCTCTTTAGTTGAATATGTGTGGTTATTGCTATCAAGGTCTGACAGGACAGGCACAGAGATGCGTACACTGTTAGAGGCAATTATCAAGATCATTCATAAGCTACACTGCTGCTTTTTCACTATGATGCACTCTAAATCCTGACTGCAACTCCAAACCATTGATTGCAAAGCATTCCGCAACTGTTTGACAACTAATCTTTCAAGAATGATCTTATTTAGCTGAATTAGGTAAGGATATTTAAATCTTAAAACCCCACAGCTGCTAACAAAAATACCTTGATCATATTTAATATTTAAGCAATAATTAATGGTGAAACTTGAGCAGTCTTGTAGGAATGAGCTCTAAAAGACACATTGATGGTTTAGAGGATGACATTATTGAAACTAATTCAGAGATATCAATAGGGCAGAAAGAGTCCAGAAAATAAATATCAGCAGTTATTATAATTCTTAATACTTAATGGCACATCTGTGCTACAGCTGTGAATATTTTTTTCTCAAATGGTTTAAAAATTAATTTGTAAAGAAATTCTGTGTAAAGTCATAACTAGTTAAGGTTAAAGGAATCTGTCAGTCTGGTTACACCGCTGAAAAGAAACCTGAGGTTGTTCCTGTTTTCCTTTATCAGTGATGCAGGATGTCCTACCTTAATGGAGGGCTATTTTATTATTTTATTATACAGTAACAAGCTCTTTTTCCAGACCAAACAGGCATATTCTAAATAAGCGTTAAGAGTTATCTGCTTTAAGTTGGCTGCTTGAGGGTTATACCATGGCATTTCTGATTTGTTGTCTTCTTTTTAAGTTGAGGCATAGTATCCAGGATTCTAGCTAGTGAGGATGTAACATTGAAGACAATTGACCTTTGTGGGAACTGAATTTAAGTAGCTGTTCTGCATTGTAGCACACAGCATTGAAAAGGCGATGGAATCACTTTCTTAAACTTACAGCATTTTTTTAGAAAGTATGATGAAATTTATTGTCCATTTTCTGCACAATTTATTTTAATAAAAATAAATTGGTCAAATAAAGGAGAATTTGTGGGAAATACTACGGAGCCCCGCAGGGGACATGGAAGAAAAAAAAATTAGGGAGAAAAAAAAAATTAGGGAGAAAAAAAAAAAATTAAGACGGACTTAGCCGCATTCTTCGGAGGCCGCCAGCTCGAAGCCGACCGGGAGGTCGAGGCACGATGTGCCGGGAAAGCGGTGGTCCTCCCGGCTGTAGTAGGTCTCGACCTCCCGTTAGCTTCGAGCTAGTGGGTGTCAGATCTCCAAAAACGTCGGAGCACTTTTGCAGATATGTGATGTGTTGTAAACCGAGCAGGTATCTGACGTTTACACAACTACATTCACGCCTCAAAATATCTTAAAAGTGTATTTTGTGACCCAGAAAGAGTAATATTACAACTAAGTAGCTGCCGCCATTGTTGGAGTTTTGCGAGGCAAAAGTCCGTCTTAATTTTTTTTTTTCTCCCTAATTTTTTTTTTTCTCCCATGTCCCCTGCGGGGCTCCATAAAATACCATTAAGTTCAAGTCAGGTCAAGTCAGCTTTATTTGTATAGCACATCTTATGTGTGTGTGTGTGTGTGTGTGTGTGTGTGTGTGTGTGTGTGTGTGTGTGTGTGTGTATATATATTTTTTTTTTTTTTTTTCCCAGTTGAGGGTATTATATTCTTTCCTTGTGAATTTGTTAACTGATTTTAAATTTGTTTATTGATGGCCTAGGAGCAGACACAGTCTCCGTGGAATGGAGTTTTGGGGGGATGACAAGAGGAGAGAAACTGAACAGATGTTTGGAAGACTCCAACCCAACTTTTCCCAACTTTGATGTGGGTGACTGTAGCATATACCAGTGCACGCCAGGAATGCCTTACCCAGGCAATCACAGCCTGGAATGTCCACAAGCGACTGACTGTCAGCAGCAAAGACATGCATGACAAGTGAATCATCCCTGCATGGATGCTCCTTTAGTTCCTTATGGTTGATTTAAAAGTAAAATTCAGAATATTAAACAGCTAAACTGCGTGTTGAAATATACCACTCTAAAAATGTACAGTACCAATTAGTCATTGCTTCACAGTATCTCTCTGAATTACATTAAGGAGACGTAAAGAAAATCTGTTTGAGAACTTTGCAGATGGTTGTAAATATGCGATATCTCACAATGCAACATAACTTTTATAATAATACAAAACTTAGTGATTATATAAAATGCATAGCACACTGCATATGGTGCATCCTCCACACTCATTTTCTAGCATAGCATTACTACATTGCACCATCCACCATTCCCTTGTTTGAGAAACGTAAGGGATGTCATCATTTCTTGCTCTGTGTGATGTCTCTTTCAACTGAACTTCACATTTTAGGCCTGCAGGTCACTGACTGAAGCCTTAATATCAGTAAATGCTTATACATTCAATATTATTTTTAAAAAAAACCTAGTTAAATCATAATATGAAGTTTATCAAAATTACAAGCCATCTGTGATTAATATGAAACTGTATTTTACAACATTGTCAAGATGACTGATTGTGAAAACCAAGACAAAGCAATTAAATGTGTCTGGTATCAGGGGACTGGAACACACTCCTCTAACCTTTTATTATATTGCTTCTGTCAAAGTACATACATTAACATGAATGCTTCTGATGTAATTAACTTTTCTATTAGCAGACTGGCCTCAGAGGCAGCATACGCCACATTTTAAAAAGGAGTTGTTCATTCAGAGTGTGCCGTTTCAGATGACTCATTAATGATCCGGACCTAATTGAAATGCAGGAGGACTTTTGGTGATCTTTCCAAAATTCTAATGCCTTCACCCTAGTGCAGCAGACTTCTAATTTTTGAGCAAAAAACAAAACAACATAGTAGCTATTTAATCATAGTAAACGTGTCGAAACCAGGTCAAAATAAAACCACTAACCTGGCTGAATTGAGTCTTTCTTTTTAACACTGGACACAAGGTAATGTATTTGGATTGTAATTTTCTTCAGGTTTTCTGCCCTTATTTAAACGTCAGCACATACCTACTAATGCATGTTTTACAATATGCAGTTCATTTAATGTTTGTCAAGATTTAATAGCTTCATTGCAGAGCAGTGCAGACAGACAGGTATGGATGCAAACAACAATGTAGCCCAGGACACATAGACTGTACAGGGATTTAAATAAGTATTATAAATTAATCACCTAATTATTATTAAAAATATCTGCCAATGACTTTGTGCACAATTTAAGGCTGATTGTTCTGAAATCGTTGTCAGTGTTGTGTATCCTGTAGTTTGGTTTTTTGTTTGTGTTTAACCCTTTTCTTACACCCCACTTGCAGAGTTACTTTTCCACTCAGTTTTGTTTGTACAAGCAGTCCATATGCCTGGGTGCTGACTTTATACACATGTGGCCATGAAAGTGATAGGAACACTTGAATTTAATGATTTGAAAGAGTAAGTGAATAATTTTGGCAGTATAGAGTTGGTATAGTTTTTCCATCTCAGGATCCTGTTGGACACAAGGAGAATGAAACAAGTAATAAGGATTGATATGCACTAAATACATTTATAAAGGTATTTCTTTAAAAGAACTTGGTTGAATTGTATTATTTTATGTTATTTTAAAATATCTTGATATGAAGATATATGTTGTCTTCAAAGGTACATTACAATATACAGATCTCAATAATATTTTTGTCTGATATTTATTCATAAATTGTTAACATGTGTCTCCTTTCATACTGACAAATATAGAATATGTGAGATATAATCTCTCCAGCGTGTCCTGGGTCTGCCCCGGGGCCTCCTCCCGTTGGGACAAGCCCGGAACACCTCACACAGGAGGCGCCCAGGAGGCATCCTTGTCAGATGCCCGAACCACCTCAGCTGGCTCCTTTCGATGTGGAGGAGCAGCAGCTCTACTCTGAGCCCCTCCCGGATGGCTGAACTTCTCACCCTATCTCTAAAGGAGAGGCCAGCCACCCTTCGGAGGAAGCTCACTTCCGCTGCTTGTATCTGCGATTTCGTTCTTTCGGTCACTACACTACCCAAAGCTCGTGGCCATAGGTGAGGGTATTATAATATATCATTGCGGCCGCAGCACCAATCCGTCTGTCAATCTCCGGCTCCCTTCTCCCATTACTCGCGAACAAGACCCCGAGATACTTGAACTCCTCCACCTGGGGCAGGAACTCATCCCCAACCCGGAGTGGGCACTCCACCCTTTTCCGGCTGAGAACCATGGCCTCAGATTTGGAGGTGCTGATCCTCATTCCTGCTGCTTCACACTCGGCTGCAAACCGTTCCAGTGTGACCTGGAGGCCATCATCCGATGAAGCCAACAGAACCACTACTACTACTAGTACCTATTATATATAAATATCTATAAGTCTTTATGGAAATTTAACCAAGTAGACAAGCCTGAAATCATCAATGTGATACCAATAGAATTCAGCTTTACAAAAGCTCTTAGTATCAGAAAAACAAAGAAGATGGTAGACTTAAGGGCCACACAGAGTGTTGTTATTTAAATTTAGATTTTAAAAAAATAACCGCTACCTGAAATACCTGGTGACAAAACCTCACAACCTTTAGGCACACAGGATGCTTTGGATTGTGGGTCATATCAAGAAAAGCCTTTGCAAGCTCCAGTTTAACATTATGCATATCAGGAAATATAATAAATACTACTGAAGACTTTATTCACACATATACACAAACTCACAAGTGCAAGTAGTCTGCTCCTACTGACATTCACAGATCTGAGCAGTGGAACTGCAGACTGAGCCAGTGCAAACTCTTTAAAAGAGTTTGCACTGGCTACATAAAACCTCTGTGAAACCACTAGACATCACATGCTACATCCCTACATTTTAGTCCTGGGAAGGGTGTAATTGCATCATAGAATGTCAAATGCAAAATCAATATTTTAGCATTTCTATCACAAATCCAAAGGGCATTGATTATTTAACAAATGTAAAAAAAAAAAAAAAACAGAAGGTTTCTCAGACATATAACCTAATTTAGCACTGGTATAGAGGAAGCATGAAGGAAAATGCTCTTTCCCTGTTTGTTTTGTGGACCAACATTTTTAAAAAAAATATTTTTTAAAAAAATCACAAAAAAACAAAACAACAACAACTAACTAACAAAAAAAAGCCTTAATGAGTAAGTAAGCATTAATTCTGTCATGCAAATTAGTTACCTTCATTTAATTAACTGCATTAAACTTCAAACTTCATGGTGCTCCATGATACTGGCTACCTTGGACAGGTTGCCAGTCCAGAACAGACCAGGATGTTCAGTGGTTGAGTTATTGGATGGATGGCCAAATATTAATTAAAAGTATTATTAGAAAAAAAAAACCCTAAACACTCAAGACAAACATTTTAAACATTAACCACCCTTTGGAAGTTCTTTTTTCTTCTTTTGATTGTTTTATTTAAACACAACTGAGTTTTTGTAAAATTGTTTTCTTTGAGCATCTGACAGAAACCAGAATTATTAAATAGGTCTTTGGTATAGCATAAAGCTTTATACACAAGTCAGATGATGTTCATATGGCTGATCAAAGATTACTTTTAGGAGTTCTGAGTAAACAAAATTCCACTGACAGCCTGTGCTTCTGATCCTGCCTGTGCTGTTCAACACCACAAAAGAACGGCTGTGTTTGTGTGGGATCTGTATGTGGGTCTTTGTACTGATATTTCCTTTGTCACATACATGAAGTCAAATCAAGCTTACCTTTTACTAATCCTCACTCAATGGCGCCATAACAAGAGGCTACATGTAGTTGCCGTATTTGTATTTGTTTCTCTATCTAAGTAAAATCCACACACCACTATTGATATCATCAAGTCTTCCACATTCCAGGGTTGTCATCGTTTATCTTCTTTTGTCGGTTTTACCCTGACCACTTGTTTTCCTCCTCTTCTTTCTCTCTTCTTTATAGTGTCCATAATCCTGCCTTTGTTGTTGTGATCATGTTTGTATTTCCAACATAATTGGATGAAGGACTGCTGCCTAGCCAAGATTGGCACATCAATTGTTAGCCATCCATCTTTACGGATGACTTTACTGTGCCAGATAACATTCCATCGATGAAAAGAATGGGAAGAAAAGAAAAGGGGCTTCCGGGGAACCGAGGAATTAATTTAAAATCACTGAGCATTTGAGAATGAGTGGCAAGTATTCATGTTGATATAAGTGTTAGTGTGTGAATATCTGAGTGTGTCTCTCTGTGTTTATCATACAAGCCTGTGCATGTTCATAAATTCGCAAACTTTTACTTAATGTTAATATGCTCCGACTTGTTCCCATATATGTTTTTATATATACCAAACTGTTAACATGCAGTTAACAATTTCAGATCTTCTGCATTCATAAAAAATGAATTATCATTAAATGTCAAATTTTCAAGAAGTCATAGTGCAGAGAGGAAGGAAATTTATTAACGGTATGTAGATGAACCCAGCTAATGGAAGCAACACCACATGACCTAAAATTGCAATAATTCACAGTTAGAAATGTCAGTGCCTAAAAGGTACTGCAGTGGCTTAAAGAAGACTGGGAAGAATGCAAATTGGATATTTTTATTTCCCAACTTTTAATAATCTAGAATTGTTCGCCAGTATGAGAGTTTATCAGAGAGAAAACACTGTGATCACAAAGCAGAACTGCTCCATTCTATAAGCCTGGGGCCACTCTGAGCCACTGGGTGGTGCAGTACTTATAACAGCCCATTAGCTGCTGAAAGAATGACTTAACCCAAAAATGACCCAACAGGTCCAGCATTTGTTCACATTAGCAGAAACATTAGTAGAATCACGTTCACTCTTAAAGTCAGTATTTATACTTTGTCTTTCATCTGCTGTCACTTTATCACATTAGATTTTTTCTTCATGGCATTGAAAAAACAAACAAACAAACAAACAAACGGAACATAGGAAATGTATTTCTTGCATTCTTTTATTGTCAGTAGGCCACATATACCTCTGAGAAGCTGGATCACAGGTTCCACATTTCCCCTTGTATCTGAAAGCAAATAATTGAATGTCATCCACCCATTCACACACTGGTGATGGCAGCTACATTGTAGCCACAGCTGCCCTGGGGCGCACTGACAGATGCGAGTCTGCCGGACACTGGCGCCACTGGGCCCTCTGACCACCACCAGCAGCAACAAGTGAAGTGTCTTGCCCAAGGACACAACGACCGAGACTGTCGGAGCCGGGGCTCAAACCGGCAACCTTCCGATTACAAGACGAACTGCCAACTGTTGAGCCACGATCGCCCCAATAATAAAAGAAAGCCCAAACAATCAGACGATCTCCTTTGGACAAGCACATGTGATTTTGGGAAGCAAGAACTCATTTTTAACAGGGAAATATTTTGACCGGAATCAGTCTCAGGTAGTGGCAGTCATCTGACTTCACTAATTGAGGTGGGTGGGGCAGATAGAGAGAGAAATAGAACACAAACTATGGGGGAGATAACAGATAGCAATACTGCATGCCAATAATGCCGTTTTGGCACATAAATGCATGGGAAGTCAACTGAGCACTCAAAGTGCTTTACACAACTTGCCTCATTCACCCATTCACATAAGCAAAATCTGGATTAGAGAAGCTAATGTGCAAAAGATATGATCTCTCTTTCTATTTCCTGTCTGTACTGGGTTGGCTGTGGCTCAGGAGGTAGAGCAGGTCACCTACTAATTGGAAGGTTGGTGGTTTGATTCCAGTCAGCATGCCAAATATCCTTGGGCGAGATGCTAACCCCAAGTGGCCCTTCAGTGCATCCATTGGAGTGTGTTAAATAGAAACCAGTTGCATAGGAAAAGTGCTTGCATGAATGGGTGTGAATGAGGTTGTATAAGAAGGCTTTGAGTGTTCAGTTAAAAGTAGGAAAGCGTTATTTAATTAGCAATCCATTTATCATTTACTCTGATGCTTTGGATCAACTAAAGGTCTTTCAAGTACCTTTGAGAACAACCTGATAATCAGGAACACAAAAGTCCAGCCTAGAAGTAATAAACCCCTGAACTATGTTTTAGCATCCACGCTTAGACATTTCTCATTTTTGTGATATCTGTTTAATGTGCATGCTGAAGGGCATATCCTAGTTATAAATGACTCCAAATTTCCTCATAGTGTTACTGGAGGTCAGGGTAATGCCATCCATAGTAAATACCTGGTTAGAGACCATATTTCTGAGGGGTTTTTTTGCACCACATACAATAACCACATTTCTTTTCAAATGGGCACACTGCTAAAGAACAGAATGATGCAGTAGTTTCTTATGGATGGGAGAAGTTTACCTTCTTGCCATCATTTCATTAAAGCTCTGAAAGAATGTATTTTCATTCTAATGATCTTTCCCAAAACATACAAGCAGTTTAAAGTAAAAAACATAAAAGTCTAAAAGAAGCAGCCTCGCATACATAAGAATGCTTATTTTCTAGGTATAATTTGTCTGACGTATGTCACCAACACTCCTCCAACCATCTTTCATGGACTTACAAGTATATCCACAGGCAAGATGCTATTCAGGAGCACTAACTTGGATGTAGAAAAGGGTACTCATTATTTTGAAATGTGACAAAAGGACATCAGTATGACTTGGTAATTAGGATGTTATGGTACCATACATTACCACCACAACAACCCTGTGCTACAATAGTGTCATTATATTTGTTTTTGCTGACCAAGAGACAATAATCACATTTCCTGCGGCCATAAGAGGTCCATGTCACACAAACCTAAAAAGAGGCCACATCTCTAATGAACTTTTAATCCTACTTTTCTGAGCCCTTCCCTTCTTGTCTCCCTTCTTTTGCCTGTTTATCATTTTGTCTGTTCCTTCTCTCTTTTCATCAGCGTTCTCATCTTTTACCCCCTAAACCTTCTTTTTTGCCCTCTCTCCTTCTCCACCTAGGGTTCATAACTGCTTTCATTACACCTATCCTAAAAAAGCTCTAAACAGTGACTTTACTCCTCTGGCAGTATTTTCATTCCAATTCCAGTAGCTTGTATATTCTATTTTGTGGTCATCAGAGGCATTGGAACAAACTGGTGCGCTCCTTATTTTCTTTTGTTTTTCTTTTTTTCTGAAAAATCTGATCTTTTCCAACTACACATTTTACCCACTGAACTAAGAAGGAATAGGCTTGACTTGAGGATTTATTGAATGGCATTTTAAATGTCACCTCACAGCATTAGAAAGGCTCTTCAGCTATAGTAATTAGATGAATATTTAACAAGCACATTATCTGTTCCTGACAGCCAAAAACATTCAGAAAAGATGGGCTCATTGTGCTTATTATGGACACAATGAGCCATTGCAGGTATTGTTTCTTGGTCACTCTAAAGGTGACACTGTCACGGTTCTGGGTCCGTTGGACCCAGTATTTTGAGTTTATTGTGTTTTGATTTAAGTTTGCATCAGGGATTGTGTTCTTGTTCTCTTGTCGTGTTATGGTGATGAATATGATGTCTATTATGAGAGTTCCATGTTTCTGTTTGTCTGGGTTTAAGATGTGGGCTTAGTTTCATATGTCATTTCCTGTCTGTCTCTCTATGTCGAGCCTGCGTGTGATGTTTTATTGTGAAGGTCTGCGTCTTATGTGAGTGTTCAGTTTTACCTCTGTCTCGTCTTACGGATTATTCCCACCTGTGTGTAATTCCCGTGTTTCTCTGTGTGTATTTAAGTCGTGTCCTCCGTGATTGTAGTTGCTGGTCCGTCTGTGTAACCACCGTGTCTCGCTCGTGTGTTCACCCTGCTGTTAACCATCGTCTGCTTCTGCTCGCCCTGCTTCATGTTCATGTTCTGGTTTCTGCGCTATAGTTTAGCTGTTTCCCTGTATAGTTTAGTTCGAGCTCCATTTGCTGTTTGTCCTCATTTTGTGTTCAATAAACCACCTTCACCTCTCCACTACTGCCTGCGTTTGGATCCCCCTTCATTTCCTCCACACGGCTCCTCTCACTCGCCGTGACAGACACTTCTTCTTAGTCACTACTGATGTAACAATGCCTTGCTTTCCATGGTAATGGGATATAAACAACAACAACTATACATTTTAAATGTCATCTCCTTCTCTGATGCTGCCTTTCTCTGCTGCTCCCTCTGTCTTTAGTTTGCTGTCATACATGAATACAGTGATTCTCCCTTTATACATCCTGGCCTCCTAGTGGTACTTTTCCTGAGTCACTGTGAAGATGGAAGAATACGTTTAAGCTCTCACAATCTTATATATCCATTTCAAGCTGTATCTTTTGCCATTTGTGCAAATGTTTTCCTGTTTTTAGCTATCATGTGGTAATGCATGTCTTTTAATCATGCCTATAAGTAAATGATCTGTGCATTTCATAAATTGTACACAAGCATGTCAGATTATTGTGTACACCTGCTAGATGTGATAGTTGATCCAACCTCATTTTTTAATTTGTGTTTTTATATTAGTGAGTTTTTTCTGATTATACTGGGAATAAACATATACCAGAGTACATTATGAAATGTGCACATGAAAGCACAGTATTGCTCATAATTCACAGGTAACAACGCAATGTAAAATTATATACTATGTAAATATAGCACTTATTGGCTAACCTTGCAGTTTAAATGGAAATAACTTCCTTACCTCATTTGGATTAGTGCATCTGACTTAATGTAATCTACTTTTAATAAGTTTACTTACTCATATTGTGTGATCTAAACTGTTGTCTGCATACTGAGTATGGGACTTTACATTCAAGTCTTTTTTTTTTTTAGTGTTTTGATTATTGTTTCAGTGAATGCACAATGTGCATCTTCTGTGTGTTTTGTGGCCAAGAACAGGTTATAAAGGTATTGTTATAGAAACAAGCCACTGTGATTGAGGCTATTGTAGCAGTTAATGTAAGGTTCCAATGTAAATAAAACCAGTGTCTGTGGCACAGACTGATCAAGCCAAGCAATGTTTCTTCAATGTTAAACAATTAATGACCAACTATTTTTTTAATATATTAAGTAGACTACAGTTTTATCAGTGAGGCCAGGGTGAGCGGGAGAGGAGGAGGGGTCGGTGTCTTATTTAATTGAATCATTTCAATGTAAGCAGCTGTCTCCTGGAAGTTTTCAGTCTTTTGAATATGTGGCTTTACAGCTGAAGGCCCCATCCAAAGTTGTGTTTCTTAATGTTTACAGGCCTCCCAAATACTGCACAGACTTTTTTAATGATCTCAGTGAACTGCTGTCTGTGATGTGTGTTGATTTTGACTGTGTTATTATTGTTATTATTATTATTATTATTATTATTATTATTATTATTATTATTATTATTGTTGGGGATTTTAACATCCATGCGGACAACCCTCAGGACAAAGGGACTAAAGACCTGAGTAACACTCTGGGCAACTTTGGGCTGACTCAGCATGTAACAGAGGCCACACATAATAGAGGACACACTCTTGACCTACTGATCTCCAAGGGCCTGAGCATTTTGAAGGTTACTGTGTCTGATGTGGGCGTGTCTGACCATTACTGTGTTTTCTTTGAAAGTAAAATTTCAGCCCACACAAATATATCAACAGCAGTGATCACAAAACGGTGTATAACTGAACACAGTAGTGAGATCTTTAACCAGGTCTTCCCATTAACACCTGACCTGTCCAGAGGTTCAGTCAATGAGCTCGTCAATAGCTCCAATGCTAAAATGTTAAATGTAATGGACACAATTGCTCCCATTAAGGTGAAGGTTATCTCTGGAAGGAAAAAGTCTCCCTGGAGAAACTCCACACTGGTGAAAAATGAAAGAAGAGAGTGTAGGAAAGCTGAGCGCAGATGGAGAAAAACAAACCTCCAGGTTCATTATGACATCTATAAAGAGAAACTTCACAATTATAATTTACAACTGAAGATTGCAAGGAGGTCCTACGTCTCTGACATCATCACCAAAAACAGTCATAATGCTCGGGTCTTATTTTCTACAGTTGACAGGCTAACAAACACTCCTGTGTCAGTAGCAGCTGAACTTCATTCGACCATGGCCTGCAATGACTTTCTTCACAGAAAAAATCCAAAAGATTAGACAAGCAATTGGTACATCAACAGCACTCATAATTCTTATTCTCATGTATATATGTTTGGCACTGATCACCACCTGCACTCATGTATATATCTTTCTATGTAGCACTCATAATTCTTATTCTCATGTATATATCTCATGTATATCTCATGCACATACAGCGGGGAAAATAAGTATTTGACACATCAGCATTTCTATCAGTAAGGGGATTTCCAAGTGGACTATTGACACAACATTTCCACCAGATGTTGCCATCAAGCCAAATATTGAAGTCATACAATCAAATCAGAACATATAAGTATACAAGTTAAACCATAATAAATAAAGTGAAATGACACAGGGAATAAGTATTGAACACACTTTATTCAATACTTTGTAGAAAAGCCTTTGTTGGTGATTACAGCTTCTAGACGCCTCTTGTATGGATAGACCAGTCGTCTGCATTGCTCAGGAGTGATTCTGGCCCATTCTTCCACACAAACGGTCTTTAAATCTTGAAGGTTCCTTGGGCCTCTTCTATGAACTTTAATCTTCAGTTCTCTCCATAGATTTTCTATGGGATTTAGGTCAGGTGATTGACTGGGCCATTCAAGCAACTTGATTTTCTTTCTTTGAAACCACTTCATTGTTTCCTTGGCCTTGTGTTTGGGATCATTGTCTTGCTGAAATGTCCACCCTCTTTTCATTTTTAGCTTCCTGGTAGATGGCAGCAGATTTTTATCCAGAATGTCCCGGTACATCTCTCCATTCATCCTGCCTTCAATAATATGAAGTCTGCCAGTACCCCTTGCTGAAAAGCAGCCCCAAACCATGATGCTTCCACCCCCAAACTTGACTGTTGGTATGGTGTTCTTGGGGTGGTGAGCAGTGCCATTTCTTCTCCAAACATGGTGTGTAGAATGACTGCCAAAAAGTTCAATTTTGCTTTCATCTGACCATACTATAGTCGTCCAATAATCCACAGGCTTCTCCAAATGCTGTTGCGCAAAGTTTAACCGAGCCTTGACATGCTTTTTGTTCAGCAATGGAGTCTTGCGTGGTGAGCGTGCATGGATGCCATGGCGGTTCAGTGCATTGCTTATAGTTTTCTTTGAAACAACAGTACCTGCTGATGCAAGGTCTTCCTGAAGTTCTGTCCGAGTGGTTCTTGGCTCTTGGAGAACCCTCCTGATTATTCTTTGGACTCCTCGGACAGGGATCTTGCGTGGAGCACCTGATCGTGGCAGGTTTATGGTGAACTGATGCACTTTCCATTTCCGGATAATGGCCCCCACAGTGCTCACAGGAACATTCAGCATTCTGGAAATGCACCTATAACCATTCCCATCAAAATGCTTTTCAACGATAAGATTACGAAGATCTTGAGAGAGTTCTTTGCTTTTACCCATCATGAAGTCTTTCCTGTGTGCCTTCTGGGTAATGAGGAGCCTTTATAGGCCATCAATTAGGACTAAAGCAGCTGATATCAATTAGTACTGATAGGGGACAGGATTTCTCTATCAATACTGACAGATTTCAGGTGATCTCCTGGCTTTCTATGTCATTTTGCCCCTTGTTATCTCCATGTATTCAATACTTATTCCCTGTGTCATTTCACTTTATTTATTGTGGTTTAACTTGTATACTTATATGTTCTGATTTGTTTGTATGACGTCAATATTTGGCTTGATGGCAACATCTGGTGGAAATGTTGTGTCAATAGTCCACTTGGAAATCCCCTTACTGATAAAAATGCTGATGTGTCAAATACTTATTTTCCCCGCTGTATCTTTCTTTCTACATAGCACTTTAATTCTTATTGTCTGCACTGAAGCACCGCAGCAATTTCCTAATGTTGTAAACCTCAACATCTGGCAATAAACCCATTCTGATTCTGATTCTGATTCTGATATTCAGGATATATACCGTGTCCACTGAAAAACTGTTTAAACACCATCAAACAGTTTCACCCTATTAACAGCAAAGACCTGGAGGACATCTTAGGTCAACTGAACTCCTCTTGCTGTTTAGATGTCCTGCCAACAAATTTTTTCAAAAAGGTCTCAAAGACTTTGGAGTCAGACCTGTTACAGATCGTCAACTTTTCTTTAATGTCAGGTGTGTTTCCAGAACCACTAAAAACTGCTGTAATCAAACCTATACTGAAAAAGGACAATCTTGACAAGACACAAATGAACAACTACAGGCCGATCTCAAATCTCCCATTTTTAAGTAAGATCATTGAAAAAGCAGTTTCTCAACAGCTCAGTTACTTCTTAAAACAGAATAACTGCTCTGATGCCTTCCAGTCAGGTTTTAGACAGAACCACAGCACTGAAACCGCTCTGACCAAAGTGTTTAATGACATATGTCTGAATATAGACAGTGGAAAAATGTCAGTCTTAGTTTTACTGGATCTCAGTGCAGCATTTGATACAGTTGACCACAACATATTACTCAAACAGCTGGAGAACTGGGCAGGTCTTTCAGGAACTGTACTAAACTGGTTCAAAACATACTTAGAAAACAGGAAATACTTTGTATCAATAGGTAACTTCACATCTGAGCAGACAAGTATCACATGTGGAGTTCCCCAAGGTTCTATCTTGGGACCCCTTCTGTTTAACATTTACATGCTCCCACTGGCACAGATTATAAAGAACAACAAAATAAACTATCATAGCTATGCAGAAGACACACAAACATATATCACAATGTCACCAGGAGACCGAGGCCCTGTACAGGCTCTTGGTAAATGCATTGAGGAAATTAATGACTGGTTGTGCAACAATTTTCTTCAGCTAAACAAAAACAAAACTGAAGTAATAGTCTTTGGCACCAAAGAAAAACGATTACAGGTCACCAGAGAACTTCAATCTATACACCTAAAAACCACAAACCAGGCGAGAAATTTGGGTGTAGTGATGGATGCAGACCTAAACTTAGAAAAACACATTAAGACAATAACAAAGTCAGCTTACTATCACCTCAAGAATATATCAAGAATAAAAGCTCTGATGTCTCAACAGGACCTGGAAAAACTAGTCCATGCATTCATCTTTAGTAGGCTTGACTAATGTAACAGCATCTTTACAGGTCTACCTAAAAAAATCAGTCAGACAACTACAGCTCATTCAGAACTCTGCTGCTCGAGTCCTCACTAAGACCAAAAAAGTGGACCACATCAGTCCAGCTCTGAGGTCTTTACACTGGCTGCCTGTCCGTCAGAGGATAGACTTTAAAGTCCTGATGCTGGTCTATAAAGCTCTGAATGGTTTAGGATCAAAATACATCAGTGACCTCCTCACCCAGTATGAACCTTCTAGATCCCTCAGGTCATCTGGATCCGTTTTTTTATTGGTTCCCAGAGTCAGAACCAGACACAGAGAAGCTGCATTCAGCTTTTATGCTCCATATATCTGGAATAAACTCCCAGAAAGCCTCAGATCAGCTGAAACACTCAGTTTATTTAAATCCAGGTTGACGACTCACCTATTCTCAGCTGCATTTGAATAAAACACCAAATCCACACTTTTAAGCTTAAATTTCAAAACTTACATTTAACTACTGATTTTATCTACTGTTTTTTTGTTTGTTTTTTTTAATCAATTTTAAATCATGCTTTTATTTGTTTTGGTTTTTAATGTCTCTGTAAAGCACTTTGAATCACCTTGTTGTTAAATTGTGCTATATAAATAAACTTGCCTTGCCTTGCCTAAACATAATGATACAAAGACCAAAAGAAAAAAAACTGTAGAAATTTATTTTGCAGTGCTATTTTTTGCTTTCACTTTTTGCATACTGAATAATTAAAGAATGGAATGGAAGTGTATAACTATACTCACCCCAGGGCAGCAGCTGCATGTGATGGCTATCAGCGCTGTATACATATGCAAAAACACAAACAGTCAGCCACAGCAGGATTAGACAAAGGCATACGTGTATGTTTTGATCCTGCTTTGCTTATTCACCCATGCACACATATGCAAACACAGACACAGACTCACTCTCTCTCTCAGCAGGATCAGATCCAAGCATTAGTAGTTTTGATCCTGATCAAGTGCTGCTCCCAAAATGTGTGTATTTTGAATTTATCCAATCAACAGCAATGTGCATATAAATCATAGACTAAAGGATAAATTGGGTTGTCATACTGGAACCTCACCATTAGTATTTTGGCCACTGCTAGTTGGTTTTCTGGAGAAAAAACTGTCTATAATCACAGAGTACGAAGTTAGCAGCTAATGCTAGCAAACTTGATTAGCAACCCTAGAACAGCCTGGTGCAAGGGTCAGCAACCTTTAACACCCAAAGAGCCATTTGGACCCGGTTTCCACGCAAACGAAAACACTGGGAGCCACAAATACTTTTTGACATCTAAAATGAAGATAACACTGTATATATTGTTTTTTACCTTTATGCTTTGTGTGAACAACTAAGGTGTGTTGCTTAAATCCATGAAGTGCTACAGAGAAAAGTACATTTTATTTATGTAATTAACACATTTTGAACTCTTAAAGAAATATAACAAAAGGAAAGACACCCAGCTGAACTAAAATGATCCATGTAGCAAACAAAAACTGTTGTGAGCCGCCACCCTTATATTGCCTTTGGGATTTTGGAGCCTTGACCTGACTTTTAAAAAATAATTGGAAAAAAAGCACTATGCTGCTAAAAGATGAAAAATAGATATTTGCAAAATTCTGCCTAAATATGTATTTTACCTGGTTAATGTGTGTGGCAGGGCGTGGTCTGCGGCGCCACTGCAGGGGAGGCGGACGCACCTGAGCGGGACCCGCAATCACGCCTCGCCGCGTTTACGTCCGTGCTGTCTGTGCTGTTGTGTTGGTGTGTGTCGGGCTGTGGGCTGCAAGGCTGGAGCCGGCTGTATGCGTCAGCAACCGTGTGTGAAAGGTGGTCAATAAAGACATGCTGAAAAGCGTGTTCATGCGGACATCGTTGGGTCTGCCGTGATATGGTACAATGGGACTTCTGCTCCTGGGCCTCTGCACGCGGCGTCTGGGGATCGGGGCTGTGCGAGGTCACTTTCATCTTTGCGCGGGACTGTGGGCTGTCATCTGTGAGTGTGAGCGGTGTTTGTTTTTAACATAGTTCACATTGGAGAATAGTTGCTGACATAATGTCGATCCGAAGATCCATAATTGGCCCACCTGGGGTTGAAAGTCTCGATAAATGCATGGCGTTTTGGCGGGTACACCGGCTTCCGCAAGTGTGACGCTTATTTTGAGCGATGAAAAAATAATAGAATATAATTTTATTTTTATATTCCAATATCACAATAATCTTCCAATTTTGAACTAAAGTTAAAAAAGAACTAACATAAATAAAATTACACTTCAGCTAAATACTTTTCCCAAACCACGCGGAGCCGCACTATAAGGACTAAAGAGCCGCATGCGGCTCCGGAGCCGCAGGTTGCCGACCCCTGGCCTAGTGGGTCATTTTTATCGCCTTGGCTTTTTTATTTTTATATTTAACTTTGTTAAAATAAAAAGGACTTTTCCTAAAATGGGCTTATTCATTAATGAATAATGAATTTTGGCTCCTATTACATAAGCCAAAGTTTGCTAGATGTGATTGATAAATAAATATATAAGGGACTACAGGGAGGCTGTTAAATTGATGCATCTAAAAAGTGTTTAGGTTTCATAATGTTTTGCCTCAAGTGCCATGTTCTGCCTTAAGTTCCTGGATTTGCCAGCCTCAAGTGCCAAATCCAGGAACTTAACTTAATTTTTTTTTTGTTTGGCAGCCTTTGCAATCACAGATATGATCTGAGTGCACTGTCGCGCCAAACACATTTTGCTTTTCCAAGATCAGCTCTATAAATTCTGTAAAGGTTCTTGTTCAGGATTTATCTGTTTATTTCTTCATTTCTATTCGTGTCATTTCAGTTATTACATATATGTGATGTACAGTATGACAATGTTTAAGGCGGGACAGGCAGAAATATAAAAGGGGGGGGGTACAAAGAGTACAAACAGAAATACAATGTTTTGCCAACTGCCGTAACTGTAACAAAAATAAACATACAACACCTGGAACACAAACATTTTAAAGTGCACCTGTACATAAATCAACAATCTTCTTGTGGTGTTTGTGAGTCTGTGTGTGTGCATGTGTGTTTGTCTTTGTCACAAAACACACTTGAAAATGAGGATGGGAAGCTGCAATAACACACCCCAGAAGCCAGAGGCAGAGAGAGATGGATCTGGCAAACCAGGCTATTCGCACCCCCAAGAGTACCGAAGACCTAAGGCCACATATCCCATCCCAGCAGGAGGAGGAGGTAGACCCTATGGTGCACCCATGGCCAAGGGGTGGGAGTCCCATTCAGGCATCGACCACTCTAGAGGTTGGCCACCCCAGTACGAGGGCTCCAGGTGCCCAAGAACTGCCCGATTCCAGGAAATTAAGTTTTTGACAAGTCTGTGTTGCCATGATATATATTTTTCAAATAACTGGAGTCCTGTTTTTTTTAACTAATTAATTAATTAATTAATTTACTTTTGCAGTGCAGATGGGATCATTGTAGATACAGTACTTTTGTACCAGTTAATGCATTAACCTTTATATTTAAACAAACACTTTGCAATATTTAACTAGGGCAGCTTAGCTCTCCCAAGCCCCTCAGCTCAGCTGTTTTTACTCTTCTAATCAGTCACACTAAGGATTTAAACTTCCAGCCTTCCACCTCTCTTTTGCCAGTGTGACAGAGTGCTTCATGCTGTGGCTTTCCAGCATTCTGTTTTGTTTTTCAGAAAGCCAGGATTTTTGAACCTTTGCTTGTACTTTGAATTGTGCCGCAGCCTGTTCTCTGTGCTTTGTTTGCATGCCTGGTTTTTGAACTCTTGTACCTGTAGTGAGTAATGCTAGTTTTTTGCTTTGGTGTTTGTTTTTCTTGCTTGTCGGGTTTGTTCTTTTTTTGTTATTGTTGTTGTTGTCTTTACAACCCACCTTTGCATGCTGCATTGTGGTCATCACTGAGCTGAACCTTTGACATCATTAATATACAGAGAACCATGTTGCTTTCTAATTATTCCCTTTACCTTCTGTTACACATGTCTAGTTAAATGAACCAATCAGTATATGAACAGGGTAAAAAGAAAAGTGTATCATATGTAAATCTGTTGCAGTTACCTTCATTCTGTGCAGGTTTATCTCTCCTCGCTTCCTTTTTCCTATTCTAGAGAACACCGCCACATGGCTTGCTTGTGTATATAATGGTTTCTATTTCAAAGTGTTTAATACAGACAGTAGAAAAATAAAAGCTTCCTGTTGTTAATTTCTAAGTCTGTGCATAACCCCAGTCCCTGCCTGAGTCCCAAACCATAGCCCCTGGAATTGGCATTAATTGCTTGTGAGGGGAAAGTAATTATCTCAGGTAATTATTACTCTGGGTAGAGTGAGAAGCTGGAGAACCCTTCTCTTCCAGGTCCCTGTGGAGAGAAGTAAAAAGAATTCTGACTTTAACAAGCTTAATTGGAGGGGCAGGGCCTTCGGAGCTATAAGCTCTCGTTCCTATAAGGTTCGTGGTATGTGTATATATTCAAAGACAAAAAAAAGCAGACAAACATCTACCTGCACAGCCAGTAAGGCAGATGCCTTTGTCTTAGCCTTTACATTAATATTCTTTGCACTCTGTTTGCCCCTAGCAGAAAGATACATAGACAAAAAATCATTTAGTTTCATGTAAACATTTAAAATAGTCCATCTTGCTGAAATCATGCAAGATTTACGCCTCAATTATAACTTTTTGCCCTCTTTGAGAAAACCATTACTCTTTAGAACATTACAAAAAATTTGTCGCCATGAGATCATGGGCCAAAGCACATAGGCTCATGAAATGACATCACTGTGGAAGGGTGTCTGATACTGAAAGATATTGTCTTCAACCATCAAAGAAGTAAGGCAACTGAAGGTAACCAGTGAACTTAGAAATCATAAAAGAAAAGTTGTGTAATGATTGCCCTGGAGATGTGCCCGCATCACCTGCTGTGCAGCAAACACGCCAGTCAAGCAACAGGTGGTCAGTCCTCTGTTAAGCCTTCAGATGTGTGTGTGTGTGTGTATATATATATATATATATATATATATATATATATATATATATATATATATATATATATATATACATACAATGAGACACACTTTTATACAAAAATGCATGTATGATCGCACATACATATACAATCACGCATACACAGCTAGATGAATAAAAAGGTCCAGACACTGACTGTGTTATTGTCTCCCAGACTTCTGTTTTGTGATTCAGGGTAACGTGCCAGAAGCTACAAGGCCCAGGTTAGGGTTGGGGTGGGAGGGGTCGCTAAAAACTAGCATTTAAGAGAAGGAGTTCTTTCGATTTACTGGAGAGCTACAAAAGTGGCAACCAAAGAGTCACAGAGTGTAAATGTTTCTCAGAACTTAAAAAAAATTAGACAGAACACTAGCCTGTTCTACTTCATCTCTTTTTTGTGGATTCCCATTGGTGAAGTAACTACCCTGTAAGAGGTGGGAGAAGGCCAGCAGTCACCTGCACCAGGAAATAACTATGCTTTCACACTTAAGTATACAGAAAATTTGAGCTCTGCAGAGTTCTGAACTCTTCCTGCTTTCTCTGTCACCCTCTGGACCTTCTCATCTGTGACCTGACTTTGCTGTTTTCTGCTGATAGTCACTATGCTGTGCTTTTTGTTCATTACCACAAGAAGTGTTGCCTTCTGTTGTTCTGTCCTCTTGGGCTGACCAGTTTGCTGTTGAGTGCTACCATTCTTGTCCCAGCTGTTATTTCTTTGGTGTTACTGTGCTAGCCTGTCTTTCCAAAGTGGTAAAGGGCAGTTACTTGGACTTACGCATTGGATTCTATCTGTGTAGCATTTTAAGTAGCGCCTCCCGGAGATTAGTGCCTTTGTTGCCACGAGTTGACATTGTAAGGATGGCCTTAGTATGAATTCTCTCTTGTGGCTGCTGAAGAATTTCCAAAAGTTAAAGGTTATCTTTTTTGTAATGGAAATAGGAACTTGTAATCAAAATGTTCACCACTTTCACATTGGTGTTTTTAAGATCACTTACTGGAAAATGTACCAATTCAGTTTCACTTTCATTCAGGCATCGTGAATATTTCTGAAATGTCTACACTTGTGTCGTTTCTATTCATGGTCTTCTTTAACGCTGATATCTATAAAAACAGAAACAAAAACAAACAAATTATAGCTTCTTCTTTTTTTTCAAAAAACATACCAAATACCAAAACCATTACCAAATATATAGAAAATATTGATTGGAGGTCCCCAAAAGGTGATTCTGTTCATCTGGACATAGCGTTTTCAGTGGGAGAAACGTTTCGTCACTCATCCAAGTCGCTTCTGGATGAGTGACGAAACATTTCTCCCACTGAAAATGCTACATCCAGATGAACAGAATCAACTTATGGGGATTTACCTACCTGGAAGATTGAGCATGCATCAAGATATCCATAGGAGGATTAAATTCTATTACAGAAACATCTGCAATATCTGAATGTCTGAAATCCCATGGAACTCATTTTTGTAAGTGGAGTTTACTCCATATCGAATATAAAACAGTTTTGGATGGCTACTTGATTTGGTACTTGTAGCAGATACTTCACACTAATGTGCAAATTGAGTGAAAGTTGGTAGGGAGAGGTTATAGGGGCCAGATTAGAATGGGGCCTAAGGGTGTACTCACATGGCACAAGTCAACTGTGCCTAGAGTTGACTTGTGCCATGCCCGAGGACAATTGTCCCTGCTCCACACTTCCCCACTGGCTTGCGCTCACAATTCTCTTAACATCTGAGCCAGTGTTTCAACCCTCTTTTTCTCTCTGTGTGTAGCTATAGGAAGCATTGGATCTCTGAGCTGGGATGTGATTAGCAATCACACTACACGTATACCATGCCTGAGAGCAACTGAACCGCACCCAGGCCCACCTCTTCAAGCTCCACAGTATGCTCAACAACACCCAGGCACAGCATGCAATGATCACACCTGCCAAATGAACTGGAATCTGGGTGTACTGGGGTTCAGGGGTAGATTTATGATCAGAATCCAAACAGGTGTAGATTACTGGTTGATGATGAAGAATTGGAATTTAAACATTAAAACTTTTTATTGAAAACAACTTTAAAAAATAAAAGCATTAACTAAACCAAACAATCAGTGCATACAAAATAGAAAAACACAGCAATGTAACATTTTAAGAAGCCCAGTGAACTAAATGAATGCTATAAATCATGTAAACTCTGCTCTGTGGATTTTTAAAAGAAGACTGAAACAGTTCATGTGTTAATAGCTTATCAGCATGCGGTCTGAAGGAAGCTGTGATTTAAATAGCCCTTTTCTCAGGCAGGCTTCAGATTGTGGAAAATGGTTTTATACCATTATTTTTTTTATTGTAACCAATTTAAAATCCACACTTGAGTTTTCTCGTCACAGTCATTTTGACACAAAACTGCACTAAGTGTTGTATTAATCAATGTGCTGTAAAAACACAATTAGCCAGTGCGTGGAAGACACAGAAACAATAGCTAATAGTGAAGTGATACTAAAGTAGCAAGAAACTACACCGAGGACACAGAAACACTAAGTAGTTACTGCTTTGTTTTAGTGAGTGTCACGGACCCGGTTCCGGGGACTCGGGGTTCGTGAACAGTGTGGACCTTTATTGTTATTAGTGTATTGGATGTATGTTTGCTGCACTGTGTTCTTGTGTTCAATGCTGGTGTGTGTATGTGTGTGAGGCTGGAGGATGAAGGACAGCCACCTGCAGGCCTGATGGGTGTGGCCCTGCCAGCTGCTGGTCACGCTTAGCTTACCACACACCTGCTTCTGATCAGGATCGTCGGGGGAGCTACTTAACAGAGCGATGGAGCTTCCTCCGGCGCAGGATCGTTGAGTTAGACTCCATGTCAGTGTTTGTAGTGCTGGTCAGTGTATGCCTGCCGGAGTTGGTGCCATAACGGCTGTGTCTGTGTTTTTTCCTCAGGAGAGTGGAACACAGGACTGCAAGACACACGGGGTGTGTGAAGGCACAGGGGCAGAGAGCACGGGATACCAGCACTTGGGAGAAGACACGTCACGGGAGTCGAGGGAGCACTTTTGGAGATTCAATGTGTGGTGTACATTTACCTCACTGTAAATAAACCCACTGTTCATTTCATTAAGTCCAGCGTTTGGGTCCTTTCTCCAACATCCCCCACGGTCTGCCCCCCAGACCGTGACAGTGAGTGTTGGATTAGAATTATTCAAAAACTTTTGATAATTGCATCTAATGTTTTACAAATGCGCTATCTCTCAATTGACTTTTTAGGTGATAAAGTAATTATGATTATTATTATCTACTACATGGTCCTGGATTAAAAGTATTATCTAATAAATTATTCCTGAAATGTCTCACTTCCTTTTTAGAAAGTACATCTACATGAGTGGATAGATTCTACTGGAAATAGCATTCAGTTCTGTATCAAATGTCTGTGCTCCAAATGTGAAAACATTCATTGTTCCCGTTTGGTTTTGGACAACCTAACATTTTAATTTAAGCGCTTACCACTAGGTAGTACTTTTTCCGAAAAGACTGTAATTTCATGATCTCATTTTGATAGTAAAACTGATCTACCGATGCTCTTTACCATGACACAAACCTATGCCTTTCAAAAGAAGAGAAAAAAAGGAACACGTGAACGACAAGAGCACAATGGAGAATTGCAGCTCAGCCAAAAAGGGTATTACATTCCTGCTGGAGAGCATAGGAGGTAAAGTTCTGACCAGATGGGAAAATAGATGGGTTCATACAGAGGATGGATTGCAAAACCTCAAGGAACTCTAGAACAGAGAGCAGGAAAAGACAGATTGTGCTCGATCATATACTCTTGATTGGGAGGGAATTGTTACCCTTCTGTGCTCAGGAACTGACCTTAGAAATAAAGGGAAAAATACAAAATAAAGGGAAGGTAACACATTTTCATTCCCAGGTTCTTAAATGTTGCAGATATGTTATCTATGAGATATGTATAGAATGTTCTTTGGGATCTGTGCAGTGATGTACTGGTCATGATAATACTGGACACAGGAAGAAAACGCTGCAGTTTGAAAGAGAAGACTACAATTTGTCACATGTGTAGAAGCTTTGTTTATGTCCAAAAGTTTCTTGGCTTTTAGTCCCTGTTTAGTTTCACTGGGTGTTGAGTTTTGTTACCAAATCCATAAAATATGCACATTTATGACTTTAGTCTTGCATGTTACAAGATTATACTTGACTAAATTTTTAGCTGTTTGTTGTCTCGTGAAAGACGTGTGCACAAAGAAACGATATTTTACCCAGAAATAGCTTGTATGTGTCATTTCTTATCACCAGTTTTCACAACTGTGCCTCAGGTACTCCAGCATCATTAAAGGGTCAATGTTGTTGAGCTGTATTTATTTGTAGAACCACTGACCGTCATAGACAATGTTTCTAAAATCCTTTTTTTTTTCAAATGACCTGTTGGACTATAAAACTAGGACAAGCCACCTGTATATCATTCAGTCAAATGTGTATTCACTTAAGGTCAGACATTGTGAGGCCCATAAAGAAGGCCTAGACTATAAGACTAATGCAATGTGATTCCAAGTTCACTCACTATGAAAGCTAATTTACAGTCCATTATTGAGAAGATCAAGAACATTCAGAATGTGAACAATTTGAAAATCCAAACTGTCCCAAAAATGCCCACGTGCAGGTCCACAGTAGCTGTGGGTGAATCTATCCCACAAGGGCCCTTTTGGATCCTCACTGGCCCTCCTGTGGGTTAGCACATGAAGACTCACAATAGTTTTACCCCAAGGAACCTCTATTATGGCTTTCTGTGGGCAGTCTAGAGTGTACTTACGGGGATCCATACAGGGATCTCAAAGGGCAAAAGTGCTGTTGTTTTGTTGGCAAACCTACTTGTGACCTGCATGGGGAAAGTGTGGCTTTTTCTGACCACATAGCCCCACAGTTCACCCACAACTACCCACACTAAGGGTGGAACTGTGAGCATAAAGATGGTCCCACAGAGATCTCTAGACTGAATCTTTTTGATAACCTGCAAGAGAACTCAAGAAGTGAAAAACATTCAATTCACTTCAGTTTCATTTATATACGGCCAAATCACAACAAAGGTTCCCCCAAGGTGCTTATATTGTAAGGCAAAGACCCTACAATAATACAGAGAATGCCAACAATCAGCTATCAGGTCATTTTCCATTTTCTAAGGTAAACTACTTTGTTTGAAATGATTTTTTCTTTGAGAGGGAGAGTCTGCATAGTTTACTGTAGTGCACATGTTTGATTGTCAAGCAAAAGATCCAGCATTCAAGTGTGGGCAGAGACATAGAGAACAATATTTGGTGAATAAGGGAGTGGCTGAATGTAGTTCATGTCTGGGCAGTGCACTGTGGGGCACCTAGAGAGTGAGTATGCTGTTTTCTGCGCGCAACCCAAACTATGGGCTGTCCCATTTCATTTCATGTTGATACTGGAGCCAACAGTGAGCTGCGCATTCCTTGATACAGTTTTTTAAAAGCTTGCCCAAGACTAGTTGGTTGATTAATTGATTGATTGATCATATTTTTTTTAATTACAAATAGAAAAAAACTTGGAGTTTCATATTGCCTTTTTGTTTTTTCTTTGTTTTAAAGAGAATGTTAAATTACGGTCCAGATGTGTAAATACGTACAAACCTCGGTTCACGACACCAGAGGCCTGGAAAAAATGGAAGAAAAAGGTTAAAGGAGTCTAGAACATCCCTAAAAATGGAAAGAAAATAAATTCCCCCAAGAAGCAGCAATATGAAGTTATGGAGAACTGTTTTGGTTTGGGAGAGAAAGAGAGAAAGCCTCTTCTGAGGCTCCTTTAAACAAGAGCTGGGTAATCGTCAATTACTCAAACCAGCACACCTGAGGAAGAGAAAGGAATTTCCTGATGAGCAAGAGAGACAAAAGTGGAACAGAAAAGAAGAAAGAAGAAAAGACAATGCAAATGCAAGAGAGGGTGCGTAACAGTTACATATTTTCCAGGAAATAATTGCAACTCGTGAAGCAATTGCATAAAAAATGTTAGTATATTCATTAGGAGGATGGATGTGTGAAACCAAGTGTGAAAAGATTCATAGGTGAGCTTTCCTGTTGGCGTTTTTATAACATGTTTTTTTTTTTAATTATTAAATGTGTTTTACCTATAGTTTGTTTCTATTATAGATTCACAGGACAGTCTCCGAGATTAAAGGTTTTCTGGCGTCCAGCTCCAAGTTATGTTAGACTTGGGCCAAAATGATAAATCAACAGTTACTTATACAGCACCCTTCTACTCAGTTTTGAGCAGTCAAAACACGTTCTACTAAAAGTCATGTACACCCAGTTGCTCACATTCATACAGCACTTTTATCTAATGTTTATCTGCATCAGGGGCAACTCGAGGTTCAGTATCTTACCCAAAGATACTTGACACATGAGTTGTAGGAGCCAGAGATCAATGCGAACTTCAGATTGGTAGACAACCACTTCTACCACCTGAGCAGCAGCAAAATAGCAACAGGAGCAAATGCAGTACTCCAGTTGCCTAACATGGCTCTCAGGACAATACTGGTGTAATACTGGTTTTGGATGAGAGGCATACCTTGGACAGCTCAACAGTCACAAATTCCATTCATTTAGATTAAATTCAGAATAGTATTAGAAAGAGAATCCAAAAGATCTGGTGGAACCATATAAGTAAGAACTTGGTGACCATGTCAAGTAGGAGCTCCCTTTGAATGAGCAGAGATCCCTGGGAGAAACAGATTCAGGAAATGGCAACCATCTGGCATTACTAGTTGGGGGTGAAAGCAAAGAGAAGATATACGATGAGAATCTTGTAGAGGCTCTTCTAAAAAGAGGCGTGGCTGCAACACCAACAATCCGAAGAGTGCCATGTCCTTTCTGACAAGGTCCCAAGAAAATAAGAAAGATGATCATCAAAAACAACAAACTGGAAATTTCATTGGAACATGGACATCATGTGGAAGGACAGCAAGCCTGTAGTCATGGTGTCAACTCTCTATTTGATTTGGCTTCAGGATATGTCTTTGAAATGGCAGAAAAAAGCAAACAAATAAATAAAACAAAAGGTATATGTCATATCACCTGCATCTGTCTCGTTCCACCAAGAAGTAAACTGTTAGTACTATGCTTGAGGCCTTGAAACAACCTGCCAAGAGATATTGGAATACTTGGAGTTTCAGCTCCGTTTGGCTGAGGAAAGGTATGTCAGTGAGAAGACACTAATTCAGATGAGAGCAGTTTTCTTTCTAAATGAAGAAAATGAAAGATCACTTGTATAAGAAATGCCAGTCCACTGATCCTACGTGCACGCTGCAGAGTGAATGGACTAAGTGCAACTTAATCAATGTGCCTTTTTATTTTAGATTTTAATGCATAATTGCAGTGTTTCCTTATATTAATTAATCTTCAATTATATATATTTGAAAATGCGTGTCACAACAGACCCATCACAAATGGGAGCCAAGGGATAAGCCTTTATGATATTGGTAAATTTTACTGTCTAATTTGTTTGAACTTTTATTGATTTTTATTTTTTAAATATGTTTTTTTTGTCTTTTTCCCACTAACGGGCAGATTATGCTCAAAATAGTTTTCTCCACTTCATCACTTCTGTTTGTTAACTATGTTGTAAAGACACGAGACAGGAGAAGTTCAAAAGATTACTTTTACACAGTAGTAATCAAGGAAAAGCCATGTAGAAGTGTGGTGGGCTTGCTTGTTCAGTCTCTTGAGATTTGAGCAGGTAATGATCTGCTTTTTCAAGAGGTTTGGGGCAAAATGTATTCAGCCAGGGCCGGGGTGGATGCATCCATTTACTTTTTTTTTTTTTCTTAAATTCATTAATTAGAGCATTGAATATAACCTACATTTTAAATAGGTCGATTCATCCCACCATTTACAGAAACAGAAAGAACCATTTGTCCAATTCATCCTGCAAATGACTGAGATAAAAATAAAGCAATCTATATTCTCAGCTGATTACCTATTTTAACTAGCCTACTTCATGCACCCTATTACAAGATATTGTGATGCAATTACAAGATCAGTGTGACAAAGTACCTGAGCATGTATTATTAATCAATTTAAACACATACAAAACAAGAAGAACCTTGAAATGAATGATACACATGCAACAGGAACCTTCTTATTGCTTCTCATCTTTTCTCTTTTTTTTATCATATGGGCTTTTCTTCAATATATGCCAAATTACACTGTTTATTTTTTTAGTTTATGCTCCACAATATTTTAGATTACTCTTCATGGTGGAATTAAAGGCAATGTCTTCTATGCGCTCTCCTCACTGAATTCTCCATAACTCAACCTTTTTTGCTGTGCATCAAATTCTAATCAGGTAAGCATCTGCTTAGGATTCACTAAACAACCTTTCATATTTACGCTGGGATAAAAAATTAAAGCTTTCTAGGATATTGCTCATTTTCTCCTTCTGCTGTTTGGGATAAGGGCTATGATTTATTCATTTCTAACCATTTTGGGCTCTAGATGGTATTCAGAGTCAGTTTTCCCTTTTAATCAATGTTGAGATAAGCAGAAGTTGCATTTTGTAATTTATAGCGCTATCCCTGCATAACTCTATCTAATGTTTCTGTGCTAGAGTGTGAGTGTGAGAATGTGTATGAGTGTGATGCATGTGTCTTTGTTTTTGAGAGAAAGAAAAAGGCATAAATCATGGCATTTACCTGCTTTTTTTGGCTTCTATATTTCTATTAATATTTTTTGTCTACTTGTTTACATGTGAATCAACATGCATGTCACAGTCCTCACATTCATGCACATTATTATCTATGTCAAAGCTGATGATATCAGGTATTGGTTGAGGCGGTGAAATTAAATTATAGCCAGAAGAGTATGTAGATGAGATATTGTAATGCATGCCTAAGGTTGTGGAGAGCTGGATGATTAAACAGCTTTAAAAATAGCATACCACCCGAGAAGGGACCAACAGTCAAACACACACAAACAGATTGATGAGTAAAAATAAACCCAGACACTCTTTCAGCTTGATGTCATGATGTCACATGGCTATATGAAATTTTCAGAGACTTAACATGTTGCATAAGAAAGCTACATCTTGCTGCCTCAGCCTGGAGTTGTATTTTGACGTTCCCATTAAATCCGTCAAGTGTATGATGTGTTTGTACTCGGGCTCGTGGGTTGTGTTTTTATACCAAAATCTTTTTGACAGAGGCTCTTAATTGTCCCCGGGCCCAGCTCATCTTGTCTGCGACTACATTATTCCACTTGAGATAAAACTAATAAAGAGGCAGGACTTCAATTTTATCTGAATTTTTACTGACCTTTTCATCTGTTTCTACATGTGTGAAGCATGACTGGTCTTTAGATACGCACTTTGTAAAACAGATGCTAGCCTGAGAATTTATGAGTGATCGTAAACAAAATTACGCGTGTATGAGTGCAAGTGACTGGAAGTGTGTCTGCAGTGAGATTAGATTAATAGACTTTTTTAATTCGTATTTTAAAAACAAAAAACCCTTCCAAACAGCACAGAGGCATTACTTCCTATTAGGCTGCAGTGTGTGTGTGTTGTGCTTGCATATGTTCACTGCCTATGGGGAGTTCCTTGCTAAAGCCTCAGTTTATGCTAAAGGGAGCATATTGTTTTTCAAACCCTGCAAAGGAAGAATAACCCACAACACACAGAATGTGATGTATTCACCATGAAAGGCAAAGGGTTGTGTTTCTCCACCTTCCTTCCTTTATTATTTAAATTGAAAGAAACAAAAAAAAACTGTTTTTTGTTAACATCATGGAAGATAACGAAACATATTCTTTAATTAAAAACATGAAAAATTAGAAACCACTAAGGCTTAAGAAGAAAACAACATGAGCAAATGGGTGAATAAAATCAAAAGTACTACGTATTAATTTCATGTGACTTTTTAGTTCAATGTTCTTTTTACACTTTCTTGATTTTCTACACAGTTGGGTATTTTGAACTTGTTAATCTGGGGATTAGAATTTCTGATTTTATCAACAGCAGGCACAATAAACCCACATGGGTTGAGGCAGATTTATTCAGGACTCTGTAGTGACTATGGATCTGTAATAGCATAGGGACAAGCCAGTCTGGCCTAAATTAAATTTGAACACAATACCCTCTGGTTTGGCATAATTACAAATGTTTCACACTAAATAATGAAGCGGACTGCAATGCTAATTCCCCGGGAATGACAGAGCAGCAATACTAGGACAAAAAAGAAATTTCCCATGTTCTTTGATTACAAAACGGACATTCTCAGGTATGATGAGGGGCTGAGTAGTCTAGAATCTGAGAGAGATGACAGCTGACTGTTTATCTCCGAGTCAGGTGCTTTTTTCCACAAGTGGAAGAGGTGTAAGATTTTTTTAGGGGAAAATCGCACTCATCCTCATAACATTGTAGAGTTAAATACATACATTGCTTTTTCTTCATGCACCACAAAAGAACTTAAAATAGCACATTTGGAAAATTTATATATACTTAAAGAAAAAAAGTGGTGAAACATACTGTGATTCATCAAAAAGTAATTTAAAGGAGACGACTAAGATGCAGAGAACAATTTAACTACATTTGTGTTATTCCCAAAGGAGAATCCTGTGAAGATGCACCAATGGTGCTTCTGGACGAGTCACAGAAAAAGGAAGCATTTAAAACTACTTTCCTTATATTATTGGGATATAAAAAATTACAATGAGAAAAGTAATAAAATATGAGAAAACCATCCATAAAAACTCTCTTTAAAGATCAACATGCAGTATTGTTCTAGCTCGGATATATAAAAAAAAAAAAAATTGCTTTTTGTAGTATTGAGGAACATCGACTTGCATATTCCCATCAGTAGCCACAAACAGAGGAAGAAAAAACACAGGACACATTTTATTAAACTGTGAACATAATGTTTTTGTATTCATATATATATAATACTGTTTGTCTATATAAAAAATACTGTTTGTCTTGCATATTTTGATTTCTTTCAGTACATCCATGTAAATACTGCGAGTCGGGATTCATCAGCAAGGGGGAAAAATGTAAACGAAGGAAAAATGACAATGGACGAATGAACAGATCTAACACCTTAACCTAAGTTCAAAAAACATGCAGCTTTGTCTTAAAACTCAACACTGGCTGAGAGAACATAATTTAAAATGAATAACAATTCAATAAGGGGAGATCGCTTTGAATAACTGAGCATCGTAGAGATAGAGAGTAATGTATTTGGTGATTAGACTCCAATGATTCATCATGCAAGAATCCCACCGGTGATAGGATTCCGAACAAACCCCCCTGGAATCTAGATACCGGTGGTGGAGGTAGTGAAGGTGAAGACTGAGGCTTGGATGAAGCTCTGACTTAGATGTCTGTCAGGTGGAGAAGGGGAGGAGGTGGGTTTCACAGATTTAAACCACACAAAGCAGAGGCTGATTGGCTCGAAGAAGGCAGTCAAGAAGATGATTGGACTAGAATAGCGATGTAGAGCAACAAATAACGATTGCTGAGATTGACAGCGTGTGAAATCGCTAGTGATGTAAGGAACAGTAAGGCAGCATAACACCCAGGAAAACAGGCAGATGAGTGATTACATATAATGCTTCAGAACTTATTGGCCAAACTTGTGCATGTCAGTTATGTACCATTATCTGAGGTATTGAATGTCCCCAAATTAATTTATCTGTTCTGACTTTCTCATCCCTAGTGTGCGTGAAAATAAGCTGACCAAACACCTGTCAGAGCAGTCGGCTCTACCTGTTGTGCTTCATTTTGAACAGCAGGAACAGAATAGCATCTTATTTTCTTTGTTTGTTATTTTCTTAAAGGAAATAGTGAACTACATACATATCTGGATATATTTAATAGTATTCGTTATTTAGATAAAATGCTGTATTTCATTCTGAGTGACCGAATCAGTGTCCACATCTTTAGTATTTAACGTTTGTCTCACGGAACACTGAGCAAAACAAATTATCCTGAGGTCAGAGTAACATTTGTTTACTTTACTTTCATATTGCAGTCACATAATCTTACAAAAGCTTTTAATTAAATTAAATACGATTTATTTGAATTGGGCTGAAATAAGACTCCTTTACTTAACAATATCCCAATAATTAGCTTTGTGTTAATATCCTGAAGTGTGACATGTTGACTATTGGTAAAGTGCATTTCCAGGAGGGATGTGCAACATTAACACACTCTCCAATCATGACCCATTGATCCTTTTAGGCACACTGAGTACAACAAAAGTAGTAGAAAGTTACCCAAACTGCACCCAATCAACCATTTAAACCCTTGACATTAAAATACTTTGCATGTCAACAAGCATCTAGTGCCACAAACAAAAAGGATGAATTTTCAGTCAAGAGGAGACAGCATAGCAAAGGTCTGAGAGACGATTAAAAACCTCAAACTCTGAGCCAAATAGGTTTGATATCTCGTGCTCAGGAGCACTGGGTTGTGTATTTACCAATCACTGTGCTGCTTGTTTTGTTGAATGTGCTGTCAGAATCCACAAGCTACGACTGAGCAGAGCCTAATGATCTTCAGCAGTCCCAGTTCATTTTGGGTTGAAGTGATACATGAAAATTATTGCAGTGTTTCCTTGTACAAATTTACTAAACCTCTCTTCCACACTCCTATCAATTTACACCAAGGCAGCTTAGCGCAGGCTACCTCAAGCATGGCTGGCAACGTACAACACAATGCAGTCAATCCTGCACAAAAAGGCAGCTGGGAACTGTGCTATAAACTCACCACAGAATATGGCATAAAACTAGGCTTACATAGCAATAAAAATGGACACATTCATGCTGTACTGATTTTTTTTTAAATTCTCAAGTTATTACATTGGCCTACGTTTATTTAAGTGACACATCAGTAATTACTGCACCTCGATGTTACGCTCCTGAATTTTAATTCCTACCCTGTCATGTAAATTTGATTTACCATATACCTATACATTGAAGCGTTTATAGGTTTCCTGCTGTTTCCATTTTACCAGTTAGGCCTTTTCACATAAGTATGTGCAAATAGTATGCTGCTCTTATAATGGCAATGGTAATTTTATTTTTATTCTAGGTAAACTCAATTTGTTTAACACAGGAGATAAAAACATAAAAACTCATATAGGTTCACAATATTTTAAGGCGCTAAAAACAGGTAACTAAAACGACAACAACAACAAAAAGTTGCTGTAAGCTGTGTAGCAGCTTGGGTTACTCTAACACTAAAGAAACAAAAGGTCAAGCAAGCCTAAAGAACTGTGTCTCTCTCTCTGTTCATTTTGAATCAGTAAGTCACTGGTTCCCATTGTGGAAAGGGTTCAAACATGTGATGGTTAAAGAAAAATAGCTGTGAGGGTGGCAACAATAAGAGAGTTCTGCTCAGCTTCTGTTACAAGCTGTGCAACAGTGGGGTGGCGATCTATCTCAGCTAGAATCTCTAGAAAAGTGTGTAGAAGCCACTGGGGGACTGATTGTGTTACCTTGCTGTGTGTTCCTAGTAATTTGATTGTGGTGGGTCTTTGGTAGCACCTCTAACAGGCTGGGATGGCAGCCAGGTGTGCGAAGTGATGAGCTGCCAACCAAGACTCTGGTGAGTCCCTCCTTCCATTTCCACATGTTTGGATGCTGTGCTCAGAGATATATATTAGACGTATTTGAGTATCCCAGTTGCATCTCTCTCCTGACCTAGTAAACTGCATGTGTGTTACTCTTGTTGGTACATGCAGGATATAAAGCATCAAACATCAACTCATTTTACCACTGATGGCATCCTTTCTTTCTCTGCATTATATGGAAACCGCTGCTCATCAAATCCCACATTTAGAATCCTAGTGTTTTAGACTTCTTTGTTTTTGCTGGCAGACTGCTTGTTCTGTGTTTGCATTCACCATTTGTGGGCAAAAAGATTATTCCTTCGTGGCATTACAGGACTGTGATAAATAAAAAACAACATAAGCCACTAAAACTCAGCTGGTCTACATTTATCAAGACACCTGCATCAGTAGTAATTATTTTATACAACATATATATATATATATATATATATATATATATATATATATATATATATATATATATCTTATAGTGGCATTCCCTTTTCAATTAAGCATTTATTGTAGTCGGATGCTGACTTGGGTACAGTTGCATATAACAAAAATCAGGGAGCAATTTAAGAAAAAAGATTGTTGATGGCATTTTAATACTTAATATAAACAAGTTTGGATGATAAACATAACAGGTGAATTTATAAATATATATGTATGTATGTATTTTAATATCTTTATTTAAAATTCCATTTACTTGTGCAGTCTCTGTCTGTTCTTTCCTCTTGCAATCAAACAAAAATCAAATGGTGAAATGTTATTTTAAGCACCATTTAGACAACTTTTGTACTTAATATTTAAATCAACCCAAAATGCCACAGGACAAAAATAAATAAATAAATAACAGGCAGCATATTTTCAAGTCTTGGAGACAACATCAGGGAACATGATGGTTTGTGATGGACTGACCTTTTCACATAGAACTGTTGTGTCCCTATGTATCAAATGCAAAAAGCCTAAAAGCTGCAACCATAACATTTCTTCAGAGCTCCCTTAAACATCGCAGATAGGGTCCCAAAGCATGACTGCAGTTTAATGAATGAAATATTTGCAAAGAAAAGTATAAGGTAGGATAAAAATTTGAAAATCTGTGGTGGAGTACTTTTTGCTTGCGGTAAAATAAAAAAAATACACATTCAGGGTTTTAGTCAGCGTTACAGGTCTGCAAACACCAAGTGGAAAATTCACTTCGGACTTGTGTACTACAGGGTATTTCTATTTGTAGCTAATTTTGTGGAAATAAAAATTAAGATTTTACAATTTTATATTTTTATTATGCACCATTGTGCCCCTCGGACTAAGATGGTTTTATTGTATTTGTGTTTGTCTTTTCTCAGTACTTGTTGTAATCTTTTCAATGATTTTATCTTGCTCTGTAGGTACACATCAGTCTGTTTCCAAGCACAGCAGAAATACTGCAAAACGTGAAGAAAAACTCAATGCAATGATCATTTAAATTAAAGTGCAAAAACAACAGAAATGGTTAAACTTTAAACTTTGTTCTTTAAAAAGAAAATATTTTCTACAATTCATTGCCAGCAAGATGGTTCAAAAGACTTAGATCTGGGAACAACAAGAGATTTGAAAAGTTATGCAACTGAAATAAATGATTAAAAAAGGAAAAATAAAACTCACACCCAATTAGATAATAGAGTACTGGGAATAAAAAGCATCTTTACCAAGGCTGTACTAAAATACTGAGGTGCTAAACTGGCCTTTCTGAGGTTCAGACCTGTCTCCTATTGAAACCTTTGCACTTGGCGCATTATGGAATAAAAAATACAACAAAGGAGGACCCAAACTGCTGAGCAGAGCGATGTCAAAAGAAGACGTGATGCAATACAGTAGTAAACATGCCCTGTCTACACTCTGAAATATGCTCTGGGATCAAATGCAAAACAGATTAAAAAAAAAAAGTTTTGAAACTTTCTTTTAACTTAGAATTTTGCGTAGCAACCCATTTAAATCTTTTTTTTATATGAGTCTCGGTGTTTTGTTTTGAGTGTTAATGCAAATGCATTAAGACGCTGTATCTTTCAAACTGCATCTTTGTTTGGAAGGATAAATAAAGATGCTGTTACTTGGTGTCATCATCCTAATATTGTGGTCATTACTTTCAGTGTGCTATAGATAAAGCAAATGTGTTACAAACTGCCTCCACACACCTGCCTGTACAATTCCCACCATAATTACTGCTGAGGTTTATGAGTGTGTGTGTGTGTGTGTAAGCATATCCACAGTTTGTGTGTGTGTGTGTGTGTGTGTGTGTGTATGTGCTCGTGTGTATGCACGCATATATACAGTATGTAGGCCTATGTATCTGTGTTGGTGCATTCAACTGTTTCATAGCAGATGGCCGCTAAGTTGCAGGATTTATAACTAAGGCATGGCATTTTGGGAGACTTGAGTGAGGCAGGAAGATGAGAGATCTGTTTATGTCTTTAATGCACATGCATCCTTATGTGTTTGCCTGCTTTTTGTATGTAGTTTCAGTTGTTCTGGCTTCTGACCCCATGGGCATGACAGTGAATATTTGCACAGTAGTCCCAGCATCGCATTTTAGCTTGTGTAAATGTGTGCGTATTTCTAAATAGGAATCTCATCCTCTCTATCTTCCCCTATCTTTAATGGCTTCTTGGCTGAGTCACAGCCTCCTTTCATTAGCCAGTGGCCACAGCAGCTACAGTGTGGGTTTTTTTTCTTTCCGATCTGCTCAGCTCAACAAGGAAGCTTAGCAACATAGTGGGGAATAGATGTGAAGCACAAAAAAAGGTGAAGATAAGAGAAGGATGGCTGAGCTCGATTCAGGATGGGGTAGGGAAAGGCGATCTCTGAGAGCCGACAAGTGAAATGGGGCAAAGAGGGTAAGAATAGGTGAGGGGAGATAAACGGGTGGCGCGTGAGAGGAATTGGTCGATAGTAATAGACTGCATAAGACGAGCATGTGCTAGTGAAGAAAATAGGGCTAACAGTATGGACCGTGTGAGGAAACATCACACCTCCATCTGAAAGGTGACACTGATATATGATTTCAACATCATGTTGTTGGACCCTCTTCATTATTCTCTTCAGTCTCTGCCTCTTTATTTTGTCCCACTTGTCATGTTAGACTATTATCTGCCACTGCCTTCTCTCTTTTCCTTTCTCTTGCTATGAGGCTGCTTCTATCACTAACAGTATATTAAAGTGCAGTGTATTATCTGCCATTATCTCTGTTACAGTAACTGCCTGTCTACTGATAACAGTAATCAATTACATCTCTGTTCACTGTGCCACTGCGCACTTACTTTATGTAACACAGTCCTCATCTCTGCACTTTTTTTGGTCATTTGTTCAAACCTCTCGCCTAACTCATTATTCTTTCTAAATCCTACTTCACTTCTTTAATTCATCCGAAATACGATGATCTCATCTTTTTTATCGATCCCAGTCCCTAAAGTTCGACGGCGTAATAAAATTTCTGCCGTATTAATTGTATCGCATGACTTTTTGCTGTTGACCCCACCCTATTGTGTATGCACTCAAATTAGAATTATATTAAAATATATATTGTTAACTGGATAAACTCATCATGGTTTAGTCTATTAAGATCTTTTCCCCTATAAGATGTATAATTACAACATTCACAAAAAAAATGGAAAATTTAAAAAAATGACTGTCATGACTGGAATGACTGGATTAAATGCTTTAACAGTAATACCTGCATGGTCTGGTTTGGATGATGGAACAGTACATGTTTTTATACTAACCTGAGCTAACCTTTCATACTAACAACACCAGTCAGCAGTGTTCCAGAAGTTGTCCTCTTTAAGACAAAATCTGCTAATATATGGATTTTAATGTGCTAATTCAAAATATAACAATAAAAATAGCTAATTTCCAGGATATTAATTTTTGTTGTTGTTTTGTATTTACAAAACAAGCTGTAATCATAAACTTTGAGCTTGTGTGATCTAATTTTTTTTATAGTCACTTACTTGATAATGTAATAGTTGTAAAATGCGCACATTATAATTTAGGATCACAGCTGGATTACTCCACCTCAATTCACAAATGAAGAATTGATTTATTTGAATCCCAGCTTGCCAGGCCAGGTGAAGCTGTGTCGCGGTATTATGACATGTAGATATTCTGGTTTCATCAGTTTGTCTTGCCTGTCTGTGGGTGTCTCCAAGCTTATTTAATCATTTATCAATGTGCCCCAGCAACAGAGGTGGTGCAGTGCTTATATGCATTTCACTCATGCAAGTCCTATGAGTTACTTTAGTTACTTTAAACAACATACTGTGGAAAAAAAGGAATTAAAAAAATATTAGTTGTATCATATATTAATATTAATATAAATATGTAACTTTACAGCATTACAGATTTCCTGCTATTGGGAAAGTCAAATCCAAGGTCAAATAGGTGAAAAGGTCAAATAGAGATAATCTAATATTTGAAATTTGATAGTTACAGTTCATACTTGATACAACTAGAATTCATCAGATTTAACAAAATTGGTTATATACATAAACATTTATCCTCCAATTTAATAAGATTTTTATTAATTTTGTTTTGGGAGCAACTCTCTTCTTTCTGGTATAGAAAAGTGCAAAAAGTCTCTTCAACTCCAACAAGATTCAAAATGTTAGAGTTCACAGGGCAATTACCAAATGGCATCATGTCACTCCTATTCTGGCTTATCTACACTCTCTACCATATTTCTTAATTATTGTGGACATTTTAAGATCACTATTAAAGCATGCTGTAGTCTAGAACTAAGCTGCACATGAGAAATGTTGTCTGGTGACCATCCTGTAGTCAGAAGGATGGACACATCGTGACTTTCTTCAAGTCACTTCTAGAAACACAATTCATTAACCGCCCCCCCCCCCTTTAATTTTTCGTGTGTATTTTTTTGTTGTGATTGTTGACAGCTTGTGGTTTTTTTAAATTTTCTTTGCAATGTTTTCTCTGTCTTAGCTTTTTTCCCCCCATTTTATTCTATTTTATTTCTGGCCTTTTGTTTGACTTTCTGTTTGAATTCATTATTGTGCTTTTGCTTGTCTGTCAAAGCACAATGTGAACTGTGTTTGTAGGCGCTATATGCATAAATAACGTTACCGGCTATATACATAAACAAAGTTTTCAGCACTTTATTTGCTTTAAATGAACTTACCAATACAGTTATTATTGCAATGTTGATGTGGCATTGGTGCAGTAATAATGTCTGGCCTGCACTAATGAAAAGAGAGATTTCCAGACCACTGAATCTGTCTACAGAGAAGGTGCATTTGCCTGGGCCAGAGAGCAGGACAGGAGAAACTTTGGCTAATCAACTATGATATTTTAAAGAGCCGCAACTTGTTTGTTTTGACAACTCAGTGCACGACTATTAAATGACAAAAGGTGAAATATGCTGAACCTCTTTTTCTTTTTCTTCTTCTTCTTTTTCTTTCTTGGCATTGCTTCATTATGGGAACTTTATTTAAAACAAGATGTCACTTATGTAACTGTATCAAATTAAAATGACTTTAAATTCCAGCAAAAAGTTATCTGGTGATTGTTTTTGGAAAACCAATTTCCAAATTGCTAATAGGGAACTAAAGTGAAAACAAATTCAGACTGATGCTGAAAATAAAGTGTAATGAGGTTATTGTTCTTTCTGATAAGAGACAAAGATAAAGTAGCATTACCAACATATAATATCCATCAATTTGGGGCGACCGTGGCTCAGGGGGTTGGGAATCGAATCTGTAACCGGAAGGTCACCGGTTCGATCCCTGGGCTCTCTGTCCTGGTCGTTGTGTCCTTGGGCAAGACACTTTACCCTACTTGCCTGCTGGTGTTGGCCAGAGGGGCCGATGGCGCGATATGGCAGCCTCGCTTCTGTCAGTCTGCCCCAGGGCAACTGTGGCTACAACTGTAGCTTGCCTCCACCAGTGTATGAATGTGAGAGTGAATGAATAGTGGTATTGTAAAGCGCTTTGGGTGCCTTGAAAAGCGCTATATAAATCCAATCCATTATTATCAAATAATTCTTGATTTTTGCCTTAGCTGGTTTCTATTTTTCAGGCAGCTACTGCTAAATTAAAAGCACAATGAACATTGTTGTGCCTAATATATCATGATTACATTTCACATAAAGATAAATAAATACTGATTTTCATTGCTCCCAATAATTATCAAGAAGACATGAACATGATATATATTGCTCTTGTATTAAAGCATGCACGACTAATGCTTACTCATATACATTCCTGGCTGTTCCTGCGGTTTTACATTAATTGCTTGATGAAGTATGGATTCATGATCATTTATGCATCTTTGCTAATGTTTACTTTTTAAAAAAAAAAAAAAAAGACTGCAAGCCTTGATTACTGCCACTGCCGCTTTCACTTCAAAAATACATCAGGTCTTGAAAAAGTGCTGCCTTCACCTAAGACCCCTCTGTAGGCTGTGAGTCTAGTTTCACCTATACTGGAACTGAGTATTGTCGCTCTCCACTCCTTGCTGATTTGCACTTGAGTGGGGAGAGACAAGGTCAGAGGTAGCAGCTATCAAACATTAATGCTGCGAATATTCTACATTTTACACACTGTAATAAACTATTCTATGTGAAGTGTCTGACTGGAATAAGATATTGGTAAAAACCATGCCACAGTACCTATGCACAGACACTGAAATAGAATAGAAAACTGGCCCTTACCAATGTTCTGCTTCCTTCACATGTGAAATATTTCACATTTGTTTTTTTCTTAGTAATTTAAGTATCTGGCAATTTCTCAGCATGACCTCTTTATCTGGAAAATCGGGAATATTTATTACGGTATATAGAATGGGGTAATAGCTTTAATGTGCAGGCAGTTAAGATGCAGATTATTTCTTAATTTTAGCTTTTTATCCTGAGTCACTGTTGATGGTCTGAAACTCATTTCAATTCATAGATGATTTGAAAGTGACATTGGTGTACCTTTGCACTTAAGTATTCTGCAGGATATTTGTATATTTGGTATTAGAAATGTTCGTACTACATTCGTACTATTATATAAGAAAAATTAGCAACCCTATAATATACATTACTGTAATATACAGTAGGCATATTTTACTAGCTCCTGATTTGAAAATCAGCATGAATCACAATATTTGACCTGCTCTGACCAGATCTGGATGAGACAAAAAAACAATAGCACTTATTTCTTTGCATTTATTGTTAGACAGTTGAGCATAACATGACATCATTTTATTCATAATGTGGGATGCCAGATTTTGACTCGAAGGCAGTGAAGCTGTGATACACTTTCACAAAGAGTTAAGGTACAGCAACCTCTAATTTCACGCTGACCCATTGCTTGATTTGCCTTTGCCCACAAGGCCAAACATTGCAACCCTTACTAATAATGAAACTCCAAAGGGATGCTAATGACTGTGTAATATAAACAAGGAAGCAGAATTCAGTATAATCTCCTGTAAGTGAATTTTGGGAAACCTATGACTGTATCAGCTCCTCGTGGTAATATCCAAATAGACTGTGCACCCAAACACGATGGATGTTAATTCATCTTAAAGAACTTTAAATCAATCATAACCTTAAAAAAAGATTGATGTCACTGATTTCATTGAACTTTGTTTTTGGTCATTTACTTAAACTCTGATTTGTATAACAGAATTTGTCCTCTTAATTCTTCTTTTTGCAGCCCTCATTGCCTAAAATTTTCTCTCTCTCTCTCTCTCTCTCTCTGTGTGTGTGTGTGTGTGTGTGTGTGTGTGTGTGTGTGTGTGTGTGTGTGTGTGTGTGTGTGTGTGTGTGTGTGTGTGTGTGTTAGTTAATAGCACAGTGAGGGCCTGTAAACTCAGTGAGCCTGATGGCCAGAAAGTTTCTCAGCACCCAGGAACCCTTTAAGCCCATGATCATCTGGACCTCTGTCATAAACCCAAGGTTTATAGCAAATTCGGGCCCAGACATGCTCACTGACACCTTACTCTTAAAAAATAATAGAAGCAATTTGATGAAACAGTAAAGCTGAAGGATCCTGCAAGGAGACTTTTGCTTCAAAGGGTGCTCCCTTGAAATGGGAAGTAGTTGTAGTAACATGTTGGAAAATTCCACCTTATGTGATTTCCATTTGTAATGTTATTATCGCTGTGTGAGATCACAAACTTTAAAGCATGCTCTGGATCCAGAGACAGAAAACTCATTGCAACAAAAAACCCATCAGCTTTCTAAAGCTGTCACTGTCCAGTGAAAACCACAAAACATCAAAAATTAAACCAAAAGACTACATTTTCTTTATTTTATTTTATTCACTGTTTTTCAAATTTTTTTAGAGCCGGCTCTGTGTTTCTTGTTGTTTTACTTGATTCCCATCCATCATTTCTTTAGTAAACCTGAAACATGTTTCATAGAAGTAAGAGTTCATTTTTGATGTATCACATTGCTAAACCTCACAGTGAAGATCGTGTTCAAAATCGAATAAAAATGCAAGCTGCTGTGTAGCTGACACTTGTCTCTGGTGTTATTCTGCAGTAAAATGTCACATTCACTCCATAACAAAATGCAAAACAGTGACAAATAATAAATTCATTCTCCTGACACCACTTAGGAGCACTGGGGAAGTAGAAAAAATATGGATGATCTACTGCACATTAATTTGGTAAAAGATGAATAGTATTTCTAATAGCAGTGTCAGGTATGGTGTTACCTTTTGGAACTAGTGTGCATGAGTTACTTTTAATATGCTAATTATAACAATACAATCAGTAGTAGACATACTACGGTTTTGTAACCCTTCCCTTTCATTCTTGCTGCTATCCTTCTGTGCACTGTCCATTGCTTTGGATGGGTGATCCAAATATTCTGTCTCACTCTCTCTAAAAAAAGCATACTAAATAAGTTAGTACAACTTCCACAGTGCTTTGGTTGCCTAGATCTAACCACCAGCATCAGTGTAACAGTTCACATATCCATAAAAAGCTTTTGACGATAAAAAAGCCAACTATTACACTTTACCCACAATGAATGTTGAGAAATAAATATATAAAAACAAAAAGGTTGAACAAGCAGTTTTGCTTTGAAGATTCAGTGACTTGACCTACTGTACAAACATGGCAGAGAAACAAGTACCACAGCAGCTACCTTAGCCTTAACATATAACGCAGAAGTCTGAAAGTGTCCTGCTTATGTTGCATTAGCTTGATAGATTATTAAAAGATAAGGAAACAACCAAAAGAAAAAAAATGCAATGGCTCATAATAAATAGATAAAATCACAAGTGAGTTAAAAGTTGCTGACAAAGAAATTCATATACATCACTACAATAAGATTTATAAATCATACAAAGTCACCCACAAGCAATTGCTTGCCATGTTTAAACATTGGCAAAGACTGTCACAACACCCTCACAGCAGTCCCAGAAGTTCAAAGCTGCTGCCTCTTTACTTTGTCATAAATGCTGCTCAGGAATTTGTCTTCTTTGCACAGTTCTTTTGTCTCTAGGCTCTTTAAAAACAGTGCTGCTGGGGATTAAGTGAAGTAAGCCAGAAATAATGACCTCAGACCATCATTGTTATAGTGCAATGTGACACAACTGAATAGATGCAGAGTCTGACCTGTGAAGGTTAATACCTATTGTTGACAGCAGATCAGTCTTGCAAGTTCATGGTGAGAAAGGAGGCAATGTGCCACTAATAAAGCGCCATTCTTACTTGCTTAGTTGGGCTGCAGTTCATTTAAATTTACAATGTGTCTAAACAGGAACAACAGCAATAACACAGAAGCAAACGGTAGCTGGAAATCTGCACATAAAAAAGTCTTTATAGTGTTCATTGTATGGGATTTTTAAGTGCTAAATGGAAAAAATATGGAATTGTAAGCTACCAAACCAGGCTACAGCTTCAACACGCAAAGAAATATAATTTAGCAAATGAACCAGTGTGATGTTTCCATTGCTGCCAACCAGAGTTGGAGCTAATAAAAACCTCTTGACTACTACAGAGTTTGCCTCAAGAATGAAGACTAATTGCACCCTTTTTCTGAAGGTTTTTATCCAATGTGATAAGGGCATTACAAATATAACAATAGGAGGATAGTTTATCATCCGCTCTCACAACTGCTACGGATTAAAACCAGGCTTCGTTATAACTGCTATGATCCACAGCGTTTGTTGTTCTTTGCAGTTTTCTGGCTATTTTTGTGGAAATGTCTGGTTGGTTTTTCGTTCTTATTCTTGAGCTTTAGTTTTGATTGTTACTGTTGGCTAAGTCTCATTATTGTTGGCTTCTGTGATTACTGTTATAATTGTTATTCTGCTTTGAATTCATTCATGCTTTCGTATTTATTAGCTTAGCCTCCCTAGTGCCTCCTGTATCTTGTTGTTAAGTCCTCCTCTCTGTTCAGCATTTCCCTGTTGAATTACTTCCTGTTTCATTTTGCTGGTTTCCTGTCTCATGTGTTTTGCTGTTAGTTATATTTCTCCCCAGTCATTGTTTTAATTAGTTGCAGCCATATCTCATTGTCCTCCTGCGTCCACTTCCTTTGATCACCTCTTGTGTGAGTATTTAAGCCCTCTCTTGTGCTTCCTCTGTGTTCCCGAGGACTTTGGTTTTGTATTTTGCTGCCCATTGGGCTTTACGTTTTTGTTTGTTTGTTTGTTTGTTTGTTTGTTTGTTTGTTTGTTTGTTTGTTTGTTTGTTTGTTTGTTTGTTTGTTTGTTTGTTTGTTTGTTTGTTTGGTCAGTTGGTTGGTTGGGTTTTCAACCTGATAAAACATTTTATCCTGCCTGTCTTTGAGACTTGTGTTTTGTTCCTGAACCTGCATCCAATGACAGCTGCCGCATGGTAAAACATAGCCATGACCATGCTTGGGTTAATATGATTATGACTATAACATATTATTTTATAATATGCATAACTAGCACATGCAGCAGTTGGGTACATGCATTGCAAAACACCTTAGCACAGGTGACTCAGCAAGACTTAGAGTTCAGCCTTTTGAATAAGAAATGTATCACGTTAAATGTCTTTTCTCCTCCTTCTGTTGTATTAGCTGAGCATTTTCCTAAATTGGCAGCATGTTATAACTAGACCAGATCAATACTCCAGCTGTCCATATGAATCAGAAGACAAAGCACAGGGCTGGCAATACCACACAGATCTTTGTTTTATATGTTAAAACTGTGTTATTGTCAGCTGAGTGTGATTAGCTACAGTCTCGGACTCCCGGACCATCAGCACCGGCTCCCCTCAGGGCTGTGTTCTTTCTCCTCTGCTCTTCTCCCTGTACACCAACTGCTGCACCTCCACCCACCAGTCTGTCAAGCTAATCAAGTTTGCAGATGACACCACCGTTATTGGACTCATCTCGGACGGGGATGAGTCTGCCTACAGGAGGGAGGTTGAACGTCTGGTGTCCTGGTGCAGCCACAACAACCTGGTGCTGAATGCCCAGAAGACAGTGGAGATTATTGTGGACTTCAGGAAGCACACAGCTCCACTCCCCCCCATCATCCTGACTGACACCCCCATCACCTCTGTGGACTCATTCCGCTTCCTGGGTACCACCATCACCCAGGACCTGAAGTGGGAGCCCACCATCACCTCCGTCATCAAGAAAGCCCAGCAGAGGATGTACTTCCTGAGGCAGCTGAAGAAATTCAACCTGCCAACACGGACGATGATGCAGTTCTACACTGCAATCATCGAGTCCATCCTCACCTCCTCCATCACCGTGTGGTACGCTGGAGCCACTATCAGGGACAAACAGAGACTGCAGCGTGTTGTGCGCTCTGCTGAGAAGGTGATTGGCTGCAGACTCCCATCTTTGCAGGACCTGTACACCTCCAGGACATTGCGGCGTGCAGCCCGGATCTCAGCTGACCCTTCTCACCCTGGACACAGTCTGTTTGACCTGCTCCCCTCAGGCAGGAGGCTCCGGTCCATTCGCACCAGAACCTCTCGCCATAAGAACAGTTTCTCCCCCTCTGCTGTTGGACACATGAACAATAACCATATGACTGTACCCGCCACTAACACATGACCCTACGCTGTGTCACTGCATCATTCTATGTTTGGCACTGATCACCACCTGCACTCATGTATATATCTTTCAACGTAGCACTCTTAATTCTTATTCTCATGTATATATCTCATGTATATCTCATGCACATATCTTTCCACGTAGCACTTTTAATTCTTATCCCTACTTTTATTTTTTTCCATGTCTATTTAAGTGCTATTTATGACAGCATGTTTGCACTGAAGCACCGCAGCAATTTCCTAATGTTGTAAACCTGCTCAACATTTGGCAATAAACCCCTTTCTGATTCTGATTCTGATTCTGATTCTGAGATACAAGCATGCATTTTTTTTTTTTTTTTTTTTTTTTTACTAAAACTGTGTTTCAGTAAAGACACTAAACATCAGCTTGTGTGACTTTCTGTGAATAACCAATACCTTTTAAAGTCACTTGTAATGCAAGGACACATTTGTATATGGAGTGGCCAGGGGGATTGAACTGCTAACCTGGCAAATCTCTTTTATCACAAGAAGGGCTGCGTGTATCCATTGTGCAAATCCCATCCTTTAGTTTTCAGTGAATGTACGTTTTTGCTTCTGCACACAGACGGGATGCTTAGTATGAGTTGGTCATTCCAAGAGTAGGTCAAGTGCCATGTAGTGCCCCTCTTCTCCCTGATTCTGATCACAGCACTTAAAAACAAAATTGGCTCCTGACAAGAACAGGCTTTTGCGGGATTTTTGGGGTGAAATATATGAAATCTTCAGACATCCAAAAATCCTGGGTATCACTTTTATCAAGTGTGATGAGCTGGCTGTCAGTTTTTCCCAAAGGAGCTAACGTTGAAACAATACCTGTCATTTAGGTTAGCCAACACTTTCTCTTGATTTCTTGTGAATAGTCTCTCCCTGTCTCTCACTCATTCTCTCTCTCTGTCTGGCTCTCTGAGCTAGCGCACACACATGCACACATGTACACATAGAGAAATGCGAGGGCTGTGGCCCATGGGGATATTTTTCTTTTGGCTGAGGGATCAGAAGGATGCGGAGCTGTGAATGCTTCACTCCCGCTCTCCTCTAGTGTGTGCACTCACTCACACTGTGTTGGGAATTAATGACATCTCTGTGGCCCATCAACAGCGCAAAACTCATGGGGAGAAAACATAAGAGATGGAGTTTGGAGGGAGCAGCTACGGAAGAAGAAAATGGCAGATAAACCTGGCACTTTATGTTGAATTTTCTGACCGGTACTGCAGCAAAAGAGGTGATAAAGTACTTGAGAGCAATAGGAATGATGAAAAAAAGAACAATAAGTTAGTGCTGAGTCAGATTGGTGATATTGCAGGAAGAGGTAATTTCATTTTGGCTTTCCACCAGAGACTTGCAAGAAGAAGAAAAAAATCAAGCTTTTACACTTTATGCCCTTTCCTTTTACCTTCTTACATTCATGCTGAGGTACATTGTTTTACTGAGTAATCTCATTCTCAAGTACACACAAATACAGTGTGTGTACCTGAGACAACATACACGTTGAAGTGAGAAAACACAGGAAATGTAGATGGGATTAAAATAGTAGTGAAAAAGTTGGGAGGGATTAAGGAAATGTTGTCACAAAGACTTTTAACCTTAGAATTTCTGTAGGTCAAGTGAGATATCAAGTTTCAGGACATTACCTGCCCTGACTGTCTGTTGTCCTATATTAATGTTTTCTCTGTTTTCCCCATTTGTAGTGGCTCCAATTCCCAATTTAATATTGGCAAGCTGTTGGGCACAGTAACTACAAATGCTGCTGACAGCACGTTCAGTCTCAGCAGACAAAATAGGCAAGGTAGCTCTCCTGAGTTACCCCATCTACGACATTTTTTTGTTGTATTTCCGCACTTGTGGACATTTAGCAGCACAGCACCTGTCCCTGTATGAAACCAAGCATAACTGTCTGAAATTTTACATGCAGTTCCCTTTTGCTATCCTCCTCCTCTTTTTACAGTGTCCTTAAACCCCGACAGACTCAAGCTCCCTTTACATACACACTGAGTCAAGTATAACAAATTGTGGCTTTTTGATGCCACTTATAACATGTTAAATTCAATTTTTAGTTTAAATTTGCTCTTAAATGTGCATGTGCCATAGCAGTGATAGAGTTTTTTGGGACACGGCACGGATTGTCTTCATGAGAAAGCTGAGCAGTGCTTGTGGCACCTTCCAAACATGGCCCCAGATGGTAGCAAATCCTTCCCATGATGTTCACCAGACCTTCTAGCACAAAGCCTCGGCCTTCCCATTCACGCTATCACGTTCTTTTCTTACTCCCCTTGATGTTTAAGGGACAATAAGGTCTTTTTTTAACCTACTGGGTCACTCTCGATTATTCTGAGTTGATCACTCTATCAAAGGTAAGCCCCCCTGCTCGCTGATGTTGCCACATGTCCAGTCATTTTCTTCACTTCCTGCTCAGCCTGTGCACCCATCCTAATGAATTCATTATAGATGTTATGTTTTTATGTCTAATGCAAAAAAGGAATGGATATTGGTAAGAGTAGGTGTATTTATTTGTTTTTTATTATCCATTATTGTCCACTATCTTATTGCTATATGATCACCAATTAAGGAAAAAATGACACGTTGTTTATGCATTATAAATAGATATGTGGCAGAAATTCTTTTATGAGGATTTTCCTTGGGTCAGATCAATACTGGCTTGGACCACACTGTGTATTTACAGAATATGAAAAGTAAGGATTAAGCTTGTGTTTTGTCTGCAACAACTCTTTCTTTTTCTCTTTCTCTTTCTTTGACTGAGATGCAGTGGACGTCAGCCTTCTCAATTTATTTGAGTCTATGTATTACCTTCTGACTATCTCAGTGATTGTTTGGCATGCTGCTCAGCAGATTAAAAAAAACCCCACTTATTTTGTAGTTGCAGAATGGCGCATCATAAAAATCAGGCTTTTATGTCCATCAGCATTGAACAATCATTTAAAATGAAAGCTGTTGGCGGACACTGACACAGATATTGGCTTACAGACAGACAGTCCATTACTATTGGCAGTAAATGCAGGAAGAGGGGAGGCATTCCCGCATAACTGAAAAGAAGTTCCCTCTGACATAATTTGTATACATATGATAAAACTGGTACCTTTATGATGCTTCATTTCTGTGGACACTGACAAAACAGGCACATTTCCACCAACTTACCGCATATAAAAATGCAGCCAAGCATCTGACTATCTCACCAAAACACATCTATCTCCAACCATCCATTCTGTTAAACTCTTATCCAGTGTAGGGTCACAGGGGGACTGGACACATCTTATCTAACACTTCAGGTTGCACTAGATTAAAAAGGAGGCTTTTCTCAAACTCAGAGCTGATTGAACTAACTCTGATTAGCTGTCTGGGAAGCAATGTTGGCATTGCAAAACTCCCAAGTTTGTTGAATCTGCTTTTTTGTAATGACTTCATATTAATGTAGAAGCACAATCTGGTCATTTTTCAACAGAGGATATTTGGAATGATTCTTTTTGAGCTATATTCTTGATAATAGGACGAATCAGTGGAGAATGCTTCCTTTTCAGCTTTCCAGCAATGCCAACTACAAGGAACTGACATATATAATGATAATGTAAGTAGGCATGTTCAGTCAGCAGAGTAAAGGGAGTTTATCATAAGCAAAGTTTAAGCTCAACCTTTTATAAACTTTTTTTTTTTACTTGATAGGCTTCTAGACTGAGTTATATCTAATAACAACCTGCAGTGATTTGTTATACCAGATGCCAATACTTTGCTCCAGTGTCCTCCCATGTGCCTCCATCACTGATTTGAACAAATCCTTGGCTTATTTGGGTGCGTTAGACACACTGAGTCAACATTTTCTGTTCATTTTCTCTAGGTCCACCGTCTTGAGTAAGATTGATTACATAATTGACTTGTGGTCACCTTAAGTACTAGAATTACCCTAGACTGCTGACTTTAGCTTGCTCTCCCCAGAATTTATGCCATCAACATTCATGGCCAACTTACTTGGCTTAGATAGCCTATAGGTTTCCATTAGTCCATTTCCACATTTACTGAAAGTGACATCTCTGTAGTTTGAAGTGGCAGTAGTTTTCTTAGTATGCCATCACAGTTAGAATAGATTTTCCTTAAAGTAGAGATGGTAAATAAAGATGATTATTTACTGATTCTTTATCACTGTTTGTAAAAGAAATACTAACAAACACAAATCACTGCGAACTAAAAGACGACCACTGACAAATATAAAAAGGATTTTTCTAATCATCTTAAAGATCAACCTGACAAAGGTATTGTAATAAAAAAAGATTTATTAATTAATGAGATCAATCCAATAATTAATTAACTGTGCTATACATCCATCCATAAGTTTTACAATAGAGGTAAAAATGGGAATTCTTGCTCACTAAAAGCAGTGATAAAATATTTAAGATGTGTATTATTAAATCAAAACTCGACTTGTAATAACAAGATATGCAAATGTTCCCATGTTGGAAAGTAATATTTCATATCAAAGCGCTGAAAGGCTGAATTTTACCAAATACATCAGTGTTCAATCACTTCACTGTTATCAAACAGTGTTATTAATGCAGTTTTTGTTGAGGAAGATGAGTTCTGGAGCACAGCAGGGCAGAGATCAGCAGTGTATTTGCACTAATGGGGTGATAACACCCACACAGGAAAGCACTGGCATCTTTAAGTGACAGCTCCTGCTGTCTGTTTTAGTGCTTACTGGTCTGAAGAGGTCACTGAATCCGTTTTGGATAGATCTGGCTTCCTCAGCAGTCCGTGTAGGCAGCTAGTTTGGTGCGGACCAGCTGGCTGTAATTCAACAAGATAAACAGAGAATGGCTCAGTACAATCCTAATCAATAGCTACAGAGCTGTTTTAATGAATTAGCAAACAGAAGGAAGAATGAATTAAAACAGCAAATTGCAAAACAAGAGTTGTTGGCATTCATAGATATACGGGTTGGAAGAAAAACACAAAGCAGACGCAAGTGCGCTGCAAAAAAAAAGAAAATCTTGAAGCCTTTAGAAATTTAAATTTTGATTAATGGGAAAATGGAAGTGCCGCGACAATGCTGCAAGAAATGATCCCTTTTTAACTTGACAGCACATTTCTTGAGGGAAAAAATAACATGAGATTAAATGGGAGTTTTAAGAGGCGTTGAGTGTAAATTCTTTAGGGAATGACAACTGTTCCGATACACTAGATGATTCAGCTGACAGTGAGGTTTGCTTTTTGACTCCAGGTTTTGGTGACCTGACATCGATCCTCCATCTTCAAGCTATTAGGTATCTCAAGCACATTCGCCTTCCTTGATGTACGAACATCAAATGAAATCCGATCAAATCAGAATCCAGTATTTGCCACATTTTTCTGCTCGGTGTGCAGTCAACAAAACATACAATAAAAGAATCTAGTTTATATCCTCAAATGTAAACAAACGATCTTCTTTTTAAAGCTACTTTTTCCTTTTTATTATTGTGCCTAGAAAATCAAATCTCAAAGAAGCTGTCATGCCGTCTCTCGAGACTTATTATCAGTGGGTTAATATCTGATGACCTGATGTTTTTATGGGCCTGTTTTTCACTGACATTGAAACACATTTCTGCTGACTGATGAACAACAGATATATCCAATTATTTTTGAAATTAAAGCAGTAGTCAGCTCTTCAGTGAGTGTTTACGCTAGTGCTGAATCACAGAGCTTTCTTCTGTAACAGAGGATTTAAGTGAATCAGCTGCCAACCATAGCTAATTACTATTCACTTGCCACTTACAGATGTGTGCAAAGGTTTCTGCACCCTCTGGGCAAATTACATGTAGTATCATCATTTATTTGCAGGCTGAAATGCGTCGCTCACAGCCTTTTCCACAGACTAATGATAATTAACTCAGCTTAAGTGAAGGTATCAGAAAGTAGCGTTCTTAAAATGCTGTTCTAAGAGTGGTACCTTATTGACTAAGCTCAAACTGCTATAATGAAAAACACTAGCTTGTTGTGGCCACAGGGTTAACAGAGCAGAGAGACGTTTATGCATTTTCAAGGTCATTCCTACACAGTAAATGTGGACACTGACTTGTCAACATTTTTATGGGTTCTGGGGCTGAGCAAGCTTTGCATATCAGCTGGCAAAGACAGTCTGACAACAGGAGAGAAATTATAGATTTAAATTGTTTGTTTTAAGTTTTAAGAGCTCATAGAAATCTATGCAGTCTTGTGAAAAACTAAGTTTCTAACCACATTTCAGCAGCGTTAAAACCACTTTTAGCAGAAATACTTTAATCTTTTTCTGCATGCCTTTATCAGTCTCTAACATTGCTGTGAAGGAATTTTTCCTCATTTTTCTTTGCAGTGTTACTTCAGTTCATTGAGGTTTGTGATCATTTGTTTATGCACAGCTCTTTTAAGGCACCGCCACAGCTTTTCAATCAGGTTGAGGTCTGGAATTTGACTGGAGCTGTGCAACACTTTGATTATTTTGTTATTCAGCCATTCTGTTGTACATTTGCTGCTGTGTTTGGGTTCACTGTCCTGTTGCATGACCAGACTTCTTCCTAAGCTTTAGCTGTCAGACAGATGTCCTCCCATTTTGCTCTAGAATACTTTGGTATACAGAGGAGTTCATGGTTGGTGCAATGACTGCAAGGTGAGCAGGTCCTGTGACTTCAAAACAAGCCCACATCGTCTACCAGCGTGCTTGACAGCTGGTATGAAGTATTTGTGCTGACATGCTATGCTTGCTTTTCATGACATGTGATGCTGTGTATTATGACCAAATTTCCACTTTGGTCTCATCCATCCAAAGAACACTGTTGCAGAGGTTTTGTGATTTGGTTAGAAGCAACTTTGCAAGCCTAGGCCTTGCTGCCAGGTTTTTTTCAGAGTAAACATTTCCAAATGAGCCACACTTGCTCTGTTTTTGTTTTTTTCTGATTGTACTGTCTTTAACACTTAACTTGATAACATTTAACCTAACTAATATCTGTAGAGTCGGAGATGTAGCTCTTGAGTTTTATGCACTTTCTCTGAGTATTGTAAAGTCTTACGTTCAGGGGTATCTACTGAGCCACTCCTGTGAAGACTGTGGCATCATGGTAACACAAGGAATGCTCCTGACCTCTAAACTCCCAAAACAGCTGCTTTTATAAAGGTGGTCACACTTACTGATTATCAATTAATCAAGAGCATTTGATTCGCACCACCTGGCTCCTACTTATCCCCTCAATTCCTATGGAAGTACTAATGATGCACTTAGTTTTTTAGAGGACTGTGAAAACGTTATTATTCACATGTCTCTATAGGTAATAATACCAGACAGGGAGATATAAATGCAGATATTAGTAATTGTCCATCTCTTTCAACAGAGCAAAAAGAACATTAGTGAATTAGTAGTGTACAAAGACTGTTCTGTCCTAAAAAAAAGAAATGTTCATATGTGAAGCAACAAAGATTATCAGAATTTCCAGCATAATAAAAAATAGTAATAGATTTTCTGATTCTTTGATTATTACATTTTGTATTATCTTGTTTTCTCCGGCACAATTGCAAAGATTTTGTATACTTTATAAGTGGACGCATCTAAATAGGGGAGTAAAACATCTGTGAAGGTAATTTAGACAAAATAGCACATTTAGCCAAGAATTTAGCCGATTGTACACACAGCTTCAACCCTGCAAGCAAAAAATAAATAAAATAAAATCCAACTTTGCTTGTAATTTTTGTCCTTTACTATGTGAAGAAACTGAATTAGATGAGTTGCCAAATTACCCATTTTCTTACATTTAGCTCTGTAGCTGTAGATCCAAATGGATTAAAACACGAAATATGCTGAGAGTGAAGTTTGGAAAATGGTATCTGCTAATTAGTCACATACACCCCTGGGCTCTGATAATGTGTGAACATTTGTATGCAAGTTTGTATCCACATCTAGCCAGGTTTGGGTTCCAGGTTCCACATTTTTAGACTAAAGGCACAATCAATGTTTAGTCCTTTATAAAATCTTTCACTTCTCACCTTTCCCGTCATTTAAAGGGGGTCTTTCAACTTAAAAAATAAAGGCCCGTTTTATGAAGATAAAATTTTCAATCAGTTGTGCATTTTAAATAAAGTTAACACTAATTAATTTTCTCTAAAGAATAAAGACCTGGTTTATTTTATTTTTGCCCACATTACAGCTTCTTTTATGTGCAAAGCTGATAAATTCTCACTTTCAGCCTTTTATTTTCACCTTCCTCCTTCCTAAATGTCAGTGCCGCCAGATCACTGTGCCGTCGTTCCACCTCTGAACACCCAAACGGAATTGAGGGGAGCCAAGAGGAACCGGAACAATTTGGCTTGATAGCACACCCTCTGCTCAACATTGCTAAGCGACCACCGTGAACTCAATTTTGTGAGCCTTCCCTTACCTAGAGGCTAGAGCAAGTGAGGGAGAGTGTGGATGTGTATGCTTTTGTGTGTCTGTGTGTGTATTGAAGACCCGGCTCTCAAGTGAATCATCCCAAAATCTGTGCAAGTTCTGGTCTGTTGGGTTTTTGGTCTGCACTTGGTCGGTGTATGTTCATGTGTGTATAGTACTTGTGTGCAACTTTGCGTGCACGTGGCATTTGTGTGGTTCTGCATGAGTGAGAGGTCTCTGCTGGCCCAACTAGATACCTCAGCTGCAGACAGTCACACTCATATTACAAATAAATGGCAAATGATGGAGCACATTACTCTCTCTCTCTCTCTCTCTCTGTGTGTGTGTGTGTGTGTGTGTGTGTGTGTGTGTGTGTGTGTGTGTGTGTGTGTGTGTGTGTGTGCTCAATATGTACTGAAGACCTACCTCTCAAGTGAATTGTCCAAAAATCTGTTTAAGTTCTGAGAGAGGGAGTTTTCATAGAACTAATTTTATTTACTATGTGAATGTGCATATTTTATATCTCCATATGGCACAATGCACCAAATGGTTATTTCTGTTCAAGTAAATGCTGTAACTATTCATGGTATTAAATTCAGAATTTTCCTTTTTAGCTGCCTTAATCATCTTTTTCTGCCACCATCACAGAGTGTTGCTGGAAAATTGAAGCACTAGGAGCCTCTTTCTAGCACTTGATCTTAGTTTTACTCCCACTGATTTGGCATCACGAGCACTGCTTAGCTGAATATGGCAATCAAACACGGAAATGTAACTTAAATGGACTGGCTAATAATTTATCAATGACTGCCAAGAAACAGTTGGTGTATTCAGCTCTGGCTACCTCCCCCTAGACCGGTGCTGGATCTGACTGAATCAGATGATGTATTGTGTACAAGTGCATAGACAGACGTACAGGCAGGGAGAAAAAGAAGACGTGGGAAGACAGACAGAGGTTGAAACAAAAATAAGAATCTTGGCTTTTGTTTAGACTTTCTCCTTCAACACTCATTCTGTGCAAATGAGATGGAAAAGTGCTGCAAAGCTTTGTATTCTTTTAATATAACTGAAAACAGTTTAAAATATGCTACAATGTTATACCTAAATTTAGTATCATTTCCACGATGTTGCCAACAGAGTTAAACTACCGTCTTACTGCAATCAAAACAAGAGATGAACCAGTGTTGTGTCTATAAATAACACACAACTTAGGCAGGATTTTAAAGAAAACTATTGTAAGAATTTTAAATTGTATCTTTAGGAATTAAAGTAGATGTATTTGAAAGGCATGTCCTTAAGAAAGACCTGACACAGTGACCTGAGAGATGCAGGTCCTGTGTCAGGCATGTCACTTTATCCATCTATTGTTCGCTGAAGTCAGAAATGGTCTCAGTGGAAGACTGGCTGTCAATAAGCCATTTTTTTTAAAAGGCAAACAGGGAGTAAAGACTGAGGTGTGTGATACAAGAAGGTTTTTACATATTTAAAGCAATTAACATATAAATACTGAAGGTTGTTTCATGGATCAGGAAAGCAGTTCAAAAGAGAAGTGTAGTGCATAAAATATAAGAGATATTCTATTGATACTTGGTATTGTAACATACAGTATTAAAGATAAGTAATATCGATTAGTCCATTCATTCTTTATGGTACAGGATTGTAAGGAGAACAATATAGTGGTGCTCTGTTTTATTATGATGATCTGTCTGTGTGTGTAAAGACGCTGCAGGTAAATAACACATTGCCCTAGAGCCCCCAGAGTAGATGCTCTGTTCCTGAATATTCCCACATAGTAGCTCAAAGAAACAAAACTTTATTTCCTGTCTCAGTGCCTCGTATCTACTACAAATCAAATAGTAATACACAAAGAACTGTCAACTACAAGTAAATACACATACATACAATAGATCCTCTGAAGAGTCTGAGTTTGAGACTGAATATTATGCAGGTGGGGAATCTATCTGGTCGTTTATACCTTTGAATGGATGTGGAATGCTGCCATTCTCATTAACAAGAGGGCAGTCCCTATCGTCTTTGTATGCAGAGTTTGGTCTAGGAACACTTTCCGAGTGAGTGGTACTGAAACAATTGGTGTGCCACTCTAATCTCAACACTGCTGCTGAGCTTTGGATCTGGTTGTATTTGGCAGACAGTCTCCCCTTGTGGTGTGGCAGCCTGCAATAGCTCTGCTCTTTGTGGCACTTCACGGTTGCCAAAATCGGAAGAAAAGGTCATTTATACTGCCGACACAGTGGGAGAAAAACACTCAGGTGTCTGCAAGAGAAGCAGGCTCCATGCTGAAGTTATACATCCATTCTGCAAAGTAGCAACTGTGCTGTAAAGTCTTTTCAGTTACTGGTGCACTCTGCATCTACATAGAATTTTCCTTCCCCTCGGTTTCCTGTCTGTGCCGCAGCAGAACTTTTCACCGTGCTTTTCGCCTCCTACTCTGTCGGATGGATTTCACTTCGCAGTTTTGACATGTATAGCAAGTATACAGTATTTGTGTTGGCAGGCATTCTATGCTAAATTGCATATATTACCAGCTTAACACAATATTACTACTGATAATGTGATGAGATCCTGCAGTATTTAAATAGCTGTGATTTAGAATGAATTAGTGATTTACTTTTTGCTCGAATTAGACAGTGAAAAGCAGGCAGACGGAAGCTGAAAAATGGATTGCAGGGGAGTGCTGCAGAAAAAGAGTGTGCTCCAAGCCCCTTAAGTCCTGGCAATAACATCAGCACAGTTCCAGATGTCACATCACGAGTCCAAAGAGTATCAAGAAAACACAACATGTAATTTTCAAAACTTACCAAGAGTAGCTGCATCTCTGTGTTTTAATTGAGTTTTGCAACTAAAGTGAAAAACTGAGTTTATTATTCATCAGTAAATATGCATACATTTACATGTCATTTCTATTTATGGTAAACATCCAGTTTTCTGTCAAGGATGTGGAATTGTTTAGTTTGTTTTCCGGATTTACTTACTTATTTATTTCAGTTTTGTTATTGTGAGTGGCTTTGACAAAGTAGGTCATTCATTTGAATATGCAGGCACACGGACACATGGCTGAAAGAAAATTTCAATATAAAAGGTGAGGTGATTTATGTGGTGCCCCGCCTTGTTCCATCCAAGCCAAAGTGCTAGGCCCTCAGCTAGCTTGGCAACATGTGTCAGCCTACATTAGGTGGACCAGTGAACAATAGTCTCAGCCAGGAGCAGGTGGTTGTGACTTGAAACTCTGAGAGGAGGGTGTGCACTAATGGCAATGTGTGTGTGTGTGTGTGTGTGTGTGTGTGTGTGTGTGTGTGTGTGTGTGTGTGTGTGTGTGTGTGTGTGTGTGTGTGTGTGTGTGTGTGAGGGAGAGAGAGTGAGAGAGAAAGAGAAGAAGGAGAGAGAGAGTGGTCTATCTGCCATCTGGAGCGCTGAGACAATCCCAGGTGAGGCGGAAACTTGAATGTGCTGTTTCTATCAGTTCACTGACTGGCCACTCTCCTGGATCCAAATGCTTTTTAGAGGAGACCCCCCTGGTTTCTTTGCTATGCCTCTAGTGATGACACACACCAATTCTGAGAGTGTGAAATGAGCCATTACCAGGTGTGCAGCAGCTCCTCTTAAAGTGGACTGACCCAAAAGAAGATCAGCAGGCCAAGTCAAGTCCAATTTGCTCGTAGAACATTTTTCACAAGCTGATTGAAATATTTTACAGTAAATAAGGGGTGCAGTGTGCGCGTGTTTGTGTGTGTGTGCAGGCAAGCAAAAGCTGTCTTGAAAGAAAGCTTACAGCAGAATAACATTTAAGGTCATTTTTAGCCATCTCAGCTCTGATACTGATTATCAGTAAAGCGTAGAACAAGTTTGAAATCAAAATTTGATGTCATTTTTAAATTACTGCAAATTTGTCACACATGTGCACACCATTCGCCCCAAATAATGAAAAGAATTCAGCAATAGAGATGGATTGTCATGTAGCACTTGCAGAGTTTACCTCGTCTTGTCTGTTAGCAGATAACACTTCCTGCTATGCAGCTTTAGATGTGTGATTGAAATTATGCTGAGTTGTTATTAGTATGAAAAGGCAACTTTGAATAAGCAAAGCTAATTTTATAAATAATGCATAGGGCACATTTATAATCAAGCTAAAGATGCAATCTAAGGGAGCAGCACTGTGCCTTTACCTCAGAACTGTGTCATGAAAAAAATTGGCATACTGTTTCAAAGTATGTGACTGACAAATTATTACATAAAACATTTGTTCCATAACTAATTTTGTTTTGCAATCACACCATATGCACTATCATAACAGCAACTCCCTAATAGCTGCTGCATCACACGTTTGATTGCAGAGCTTCTGGTTTCTATTCTATGATTAGTTTTATGATGCTTGAAATTGATTTATGTGTAGAGATCAGTGTTGTTTTGTGCACTTTATCCATTACATTCTTTTGATAGTTTCACAGTGGCCATATAGCCAAGTGGTAATATGCTCAAAGTGCTTCACGTTTCCATGGCATTTTAAAAGACTTGCTCGTTTCAATGTTCTTCGTATCTTCATATGGAATAACAAAGCAGTCGGTAGCCTTTTCTCAAAATGAGAACTCCTCGAGTTGCTCAGCAGGTTCAATTAATTTCCATATACAGTCCAGCAGGCTCTGTGTTTCAGCACTGTCAGGGTGAAATAAGTGATACCAAATGAAAGTACCAAGCTTCAGCTTTCTCCATACAGAAAGATATATGAGACAGGGTGTTTGCACTTTAAGACTTTTAAAACTAATCAGCCAGATACAGATGAACTCAAACAAAATCACCATGTGTGGTGCTTTGTAGAAGGACACAGTGACTACTTCTGATTTATTAATATCATCAAGCTGCACTTTGTTTAGTTTTTGCCTTGCAAACAGTTTTCTGCTTATACACCAGATCTGTCTTCTTATGTCTCCCATGTCACAGACTTAGATTTCTAGCGACCTCATTTTCAACCTGTTAGTTTTACACTATTTTTGATATCTCGCATTTATTTCTAGCTTTTCTTATTAATATTATCTTTGCTTGCATTTTTACTTGTTGTCAGCCAACAGCTCCACCTTAATCTAAATAAAGCCCCAGTTAATCATCAGCAACAGCTACCTAAGAAATACATTTTACTATTACTACAATGTGTTGAGTAAGTTTTGAATACTTGCAAATTGGCCAAAAAGCTGTCTTACATATAGCTAGTTACACATTAAATCAAACCCTCTGTTTGGTACCATCGTTTTTTATTACCTTTGCCAAGGGGGTCATGTTTGTAGTGGTGCTTGTGTGTGTTTTATCATTACGTCTGTAAACTCAATAGCTCGAAAAGCTTTCACTGAATTCTGATAAAACTTTGTAGGGGTAGAGAGTGGGGTCATGTGATTAGATTAATTAAAATTTGGCTTACATCCATCAAGGTCTTCAAGGCCAATGTAATAATTTCGTGGTCAAAAACTGACATAAAACCTTATAACTACAAGTACATATTGTCAACATATAGAAAGTAGCATATAAATATTTAAAATATCATGGTATATTCAAGCTCTCCTTTAAGGTTACTAGATTGATAATTGATAAAGTGATAAAAAAGTGATAATAATGCTATATAAAGCTAGATAATACGTTTTTAGACTGACAAGAACATATAGGCATGGGATGTTATGAATTTCTTTCGTACATTACAGTAACAGGTTATAACTGATGAAATAACAATATGAAAACATATACAATGTTCCAGCAATGTCTTTGTTTGTCTGTTTATTTTCTTTTTATTGTAAAACAAAATAAACTTGTGATTACAAACTTTTTTCACTTGATATTTAACACATTTAAACAAATTTTACGGAAAAATGAAACGAGTGCTACATATGTACTATGGCCATGTGAATAAAAAATAATAATAACAAAATTACACTCAAAATTGTATGAGGTACTTTTTTTCCTGCACTACAAACTTCTTGTATGTTTAAAACAAATAAACACAATGACCATATAGAAATTAAAATACTATTTCTTTAAAAGTAAACACCACTCCAAGAGGTATCTGCTGAAGCACAGAACCTAAAGGGCAATAGATACGTCATATGGTCCTACCAGTACACAAAAGTCTGTTAAGTGATAAACAATCCTAATTAATTTCTGTGTTACTTATAGACAGACAGTATGATTGTGACCTAACCATCCAAATTCAGTTTCTCAGACCACCCTTTCAACATACAAAACTACATTAAAATGTGACGATCATACATGATCACATACCTCAGCCATGAGTCCTCAGTCCCGACATGTCAGTCTCACCATGCCCTCGTATTGTGGGACCTGCTCTTTCTTTTCCTGCTTCATTCTTAACTGCTTTTTCTATCTGTGTCCCTCATACCTACATGCTGCCTTGTCCCCTCACATCCCACTTAACCTCACCATCCGCCAGATTGTCCCCTGCAAGACAATCTTCAAAGCTCGGGTATTTGTCACCCCTAATACTTCACAGTTCTCTAACCTTGATCATCACCATCAACCACGCGGAAAGAGATGAAACGTGTACGTGAGTTACCCAGTTCATGCAGGAGGGCAGCTCACGCTCAGGAGCGTGTCAACACGCACCTTCTGTGTTTTGAATTCAGAGTCCATTCCACGAGTACACTGTAAAAAATGATCGGCCTGTGTCGATTAGGCAGTGCCCAGTAGCAGCATCCCGGAAACAATGCATTTCACGCCACACTTCAGAGGCTGAAATCACAGATCCCACTCAAACAGCTGAATCGTTTTACCAGTTCTGCAGTGGCTGATTCAGATTTACAGGGAAATTTAAATAAGAATTAATTTACGAATTTCCCAGTGTTTCCGCCCCTTATGCTGCCTTCGTCCCAGCTTTATTATTCAAACTGTATTGGTCATCATCACTCATGCAGTGTATTCGTTTTACTTATAAGAGGCGCAACTGCAGAGGTGCACAATTTTCAAACGTATGTTTATAGAGTGGTGCGTGACAGCATACTTGCATATGGGTTATCTAACTCTTTTTATTGTTCATATAATAAAACACACACGCACAAAAAAGAATTCTGCTACTGAGCGAGAACATTCCAGGTTACCACGAAACAGCTGCCTTCAGACATTTGCAAAGATTAGTATCACTGACTCGACAAGCTTTGTCCACTTTCCTGTGCGGGGGGGAGGGGGATTAACTCATCTCACTGACCTTCCTTCTGCTGAGACTGAATCATATTTTAACAGTGAATGTCTAAAACCTTGTTGAAAGCGATATTTCTTGCAGTATGCATCGCGCACGCGCATGGCACACGCAAACGCACAGACGCTCTCCCCTCCAGCTTCCCTCCCCCGCGGGTCGTTCTGATTGGTTCACCTTTCATGTCAGTCAGAACCGTGTGGGCGGGACTCAAACAATCCACTCGTGTTCCCTTCGCCGTGGACGCCACAGCAGACCAAGAGCGGGGCAGACAGTAGTAAGGCAACGGCATTCATCCTGTTACCGGAGGACAACTCTTCTTGGTTCCTGAGGTTTTCGGTTCCTGTTCAGAGGACCGGAAACTAACTCTACACCTTACTGGCGGTGCATTTGTGAAAGAACACCCAAAATATTGTTTTTGATGACCGAGACTTTTTACGTATTCCAAAGCAAGACAGATTGCGGGTCGGGAAGTCGGTTTGCATTAACCCCGTTCCCCGTCTCCAAGAGACGCACAAAAGGCACACTCCCAAGTCTACCTGGATAAGCTGACAAAGCCGTCCGGTTACAGATCCAGAATTGGAGAGGAGAAATAAGCGCGGAAAGACGGGAGCAAGACAAGGGGAAGACAGGATGAAACTCAAGAGTCATTTGATTTTCACCCTCTACACTATTTATGGGATTCTTCTTAAAGGTGAGCCTGGGACGGGTGGTGCGTACGTGCGTGAGTTGTCTATGTGCGTGATGTGTATACGCGCATGTTCCAGGCCAACAGCAGGGCAGGATAAACCCTCTCCGTTACACATACACACACACACACACACACACACACTCACAGATAGAGCTTCTCATTCACATGTGCTATACGTGTCTCTGTGCCTGCGCGTATACTGTGTACGTGTGTTGAATGGATGCGCGTTTGTCTGAAAACGCGAGGCAGCTAGAGAAGAAAGCGTGCCCTATAACAGCCAGGTTGGCTAGAATATCCTGTTTTCATAAATGTATGCACTGGGCACGGGTCCTCAACCCAAGCGCGAAAGCCTAAAGTCTGTCGCATCTGTGTCTTTATGATGTTGATGTTGTGTCCTGTGCGTGATTGGTTGTCCAAAAAAAAAGACACACCTCAAAATGATCACAATAACCGTCCCCCGCGGTTGTTTTTGACTTGCAGCACTTAAATGAGTGCCGGAGACACTGGCAGCTTTTTGCGCACCGAACAGTTTGGCACTGCTCGTTAAGGCAGCTTTAGAAGCTCTTTGACATGCGGAGCTTTTTGTTTGCTGAGTGCATTTCCCTGTTTTAATTCATGATCGAGACTTATGTTTAGTCTGCTCTGTAGAGATATCTGCGTTTTTGCGTACGGTCAGCTCGGGCGGCTTGTGCGTAAGTAACGATTTAAGGAAGCCTGGATTGACGACCACACGTACATGGGTTGATATGGGATTGGCAGAGTTTTTGTGTTAAATTCTCAAAAGTTTTCATTCCGAAATGATTGCTCATAATCTTAATGTCCTTCACTCAGATTAAGCCTCACAGTGCTAGTATAAAATATACGGTACAACTAATTTCCGATTTCAGTTGAGTCTTAAAGGTGTGTGATTTCAAAATATTCTGTTATTTCAACCTTCTTATTTATTTTTGACGACTATAAACAGCTTGCAGCTGTGTTTAGGCATCAGATAATCCAACTGTAAACATGAGTAAGGTGACATTGGGGGTCAAGGTCAACTGCTTTTACTAGGAATGCAACATTGGCAAAGACTAGAATCCCAACAAAGTGGTAATTTTTCAGTTTTTGTTTTGACATGTTAACTTCTTTTAAATGGAGACACACATAAATGTCCATAGATCAGATGGCAAATGCCATCTTTGATATTATTAAACGTTTGTCGGTTTGGAATGTATATAAAAGAAAAAAAAAGAAAATGTGCTGTTGTGGTATTTTAGACTCTGATTTTCAGAATACACATTATACTGAAACCACTGAAAACCTGATGCAAATTCTACTGTACATTTCAGCATCATTTTTACATAAATTCTCCGTAACCTCTATATTAAGCGCTGGATGGTGTTCAGCCCTTTAGGCATCCAAATTGACATTATAGTATTCCTATTTATGTACAAAGTAAAAGAGGGAACACACAGGTTCTTGAGATTCTGGAATGGACCGGCAGGAGAGGGGATGAATTTACTTTGACACAACTGTTAGTCTCTCAGCAGGGCCACGTTTGCCACACAAACCTTTTAGTCCGCTTCACCCCCCGTTTCAAATGATATCATGATGTATTTAAAGAACTGCGTGGCAAATGTATCAACATGAAAGGCAAAATTAGCGACATCTTGACTTGAGGAAAAAGAGAAATCTCAAATAAGAGAGCATTTGTGCTTGATTCCCTTGATCATTTGTTGTTGTCTCTTTGAAGTGCACTTGTGTGTGTGTGTGCATAAGAGCGAAATGAGAGAGAGCAGTCCTTTCTTAATAACCGCATGATTAGAGCAATTCTTGACTTAATGAATGGCTTTGTAATAAGGTATCTCAGGGTATATCTGACAGCTTCCATTGCAGGATTTACTGATGTTCCAGAGCCTTTCTTTTTCCTGCTCATTCTCTTAAGGCTGGCATGCTCTGTGAGTATGTGTGCATTCGATTATGGGTATGTGTGTTTGCATATATTCCTATAAATGCGTGCCCTATGTTTATAGCTTATGTTTGAAGAGGCCTTAGCAAAGCCATAAGCATTCCGCCAACAGCAGAGCTCGTTGCATGTGTGGCTCCCCACCACACACACACACTCACATGAGGCTCTTTCCCTCTCGTCCTAACCCTGAAGAGGATAATGCTAGGCTGCTTGATTTGAACAGTCATCTCTAGGTGCAAGGCCTATTATTGCATAGGTTTCACACAGCAGGCAGTTCAGCCTCCACCTGAATGAAGTCTATCAAGCCGAAGACATATCCGCGCGCTCCGTAAATGACAGCTGTTTCAGCCCCTCTGGCCTCAAGCCAGCTGGCATCAAGAGATCCCGAGACTCTAAATTTCTGTCACCGACGAGACCTGCGCCACATATAGTGCGAACGCGAAATGTTGTGATGGAGGTCGTTGTTTACCAACAGCCCGAGTTGTTAGCATATTATTCTGTGTGTTTCATGTGCCCATGCCGTAGCCAGAGAAAACAGCCTGTTATGCAAATGGGTCTCTTACGTAAGCGCTCAGGGCTGAGCAGCAGGCGAGGGGAGATAGAGGCAGCGAGTGACAGAGAAACAGGGAGATGTTCTAGAATAGAGGAGTTGATGTAAGAGTAATGTGGGAGCAGAGGTGTGGAGGAGGAATGTGCAATCTCCTCAACTAAAGTGTGTGATATGTGCGCTGGTTGTTGTTTGCTGTTTGGATGCTAGTTTATCTTTGCTGCTCTGTCTGTTCCTTGTCGCTTTGCCTGCCTGGCAGTCTGTCTGTTTTGAACTCTGATCTTGCTACCCTAAATACAGACCCCCGCTGAGGGATGTGTTTATCCCTGCAGTGAGTCTAAGCTGCTGAAGACTGACCCTCCATCCCTCTGTACTTCCGTCCATCCCTCCCTCTCTTCATCCTCCCATCCTGGTGTGGAGCTTTGTACCACAGCAGCGTGGGAAAGCTTCTGATAACAAGCAGCCTTGTGTGTGTGTGTGTGTGTGTGTGTGTGTGTGTGTTTACAGAGCCACTGATTACACGGGAAAAACAAGATTTCTGTCTTTCGTGCTCACTTGCACTTTCCCTCCCACTTCTGTGTGCGTGCGTGTGTTTTCACGGTCGTGCTTTGACGCAAACCGCATGTGGTGTCCTCCGGTACCTTTTACCCGGGCTATGAAGCTCCGGTACTGAGAACACTCAGTCTAGCAACACTGGCACTATGTGCATTGCATAGTACACACACACACTTGGAGCTCCACTGTGGATTCATTGCTGCTCTGCCAAGGGATTTCCCATGATCAAAGCCAGTCTTTTGTTAGTCCAGGTGTTAAAAAAGTTAAAACAGAAAGGAGGAGGAGGCTGGAGGGGAACATAGTAAGATTCAGAGCTTACACGCTCTTCCGCTCTTCATGGCAGAGCAGAGATGTGTCACTCCAGAACTGCTCCAGAAGAAAAAAAAAAGCAAAAACATTGTGATCCTGCCACCTGTTCCAACTGTTTCCATATCACTAAACCAGTGCATGTGGACAGGTTTTGCTTGGGAATACAAAGCTATGATAAGTTAAATACAGAGACTCTTTTGCTGTATTTAAACACAGGGATAAAATGAGGCAAGAAGAGGCAGGAGGCCAAGCATTGTTAAGCTTAATACACATGTTGTCGCAGATGGCAGAGATTCAGAGGTGGCAAAAACACATGTAGTAAGACACATGGGCGAAATAAAATGTTTTTATGCAAATGTCCTCCAGTGTGTAGAGTGCTAGCCAATAGCTCAGTTACTAAACCAGTCTGTGGAAATCTCTGAGGCATTTATATGAGCCTGCAAAATAGGATGCACCCACACCGAGTGACGCAGCAGAGACACCAATGCCAGGCAGACGGAGTGTCATTGTTAAACCACACAACTTCAGAAGTGTTTGTTATATAGAGGACTTTATCAAGCTGAAATTCAACTCAAAATTCCAAAAATAAAATGAACTGATTTTTTTTTTAAGTCGTGGAATTCTTTCTGTCATGATGAAAACTGCAGAAAACATTGCCAAATTGGTATGTGCCCATTGCTAAGTATCTCCAGATATGAAGTGGTGGCATGACTCATCTTGCCTGTAGGATGGGCTGGCTGTGGTTCCAAAGGTAGAACAGAGTGTCTGTGATTTTAAGTGTCCTTGGGCAAGATGCCGCACCTCAAACCTTAGTGTGTGTCTGTGTGTTTGTGAAGTAGAAAGCGCTGTATGTATTAAATGTATTGATATGAATGAGAAAGTATTAAATGTGGCTTATGTATGATGTGCTTTTAATGCAGCTAGAAAAGCGGTGTATAAATGCCATTTACCTTTCATTGCATGTCTAAACACAGTGACATATGTGCTGATGTTTTTTATGTACGTTCAATGCTTCCAGGTCGACCCATTTTGCAGGTAAACGCACAAATCAAATAGCTTTAAAGCAGACACGCAGCTTGTTGAATTCTATAATGCAGGGTTTTACAAATCCTGCTGACTATCACCTGAAATATAGAAATAGTCTTGAATGATTTTCTGTCTGATACTGTGGTCTTTTTAATCACTGCACATTTCAAGTGTAAATGTTTAAAAAAAAAAAAACCTTTGCAGTTATGCTGCCAGGCAGAAGTTCAAGAGCACGTCATATTTAGAAGTAGTATAAGTGGTATTTTAATTTTAATAAATAGTATATTAGATTAACCCTGTTGACAGACGTTTTCGAGTAGATTCATATGCTCATGATGCTGTTAGAGAACTGAAACACAGAAAGTGCCAAACAAACCTTTTCCCTCACAAATAAACATCTTTGTAGTGAATCCGTGTAGAATAAATGTAGATTTGTATTTTGGTGTCAGGGCTGTGTTTCGTATCTCTTAAGCAAAGTGTAATTTAAAGGCAGCCCAAAGCGTGAGAAGGGAGAGATCAAATGCAGCTTTCCGTGGAGAATGGTGAAAATACAAGCCCACAGGTGGATTTGGCTGCAGCAGCGGCATCAGCAGACAGCAAGTTTGCACCCTAAATAGACCTCCCGGTAGGAGAAACAAGTGTGCGAGCTCAGCTAACATATCAGCTGATGGGGCTTTTCTTCAAAGTTAAAATGCTGCTTTTTATGTGTACAAGTAAGAAGATGAACTAAAGTGCTTGTGTCAATGTATGACGTTCATCAGCCTGCTCTGACCACAGCACTGATTCAGTATGATGCGTCATTCTCATGAAGGTACTTAAGGCTAGCCGTTTCATTCCATCTTTTAGGCAGACCTCTGTGTTTAGCTGCTTTTAGTTTGAGTCTGACTACAGAGAGCAGATATCATCTCACCCTGAAAATTAATCACACGCGCACCCATCGGGAAGGAGACAGACAGCGTTATTGGGTGTTAGTGTGTCTGTGTGTACGCATGCTTGCATATGTGATGTCTGTATTAGCAGTGAATTCCAAAGGATTAGCGAGTAGCTAATCTGAAGCTCCAGTCTTTGACAAACCATGTGTTACTAATCTTAAACACTATGGAATAAAGAGACACAAACACAATCACCTTTTGGATTAAAGCTCTCCCTACAGAGAGTGTTGCAGGGACAGTGTCTTTTCACTTTTGCTCAAAACAGTACAAGAACATTCAGAGTGAAAAGTAAAGGAGAAATGAAAGAAAACTAAAGATAGCTGCATTGTTTTCTGCTTCTTTATTTTCTTTCTTAATCTCACACACATACAAAGACCTTACAGAATCGAATGGGCTGATTTGATGTGCTTTCAGTTTAACCTACTGTGCTCTTCAGGTTATCATAGGGTTTCCTGTCTGAGAACTCTGAGCCTTGATAAGTTCTTTATATTTTATTCCATGTGCTCTTTCATCTGACAGCTTCTTTTCCCACAATTCACAGAGGGCCAGAGTCAGTGTAAGAGTGTAAGAGTGATTTCCTTGCCGTGCCCCGACGGTGTTATTTGTTTGTGGACTCTGTTCCTAACAGACAAAATAATTTGGCCAGCAAAGTTAGCCCATATTATGTACAGAAAGATACTCACAGAGCTATATTTTCTGTATACAGTAAATAAACATGTACAAATGTGAAAACAAAAACCCGGCAGTGTGGAGGAAAAAAAACAAAAACAAAACCTGCCAAATCTCTTGTTTTCATGGTCTGCATTTGCTCTGATAATATTGACCCAACGTGGGATGCAGCTTCAAAATCTTGGCTTTTTTTCCCACTTTATTGCTGCTCTTTTGGTGGCAAAGATTCATCTTTCCCTGTCCGCGTGCACACATATTTGTTTTCATCAAATCTGAGTTGTCAGGAAGAGTTTACAGGAAAAAACGGTGAAACATTTTGGAAGCAGACCAAAACACAATAGGGTAGAGAGAGAGAGAGAGAGAGATGCAACTTCAGGGCTAAAGATTTGAGGCGTTTTTCTAAATTCTTTTTTGTCTTCTTGTATAGTCTGGTCGAAACAGGAAATGAACCCGTATCCGTGGAGAATCCCACAGGTGCACTCACAATCTCTGCTTCTGTTTCATAAAGCAACCCCTTAAATGGCTCGCATCCTTTTTTGCATTTCCTCCTAATGATGATTCTACATTTTTTTTAATGGATGGCAGCACTTTATCATTTCTCATTGCTATAATTTACTTTTAAATCAGCGTTAAAATGCAGCTGCGTTAGTGGCAGCTGCATAAAACTTTCCGTGCATATACTTCATTTTAATTTAATGGTTCTTTTATATTCTGCAAAACACCAATTTGGCCCTTAACTGCTTAACTTGTGCATATACATTAACAATATGGAAGTATTACATGATACTAATTGAAAAGCAGGATTTACGACATCCACAATTGCACAACTATGCACTTGTTTTACCATTATGGTCTCAAAGGAAAGCTAAAGCTAATTGAAATATAATTCCCCAAAGACACATGTTCATGTTAATTGACGCTATGTGCGCCTCTATTTGTGTGTGCGCGCACTTGAGTGTGTATGTTTTTTGTATTCGTCTTATCGCCAGAAGTCACTTTCTAGTCCCTTGTCTAATCATCAGCTGGAGGGTCTCCTCACATCTTAATTTAGTCTGTGGGAGCTATTAAGCACCCTTTTGCATGATCACCATTCATAAACACATCTAATGTAGCAAAGTTATTCACTTAGAATCTCCTGATGTTGGCTCAGACTCAGATCAAATCGGTATTTTCACCGTAAATCACCTTAACTCAGTTTTTACCAAATTGTTATTTCAGGACTTTAGATCCGAGAACAAGTGGAGGACTGTGTGTACTTGTGTGCATGGGTTTCTGTGTGTGTGTGTGCATGTGTGTGAAACTGGAGATTATATTTAAAGGCTGTAATTCAGTGATTACTTTTGAGAGCTACAAGTGTGAAATTTCATCCGGTTAAAAAGATTTTACACCATAAGCCCATACACCTGTTTACAGACACACAATTACACAAAACACACACACACACATCAATTGTAAAAAGATGCAAAGTGGGCATTTGGAAGAAGACTTTTCTTCGTTGCACTTGGTACACTTCTTGATATGTGTAAATGTTGACATTCGAATATATGCACGTATAGGCTCTCTGTGTATACACAGGCTGCACTGTATGACATCTGTAGATCAGCTGGGGTCTGTGTCATATACGTTTTTATAGCAGTATGGATCCAGCTTGTGAGTATTTCAAAATCTTATGTGGCTTCTAAGTTTAGACTCTGGCCGCTCTGTGTGTAGAAATTGCTCCAGGCCTGTTGTACAGGGGAGGGAAGATGGAGTCAAGTGAGACAATTTATAACAGTTAAAAACCAAATGAACTGAGACCCTTGGCTTGGGTGAGCGAGCGGCAGCATACATAATGTGCCTTAGGGATTTCTTCTCTGCACACATTGTGCTACGCAGTGTTGCGAGTGTGTGTGTTTATGTGTGTGTGTGTGTGTCCAAGCTAGCAAACACGTAGCACACAGAAACACGCACCCCTCTCTGCCATCTGTCTCTGTTTGCCACAATGCAAATCCATTATATGCTACACAACATTATTCCCCCCATCCTAAGTGGCACACACCCCTAAGCTTACTTCCACTATCCTCCTCGGTGGAACGGTGACAATTTGCTACCACATACACATCTTTGTTAAAGATGCTGTGGCATGTTTCCAGCTGGATTTTAATACATATTTTCATGCTCCATTTAAATTTTTTCGTAACTTCGCGTTTAGCATCGAAGCGCTGAGATTTTACAAGCCTGTTTGCTTGTTCCTGCTGCCTCATGTGGAAATTAGTGTGGTGATTTATTTATTTTTATTTCCAATTGGTCCCTTTCGAACCATCGCTGGACCCTAATAATCCTGCTTCATCCAGTTATTAATTTTTGCATTTTGGCAGACAGACTGAACTCAAGCACATGCACAGACACACACACGCACACACTGCATGAATCTGGGTAAGGCTTGGCTCAGTAGTTTTATAGCTAACTCATCTCCAGTTCTAATCAAAAAGCTTCCCCAGCCCTGAACCTCCTGCTGAGGAAACAAAGAAGTTATTATGTTTTTAAATGGTCTCCAATTACGGGTAATTTCACCGCCTATCTTAAAGCTATTTGCTTTTCTCTCACTTTGCTCCGGTTGGGTTGAGCAAGCATTGTGCTTTGCAAAAACAACGAGCAGACAAGTTCGACATACAGCAGATGCATTCTTTTGGAAAGCAGAGCGGTCCCCTTTTTTTGCAGCCCTTTCCCGGCTCTGCTCATCTCTTATCATGAGAAATGGCAAACACAGTCAACTCAATTCCTTCTTTATCTTCCTCATTATTGTTTGGCTCACAGAACTCTCAATTACCCCGTCCATCTCTTATACAGTCAAAAGCTCCCACTGACTGAAGCTGGTAAATATTCTCACGTAGTTAGAATCTAGTGGGTCTCATTTGCGAGTGATGTTAATATACATATAAACATGTACACATGCTGTGCTTGAAACAATTTTCAAACAGTGTAATCTAATCAGTTAGCAGCCTGGTGCTGCATTTTTATGTTTGAATAATTTTATGTTGCTGCACAGAGCCTTGCTGACAGTTTCGAATGTTAAATGGAGCCCCACCTGGGGAGTGAATTTGGTTTTGATGGATTTGGGTTTCATTTGTGCGTTGGGATTCTGGCAGTTGTCTTTTATTTTTAGTTTTTATGACATTTCAATGATAGAGGCACTCTTCAGCAGAAAATTTGTCAATCCAAGCATTTGATTAATACGTTGCACTCGCATTTTCTGACCATTTCACATCCAAATAAATTCTATATTTGCAGAGACTGAACTACACCGGATGCAAAATGCACAGGCAAACAATTAAAACTATGAATCACAGGTAGCCAGCAGTTTCTGATGCAAACTCTCAGCTTTGCTATTAAACCCATTTATTCATGGTAACTGTTTGCTTTACAAGACACTGAACGTGTTTAGCAATATTCCTTTTTTGAAAGTATAGTTTCTTCTTTTCTTACTGCTTCCTTAGCTTCCACTCTAAATTCGTACTATGGCTAAAATCCTAGACTCGTTTTCCCCGCATGCAAATGCTGCTGTATGTGTATCCAGTTCAAATGGACCAGCTAATGCTAATCTCTGCTAATCCTCTGAGAAGCACCCTCAGAACAACATTATCATGCTACTCTGTAGCTGAGATGGATAGTGGGAGAGAGGGGACAAAAATGGTGAATGGAGACATAAGCGGGGCAAATATTCAAACCTTAACAGATGACTCACACACACAGACACACACGCCAATCCTGGTCACCTGACTGTGTCCGCCTTTGCACAGACGCACACACAAAAGAGAGAGAAAGAGAAAGAGAGAGGGAACTCTCTAGGCGCAGTAGTATTAATGAAGCAGTGTTAACCACAGTTATACTGAGGAGGTAAGGGGTAGCCTACTGTTCAGGACTAAGTGGTGATCCTAAGCCTTTGCCTTAATGCACTGACCACTAATTCTGAGCCTCTAAACGACAAGAAGCCATATCTTTAGACTGTATTAGTTCCTCGACACAGGTGATCATAGTTTAGCTTGCTTGGGAGGAAGCCTTTAATCCTAGTACCACCATTTTGACCTCATAGGCATTATGTTTGTAAAACTGAAGTCCCTTAGAGTAACATTTGAATACGGTAGCAACTTACTTAGCTAAGGCGATTCTCAGAAATGTACACTGTAGGAATAGTACAGTTTACATAGATTTTTTTTATTGCTTGTGTTTTTATTGAGATTTACATGCTCGTGCCCGTATGGGATTGCGTTATTTTCGAGCCTTTAATCAAAAGCTGCAGTTTTGATACGTTTTCCTGACGTCAGCGCCTGTGCTTTCTTTGATGTAATCTTATGTCCCACGTAATGTAGCTCTGCTTGTAAGTAAAATGAAACTGATAAGTCAAAGATAGTCATGCAATTGATTAATTGCAGTCTTGCACTTGTACTCTAGCGCTGCTAATTCGCACACTACTTGCACATTCATGATGTTTACAAGGAGACATTGCAGCATGTATAGGCATGTCCCTCCCACAGATAGCAAATATGACATTTAAAATCAACGCCACTTTTCCAGTTTAAATTAAGTGAAATGCTGAAATCACTGACATTATGGTACATTATTTCTGTGCGTGGCACAGCACAGCACAGCAAGGCGCTGTTTGAAAAAAAAAAATCATATCATCCTTGGGAAGAAAAAAAAATTAAGCAAGACGTATCAGAGACTAGGGCTGAATTAACTCGAAGCAAGTAGACATTTACTTGTTAATTTGTATTAAATTGGGCCTTTTAAAGTATGACACTACACCAAACAGAATGATTGCTTGGACCGCTTGCATTGCTTTCATCCCTTTCCAGCTCGATTCTCAAAATTAGCAGCATAACTCCTGAAGTAGCAGCTCTCCTGATATCCAGTGGGTACTTATCGTTCAAAGAAGGCCACCTCGATAAAAGAGATAACAAGAAAGCAGAACCGAGGAGGAAGGCGCAAGCAAAGACAGCAGAGAATTCACCAGGGGAAGGTGATGGGTTGTTTTCAGATGCTATGCAAGTATTTGTTGTGCCTGTGGCTTGGCTGGTGTTCTGTATGACATGCTATTGGCCACTGCTGTGTCAACACTGTCTTTAGGTCTCACTATGATAAGATGACATGAGACAGGAATGGGGGTTACAGCAAAACACTGTGAGTGCCTGCGACACAAAATGGGTGGAGGGTGAGGGAATGTGAGAATTCAGAGGATGTGGTGGTAACAGGATGGATGAGGGGAGAATAGAGGAATTCCCCAGTGCAGTGAGGGGGAAAAAATAAGAGAGCCCCCAAAAAAAGAACAGCAGCCACGCATGAAATATTCAGGAAATGAGACTTGACACATCTTCAGACTTGTCCTCAAACACCTAAACTCAGGCACAACATCTCACAAACGCAAGTGGTATTCACAAAGAGTTTGACGCATTTATTATATATCACAATGAAGAGATGGAGCCTCACAGGGTCTGTATCACTTCTGCTATGTGAATGCAGAAAAAAAGGTTGGGTTTTCTATTTAAGTTTCAGCAATTCATACAAAGCACACACATAGCATATAGATTTTGATGTCAGTCATTCTTATAGTTTTATGAAACATGCAGACCCCCGGATGTGAAAGCTGCTGGGCTGCCCTCCAGTTAGTAATGCAGCAATGCAAATGTGTTTCAGTCGAGAAAGAAAGTTGTGTCACATGTTTTCACTTCACTACTTTGTCTCTCTTTTTGCATCTCCTTTCGCTCTTCTACCATCTCTCTCCTGGATATTTCGTTTCTCTCTCACCCCCGACACCACTCTCTCCAGTGTCACCCTTGGCTTTCATCTTGCCAGGGTGCTTCCTTTATAAGAATACTCCAATTGGCTGACAAGCGCCCTTGTCAGACACCATTCATTGCACTTGCGTAGATATGAAAAGTGTTTTAACAAGCACCGCTGAGTTTTGCAGTGTAGTGGAAACTGCATACCAATGGCAATGCAGATCCTGTGACCGAATTAAAGAAGCTGTGAAGTTTGGGAAAATTTATGTTGATGTCCTTGTCAGACGTTAAAGTTTTACTACAGCACCCACAAGGTGGTGAGTAACTACAGTTGATTTTGTTTTGCTGTTATCCGTAGGTAATTTGGACAGCAGTGAACTGGATTCTGAGCACATTTTGTGAATTTGATTTACCAGAGACAGAGGTGACAATTAAATTTTATTCTTAAAAAAGAGCACTCAATCATGGCTATCACAGAAGTGACTTCCACTGGATATTTATATACTGTGGCACATAGTGTATAATTAGGTGTGTTAATAGTTAACTATTAATTATTAATGATTATTATTTTAAGACTTTCTTTCTCATTTATAATCTCCATAGACTGCTGTCTGGAGACTGGTTGACAAAAGCAAAAGAGCAATGTACAGCAGCCATTTATTCAGCAAGTGACATCTGGACAGTTGAGTAAGAGACATACCCATCTGATTAGTGATTCTACTTTAATTGGGCCTTTTTGATAGATTCACAGCTATTAAACCTGGGAGGACAAAAAGAGGTAAAAATAACAAAAAGGTGTTCCTAACAACAAGTTTGAAGCTTTTAGATTATTTTTGTCGCATCTTGATGTTGCGCTTTGTAGGTAGTCGCCTGTCCACTTGTCTTGTGGTAGTCATCTTGTGGCTGCAGACCAGTTTTGTTTTGTCTTTCGTTTTTTTGTAGCACCCATACTCACCAGAGTCAGGCCAAGTTTACTATTTAGGGATGTTTCAGGTTTCTCAGAACTAATGTGTGCCCATGTTATAGTATTGTTTCATCTGTGATTATAGACTGTGTTTAGTCTTAGGTGGTTGCTAGGCAACGCAATGACGCCATAATATGTCAAGCATACTGAATGTTTTGTGGATATACATTAAATTTTATCGCTATTGAAATGATGCAAATGCTTTTTGATGGTGATATCAGAGCATGATGCTACAAATGGGTCATTTTAACACTGGTAGGTGGTTGCTAGGCAACACGATGAGACAATATCTGATTTAGATAAGAACCTTCATGGACCTAAGATGTACCTGTGTGTCAAGTTTGCTGTTAGTCTCAAATTATGTGTAACAGTACGAGCAGAGCAGCCTAGTGAAAATCTGGGCAGCTGTTGGAAATGACCATACAGACGCCGGTGTTTTGGTACCAGTGTTTTGTTGAGAGAATGATCCATTCCTTCATTAAAACACTGAACTCAATAATGTTTTTATGATCTTTCACTTATTTATCTGTGATGTTTGAATTTGTGAATATCTTTCCAACTGTAACTATGTCCTAAGTATGTGCACAGAATATTCACAATAGTTTGTGCACAAACTGTCAAGGTTTGCACTGGCACACCATGTGGAGGGAGGAAGAGGATCCAGATGCAGACACTTGAAACAAAACTATAATTTAACAAAAGGCAAGCCGTTTATTTGTGGCTGGGAAAAGATACTAAACAAAAGCTGGATGCACACTGAGGCAAAACTAATTAGAAATAAACTTGGAAAAACTAAATGCTAAACATAAGAGACAAAGACATGATTAAAAAACCTGACCATGAAAAACCCTGGAAACATGACGAAAACTCAACAGACGACCTGGCAAGGATTGAGTGAAAACACAGACTAAATGCACACAGGAGATGATCAGGGGAAGTGGAAACAAATGCTGAAACAGCTGATTAGAATGAACATAATGACGCCACAAGGGAAATGAAACTAAACACAATGAACATGGGATGGACCCCTTCAAAATAAAACAGGAAACATAATGAGACGCAGACATTGACAACACGAGCTTGACAACATAAGACATGCAGACATGAAACACATCAAGGGCAAAATACAGGGGTGAAGACACAAGGGGAATCTAATAAACTATAACAGGGCAACATAGGCAAAATAGAAATGAACTTAGCTAATGAACTTAAACATAAACCATAAACATCAAAATATATTAAAACTCAAAACGCTGGATCAAATGACCCAGGATCATGACACAAACTAATCCAAACATAATAATCAGCTGGTAAAAAGTGACCTCGATGTATATATTTGTCCCCTGTTAGTACAGTTTATGTGTACTAAAAACGTATTAAATAACACTTGTTGATTTATACAGTAAACAGAGCAAAATATTATTCATATTTTAGTTTCCTCAGAGTGGCCTCTGATTGCCTTGAGCACTGTTTTCCAGACTAACGGCGGTATCTTAAACAGCTGCAGGAGATCTCTAACAGAAATTGATTGAGTGACTAACCTTTTTTACTTTCTGCACAAGTTCACAGCAAGTCTTTAACAATCAGATAGGCATTAGCGGGATAAAATGGTACTTCACAGCTGTAAAGGTCTGCTATATCATTATGTTATTTCTGTTCTATTTTGGTTCACTGTCCTGGTCAAATACGTAAGTGGAACTCTGTGTCCTTAAAGTAGCTTTATCTTTTGCAGCCAGCCTACAGCAAAGAAACAAAAACACTGGCTGAAAAGAAGGGGGTGACATCATGAGTGTTCTACATTGACCACATAATGATATAAGCCACAAGGATACTGTCTCTGAAAATAGATAGAGGGTTTTCTTTATAGACCATGACATATAATTTTCTTTGTTCTGAGGTATACATGCAGTGCTCTGTTTCTGTCAGAATGTACCCAGGCTGTACTGATGTAACTGTTACACTACAAAGCTATGTTCTCCAGGTTTCATTTTTTGTCCTTTACACTTGTGTTCTCTATCTGACTATCCCTGGATAAAGCAAGACTTGAGCTTTAAATCTGCACAAGGCCAGTTCAGCTGCTTAAAGGTTATGTGCATTCAGATAATTTCAAAAGGCTTAGATAATTTACAGCTAGGCATTTTTGTGTCTTGCACTGCACAATATGCATATAGCCTATAAACACCAATTGTATTTAAAGCTTTCTAAAATAACTTTTGAATTTTGGCTTCTACCTAGATTTTAAATATATCATTGGCATTAATGAATTTGACTTAAAATATGATAAGAAGATGAAGGTGTTGAGAAATCTAATTCAAAATGTATAGTTGGAGCACCAAAAGGCACCCAACAGTGTGGAAAATTCATGAATGCATTTCAGATTATCTTATACCACATTAAATGAAATGACACATTCTTCTTAAAGACAGAAAGCTGTTTATCTAGTCAATAAAATGATGCAAGTTGGGCACGTCATTGCTTGTTTTGATATGGTTATGGTTTGATTTGAATGCTGCTAATTGTAGAGGAACAAAATAATATTAAACATGACATCGGAGCAACTATTGACTCAAATGTGCTGCTACCTTGTAGTGACAAAAAAAATGCATTATATGTTTAGTTCCCATTCATTGGCTTTTGAGCATGCTAACATATTTCTTCATTTTAAATTAGTGTCCAATGAGCCAGGGACTGGAATTAGCCAATTTTCAGTGACCGTGGCCGGGACTGGTGACCGACAGGTCAGTGACCCATATATCAAATTAGGAGCCTGTCCATTCATGTGCAACATGCACACTCATAGACATGACATGACATTCTAACATGTCATTAGCATTGCAGCTCCTCACTGTGAGTGAAGACACAAAGTTCACCAAAGTAAACCGCCGACCACAATGAACATTCCTGCAACAATAAACCTTTTCAGACATTTAAATCACCCTCACCCAGCTGAACACAGACTTCTTAAACAAGCTAACAAAGGAAAAGGAAAAGTGGTTAAAGGTACAGCTACCCATAACTCGGAGCTAGCCACAAGCCAGCAGCCTCAGTATAAGCAAAGCTTCAAATCAGTTAGTAGAATAATTATGGAGATGAGAAAAGAGAAGATTGCTGATGTCTTGTTAACTGGTGAATTGATAACAATTTTTATATAAATCTGCTGTGCCTGCTTTTTTTAGTAAGGTAAAATATGTCAGGTAAACACAGGTGGGTGTACGGCAACTCATTTTTTTTTTCATTATTATTATTATTATCATTATTTGTATTTATTACATAGGAAAGTGGAGACCAGACAGGAAAGCATATTGTGGCATGTAATCATCAGCTCATACCGGAAGCTAAGCTGACACCTGGAAATTCTGACGTTTAATAACTTCTTTTTTAAATTTTGTTATTATGAAAAACACATTTTTTTTAAAAGTTTAGCATTGAAGAAAACATATTTTTGTTTGTATATATGTCAGAAAGAAAATCAAACGTGGCACAAATTAGTAAAGGCCACAGTAAATGTCACACAGGGAAAAAAAATCTGAAATCATAATCAGGCGAGAAAATTGCCCTTTTTAAAATCTCAGTTTTAAATGTCTAAAGCTCTCGTTTATCTGGACGTTTTATGTAATGGCCATTGAATGAAAAGTTGTATTTAAAGTGGTGACACTGCGTCAGATTTTTAACACACACACTGATGTAGTCACAGCTATCAAGAAACGAAAAGGGATTCTTCATCTTTCTAACGTAACCCCTCTTCCTGTCTGTCTCACTGTGTACGTCTGCTTCCTTTTGCCATGTCTCCTAGCAGGGCAACATGACTTGTTTACAGTCTCTGTAGTGACAACTAAATGAAATCACATTTCCCATCAGTCAGTGGGCTAATTGAGGCTAGCTCTTCCATTAGTTGTCTGCTCACAACTGCTTTGTAGGGAGATAGACCGATCAATGCTCAGCCAGAGCTGAAAACTTGGCACGCATAGACACACACACACACACACACACACACACACACACACGCACACGCACACGCACACGCACGCACGTATTTACACATAGCTAAAACTATATGACTTGCAGGTGCAATCATTTTGCATCATTTTCTGTTTCCCAGACACACTTCCATGTTTTACTTGTGTAATTTCCATTTAACCAACCTTTTTATGTGCAAATGTTTTGCATGCAATCCAAGCGGAAAAGTACTTTCACTGCTGCACCGGGCTCAGGAAAAGAAGGTGATACAAGGATAATACTTTCATTGCTCTGAAAGTTTGTATCAGAGAATGAGAGAGTCGAGCAGCTCGTCCTCCATCTTTTGTGGTATAAGAAGGAATCTGGCTGTTCCCACAGTCTTGGCAAATTCTGCCTTCCCAAATCCTTTTTCTCAGTAATTCTGTTGTCCTGCCAACGGTGAGTGAAAGCGCAGAAGTGCATTATGGACTGGTCATGCATGAGTAACGAGGGGCCCCTCTTATTGTGTGTGTGTGTATGTGTGCGTGCCCTGGGCTTCATCTACTTTTCAGCCTCACATAAACCCCGCTATTATAGAGTGGCCATAAGTGGTCTTTTGCTCCTACAGTACACAGCTTACTAGAACCCCTCCAGGGAAAACAATGGAAGATAACATACATCCCTGGATTGATTAGAAACTTGCTTCTGAAGTTCACACCCACATCGTCCCTTAGCCCCTTGCTCCTTATCCAACCACCCGCTCCCACCCACTACCACATTGCTATGCATCATACATTTGTAGCAGGTTGTGAAGTGGTTGCCGCGAGCTTCTTTCACAATTGACGAATCAATCCAAGGAAACCGTGACTTTGTTAGTAAAGATGAAACCGTGACAACTTTTAACATACCGCAAGCGATCATTTTGCCCAGTTCGAAATCAGTGTTGTGAAGATTCTGTGGATACAATAGTCCGGTCTGTGCTGATCAGATTGTCAGACTGATTTTCAGCATTTTGTATTTGTCTTTAAATCACATCTGTTTTAGTCTAGGGTGCCTTGGCCAAAGCTTTTGAAAGCTGTACAGTGTTTGGTTTTTAATAGATTTACTTCTGCCAGTGCAGCAGAGAATAGTCATCAGCAGAGGCATGTGCTGCCAACATCTGATTCAGACATATACATATATTTTTATAACCATAACAGAATTTATAACTGAATTAATGTATACCCTTTTATTTAATGGCATTTTCATATGCATTATGCAGATGCTAGAAATAGCTTTCCTTTTTAACATTTCGTTAACCCACTTTAAAAGAAATTCTCATATATACACATTTTCTTTTAGCTTACTATTGCTGCTGGGATATTTCAAAAAACACAACAATTAAAAAACACTTGTGAATTATACTTATATACATATTACTCACCGAACACATATAATTCTTGCTCTCAGCTGCTGGTGTCTTTCTGATCTCAACCCATGTCAGTGTCTCAGCCACATGCAGGTCAGATGGAATCAGCGTGGATCTCACACGCCTACAGGTGCACACCTTTGACCAAGGTCACGTGTAACATTTTTGGCATGCTGGGGTGTATTTGCTGATGTGGCATCGCACTCTTTTCACCCTCCTGTCCTTTGTTCTTACAGAGCAGTATTTGTGTGTGTGCGTGTGTGCGTGCGCGTGCATGTATGCAAGTGCTCAGACATGTCATTCTCCCTTGCTACGGGCACAGTTGTGGTTTGGAGGCTGATATTGTTTGGCTTTCTTTTAGTCACATTCTATTTTTGTTGTGCCTCAAATGTAGCATGACTCCAAGCCTACGGCACAGTATAGTGCAAAGTAACCGAACGCCAGCGCACAGGATTTGTGTTATGTCTGTGTTTATGTTTGTTTATGTGCCTATATCACCAATCAGTGAAAGCGCACTGTCAAACAAGATGTATAGATAAATAATACCCGCAAATACTTAATGTATTTGAAAGGATCTTTTCTCTTCTTTGTGACTGCCTCATGTGTGAGTGTCCTCTTAAGTGCTTCCTTATGTGAAATTTACTGGTGAATGGTTAGATATTAACCAGTAACGACAGAGACAGAAGCCTCTTTGAGGCTCTGGATTTGCCGTTTTCCTCAGCCTCTTGGCGCGCTGTTAGCCAGAGCCAAAGGGGTTCTGCAGGGTCAGCTTTGGACCTCTGACAGGCTGACGAACGGAGTGCTGTCTGTAAGGGCCCAGGCCTGTTAAGTGATGAGAGACTACCTCCCAGTCATGCTGTCCTGGCTGTAAAGCATCAACCCCCTCTTCCAGGCACCCTGAGGTCTCTGTTTAAAATCCATAAAAAAAATGTACAGTCCGTTTGAGAATTAGTTTTTTGTTTTTACTTTGTGACTTGTGTTTGTATACCCTGTGTATTGTAATAATGGATTGAATTAAATGATCCAATGCATACTCGCTTATATTTTTTAGAAAAACACAGCGAAGCAGACATATTAGAGTGTGTGTGGGCTGTGCTCACATGGTGTTGTCCTGTATCTAGTGCAGTAGCCCAGGAGCTAGATTTATTCCCACAGAGCCATTTTGAGCAGGCATAGCTGTGCAGAATTGTTTCGATGCTGGAAGACTGGGAGAAACCCTAAATTCCCTTTATCTGTCACTGTTGGTCATTATTTGATTATTTGCCAGCTGTTTCCTATTTGCACCAATAAACGCCCACAGATGCACATACGCAGGTTGCTGGTACTGGATAACCCCGTTTGTAGGAACCAGCATTGTATATTAAATTGGCGGCTTTTATGGACATTTCATGGAATTTTCTTCTTCTTCTTTTTTTAACAATAGCTACAGACGGCAAGTAACATGCCCTATATGTTGGAGCCAGGTAAGAAATGAAGTGGAGGCCAGGGTGTGTAGCACAAGTAAAACAATCCCTGCTGCTAAACTTCATGATGACTTTGAATGCAGTTCTTCCAAAGTGGCATCTGTTTGGTTTGCAGAAGAGTCACTAAATCAGATTTCCAGGAAAGTGTGGATACTGCTCAAGTAAAAAAACCATAGAGAATAGCATTACTATGGTTGTCAATATATATGAGAGTTTTTTGGAAAATGCATGTGATTTTTCACCTAGCCTATTTATCATGGTCTTTAAAGCCCAAGCGAGGCTTTGAATAGGATGCTCTGTTTGTGAAATTTGGGGGTGACGCCAATGTTTAAAATACCAGTTTGGCAAATAGCCATTACTTACGTATTTTTGTCTTTTATTCCCCATGTTGTAAGAGGGAAACACAGTAAGTCGTATCATGAGTAGAAAATCAATCATACAAAGTCTTTGCACTCAATCCCAGAAATAAGGAGTGATGGGACACAACAGACTGATGACTGCCATCTTAGTTGCAAGTATGGCAAATACTGGCTTATACCATGTCTGCACATCCCTAGTGTTGAAAACCAAAAGATGCTATAAATCAATCCTTTTCATTTCTTTTAAAAATAATCAGTCTCTCTGAACTACCTATTCTCTACTCCCTTTCTGTCTTTGTTTTGATTTCACTCACTCTGTGTCCTTGGTTGGTTGGAAACCGTGGATTGCATAGACATTGCACAGACAGCTCCACATTTCATTAGAAAAGCATCCACAACAGCATTTTATAATGACATCTCCACCACTATTGTGCTGTTTTATATCCTGTGTGTGTGTGCTTGTGCACAATTTCTTTCTCTAATGCTGCCTGATGAACAAGTATTTTAAAACCCTTACATTATAATTTAAAAACTCGACTCCACTGTTTATATGTGTGGTTTAAACATAATCACCTAACCATTAATGTTTAGAAAACAAGGCATATATTTCTTTCCCCTAGGAGCTTTAAATACGTTGTAATTTAAGTCCTAATTATCTGGTGCATAACAAATATCTCCTAGAGTATTTCTCAATTTACCTTTCACTCATTTTATTCATGTACCAAAGAAACGACACCAGAAACTGTGTGTTTATATAAAGATCAGAACACGCTGGACACAACTTTAGATGCAGTCATTCTTTTATCAGTACCCTACTGTGTCTTCATTCGATCCCTGACCAGAAAGAAAAACACTGAACCAAAAGCAAGATTATACAATAAAAACGTTAACATTCATGCTCCCCGTCCCATAGGACTCACCACTGCAGTGCACTGCTAGTGCCCTGACTTTTCAGAACTACAAATCTTACTTCAGATACTTTAAATCCAAAACAGTTCTTACTGTTAAGGCAGCATCACCGGCAAAAATAAAAATAAAATGCATTTTCAGATTAGAGAAACACGGTAAGAGATATTTTCCCCACACATTTACTAAAACTTAAATAGAAATTTCATACTATTTTAGAGCAATAACCCCTGTTGTGTGCTTTTACGTGTCTATAAAAATGATCTGGTGAAACAACAGCAATGATGGATGGCTACTGATTCTTTTTAAGTTGTCTTCTTTGTAGTTTGTCTTATTTTTATTTGACCTTTTTCTCTTTTTCACATATGTCACTTTGGGTTTTATGAGTTGGAGAAGAGAAATTTTCCACAAACCAGTGGTAACTGAGACAGGTTGGCTTCCCCTCCTTTATAGTAGTAAAATTAAATGAAAGTGAGATTCAAATGTGTTTATTTACTTGCTAAAGTAAACCTAGAATTTGAAAATATTCAAAAATAAATATAGTCTCACACATTAGGGAATGTTGTCCATTAATCACATAGTTGGTGGTTTTATCCCTGTCTCCTCCTACCCACATATCGAAGTGTCCTTAGGCAAGATGCTGAAACACAAATTGCATGGTTAGCCAAGTGCCATTCATGCTAGTTTAGTGACATCCATGAGAGTGTGTGGGAATAAAAAGCAAGATGAAAAGTGCTTTGCCTAAAAGGGATATGCCATATAAATGAATCTGAAATGAAAAATGAAACATAAGCATCAAACATGAAAATTTTAAAATAGAAAAAAGTTTGTTTGAGGAAAAATCAAATCACTGGAGTGTGTGTGTGTGTGTGTGTGTGTGTGTGTCTGTGTGTGTGTGTGTGTGTGTGTGTTTGTTTGTTTGTGTGCGTTTACATTTATTGTGCATGCTCATGCTTTGGAGTGTCATTAATCAAATGGAGTATTATTGTTTTCAGCATCTCGCCCAAGTCTACACATTACCATTTTAATGACATTACTCTCCTATTAATCTGCTTACCACACAGCCAGTGGTGCAACTTATAAAACTATCAAAGAAGTACTTTGATAAAAAACAGAAGAAAAAAACAAGGCCATAAAGAGCGAGGGAACAGTAATTAAAAAGCCACTCTAATGAAAGAAACCTCATAAACAAGAAATAGGAGGGAAAGAATGGCAGAAAAGTGCATATTCTGCAGTCTTGAATTAGATATATGACAAATAAATGGAAGGCCTTTACAGCAGAGAAACACTTTGGGTGTGGCGACACAAAGTCATACTCAGTGCCTCTAGCCATACCCGCTGCAATTTCAACTTATTAGAGCTTTCCCCAGAGCCTAATCAGATAACTAAATTAAAGCTGCCATCAACATCTTGCAATCTAGATTCAGGGGCTTTTAAAAGTGTTTCCAAGCATTTTTAATGTCTTAAATCTAACTGTGCTACTTTTCTGCTTTCTCAAGCATCCAAGTATGAAGTGAAGATGTGGTCGTTGCTAGAATATGAAAAGATTTTTTTCCTTTGGTGATTAACATTGTTCACCAGGTCTAATGAATCTGTGAAATTCATTTACATGGGGTGACTTACAGACGACTTCCAGGCATCTACAGCAGTGAAAGGCAAGTAAGGCCCACTTGGGCACTGAACCTCTTAAATCTTACATGCTTAATTTTCATCACCTATTAGCTTGTAGAGTTTAAAATATGATGTGCATACTTTTATACATTTGATAGAATAGAATATATGATATAAAGACAGGGCTTCAGTTTAGCCAACCCGAAATGATGTGAACAGATGTTGCAAGATGGGATTGTAAAAAGGTTGTGTAGCAGTAAACACAAGTCACCTGCTCTTAAACAAAAGGTACATGTGCAAGGAATATAAATACAGCTGGCTGAGTATTTCCCTGTTTGTGACACAGAGCTGAAAAGAGACGAAGCTTTGCTCTTTCTCCAAAGCAAACAGGAGTTGGGTGTTTGGGATGAAAAACCTAAAACTAAGGATGTTCACGTCTTAACCTTTTACAGTTTGAAAAAAATGTCTATTAAGAGATCAAAGATACTGAATATCAAAAGAACAGCTCACACATGCAGTGTGATTGACATGCAGTACTGTGCAAAGTCATCCATCCAACATTCAAAGTTTTTCTTTGGACATTTGCTGCATTTTCACTCATTTTCAATCCAGGCCTTTTATAGTAAACCGACTGGTTCTAATATAGCACTAGGGTTAGTATTTAGACTGGAGCAGATGGGGTTAAACCACCAACCATCTGACTAGTAGAGGACCTGCTTTACCTCCTGAGCTACAGCCGCCCAGCTTCTGACCAATTTTACAGAAATGTATTTTTATTTGTTAAGCCATTTAAAACTCAGCTATCTAGCTCAGAGGATGAACCAGTGATGTTTCTGCACATATCAAACAATTTAGTAAAGAAACAATTTTAAACTCATTTCTAGCCTCTTTGTTACTAGCAGCCTGGTAAAATGCATAATTTTAGCAGTTTTTTGTTGAATCTTTGAGAAATGCAAAAGGTAACATATTCCGAAAGGCATATCTAATATATATATATTTTTTCTTTTTCTTTTTTTTTTTACCAACAAAGTAATGTCCAGAGAGCTATTAGCCACAAACTTGCCATATCTCGATATAGTGTGAAATGTGTACAGAAAAAAAGAAGAGCAGAAAAAAAGAAATGGCAGGCCTAAAAAAAAAAAAAAAAATTAAAGTAGATAAACAGCGTTTGAAAGCTATGTCCTACATGGTACTGTTCCCATGTGCACCAGAAATGTTGTGATGCTCTCAAATGGTAGACATATCTTGGTACAGTAATAGCAGGTGTAACTATTACAGCCAATATTTTTTATTTAATTGTTCTGGACTCCCAAAAATGTAACATTTTACGCCACAGCGCTACCAAAACCTTTTTCAGATTGAGTATTCACCCAGAAAGAATACAACAATCTGCTTCCTGTTCCAAAAGCAGGAAGCAAGATCTGCTAGGTTGATTGTGATATTTCACTGTTTTGTGTTGTAAATGTGTCGGCCTGTTTAATTTTCCCTTCTATCTGGATAATTAGTCCTCTCTTTGTGGCACTTTCATCATCAGTTCTCTCACAGGAACATTGTGTCATTATGTCGCTTGTTCTTCTATTACAGGTTGGTGCTGCAGGAATTAAAGCTTATCTGCTGTAAAGATGTTCCGATCAGACTTTTAATCGGTGATATTTATTGCTTTAAGAATTAGTCAGACCAGCGACAACACTGGACTCAGAGCATCTTTAACATCTCTAATTCTCTAAAATCTCCAGCCTGTGGTGGTTGGGTGGCTCGGATCAGAATTAGTTGGTGGTATCATCTAAATTTCTGGAGAATTCAATGCCAAAACACCATCAATTACAGATTACCCTAACATAATTGTTTATTTATTAAAAGCTGATCTAAAAAAAAAAATCCACATTTATTATTTGATCAGTTTCTGCATTAAAAGACCTCACTTGTTTGAACTCTGGTTAAAACTGGTATTGATGTAGACATAATTATTAAGTGGAACTTTTGCTAATAGATAAGGATGAGGGAGAGAGAAGTTTTGCCAGGGGGTGTAAGCGAAATAGAATGCATGTGAGATTGTGGATGTAAAAAAGCGACTGCATGAATGGTTGACATAGATTCAGATAATACAGGGGAAAATGAATGTAATGCGTGGAGGTGTCAGGCTGTAATGAAAAGTGTCTCATTTTCATTTGAGCTGACCAATATGACAAGATAAACAGAAGTAATAGTAACAGGAGCTGTGGCTACTGAATATCAGTGGTTCGACATGTGTAGCCAGCCTGACTGTAAATCACATACAGCCGTTTGACTCCTCTCATCCCCTCTCTCTCTCTCTCTCTCTCTCTCTCTCTCTCTCTCTCTCTCTCTCTCTCTCTCTCTCTCTTACTCAATTTCCCCACTTTCATTTAGTCTCGCCACATCTTTACTCTGCATCGTTATTTTCACAGCAAATATGTGCAAGCCTCAGCATAGATAGTGTGACTGAAAGAGGATTCCTAAAAGTCGCATCCCAGCAGCCCAAATATGCTGTCCAAGAAAAGGTCTTATTGGCTTATCTTGTGCTGAGAAGACCCATTCACATAATCCTTAAGCAGCTAGAATCCAGAACATCCATCCTTGTCAGCCATTGTTCTGTTCAGGAAAACTCTCCCTGTTTGTGTGTGTGTGTTTCCCTGAAAGTATGGCACATAGTATGTGTAAGTAGTGTTGCCTACCTGTGCATGGCTGCATGTGTCATTGTTTGCTGTGCACCAACAATGCTATGTTTATTTTTGGGGGTTTTTTGCCTTTGTTTCCCGTTGAAAACTAGTAATAATAATAGTCCTTTAAGCGACAAAGCGGGAAGAGAAGCATATGTATTTAAAAAAGAATTATTGTTCATTGTCAAATTACCAAAAGAAAATTGAGCCTGTTGTTGTCAGTAATCTATTTTCATTTCAAAAACAGAGCACAGTGACTGGGATGGTGACATTACCAGTCATTTTGTGCATGTTGGACCACATTGGGATGCGCCTGCAGTCAAGGGGCAAACTTCACATGGTACACTAGATAAAGTTGTGAACCCTTAATTGGGAATTATGCAGCACATGAGAACTGACCAATGTTGTTGTTGTCAGGGTAGAGCTTGATTTTTTTCTCCTTTTTTTGGTGTGTGTGTGTGTTTGAGTGGACTGGGAAGTGGGAGGGGGGGGCAGTTCCCTTAGCAACCTGACCAGGGTCAAAATGTCATGCTGTTTCACTGGCTGAGTGTGCTGCCATATGCAAATAAGGCCTGTACCAGCCTTCAAACATTAGCATTAGTGGGCATTTGCATAATATCAACTTTTGCCGGTGGGAAAGTAGGGCAAGAGAGAGAGAGAGAGAGACAGAGAGAGAGAGAGAGGGCTGAAAGAATTTGGAATTGAAAAGAAAGAGTGGAAATCTTTAACAAAACACAGAAGGAGTGTGAGGTGGCCTTTTCCTGCAAACATATCAGCCATTCAGGACAAATGTGTCTCAGCCCTGAGAGTGCTCTGTGTGTTAACAAGGTTGATACGCGCTAACTCTGTCATATTTGACATGATGTGCACAAACAAGGGCAGAATCCCATGTTTTCAATGTAAATTGGGGAATTTTTAGAAGAGAAGTAAAACAATACAGTTTGTGCTTCACTTTTGTGTTTGTTTTGTTCATTTGTGTGTGTGTGTGTGTGTGTGTGTGTGTGTGTGTGTGTGTCTGTGTGTTGTTTATAACATGGATTTGTCTTCAATCAGCTTCCCCCAAACAAAGCCATTCTCCAGAGATCAAAGAGCCTGCCTCTAACTAGCTTACTTGTGGATCAGTTGTTGAGATTCCAGCGTGCACCGCGGATTGCATTCTCTCTGTTGCTCTGGCAGTTTTTTTTTTCTGTCTGCGTTGCAACATTGCAGCCTACGGTCTCTAGTGCAAATGTTGGCACAACAATCTGCATAATTCCCAGCTTTTTATAATTCCGTGCACATTTATTAATGATTGTTGGTACTAATAGAAAAGAAGGAAATGCGCCGATTAAAATGTATAAGCTTAAAAAAATATATATGTTTTTAACCTCAGAGTATATTAGGGTACCTTCGAGTATACTGCAAGATTATATTTGGTATAAATGACATTCAATGCAGCATATTATCAGTGACCAGCTATTTTTAAACTATACATCTTAGCTCTCAATTTCACACCAACAAACACTGTACACATTACCTTGTGTATATTCTTGCATTTGTGTGTGTGTGTGTGTGTGTGTGTGTGTGTGTGTGTGTGTGTGTGTGTGTGTGTGTGTGTGTGTGTGTGTGTGTGTGTGTGTCCCAGCCAACTCTGAGGATACTTGTTAGGCACAGATAAATGTCTGATGCTCCCTCGGGCTCGCTTTTAGCTCGCAGAGCGTAGTTTTTCACAGTGATTGGATATCGACAGAGGCATCATGCTCTATAAGTAGACCATATACACTTTCACTTTGACAAATAATTCACCTATGCAAGCACATGGGATAGCATAATGCATGGCTGTCAGACTATTTAAACATCATCATATATACAAAGCAGTGCGCGTCACAAGAGATAAGGTTAGACTTGGCTGTATAAATTTTGCAAATGTGTTTAACATGCTGGAAAAAATTAGGTTACAATCTTCGTGTAATCATTCTTCACTGTTTTCCCTCCTCGTTTCTCATCCTATTCCTTGCTGCCACTTTCCTCACTCATTCATTCATCACTTCGGCAAAGGAAGTGTTTTTCCGTACACAACACATTTTATTTGAAAGATGAATCTGCTTGAACATGTTCCCCTGAAGGTGCCAGGGAGGAGTCTGCAACCAGCAGCTTTTCCCGACACTCACCCACTCCCCAAACCCTTTTCACTGTTTTCTGATCGCTCTTCCGCTTCTTATCAACTGCGGCCTCCCCATTTTTGTTCTCTTACTCATATCTTATGTTTGCATTCTGAAACTGCCTGCTGTGAAAGCTTAGAAGAAATCTCCTACTAGACACACACATACAGTGCACTCAGAAAGCAAAAGCAGTTATAAACTTACTGACAAAAAAGGGCGTGCACAGATGAGAAGTAGAAGAAGGGATTAGATCTAATTTTCTTTTTCCAGGGAGAACTGTGCTTTCAACCTACAGCAGATCAATAAAGTAAAGCTTTTTGAACAACTGTATCTGTCATCTAATGTTTACATACTATATTTGTTATAGTTCTGGCATAACATATCTGAGGAACTGGAGGTAAATTATTATGTTGTTAGTGTTATGCAGTTACTACACTAAGAAACACTCTATGTCTGCTACCCTTTAATAAAAATGCTCATTTTAAGCCGGAAAGAGTGAAAGTAAACGCTAAGGGGTCCCTGCCATTTTAATTGGCAAGCCCATTTAAGGAAACAAAATGTTACGCTACAAGAGATGGAAAAAAGCTAGTTCTTTACTAATGGTTTGATAGCTGCTACTGCTTCCATCTAGGCCGAGTCCATTATGAATTAACCCTTTTAACAAACACAAATCCATTATACAGTTCTACTCCAAGCAAAGTACTGAGGCAACTGTATTTATCCAGTGCTCTTTGTGTTTCTGCAAGATTAAGTAAAAACGACATAGTTCATGTTCCAAATTGTGAAACCTGGTTTTAGAGCATATTCTCTGTAAAAGATGGACGTAGCTACTGTAGCATCCCCTTTGATAGTCATTTTTAAAATTACATTGTGTCTTGTATTTCCTCTTCACTCTCTCTATTAATGACTCAATGTTAAATATACTATATGGACAAAAGTACTGGGCGAATCCTCTTAATCTTTGAATTTAGGTCCTGTCAGTCCTGTGACACAGGCGTGTGATATCAAGCACCCAGTTGTCCCTTTGCAAACATTTGTTTAAATATTTATATATTTATAAATTTATATATGGAAATTGTTTCTAATATACAGACAAAGTTGTAAAGCTTATATACTGTACTACTAACTGAAGTTCTCAATTATGTATGTTATCCACAGGTTTGTGTGGATAACATTGTTAAAAAGTTAATTGTTAAAATACTTAATTGAAAACAGAGGTGTAACCATTGTGTGGGCACTGAGGAATCTTATCACACTACATACCTAAATACCCTTACTGTTTACGTGGTCTGCTACAAACCCAATTTCCCAGAAAGTGAAGATGCTGTATGAAATGTAAATAATAAAAACAGAATGCAATGATTTACAAATCTCATAAACCCATCTTTGAATTACAGTAAAACATGAAAAGCATAAATATTTGCATAAATAGCAAAAATATTCAAACTGCGATTTTAAAGACAATATCTACCAATTAGGATTCGAATCTGCCAAATAGGATTCTAGCTGCTCAGCAGTCTTGGATCTTCTTTGTTGCATTTTGTGTTTTGTCTTGTTTCAAGATGCACTAAAAATGTTTAATTTGTGAAAGGTCTGCAGCAGGATTGCTGTTGTAATAGCTCCAATGTGTGGTTTGTTGTTGTCTTGCTGAAATATGCATCACCTTTGCTAAAAAAGATGTCATCTGTATGAGAGTGTATGTTGCTCTAAAACCTATACATACCTTGAGCGTTGATGGTGCCTTTCCAGATGTGCAAGCCACCTATTTTTTAACTGAGCATAATAAGCTGGATGGTCTCTCGTCTCTTAAATCCAGAGGGTGCAGTGTTTATGTTTTCCAAGAGGAATTTCAAATTTTGATTGGCGTGAACCCACAATAGTTTTTCTACTTTGCCTCAGTCCATTAAATGGACTGAATTGGCTTTGGCTCAGTGCATTTCTGCATCATGTTCATGTATGTCTTGTTCTCTGTATGATAGAGCTCTAACCTGCCTTTGTGGATGGCACAGTGAACTGTGTACACAGACAATGATTTCTGGAACTGTTCCTTAGCCCATGCAATGATTTCTGTAAAAGAATCATGCCTGTTTTTAATGCAGTGCTGTCTGAGGGCCCAAAGATCAGGGGCATCCAATATTGATTTCCGTCCTTCTCCCTTGCACACAGAGATTAACCAATTAACACAGAGATTGCCAATTAAACTGATTAGTTGCAAAATGTTCCTCCAGCTGTTTCTCTTTTATGCTCCTTATTTTTCCATCCTTTTGTCGCCCCCATCCCAACTGTTTTTAATAATTTTGCTGTCATCATCACTCAACATTGTTGAATAATTTTAAAAAGGCCCCAAAATCACTGGCATCCAGATTTTCAACCTTGTCCTCTCTGGACATAGATTTCTTCAGATTCTGTGACTTCTATAATGATATTTTGTACTGTAGATAATAAAATTTAGAATTCAGAATTTTTAGAATTTCTTCAGAATTTTAAATTAAGAAACGTTATTCTGAAATGTTTCCACAATTTGTAGTCAGTCTTTTTGCAGTCCTTCTATACACGATCCTATTACTGACCTGTCGTGGTTCAACCTAATTATTACCATTTACTTTTCCAGCCATTTGTTGCTTCTGTCGAAACTTTCAACCTTCAAATAATCTAATATTTTTGATGAAATGGCAAAACTCAGTTTTGTAAGTTTCAGTTTGTAAATAAAATTTACATTTATGTGATTTGCAATCATTGCATTAAATTATTATTTACACTTTACAGTGCCCTCTTTGACACTTTTTGAAATTGGGGTTGTACGTGACATTATAATAGTACTGCTGGTGGTAATTTCACATATCTTAGAAGTCAGTTTTTCCCTGCTAACCAGTAAAAAAGACAAAAACAGAAAAAAAAATGCAACATTCAAGATGTTAAATATGCCCACACAAAAACTGCTCTGTTAGAACAAAGGGACAGGGGTGAAAAGAGTGCAATGCAACATCAGCAAATACACCCCAGCATGCCAAATATGTTACACGTGACCTTGGTCAAAGGTGTGCACCTGTGGGCGTGTGAGATCCACGCTGATTATATCTGACCTGCATGTGGCTGAGACACACTGACATGGGTTGAGATCAGAAAGACACCAGCAGCTGAGAGCAAGAATTATATGTGTTTGGTGAGTAATGTGTAAAAAAAACAAAGTATAATGAGTACATAAAAACCACTGTACAGTACACCTAACAAAAAAAGTAACAAAATTATATATTGTGATGTGATTGAGACACGGCGGGTCCATAGATTGGTGTAGAGCCATCTTTATTATACATCACAGCACAACAACCCCAGTTCCCCATGTTTTAACACGCCGGGCGTGATTACGGATGGCACCGCAGTCCACGCCCCACCACATATATATTATAATATAATAAACAGATTTGACTAAACTTGTGATGAAGCTGAGGGGTCTATTCACAATCTGTACAACATCTGATTTAAATGTCGAGCTGTGATTTGGAGTGCGACATCTGACTTGTTGGAAAAGTACAGATTGTGATTCGCTCTTAAGTCGTGACGACTCCTGTCAGGAATAATAGTGATGAACAAAGTTATCCCGCATGCAAAAAGATGCTTCTGCATGAAGCAGTAGATATTTAAAATTCTTAAACAAAAGACTGCCATAAGATGTGGGGAAGACACAATCATTATTTCTAAGTGTCATTAACAGCCCCTCACAGATATTGTGTCGCGCAGTTTCTGTGATGTTTATGGCCCAAAATTGGGCCTAAAATATGGGAAAAAAATGTCATGTTTGCCGTTTTTTTTTTCTCTCGTAACGGTTTATTTATTTTTGCGTCTCATCTGTCTTCTCACTTCTCTGGCACCTTGCTTGGCATGAAACAAAGTTTTTCTTTACAAATATAAATAAAAAATAAATACGACATTGCAAGATGGGTCCACTGACAGGGTACGTAATGGATGAAAATATTTTCATCTTTTACACATTTCCAAATATCACACATTTTCTACTATATATTGAGGAGGACAAATTGGTATTTTAAGTAAAAGACCGAACCACGCAACCCCAGCCTGCTGAAGAAAGTGTGGTAAAGCTCTTTTTTGCATCTCTTTTAATTGCATTTATCAACATTGCATTCTATACTTCTTGGTTGCTTAGTAATGCACAATCAGCTTTAGGCAGCGTTTCAGATTTCAGCTCATTTTTAAGATCAAGCAACCCATCATGTAACCCAAATGTAACTGTCATAATCCTGAGTGTGTGTGTGTGTGTGTGTGTGTGTGTGTGTGTGTGTGTGTGTGTGTGAACTGTACAGTACATGGGTGTATGCGTTACAGAGAATCGTTTAATCCCATATAGCATGCCACATATTTTGACAGGGGCTGTCCCCGCCCACAGCTTTGATTTTGTGCGAGAAAAGATAATTATTTCACCTTTCACTTGAAATTCATTATCAGAGGGAGAGGAAGAGACAGGTAAATGACAGGTAATTGCTTTTCAGAGTCAACACCATTCTTTCTCCAATATACCAGAGCAAGCGGGGAGATGGGAGGAATTGAAAAAGACCAGGTGAGAGAAGCGAGACAGAGACAGAGTGGGAGGAATGAGAAGGAAGGGCTAATTTCCATAATGAAAAGGTAATAATTTGTGGTGTTAGTGTTAGTTTCAGTCTAGTGTCTATGGCATGTCAGCTCCTTGCTCGAGGTCATTGTGTGGTACCACTCATGCATACTAAACCCACATGGCCTGTCCCTTCTCAAGAATGTCAGTTTCACCTTTCCTCTTGTGTATCATCTTTCTGAATCCATCAACTCCCACTTTTCTTTTCCCACGTTTCCTTTTTTTTCATGTATTTTTCAAGCATTTCCTGCGAACCAGAATAGTAAAAAACAAAGAAATTAAAAAAAAAAAACCCACACAAATGAATTATATCCACTTGTACAATCCTACAAAGGCCACAAACTTTATTTCATGCAGCACTTCCTCTGACTCTCATTTAGGGACATTGATATGTGTCTTATTTCTCTTCTTACTTACACATAAACTCACAAAAACCACAATCCCTCAACCTAGCTACATGAATGATTTAGAAGCATGCACACTGACTATCTGCCACCTGCCTTGGCTCTGCTCAGGCCCACCTAGCGGCTGCTGGCCCTGCATGTTAATGCCCAGCGGATAGGGACTTGCATGTTAACATGAAGCGGGACTCTAAGCGAGTTGACATACTGACAGGGAGCAGACACTGTACACTATTGCTACTGGTTAAAAGAGTTGGAAGTTGGAATATCAAGAAAGCTCTGCCTTGAAGTTGTTTTCACCTATGGCCACTGACGCGTTCAGCAGAACTTACTGATGTAATGATTGAGCTTTTGGACACACGTTGGATTGCTATGGGCTTCCAGTGAATCCCCGAGGCGTTTAGACTGAATCTATTGTAAAGTGGTTTAGAAATGTCAAGTTAGAGCAATGATAGCAAGTATTCTAATCATAGTCAGGGAGGTTTTGTTCTATTTTTACTACAGTGGTCCTTTTTAACAAATGCTTTAGGGAAGGACTGCCGATGATGGGTACTGTTGCTATGTGACTAATGGAACCATATTTGAAGTGCGCTTCCCTTTTTCTAGATAAGACTTTGCTTGTTTTTACTCCCAGCACTGTAAACCATCTGATCACATGCTAAACTGTCAGTGCTGTTATGACTAAACAGGGTACAGTTTCTGCTGTAAACAGAACGAGAGGTTCTTTGTTTTGGGTCACACATAGCATCAGTGAATCACAGATGCAGCCTAGGGACCATATTGCAATGGCCTTTGAGGTAGTTCTCACTACAGTAAGTGTCTTCGCATTTAGCTACGATAACACACAATCACACACCAGCTATGCTTTCACAACTGGTAAATATAAACATGTAAACCAAACAGGGATATCTGCATATGGCTTAAAAAATGCTGAACAAAGAATAAAAACGACTGTACAACAGGGCAAATGTGCCACCATTTGCCCTTTGTGCCACCATGAATTTTTTTATAGGTTGAAAAGGCTGTAGGTCTGTGACTGCTGTACACTTCACACTGTAAAGAAAGCTGACACGGTCAAGTCTTACAGTACTCATGTTGAATAGCACGATGGCCTTGGTAATTAAAAAGTAAGTCGTCCATTCGGTCAAAAAAAAAAAAGGTTTTGGAGAACCCATTCATCCTTCAAATGTTGTACCTAGCTTCTTCCAGTAAATTACGTAAATAGAGTGATTTAAGCCATTTTAAATCAGCTTACAATGCTTCTTATTGCACATGATTGTAAATTGCAAATTAATTATCTAATCTGGGAGTCTGAGTGGATAATGAGCTTTTCAGCCTTAAATAATCTTCCACCAGATTCTCACCAGCATATACTTTAAAACTTTTCATTTATGTAATTTTTGTTGGAATTGTTCTCTGTCTTGATTTCCATACCCAGTCAGTTTCTGTGTAGCGAGTGTCTCAGCTTAGGCAGCAAAGGAAGGTAACTGAAATTCATTATATGTGTATGGTCACTTTCTCCCCATTAATTTTTGTTTCCAACTCACTTGCTTTTCTAAATAGACTCCATTCTTTCTCAATATAAAAACATGTGCTTGAAGAATTTTAATGTCTAACTTGCAGCCAATTTTAAGAGGTTGAATACATCACAGGTTTGGAGAAGACTGTTCCTGAATTTTAATTGGCATTTTTATTAATCAAGCTGACATAATTCAAAAGGGTTTGTTGAATTTGCATCAGAATCTGCCGTTCTCTGTGATAAATGTGTATTTGGTTATTCACTGCTCAAGCACAATATGATCTGTTTATATTTTGCTTATAACTGATATGCAAGGGAAAGAAATCTGTGTAAAACCGAGTGCTGGGCCAGTTTTAGTTTTAAGGCCTAGAATACCTCAGTACTAGGAAATGTGGAAACCCGGCCCACTTTTTAAGGCGTTGCTATTTGATTTATGCATGTATGTGTTCTCTAGGTGAGATTTTGGTCTCTGCGTAACTGTGTAACAGGATTAACCCAGCTGGGTTGCATATCTCTTTCCACTATCTCCCACTGGCAATGCAGAGTGCATCAAGCTGAGGAGGCTGTCAGTGGGTGGGCGACATATTCTCCGCAACTAGAGGGGGATTTTATAGAGTTTGGCAACCGGCACAATAGGATACAGGGAGGCAGCTCCCCTTCTATCCACCTCCCTTCACCGTCTGGGCTTGTCACTACTAAAAGGGGAACAAAGGCGAGAGCAGCTAAGGGATTTGATTGTTCTTGTTTGGAGGAGAAATGTGTTGTCTGCATGTTGGTAGCATTTTCAGCAACATCCTAAACATGGGTTTATGCTAAAGGTGTACAGGGAGTTGGATGGCTCATCTTCCAGATAGTCAACTCCTAGATATTCTCTGTGGTGAATGTGGGTATGAAATAGGTTGTCTCTCACTGTATGTTAAAGCAGACAGGCACCACTGCTTATTCAGACAGAGGCCCAGCCCACTCTCTTTCAAATGAACACATAACACTTTATGATGGACTACTCTACAAATTGTATATGCAAGCAGTCTGTACATAGGAAATGACTGCAGACGGCATCCACAGTCCGACTTCCACACCGGATGATAATAATGAATAATTTTTAAAAATCAAAGGGTTAATGGGTGGAGAGGAAGTGTGGTGTAAGTAATCAAGCAAGAGGAAACTTGAGACAGAGAAAATTAAAGCGCCTACGCCATAGTTGGCTCTGTTGAGGTGGAGGCCTTTTTCCTGGAATCCAATGAAGTGGACATTAGTGCGTCGGAGCACCATGGTGGTCACAAGCCATTTCAGTTTGAGCTGTTGATTCCAGCCCATGTCATGCTCAAAGCCAGAGCTCTCTGAGCTGGGGCAATGCAAGTGCTGCCATCTGCAACCATCACTAAGCCATATTTGGATCTGAAGAGGAAGAATGCACTCCAACCATCAAAATCAGTCTGATCCGTTGCTCCAAAATCGAAAAAGTGTTCTTATTAAAAAAAAAAAAGTACAAACTTGTGCTAAGAATAACTCTGTCAGGGTATTGTAAAAGCGCAAAAAGTTTTAAAATGATTGCATATAATGTTATCACAGGCCTGTAAAAGCAGTGGCCTGCATATATACATTTTCAAACCCTGAAAATGTATATATGCAAAAAGTTTTAAAATGATTGCATATAATGTTATCACAGGCCTGTAAAAGCAGTGGCCTGCATATATACATTTTCAAACCCTGAAATGCAGAAAAGCTTTAAAAGAAATCTCAATATTTTCAACATTATCAATGCATTATTTCACAATTCCATCATTATTCATTTTCATCCCAAAAAACACAAGCAGTAATTCTTTAAAAAGATGTCTTCGTGTAAACTCTTTGGCTCTTAGCTGGACAAAAAATTACTTTTAATTGGCTCATGGGAATACAGAAGCTGAAATATTAATAGTAATAACAATGTGTTAGTTGCAGCCATACACTACATGCACGGCAATGTGTGAGGCCATTGCCTGGGAAGATCAGAGAGAGTAAACTTCACCCTTTAAGCAGAATAGGTGAAATGCTGTGGCATCCAGGGCCATAACATTTTGCCTTATTTGACAACCATTTTTTCTTTACATAACTAGGTTGGGAGCATGTGCACATCAGTCTGAATTTAAAAAAAAATACTTTCAGTGTTTTTCTGTTGCCAACTGAGGCATGTATAAATATTCTACTTGTAACAATAAGCAGAGGAGACAGAGGTTGAGAGTGTGCCTCTCCTCTCTCCTCTCCTCTCCTCTCCTCTCCTCTCCTCAGCTGAGGCCTATTGTAGTTTGCACAAGTGATGTTCAGACATTGCAGGGAAAGAGCTATTGTCTCTGTCTAAAAACAAATATGCCTTTTTATAAACTTTTAGCACAAAGAAAGGGGCAAAAATAACTGTGCCGTATATACCATCATACATATAATGTCCTATATTGTTTGCTTCTAAACATTCAACACAGTTGGACTTTGCTTGTGATCATTATTCTAACCCCTTGTTCCTCTTAGACACTCTATAGAAGATTCCAGGCTGTGGTACATCAGCTCCCTCAAGTCTGTAAAGTGTTGGTAACAGTTATGTTGATGATTATCACGACTTGATCATTGTGGCTGAGTAGTGACGGACATTGTCTATTCCGGTGAGCGTTTAAAAGCCTGCGCATATGGCCACGCTGAAGTCATCCTAGTGTGTGGTGCAATGGTTACAAATTAATGGCTACGAGTGATGTTAAAGCAGGCTGAGTGACTCTTGTTGGACATGGGGATTTGAAAGCCAGCATGTTGTCTCCAGTGGAGGATGCGTTCAAAGCTCACTAGCTGCAGGCTTTACCTCTCCACAGGGAACTTTATGGAGGAAAACACACAGACATACACCACTGAGCATTTTTAACAAAAATATTTTGCACTTTGTAATACACACAATCCACTCTGTTATGCTGAATTATAACATTTATGCGGTTGCTTGCTTGGGGTAACATCTTGAACATGCTGTGTTGGTCAAAGTTTTTAGCGTTTAAAACTGTTTTTTCCCCCTTGTGCACATATACCACATCACAAGCTGTGTACAACATACAGTCTAGTTCCAATTAACAGCAGTGACTCTGTATAAAACTGTGCAAGGGTGGCTACCTTAATGTTAGAGGCAATCTTATTATATGCGTGTGGATCCAGCATTGTGCTGGGAGTTGGTAATCATCCTGCCAGTTGGTGGACAGACAGAGTGGCTTGCAGGCCACTCAGGGGACACCAGACACTTTGCCTCCCCTGTGTCAGTGATGAGGGACACAGAACACCACAGGAGGCCAGCTGACACATGGGTCACTCCGAGAGAGTCTGAACCTCATCTGGCCTCTTTGTTTCACTTGCCAGTCCTTAATGCTCCCCCTAGACATGCCGGGAATGCCATTTCTATGAAGTGCTGTGTTGCAGTGAGCCAGGCTTTCGTTCTAAAACTTGATATACATTAATGTTGACAGCTCATGCAATACTTGGGCACATCGTCTACTTAATAGGCGGGGGTCTACATTATAGGATCCCTTATATTGTGTTTGATAAATAAGGGCTTTTTGTTTGTGTTGATGCTCTCATTGATTGCAGTGTAGAACTGTATCTCCTGGGATAACTGGCACTGAACTGCAACTATGCATATATTTCATGTGTTGAAATGGGCCTTGAGTAAAAGACAGCCCGTAATAATAGCATCCTTGGCAGAGTTGAACCCGCGAGTTGTTGATGGCACATCATCACTAGCAACAGCTCTTTTTTTTTTTCACATGCAGTTCCAAACATTTACTGCCTCAAACCTATGTTATTGTGTTAATCATGGATGAAACAGTGATGCTAAAAAGAGGTGCAGTTGATTGGAGCAGATGTGACATGTTTGTCAAATGACCTACTTCTGTCCCTATTATGAATTAAAATTGTATGATGGCGACTGGAGCGACTAATGAATGTTAGATGTGGGGGTGGGGCCAAGTGTGCTAGTAGAGAGGGGAAACAAAGGTTACACGGGAGTAAGTGTGCATTTAGGTGTATGTGCATGCAGTGCCTATGTGGTTAAATGTGTAAATAATACATTGGGGTTCATGTACCATATAGAGATTGCATTAATGTTGCGAATCAGCACAAACGCAAACAGGCATACTGACCAACGGGCCACCCCCAGAGCCTGAGTGTTAATGGCTCTTTAATTGGTTGAGTGTTTGCGGGGAGGTAGCTTTAGACAGATGTTATCTGGCCCTACTCTCTGTAGGAGGTGAGAGCGGGGCTCTAATGGTCTGCGCATATGGAACCGATACTTGGACCTGGGGTGGAGACACAACCTGCTGATCTGGCCCTTTAGCTACTTAGCTTCTGAATTAGGGTGTGTGGGAAGCAAGTTGACTGAAGGAAGATTAATTTCCACATTTTGCACCAGGCCCTGTTGTGCCAACATCAGCAAACTGCATGTCCACTGCTTGTAGTAACAGTACGTTTGCCCTTATGGACAAACACGGGCTTTGAGGGGGATGCAGTTTTTTTGATAAATGGACACTGGCTTCACTCAGGAAAAGTTGTTTGTCTGTCTTGGCCCCAACTCTTGTTTCTCTTTCTTAGTGAATCCTTTCCCCCCATCTTCCCCCTCTTTGTCTCCTTCTTTTCTCTCCATCTTTTTGGCTCCTCTGGCTCAGCGAGGCACAACTGTGTGTCGTGAGAGATCATATCCTCTTGACCTTGCTCCAGAACTTCTGATATATTTCATCTTTTCATCGATTTTTCTACTCTCTGACATTTTTTTTTATCGCCCACCCCCTCCCTTCCGTTGCCATTTTTCTTCCTCTCCACAAAATCATTTTCATCTCTCATCCCATACAAACATACTAACAGAATTTCTATTAGTCAGAGAAAAAGAATGGAAAAAGCAAGAGAGTAAGGGGATGGTACAAGATTGCATTTTCCATCAGAGTGAACTTTGAGAAAATGTCCACAAACAAATAGAAAAATACAGGTATGCTAGAGGAGTAAAGATGAGCAAAGAGGTGGAAGGGAAAATCAATATACTCATGTGCATGCATGTGTGCGCGCACACACACACTCACACCCACATACACAATAAGGTGTGTTTTTAAGGTTAGGCGCTACGTACAAAACAGCCATTTACCCCCATATGATAACAGCAGCACTTGACTTGAAGCTTTCTCTAAACACTTCAGTGTCACTACCTGTGAGATGGGAAAAAAGACACAAAGCAAGTTCTTTTACCAACTGACTTTTTGACCTTGATAACCTCCCGCTAATGTGTTTTGACTAACACAGTGTGCCCCATTAGCATCCATGCTGTTGGGGGGACCACAGGATCAGCCACCGTATGGTGTTATGGTCAGGGTTCAGGGTTATTATTACGCAGGCGGCGCAGCCATCGTGTTTACTGTCGATGGAGATGACTTGGCTCATGACCCGCTGCCCTGTTGCATATGGGTCCTCCCAGTGAAACGGCTCTGTCGTTCTGAGCATCCATCCTGAGCTGTCATTCAAATGTTTTCATCAGCTCTCATTGCTGTGCTTTATCTCTTGTTTGGGATGAGTAGTGAGGAAAAAAACAAACCAAAAAACAACAAAACATGGGATGAAGGACGACGAAACAAGAGACGTCTCGCAGAGGAATACAATGGCCAGGCTATTTCCTGTCAAATCACTTCATCCTTCTCCTTCATTGCTTAATTGACAAACAGAAATGCACATGCCTGCAGTGAACAGCTCCCAGAGAGCAGTACCTTGAATGAGTCAACTTTTCTGGGGTGGAAAGTACAGACTAGCAACAGCAAGAACAGACTCCCAATTGATTTGTCAGCTCAGTTCAAAACAGGCTTATGTAATATCTTCCTCCATCTTTTTCACTCTTATAAACGTTCTCTCGATTTAACCATCAACAAAATTTGGTTTGTGTCTTTGCACTTGCAAGTGCTTATATAATCAGATGAACTCATGCACTGCCAGATATGCTTATTATTATTAATGAGGCAGAGATTTGGACTGTTATCTGTATTAATAATGTTTCCATTAAGTTAAAATTAAAATCTTGTGCTTACATAATTCACTGTCATTATTTTCTAACCAAAATGTTTTCATTGTGCCCCCCCCCCCCCCCTTTTTTTTTTTTTTCTTTTGTCTGCTGGCTGTGTTTGTTTTCCTGCAACCAACAATGACAGTGGGGTCAGCTCGGTGTCAGTCTGTCATTAATTTTACACAGTCCCCATTTAAGTATATGGCCAAACATTAACAGGCAGGTTGAGTTTTTGAGGGGGGGGTTGTTCTTTTTTTTTCTCTTTGTCTGTCTGTTTCACAGCCTTGTCTTTGTGTATACTTTGTGCATACTTCCCAGTCTTTTCTTCTAACTGTTTATCGGGTCCCCTCATGGTCAGTGTAGGTACTTGGCCAATCCTGTAAGGTGTCTACAGTAAAAACAAAACAAAACAAAACAAAAAAAATAATTAATTACTATTATGTCATATTCATTTTGTGCCTTGTATACCCTGTATTCCCTGGGCGCTGCATTGGTGGCTGCCCACTGCTTCACTGGGTTAAATGCAGAGGAACTATTTCCCTATGGGGACTAACACATACACACACTCACACACACACACCCTTTTAATGATCTTATTATAATGTAATTCAGATTAGTTTTAATTTGTTTCATCTAAAAGACCGTGTGAAGCAAATTAACATAGATTCCAACCCAGAGTGAAACCAATTTTTTTTTTCTTTAGCTGTGTTATCTTCTGTTTAGTCAGTCCCATATCAGAAAGTTGTGTAGCCCTGTTTAAATAGGGAGAGACAACAGAGGAGAGAGTAGAGGTTTTCCTTTTCTGATACGATAAGGTAGAGGGAATGTTTTGACTGCAGGCTACATGTGGCAGTGAAAATAGCCGAGATACAGCATATCAGAAAAAATATCTCACGATATCTGAATACTTTTCAGGCAAAAGCTGATCATCAGTGTTTGTGCTTTTTATCTGAGACTCTTGCAGAGGTACTGCAGCAACACTTCAACAGTTTTCAGCCGATGTCTACATTAATTCTGCTGTTGCTGATGACAAATTGATACATTGTCTGTTCACAAAGCAAGTCTTATGTGCTTATTACACCAATTAAAGCTAAGAGGAGATATATTGACTAAATTTCACTGAAAATTTCAGCTGCCAACTTACCTTCATAAATGTAATTTTGTTTCATCATAATGAAACAGTTCAGCTATATCTAAGCTGTTCTGGTACATGTGCTTGGTTGTATTTGCTTGATTTAATGGTTTTTCAATATTTTAGTATTTGATATGCCTATCTTTTCCAGTCAAGGTTGACACAAAACCTCAAAATCTGTGTTAATTGGCATGATTTAATGTTTTTCCAAGGATATCAGAAATGCTTGGCTTTCTCCTTTTTCATCCACTCCTTCGTTGGACTTGTATGTCTTCATTATAACAGTAGTAATGTCCAATTATGAGTTGCACCTTAATAGTTGATGTGTTATGACTGTTTTTACTTGAAGAAGACAAGAAGGTTTATTTTGGTTTTGTTTTCCAATGGGATAATTTTTTAATTTTCCATCATTACAGATCCTTCCCTATCACAGGAAGTAGAAAACTGTGTTTACTTAAGCTAAAACTTTAGTTTTCTATTGAATAATGGTCAGTGGGGTACGCTCCTGAGCTGGATTCAAAGTAAAATAAAGTCAGTCATGTTGTAGAGATATTATGATAAATATTAACCTAAACTAGAATTTAAATTGAAATACAACATGGAAATTTGCTTGCATTTCTGCAGATCATACAGTACTGTACCTTACTTTGACACATGGGAATTCTTTCTCGTGCATCGCTTTGTCTGTATCAGGTCCATGGCCTTGCCTAACTCTGTCTATCTCATCAGAGAGAGTGGGGGAAGCATGACCTCTGTGTATTTTCATGGTTGACTGGAAAAAACCTGAGTCTACCAGTCCCAGTGGAGAGGGAGAGGATTTTAGAGTGCAGGCTATGACATCCTTTTCCCTGTGTGCTCATGGTTGGCCTCTTGTGGACAATCAGTTCCAAAGCTGACATTTACGCACAACTTGCTCTGCTCAGAGAGGGAGAGGGAAAAAAAACTGAAGTGTGTGGGGAAAGAAATCTGACTTGCATTAAGTTACATCTTAAGTTTAAGAAAAGATCAAAAAGTCTTTCAATGAGTAATGGCACGTACAGGGTTTTCTACTAGAAAAATCTATTTCTGTGTATGACTGTGTTATGTACAGCTGTCACATGGGATACTATGGACTCATTGTGGGCGATGGTGCTTTAACATTCTCCAGTTCTTACAGCATTTAAAACTGTTTTTTCATTTACATTAAATCTATTTTTTATTAATCTAGTGAAGACCGAAGTGTTTTTATGTGTACTTCTCCTCACTCTCACTGCCTACAATCCCAGCATGTCTTCACGAGGATAGATGAGCGGTTGTGGAACGTGAGCGTATTCTGACTGGGCTCGTAAATGCATCACAATGATTTAAGTACAAATGTGTTTATGTTTACAGGCAGTGTTAAAATGCAGTGTCTTCACAGGAAACTGTGCTGCATTTAGACTTTTCACACTGTTAACTGCTCAGAGTGGCTAACTGCCTTTTACACACTTTATTGTGTAATGGTGTTTCTTCCTGGCTCTGATCCCACTCTCCCTCTGCTTGTCTCTTTCTCCCCTAGGTGAGTACCGGGATCCCGGATGCATGTGTCATAACCACGAGAAGGACTGGCTTGCTCGTCACAGTATGCGGTCTTGTTATATTGAGCTCTCTGTGCTTCTTAAATCCTCGCTGTAAATTTACTGTGATTCTTGATGGCATCTACACTTCCTTGAGAAATGGCTGATTATAGTTGCGGGGCGCTACAATAGATAATCATTAGCCATATGCACTGTGCACTGGCATCGTTCAAGATTTAGAGTGCTGTCCGTGGTGCTGAAAACAAATCTATTGCTGCCAATACATTTGTGCTCAGTTGTGTAATAGGTCTATTGTGTGTGCAAGAATCTGTGGGAGCATGTGGCAGTGTGTACCCGTCCATCTTTACAGCATGTGTGTGTGTGTGTGTGTGTGTGTATGTACTGGTATGTGAGCGTGGCTCCATTATCTTTGCGTCTGAACAGTTTTCCCGTCCCATGCATCATCCACCCCCGTCTGTCTCCATGTCAGCCCTGATAACAGCTCCTATTGCCCACAGAGATGACTAATCAATAACACACAACCATGGGAACAACAGCTTGCTCTCCACACAGACATACAAGTGCGCACACACAAAGCGGAAGTATTGGCTCACTGTCCGCAAACATTGCACTGCTGTAAGCTGACAAAGAATCTGTTGTTTTCTGATTTTGGGATATCTGGAATGCTCACACTTCCACAACACCACCCACTGCTACCAACACTGCTCCCGCAGCTAAACCACACCTTCACATAAAAAATGCAGAAAGTGTGTGCCCACACACCCACACAAACGCGCACACATTCCCGCACGCAGACACACAATTTGTCAAAAGACCCAGAATCGGTGATGCTTTATCAGCCTTTATCACCGTGTGTTTGAGGATGTTTCTTCTTACAAAGAATCTTCAGTTTCCTTCTGCTTGCATCACTATTGGTTCTCTTCCCTTCTTATCTATTCATGTTCCCCACTTTAATGCTCTTCCAGTACAAGGCCTGTCAACCTCCGTAGAAGCGAAATCAGGGCTTCAGCTGAGTGAAACTGCTTACTGATTTTGCTTGATTCAATGCCCCTCACCTTCAATGAGTATCTCAGTCAGCCTCAAAGGAATAACATAGGACAGATGACAATAAATGCATAAAAGCCTTGAAAGGCACTGGTAGAGCACCATTCGTCCTTCCCCTGTCTTTTTTATTCTATTTTCTTCCACCTGTCAGTGTGTTGTAATGCCCATAGACAGACTGGCCTGTTTAAAACCTTGTCTTCTGTCCTGCTCCCTCCACCCCGAGGTGCCATTCTGACCCAATAACTCCTTCATTCCTCTCTCATGCTTCATTCACTCCTCTTGCTGCTTCTCCTCCCCCCCATGCTCCTCTCAGTCTCTCTCTGTTGCTTACTCTCTCTCCCTCCGGTGGCCAGAATGCTGTAATTGAGTTTTTTATTCAAGTCAATTAAAAGTGCAGGCCCAGTCGGAGACAAAACAAGTCTGCACAGTTGCTTTTTTCCTCCGGCTGCCTCATTTTTTATTCAGTCCACTCTTTATATCACTCAGTAGCTAAGAAAGCACGGGGTGTGTACTTTCATTTCATATGTGTCATTAAACTGTTTTGACATTGTTTACAATGTAATTTATCTTTCTGTATGACGCCTCCCCTTCTCCCAAAAGAAATCCTATTTAAATGGTAATTCAAACTTCCATTAAGTTGGGGCCTTTGTGAATGCCATACAGAAGTTGCTCTATTCCTCCCTTCTGCCTCAGCAGCCATCTGAGGCATGATTGTTTACTCCCAAAAAGCCAAATATTCATCAAACTGAAACACCAGCAATGTTGTCTTCAGTTGATAATGCTTTGATAATGCTTTCCTGTTCTCATTTAGCATCATATTTTCTTTAGCCACTGAAGTGATGAATGATGGTGCCAAGTTCATAGGGATCATCTGAGATGATAGAGCATCATAACTGTGTGTCATCTGCCGAGGCATAATAACTTTGTAATCAGAGGGAAGGTTCACCAAGGTTTGAATGAGCTGGTCCACTTCAGACTCCGAGTCGAGTATTGGGTGCAAATTGATATGCAGATGTTGACACGAGCCGCGCCGCATATCACAACTTAAATAATTTCTCTCCCTCATTTACTGAATTGTAATTGTGCAACACGGAGATAGTGAAAGTGAAGGTAATGCTTTTCATATGCAAATGAGGAATGAAATGAGAGATTTGCAGCATTCATTAAAGAAAAGCAGGGAGATGTATGATGGCTGTGTGGCTAAGTTTCTTTAAATGCTTTAATCAGCGAACCGTTTGGAAGGCACAACTCTGAAGTGGAACTTGTCCTCTTTATAACCACATGCATGCTTACACACACACGTGCACCGCTTGCGGTGTATTCTTGTTTTAGTGACGTAGTGGCGAGGTTGAAGTAAAAAGCTATTAACACTTTATAATAACCATCATTAATAAATCGTAAATTGATGGGCAATTAAGCTTTATTTCACAGGTTTTTTTTACTGTTAACAAGCAATTAAATTATAAATGATGATGTTTACTAAGTGGTTAATAATTATTACTTTAAAGGACATTGCTTATTTTTAATACTTAAACTGAAGGGAATTTGTAAATGAAGAAGAACATTTCAAATTGTTAATATAAACCGTTTCCAGAAAAGTAGATATATTTGTATCCAATTTCCAGGTGAACTGTCCATCAGCTGATTTAAAAGCAATTCAGCCGGACAACTCACTTTATGATTTATGCAAGCGGAATTTAGGGTGTCTGGTATCCATGCTATGACCCTGTCACTCCCTGCAAATATCATACATATAGAAATCAGTGATGAGCCAGTATCTCCCCAGAGGCTACAGGTGGATGCCAGGATAATGGAAGGGTTGAAACAGCAGGCAGCAATGCAGGGCAGCATGACACTGATGTGTCAGAGTGAGAGATGGGAAATTTTGAAGCCTAAATAGACCACCAAATTGGGAAGCTGTGTATGACGTGAAGAGAGCGCAGCATGTTTCATGTGTATGACGCAGTTCAGCTCGAGTTGAGAGCCTCAGATAACGACGTTTCATTAGGAAACAAAATTTCATATATTCTCTCTATTTCTTTAAAAGCTATTTGATTTTGAATAGAGGCATATTCTATTAAAAGTTGAAGTCATACTATTTTTTTCCTCACGTCAATCAAGAGGATGCAGAATCCAAGGATTTTTCTTTCACTGAATAATTGTCTGCCATGAGGGTTTTTGACATTTCTGATGCTCAGATATTCCTGTTATGATGCCCAAACCTGGGGAAATGATTATTTGATCATCTGTTGAATTTCTAAGTTTGCTCACTTACAAAGAAATAAACAAGTCTCTAGTATTTATAGGACTTTCATCTTAGCGTGCCCATGTGGCACACAGACTCCAATCAATCAATCGGTTTATAACAAATCCTTCTGATCTCAAACCAAAGAGCTGCCAGAGGACACCAGGGACAAGATTATATACCCATACACAGCTGGAATGAGCTACAAGACCATCAGGAAGATGTTTGGTGAGAAAGTGACAACTGTTGCTGCAATTAGTAACCTAGCTAGTCTCCAGACCTCAGTCCAATAGAAAATCGGTTTAGAGAGCTGAAGCTTCGGGTTGCCAAGCAGCAACCAGGAAACCTAATCGATTTAGAGAGTTTAGAGGAGGAGTTGGGCCAAAATCCCTCCTGCAATGTGTGCACACCTGATGACCAACTACAAGAAACATCTTATTGCTTCTTCACCAAGTATAAAGTCAGCTTTTGCTTTGGGATCAAAGACTTGGTTCACTCAGTGACATTCAAGTCAATTTAAAACTTTTATGTATTGTGTGGGTTTTTTCCCTGGATTTTCGGTTAATATTCTGTCTCTCTACATTAAAATGAAACTACCACAAAATTAGTTAATTTCTTAACCTATAAATTCAGCAGAGGATCAAATAATTATTTCCCCCACAGTATTTACGCATGACCATAGGCATTACATTACAAATGAGGGTAGTTTAACATTTTTTGGCTGTGTTTCTTTGTTGTAATTCTTCACTTATCTGTATGACCGTGTGGGAAAGTGAACCATTTGACTGTTTCACTTATAGAGGTAAACACAGCTTAGCATGGTGTGTGAACATTTACAGCTGTGGTCTGTGTGCTCTTTGTTAGCTGCCCCACAGCTAACACAGCTGTTGGCCTTTTCACAGCTATTGGCCTTTTCGTTATTTACAGTAGTTTTGCAAGGAAGCAGGGTAAATACCATGAAAAACTGAGGGAAGATAATTGACGTTGTCTGTACGCTGCAGAGGAGTATGTGTCTATTCAATCAATACCTGTATAAATACTGACTTAAATGATTCAGCTGTAAGAAATGGGGTTAATAGCATGTGGTGCAGCCTTAACTGGAGCTGGCTGTGAGATCATTTTGAGCTAACAAAGTGTATTTCGAGAGCACAAATCAACCAGTGTTGCCTCCTTTTTTCATGAGTATAATTCATAACCTTTACATGGTAGGGCAGCTGGTCTAGTTTGAAATTATTTCTTGTGTTTGGCAGATTAGAGAGAACATCTTTTTGATTAAAATGCTAAGCCTTTTTCCTGTCTTGTTGTCACACACGCGCATCGGCAATACAGCGTTTATTTCGGGTAGCTGGTTTTTGATGTACCTGACGATGTGGAGCTTCTGGTTCTCAGGGTGCTCATTTGTAAGATGGTACATTCAAATTAGGTTTTGATTGCAAGCCAAAAATATGTTCTAGCACAAAAGGTTTTTACATTACGTCCTGTTTAATGCTAAATACCCTTGCACTCATTTTAATTGCTCTGGATGAGAACATCAGCAAAATAATAATAATGTTTATGGGCACATTTTCTTCCCAACACAAACAACATTTATGAGGGAAGTTGGAGTGATTTCAAATTACTGGGATCGTAACATTCTAGATCCAGGACACAAACATATAAACAGGAAGAATAAAGGCACGCATCTGACAGTTTTTAAAAAGGCTAAAAGCACAAACACGGATTGATTCATTTCACCCGCTTTACACTTAGGTGCTGAACGCTTAAATATAATCAGAGAACAAATGCGGCATGACGTCTTATAAAAATATTACTTAGATTCATTTCCAAAATGTACGCTTTTTGGACTGTTTCTTCTAAACGAAAGAAACAGTCCAAATAGCGGTGATTGGACAGATGGCATGTTAAAGGCCAAACTAAAGCCTGTTGCTGTCAGATTCACATTATTCTTTTATACTCTTCTGTTAAGCTGTTTATCTGCCTGGGACTTGCACAGAAGTGAAGCACTGTTGAAAGTTTAAAGGTCCTAATGTGTGTTACCCTTTAATTGATCAAAACCTTCACTCAGACTTTAAACTTCCATATAACGTGGGCATGTTACAGCTGTAACACATATTAGTATACTGTGTGGATTTTTCAGATTAATTAATTCTGTATCTATTCATCTGCTCTGTATGAGAGTTCAGTATTCCTATTTCTGATACCTTTTTTCAAATCTCTCTGTTTCCATGGATACTGAAGACTGTAAAAGGCAGGTAGACGATGGATATACACTTTCAGGCTCTCTACTGTTTGGACTCACCAGTTACAAGTGCTGTGTTTAAAATGTCCTACCTGAATTGTCAACCATTTAAATTGTCTAAAGACGAGAATGTATGTGAGGTGTGGTTTCTAATGTGTTTTCACGGTCTAGACAAGACCACAGTCAAGTCTCATTTTCTCTGTTTCTTTGGCCTGTTTTTGTTTTTCAGCCTATTTTTTGTTATGTGTGTCAAGCTTTTAAAAAGGTCATTGTACAAGCACTGCAGCAGTGAATCAGATTGATGAGGTCAATTTGTATTTTTAGGGCATTCACAAGCTGTCTGTAGCTACTGTAAACAACAGGCAAGACATGCATGAGTGTGCAGGTTGGTTTCACAACTAGATAAAGAGGTGAACAGTTTCAGGTTTGTTAATTCGAGGTATTCTGCTGAACTGGGGGGCTAAGAGGAGAAGAATGAACAGAAAAGATAGTCAGGTGCATTCACATAAGCATATATAATTTCTTTTCTTTTTTTTGTATAATAACAATAACAAAACATCAACTGTGACCTTAGCGAGAACTTTTCTTCACCACTCTGAACCAAATGTGAGTATATTTTGCTCCTGCCTGACTTTAATATGAAATAGTTCTTTGGAGGAAGTTCAGTGAGAGGAAAACTAAATCACAAAATACCTTGAAAGAGTGACCAGGATGATTTACTTGAAAATTTTTACCTTAAACGTTTAAAACATTTTTCACATTTTCCAAAATACTTTATGTGTATAAATACTTTAGCACACTGGCTTCATGTTGCATTTCAGTCTTTTGTATCTTTTTACTTATTACTAAACTTTTATTAAACAGATATTGGAAACATTCATGCCCTCAGGTATGCCCACACTTTTGACTGGTACTGTATGCTTTGTGGTCGCTTTTTTACAAGTTGTCAGTTTTGTCCTTTTACTGTCACAAGTTTTTGCTTTGTGATAGTAATGTCAAGAAAAAAATGTAGCAGTGATTAAAGATTTTTGCACAAATAAAAGAAAGGAACCATCAATCTTCTGAATAATTATTTAGTAAAGTCTTAGTGTATCATTTGAATTTTTATTATAAATATAAGTAACAGTCTGTTTTTTAGCACAGAGTCACAGACAGAGACAGTTGGGTGTTTAAAATCTTCAAACATGTCTTTTTGTGGCCTTTGTCTTCATTTGTAACTGTTTTTCTTTTTCTGTCTTGAATTCAAAGTGACGTTAAGAGTTTTGATGATGGATGGAGAGAACATTTCTAAAGCCCTTTTGCTCAAGCACGGTGTCTGCTTCAAATCTATACCAAGCGTCTATTTTTGTATCTGTTTTTATGAGGAAAAATGGTAGTCTTCAAGTTCATACTCAGGTTACATAAAGTGATCATCTCAGTCATCTCAAGTTATTTTTTTTTTCATAGGGAACATTTTAAATGAACAAATGGGCTGCAAGAGAAAATCCATTTCAAAATGAATAATGCACCATATTTCTATCCTAATAAAACCCTGCATGCCCTTCCCAAAGACACGTATTCTTCTTTCTCAGATCCATGCATACTGTGCTGGCACAGTGCAAGGTAGTGCAGATAGAGATCAGATACCTTTGTCAACTCACCTCAGCAGGTTGTAATGATATTGATGTCAGGAAGTCATCATGGAGGACATGTATCACAGCAGGAAATGTCTTAGGTGAAACATGTCCTCTCTGTACTCATCAATTCTTTAGCAACCTGCTGTCACCTCACTCTTCTGGATACAGCAACACATCTCCCACCTTTTGCTTTTTTTTTCTTCTTTTTTTTGCATTTGTCCTCTCTTGCACTCTCTCTCAAACACAAGTACTGATTCATCCACACAGAGTGAGTTAGGGTGAGTTCTACACAACAACTAAACAATGCTTTATTCACACCCGTTTCTCCGACTTTACAGGATTTTCAAGGGAGAATCTCAGGCTATATGAGGACTAAAAAAGCTAACAAAATAAGAAAAAAAAACAACCTCAAAACATTGACACATTATTAAGGTTTTAAGTGTAAAGATACCGTAAAAGGCTAGATCAGTTTAGAAGGCTAAAGTAGACGATTCACTTCTGGTAATGTGATCTGTTTTGGAAAAAAGGGGACATTAGAGCAAGGTGCACTATATGCGCTCAACATAATTCCTTAATTCGAATCATCTTTGCCTCTCATTTTGATTGGCTGCTCGCCAGATTGATGCTGGTGCAAATGCTAACAGTGTTGTTTGATCGCACGAGAGCACATATGTTACTTTGTTTCTGCACAGCTTAACTCAGGAATAAACTGCGACCTGCTGGTGCCTGCTCCCCCCCCCGTCTTTTATAGCGAACAGGTCTCTGTACAGCTGTAAAGGTCAGAAACAGTAAGAGGGTCTAAGAAACAGCTGACTTAAACATAAATACTGCACAGGAAGAGTCTGCACCTGCCATGTTTGGTTTTTATTGACTGTGCTACCTCCCTGCCTGCTCCACTGCTTTGCATAGTTCTCACAAAAAATGACATTTTTTATCATAAAACAGATGCTGAATGTGAAAGTCCTGCATAAATGCAAAGGATGTGATGGATTTTCTTCTTCTTTTTAACGTGGGTAGACTTTCTACTACTCTCTGATAATAATTTAAGATAAAATGACACATAATTCAGATGTCACAGCTCTTTGTTCTTTAACTTTTGCTTTAGCTTGTGAGAGTCCTGTCTGCTTTTGCTGACATTTAGGCATGTTAGCATGTTGCCATGTTGTTGTTGAATATGCAGGCTTTTTTTGTGTTGTGTAGCTCTCTGCAGCAGGTAACGCTGATTGGTGGTAAAATACGTCTTAGTAGTATAAACGCTTTTTTTTTTAAGCCTAATTTTTGTTTTATGACATCTATTACTATCTGACAGGTAAAAAAAATCCATGAATTTTCTCGCTCCCTGTGTTGCTCTGTATGTGTCCACATCCCCTGCTGAGCTGAAGAGAGTCTAGCTGTTCAGCTGAATCTACTAGTGAATTAACAGTTCTACAGCCTGGCAGGTGCCTCATTAGAAATATTTTAGAGCTGTTATCAGTAACCCAACGCTCCCTGTTTAAAGACCTACAGCCTAGTGTGGTTGTTTTTGTGTGTTTGTGTGTTTGTTTGAGACAGAGAGACGAAAGGGAAGGCGTTTGTGTATGTGTGATACTGGTTTAATTGGAGCTGTGTTAATTCAGCACAGTAGTGATTTAGCGCAGCAGCTGAATGTGTTCATTTTCTGACCTCAGATTTATTTTTGGTGAGAAGTGCTTCTTGAGCAGCTGTACTTATGTGAGGTGAGTCTCCTGAACATCCCGAAACGTCCCAGAATCAGCCAGTGACACGCTGTTTGTGTTAATTAGAAAAATAATTCAAGGTTTTGAACTGTGACAAGCTGTGAACGCAAACATCAACTCGGTGGCAAAACTATATTGACTTAATTTGTAAGCCGCTGAATGATGAATTAAATGGGGCAAATACGGTTTAGTTGTTAATTTCGCATTTTGACCTGTGTCCTTGAGTTTTTGTATGCTGACGCTGTTGTGTACTGTTAAAGAAACTAAAGACCTTAGAGAAGGTTCCTTTAGTTTGAAAAGCTGGAGCCTTAATGATGATGCGGAATGGCTTTAATGTGCACAGCTTGAAAGAGTGCTGCTCATTCTTCGGTTTGTTTTAGCCAAATTTTAAGTCATCCGTTTGACATTTTGGTTTGCTTAGGATGAAATACTGTGATTTATCTGTGTGTGATTTCCCGTTTTTCTCTGTACAGCACGCTCAGAAAATAATGAGAAACATTTTCCCAGAGGCTGTGGAAATGCTATTTAAAACCTATACAGTCATCATAACATAAAGCAATAAATACATTTAGCCTGCGTCAGAAAAGGAAATCTATTGCACTTGTAATATGTTTGCAATTGTTATTTTTCCCCTTTTACCAAATTTTTCATATCCTCTCCAATCTGATATAATAACCCAACTTTCAGAGTCACAAAAAAGAATGAAAAATAAAGTTAAAGATTTTTTTTTTGTCAAAGCTCCTTCGTATTTTTCTAAAGCTTAAAGTGATACATTTCAGTTACATGCTCTAGGTTGAAAGACACATTTTTTTTCCCATGGTCATAATTAGCAGAACATTTCATGAGGAACGTGGAGTGTAAAATGTTTTCTTTGCGGTCCTATTTTTCTTTTGACTTCAAAAGACTTTTTATTTTTATTTACTTCTTCTTTTTTTCAGTGTTTTTTGTGTCAGGGCAAAAAGGGATGACGCTTTTGTGGTGAGAAGCAGAGAAACACTCGGTGAACTACAAAGTGTGGAGATTAACAGAGTTTAGTCTTTGGCTGCTGACAGTGTTGACTGGAGTAGAGCCGAGATTTTCAGGCTGCTTCCACAGACAGTAAGATCAAAATTAACCAAGATTTTCAGAGTGCAACATATTGCCAGGCACTTTCTTGAGTATACTGTACGTTCGCAGGGGTAAACATAGAGTTTGAGGTTCTTTCTGTGCATTTGTGGAATCACACACATTTGGAATCTAAATATTAGCTGGTTAAAATAACGGCTTCACAAAGCAGAATGTAAAGTGAACAATGGCATTTTGGCTCAAGATATGTTGAGATGTGTGTGTGTGTGTGGGGGGGCTCAGTACGGTGTTCATGAGAGTGAAGATAATTTGTAATTATTTTCAGGAGCACAAAGACAAAGGCTTTTGACACTGAATGTTAATTGTTCAACTGGGTACACAACCACTTCATCATTTTGCTCACAAACAAGGGAATATGAGCGATGAGACAATGTGACATTTAACATAATAGGATACTGGGTGTCTCCGGGGGTAACAGGAGTCTTGGTTATGAGATTAGAAATGTATGAAATATACCATATACTGACATTTTCTAATATGTGTGGAGGACTGTGAAAAAAGTCTCGAGTCATTTTTTAAATATTTGGTTTCCAAGGACCCAGACTTGGTGCAAACCTGGGGTGCAGTGGTTAGCATTAGTTTGCATGTTCTTCCCATGTCTGCATGGTCTGTCTCCAGGTACTCCGGCTTTATACAACTTCATACAATATAAACAATTTTAATATTTGCACTGCACTTTTTTAACTAAACCCTATCTATCTGTCTAACTGTCAATCTGTCTCTCTGTCTGTCTAACATTTAATTAGCCAACTTTTTACTTTATTAATACAGACACCGATAAAGTGAGAAAGTAGCTAATGTTGAAATTCTTTGGCTATTGTGGTCTTCAGTGCTGCATATGAAATACTACTCTAAACAACATGAGTCTTTGATTGTATGAATATAAAAATAGTGTGATATTAGGAAATGGGTTTTAAAATTGGTAAACCTTTGGTCTTCAGGATTGGATAGAATGTTTTTAATTCAATAAATATGGATGGGTTCATGCTGAAGGAAATTTGGCTTTCATTTAGCTCTCAGTTTCACAAAGAGAAATGCAGTCCAAGTCAACACAGTCTATTTTCACTTAGTCCGAAAAATATCCACAGAGAATCAGTTGAGCCTGGAAGAAGGAATGCTTTTGGCATGATGCTCCACTTCTCAAAAGTCTCTCAAAACCTTGTGAATAGGCATCCAGGCTCATCCATTTCGCAGCCCGCTTTGCATGGCACCAGAACCAAGAAAAACTCATTGAGTGCCAGACCACAATACACAAAGTACAGTTTTCTCTTGTTTTTTTGTTTTGGTTTTTTTTTTTAGTTTTGAGACAGCTGATGTTAGCTTAACAATAAGTCTCAAATGTGCTAGATAAAAAAAAAATCCTGAAAAATCAGAGAAATAATTAAAGAATAGTGAACCCTGACAAACGTGCTTTTGCTGACTTTCAGTGGCGACTCAAATGCTTCTTTTGGGTTAGAGGAGCAAAAGACCACATCCAACACTGTTAACAAGTGCAATTAGGGGTAAAACTTATTCTGCTTAACCGGAGATTAATGCTGTTTAAATAATTAGATACGTGATTTATTCAATGTTTTGTAAATCAGAAGGGCAGTTATCATTTAGAAAGTTGATACTTTAGATTACAGTTTATATATATATCTGCAATACCACCTGCTGGTGGTTCCAACACCATCATTAAGTTTGCAGATGACACCACGGTGATTGGCCTCATCAGTGACAACGATGAGGCCGCCTACAGGGAGGAGGTGGATCGTCTGGCTGAGTGGTGCGACAGAAACAACCTGCTGCTTAACACCGAGAAGACCAAGGAGCTCATCGTGGACTACAGGAGGAATGCTGACCCACATCCACCCATCCACATTAAGGGGACGGCTGTGGAGCGTGTGAGCAGCTTCAAGTTCCTGGGAGTCCACATCTCCGAGGATCTCACCTGGACGACCAACTGCTCCAAGCTGGTCAAGAAGGCTCACCAGCGCCTCTTCTTCTTGAGGACTCTGAGGAAGAACCACCTGTCCTCAGACATCCTGGTTAACTTCTATCGTTGCACCATCGAGAGCATCCTGACCAACTGTATAACAGTCTGGTACGGGAACTGCTCTGCCTCGGACCGGAAGGCGTTGCAGAGGGTCGTGAAAACTGCCCAGCGCATCGCCGGAGCACCACTTCCTGCCATAAAAGACATCTACAGGAAGCGGTGTCTGAAAAGGGCTGGGAAAATCATCAGAGACCCCAGTCACCCATCACATGGACTCTTCACCCTCCTGCCCTCTGGGAGGCGCCACAGGAGCCTCCGGACTAAGACCACCAGGTACCGGAACAGCTTCTTCCCCACAGCTGTCAGACTCCTGAACTCTGCCTCCTGACATCTGACCCACGTTAAACTCATGGACTGAACATACACACACCCACAATGGACAACTGTACCCTCAAACACAATAATAACATGGACTGAACCACCACTCACAACCACTAGCACTTTATATAGCCTCTGTAGAAATTATCCACATATCTCACTTATCTTAACTGCACTACTGTATAGCTCTGTAAATAATCATTCTGTACATTCGATAATCTTTAATCCTACAACTGTTTACAACTTGCATAGTTCCCATTTCTGTATAGCTGTATATCCCAGATTCTGTAAAGTTATTTATTTCATATTCTGTATAGTTTTTTCATATTTATATCCTGTTCATATCCTGTACATAGCTTGTACTCACTACAGCCTGTACATACTTATAGTTATAGAATATTCACAACATACTTCATACCGTGTACATTATAACATACCATAATAGACCCATTTCTGTAATATACTCACATATCTATATTATTGCTAATATATATTGTAATATATCTATATCACTAAAGCACTTCTGGATGGATGCAAACTGCATTTCGTTGCCCTGTACCTGTGCATGTGCAATGACAATAAAGTTGAATTCTATTCTATTCTAATATATATATATATATATATATATATATATATATATATATATATATATATATATATATATATATATATATATATATATATATATATGGATTTGTTCTTTTTTGCGGGGGGGGGTATTGATTAGCTCGATATTGCAAAGTGGCAACCACATGAGCACAGTGAAAGAACCAAATTTTTTACGGTATAGAACTTATTCATCTGCTTTTATACACATGGGAAGGAGGGGGTGAAAAAAACTAGACTAGCAGAACGGACTGTTTCAGTATTGTTGGCAGTTGTAAGGTGAATTTCTTGTATAGTGTATAATAGCAGATTGACAGTTCCTTACTTCTCTCAGACTCCGTCATTAGCTTTTCATGCACTTGATTAAACAACTGTAGCAGTTTCTAAACTGTCATTCGTCATTACATCTTGTTTTGTGGGTATTGAGGCCAAGGCCGACTGGACTCCAGACCGTGCCTAATTACACTGTATATTATATCAAAGTGTAATCCACAGTCTAACACTTGCTCTTTGACCTGGAAATATAGCACTATATTTCCAGGCAGACATGAGCCTCCAGAAAGAAAAATAAATAAGGGAAGGCATGCACAGATCTGACAGCGAGTAGTCCTCGTGATATTTCGTGATCTCTTATAATAACAATAAAAAAAAGAAGAATTTGATAGGAGTCCTTTTCTCCCCTTCATCCCATTTATCACATACACAGGCAAAGACGTTTTTCTTTCTTTCCTTGCTTGTATGCTTGACACTGTAATTATCTTGGGGATTTACAAGCAGTCACAAGGCAACTCTGAGGTTGCGCCCAGACAAAAACACTTAAAGGCATTTCGGTCATTGTGGAGTGGATGAGGCTTTGAATGTGTTTGACAACAATATTGTTCTTGTCTTAGTAGTTGCTTGTCTGGAGATTCATCAGATTTTAATGAAAAAAAAAAACATTGCTAGTGGACAGCCAGCACTCAAGGCTAGCACTTGTTTCAGAGGCAAAAGGTTTGAACCTGCCTGGATCCTGTGCAAGTGTTTTCTCAGGGAGATAGGAATTTTAGGTTCACTGGTGATTCTACATTGACTGTAAGTGGGGATTTGAGTCTAAGTTACCTCTCAATGCCAGCTGGCTCCAGCCCCCACGACCTCTCAACCTTTGCCCACTAATCCCCTTCCCCATGATCCTTGTTAGATAAGTTAATATATTTGTGTAGATTAAACATTACAAGAAAACAAAGGCCGTTGTGTGAGGTTGTGTAATGAGTGATAATATTAGCCTTTTCGTACATAAGTTTGTACATAAGTATAGTGTCCACACACTATACCATTTTTAGCTTGGAAAAAAAATGAGTGCCATGAAATATGTAGGGCAGCAATCCTACTTTCAGTATTTAATTATGGATCCTTTAGCTTATCTCCCTCTAGAAAGGACAGCATCATCTCCCATTTCATGCTACTCCACAAGCGGAGATTCACCCTGCCTGGCAGCTCTGCTTGCGCTGCAGCGTCACATAGAGCCGTCGCACACTTGAACCCACACATCCACTCCCACATGCACAGACACACACTCGCTTTCACCTTGTCAGCACTTGCTCCAGATGAATCTTGATGGATAAAGCTTCCATTAACACATTAGAGTGTCTATATCCATGTCAGTGCAGCTGCGCACCTCACGCATGTGCTCCCTCTGTACACACTGCTCATCTTTCCCCTGCAGGTGGAGCTGAGCTTGTTGCACAGCAGCAACAGCAGCAGGGTGAGCTGTGATTAGGCGTTTGCTCATGATGATGTAAAGTCAATTCAAAGAGGCATTAATGTGTTTACTGAAGAAAAGTAGCTATTTTCCACATCCTAAAGATCACTTTGTTCACTGAGGTGAGTTCAGCTGTCTAATGTTAGTTCTTAAGGTTCCTTCTTCATGCCTCATTAGCATTGCTATTGTGTGATTGGAGGAGATGAGCTTTTACTCTGCTTTTGACTTCAACCCAGGGCTCATTACTCCTGCACTCTCGCTCGCTGTCCATTTTGACTTTATTTTCACACACACATGCAGTTTGGGGCAGATTATTATAGAAACCTGTAGTTCTCCCATCATGCTGTAGTTCTATTAAATAAATACAGGACATATGCTTAGAAACGTATTCACGTAACTTAATTGTATGTGACTATTTACTCTGCAGCCCTACAGACATGTAATTTGGACAGCAAGTGGATTCCAGCATTTAAGAAATTTCATTAACAGATTTGTTGGACGTCATTTTACACATCGCACAATCTGTCATCAATAGATGCAAATACAGTCAAACACAATAGAATTTTTAAAAAGCAGAAAACAAAGCGCCTTTCATAATTTGGAACTGCCAACGATGGCTGACACTGAACCACATCGCTCATCATTTCACAAGATGCCAGGATCTCATCCGCCCACTTGCACGCGTCCTTGGAAATACATATACACAATTACACAGACATGCATCTCTTTCTTCAAATAAACACACTCTCCACCCCCTCTATAATCTCCATCCGTCACTCAGCGGGGAAAGACATCCTGATCCTCCTCCAATGAGTTGCTCTCCAATATGGAAGGACGCAGTGTATCAAAGTGCAAGCATTTATCGATAGCTCTGTTTAAGCCTTAATAAATACGCCTACAGTGCAATTCACAAATTTGATCTTTATATGTAGTATTAGAGTTAAACAATGACAAAATGTATATTGCTTTTAAAATAATTAGATAATTCCTAAAGATAAGCTCATGTACAAAAGTAGCTGCAATTTCATGAAAATTGTTTTGGGTTTTTTTTTTCCTCCCGTCGTTGCCTCATTCTCTGCATTTACATTTTCTCTTTCTCTGTGTCTCTTTAGGTGAGTCAGTAATGCAGTAGTGTGTGGTGAAACCTTCTTCTCTGAAGCACTGGGTTTGTAAGTGATGGGAAAGCATTCACAGTGTTTATTTTCAGTAATGACAGGTTCACACTTATTTTGGAAACTTTCTGAGTATGCCATCAAATCTCAACTTTTTCAGTTCCTCAAATTAATTCAAAAAGTCAGAAAAAAATGTAAAGCCAGAAGCATTTCACCTCTCTTTCTAAATACATATAAAACTGCAAACCTGGTCTCCCCAACCACTGCCAGGAAGGTTTTATAAGGTCTAGTAGTTCTGGCAGGTCTTGTTGACAGGAACCTGCACTGCTTCATGTTTGGTAGAAATGTTCAGTTTGTCTCTTTCAACATGGGTTAACCAGGAAAGATCACCAAGCAATATCATGAAGCACACAACTTGACATCTCAGCAGCAAATAAAACTTTATAAATCCTAGGAGATGCCACTTTTCTCTTACTGCCAACGTTATATGCCCAAAAGCAAGGAATAAGGAGTTCATGTCTCCTTTTCTCTGTTTCCACTTGTATTTGGGAGCTCAACTACTGTAAAGACTCTTGGTGTGGTTGGTGTCATCTAAATAAAAATCATTTAGTTGAAGGTGGTGGAGATATCCATAGATTTTAGTGATTCCAACCTGAAACTGTGTTTTAATTTTGATGTGATGATAGGCTGCATAGCTTCAGGATAACAGCTCTTTGAAATAGTGCTACATGGCAGGTGGCATCTACTGTTTGAGCTCCTAGTGCTAGTTTTTCCAGTTCAGACATGGCACCCTAGTCAGCTCTTGGAACAAACAAAAATACAGTGATTATTTCTGCCAAAATACATTTGTTAACACTTTGCTTCAAAAGTTCTCGCATTGTGATTTTTATCACTAAAGAATGTCGTGTGCAGGCTGTGACATTTACTTTCCTGTTCTCTCGGGATTTGTTGGTACAAACATGAAGTGGAATATCAGCTTAAAAGCCTCATGTGATCACTTACTGCTATTTGTACAGAGAACTGCACATGTATTACAAGGTTTCTCTCATCCTATTTATAACTTTAGTAAATGCTATGCTCCATTAAAACGCTCATTTCTATTTTCCAATACCAGATGTTTCTTTCAGTATTTTTGTAAAAACACTAACACGGTTAGTTTTAATAGCTTGAAAGTCAGTAATTGGTATAACCACCTGTATTCTTTAATCGTCACCTGACCTCTGTTAGGCAAGCTTTTTCGTCATTTCTTTAGTCCTCAGGGGAGATATTTAAAGCTTTTCTTTGGAAGGTTGCTGCTTTTCTTTCCCCTTCTCTGTAAAATGATTGCACATTGCCTCAGTAATGTTGAGGTGCAAGGCTACTGGTCACCGATTGTGCATTTTTTCCCTCCATGTATGCTTCTACTGCATTGGCAGTGTGTTTGGGATCATTGATATCATATTAGAATTTAAGCAGTTGCCATTTCTGTATTCATAGTTCTGTCATTTTCGACAATATCCAACACCACTTGCCGACATGCAAACCTTGACAAAGCCTCCACTTTGTTTTGCAGATGGTTGTTGACACTTATTGTGTGCGCCTCTCTGCTGCCCTTGACAAAAACCCCAAACTTTCAAATTTGGATTCATCACTGACTGAATTTCAGTCCAGTTCTAGTGTAATCTGGCATATCCCCGATTCCCTTCCTTAAGAATGGCTTCTTGACAACCTTTCTTCCATTAAGACCATCCCTGATGATGCTTTGGCAGCTTAAAGGCCAGAGGGATCTGTCAGGTCTTTGCTGCATTTGTTCCTTTGTCTTATGGACATGAAAAAAAATATTCCTCTGAAAATGGGTGAAAAGGAGGCTAAGTGTCAAGACTTTGGACATTAGTGTTCACCACTGCAGCCCAGGCCCTCAAGACTCAATCTCCTCCAGCTCCTTTGAAAGTTTTTGAAGACCCTGATAACTCCATAGCCAAAGGAGTTTCTTTGCCACCACACAGCTATGTGATCACAGCCTGTCAACATGCCCCTCTTAGCTAGTATGCTGTGCAGGGGCATTGTCCATGATAGACAGCAGTTTGTAAAAGGGCCTCTCTGCAACTGATCCCAGCTCACTCAGAGTCTTCTCTCATAACCACGGTATTTAAAAATAGTAGGTCACTCTCAGAATGCTCACAGTAGAGATAATACATAATTTCTAAACCATATTTCATAATTATTTTCATAAAGATGAAGAGTAGCCACAACCGGTCCCATGTGGTCTTTGATGGATTTTTCAGTGATGAATAAAGACATAACAGTCATTCTTCTCCCCGTTTCTGCTTATAAATTTGAGACTGCTGACAGCTGTTCCTCGGGTATTTGTCTTGATATCTGTAATACTAGATAGTACTGCTTATTTTAGATCCATACCACTCAAAATAAGGTCCTGCATTGATAAAAACTTGACGTTTCTCAAAAAAACACCAAAAATCTTTCAACTCTGCTCTGTCCCTGGCATTTACCAGGTAGAGCCCATGCATCAGTATTTAGAAAATGTTTTTTGTTTTTTTTTACTTGAGGTTTTCTTTTTTTTTTCTTTTTTTTTTTTACATGCAAATGATGTTTGGATGTAAGAAAACTCCTGTTTTGTTCCATGAGCCCTCTTCATTTCTCGCTGGTGATAGTAGCATTAACATAGTTTGTATTCCCGAAGTTGCCACGTGCCTTTCTGCCTTACTAGATGAAAATTTGGAATCATGCTGTTTGAAGACTGTGGCCAATATTTATTTTTCCATGAATCTGTATTTCTTGTATGTCAAACACACACATCCACAGGGGCTTAAAAAGTACAAGTAGAAAAGCTGCTTTCGACTGCTCCCTTATTCACAAGGGGTTGCCACAGCGGGTAGCTCCGCATGTTTGATTTGGCAGAGTTTTACACGGGATGCCCTTCCTGACGCAACCCCAAAGGGATTTGTGTCTCCTCCCAGAATCAAACTGGGGATCTTTCACTTGTTAGGCTCCACAGTGGAGTGCGTGTACTTGCTGTGCTTAAAAAAATACAGGTAAAATAAAAGAAAAGTCAGATATACAATAAACTTAACTGAATCTTCATCGCCATTAAACTCTTATAAAGTTTCAACAGATAGCAGGGAAAAAATAAAATAAGAATGACGTTTTTTTGCTCCCCCAAAGGGGAGCAGGTTCCCCAGAGTGATGTGCGCAGGTTTATGCCCCCAGCACATGGGTAATTAAATGACAGACACATACAAAAACAAAAGTTTAAGCAGGTCTCATATCTTTTATTTGTATCTGATTTTCTTTTCATTATCCCCCCTTCTCTTCACCAAGCCCAGCTTAATGATACTGAAAGGCTGAGCTCAACCCTCTATAACCTCATTCTATCCACCAGGACATTAGCAGCCCCTCCCAGTGCCCTCTGTCTTCTCTTCATACTCCTCTCTTCATGAGACGCTAAGGCACACAAGCGCTTTCATAAATAAGCAGCATTTCCCTTCCACATACACACACACACAGGCCGTTGGGCAGACACATGTACAGACACCTTCCCAGCTGTCTCTAGTAAAACATTAAGCACCCAGACTTTTGATCATGCAGAGTGCGCCTGACTACTGAAATAGTAACGAATGAACCCCCAGCAAAAGTGAAACTGTTGTCCCATCTCGGTGTGCTTTGATTGGATCACATAGCAGGCAAATCCGCCATCCCTAAAAAGGCTGCCATGCAGTGAACTCCAGCTGTAGCAAAACACACGCATCTGGTTTGCATTAGCACAGTATTACTCATCTGGGATACATGTCTGCTCTTGCAATGGAGACCACCCTTCTGTTTTCTCCTTTTTTAAGTGGTTACTGGAGTCATTAACTACTGGTTTGGCTCATCATAAAATAGAAAGGAGAAAAAAAGAATGACTGACTGGAAAAGACCAACAAAAGTCATTTTAAATTTAACTTATTGGGAAGAGCTTGAAGGAGAGGGTGATGGGCTCTAGAAACTGGCTCACAGACTGTTTATGGAGTGTCACTTATAGCCTCGTGTTCTTTCATAAAGATATATAGCATTAATATGTGATGTGCCCTCTGTTATGCTATAGGGCTTCCTTTCCCCCAACTAGTTTCTGACCAAAAGAAACCTCTTGTTTTGACTCTGCCGTTTCCATTGCTAGATACTCTAGACTGCCCTGATTTGCACAGGCCAGTGAACAAATACTGCGCTCAAAAGTCAGTGAAAGACTTGAGCACAGAGTTGTGCATTTCTTTGTTTTTTTTGCTTTTTTTATGAACACACGATATAATCACAGAAACAAAGAACAGACTTTGAAAGCTGTCAGATCTCATCGCCCTCTCTGCCAGTTTCCCTTCCTCCCTCCCTTTCTTGTGTGATGTGTCACATTCTGGGGTGTAAACAACCTCTACACTGGCTCAGGACTAGCATAGCCTCCCTTTGCAAGAGCTGTCACATCATTTTAGATGGCACATTAGATTGTGAACACAAGTGCACGCACACACACACACACACACACACACACACACACACACACACACACACACACACACACACGCACACACACAGCAAACCCACACAACTCTCAGTTTATTGGAAAGACCTAACCCTATACAGCAGTTGGCGTGTCTAGACTCTACTAAAGCAGTGAAAAACCGCATCAAACACACTCAAATCCATGAAATGCACTAAAAAATCAATTTAAGTACCCCTTAAATGTTGCCTTTAGTGTATCTGAAAAATTTTAAATAAAAAAACAAAAGGAAAACCACTCAAAATTCAACTCGTATGTAGTTGAAATGAGAAGTGACTAACGTACTCAAATTTACTCTGTTTTAATGAAATGGAAATTATACTTAATACTTGAGTAAGCTCATATGTCAGTGTGCAAATTGAAATCAGCTCATTAAGTGTAGTGGGCTACTCTTAAATCAGTATGTAAATCAAGAAGCATCGCGATGGTTCCACATGCGCTTTATGAACACACACCCTCATTCTTCATTTCACTTCGATTATGCACGCCCTTTGACTCGGGGTATAGGTGTGTTGTTGAAATTAGACTGGACTTGGCGCACAGAGCAAAGTGTTCAGCAAGAAGTTAGCCGAGACAGCTAAAGAGAAGACAGGACGACAAGCGCACAGAGCCAGAAAGTGTGTACAGTGTGTATGAACACAGCCGTGTCTCTGTGACTATGTCTCAGAGGTTTACCTCAGTCTGTAAGAAGAAACCAGCAATAACAGAGCTCAGAAACCCGCAGCTCGTGTCTGCAGCTCAAGCCAGCAAATAACTGGGCGATATTGTTTTGTGGGTGCACTATAGGGCACACGTTTGAGACATGACACGGAGCGAGATGGTGGAGCAGTCAGAGCGACTGTCCTGTTTATGAAAGGTCACAGATTTGAACCAACCTTGCACTAGTCAGCTACACACACACCCTGCCATTCCCCTGCCTACTCACTGAACCCTGCATGTGCTGGGTTTTTTTCTTCAGTTTTATTCATTTTACAAAAGTATTATTGTAACAGTTTCAAAACCTAAACTGCAAAACCTAAATGTGTATGCGAGTGCACATGTGTGCACTGATCTACACATAAACACACACACACGCTTATTTTTATCAGGTTTGATTTTTATACTTGTGTACTTTTCATCTTCTACACTATATGAAATATTCTGCAGTCCACAGTTATTCCAAGAAATGTTGACGCCATGGAAGAAGTTAATACGCTGGTACTATTTTTATCTTGTTACAGACTTTAACAATATTATATAAAACATGTACTAGCTTTATAAAATAGAAAAGCAATCAGAACAAAGGTGGTCAGATTTTCTCCAACTAATTCTGTATTGCTATAATGAACTTTGGTATATCTTTTACTGAAGCACAAAACATTGTGCTTTAAGGTGTAGTTTCTAGTTTTGTTTCTTGGTGGTTATGGAGGAAAAAAAAATGTGGCTGCTTCCCTTTGGAAATACAGTCGTTGTTATTTTATATCTCTGGATATAAAACTGTACTGTAGGAGAGCACACGGGGGTGCACAGCCTATTTCTCAACGCGTTTATTTTCCAGAATGGTCCCCATATGTGTCCCCGATGAATTGCTCAAGATAAAAGTAGAGCCTTTTGGTGGATGTAAAAAGAAGTTCGATTGAGTGGGTGGAAACTGTGGTCTGGACTCTTGGCTTTGTTGCTGTTAAATATGGGTTTGAGAAACACCACAAATTGAGAGTCCAGCCTTTATATTAGATCATTCTTGGGCTCACTGGCACAAAAGCATAGTAATGAAAAACACACCGTTCTATTCAGACGCACGAATGCTGCACTTTGTTTTGCTCTGTCTCCTTCTTTCAGAAACAAATCTACATAAAGCAGATACTTCAGACTTCTTGTATGACACTGGAGGAGAGCGTTGACTGATCCTAGCCGTTTTGAGGAAGCGGATGTATTATTTGGCTTCAGATCTGAATTGAGGTTTTTTTTAAGTAACATGTTATTAATTTGTTTATTCCATGAGCCCATGTTGTTCTAAATTCTCTAAATGTCTCCCATATTTGCTCTTAATTACCTCTTATACAACAAATGTACAGGCTAGCTCCTACACACAGACTGTAAAGATGTCAACAGCGTGCTGTGCTGGTTTCCCAATTTCACTGGTACAAAACTGAGATCAAACAAGGCACTGATAGGAATTTGACCTCAAGGGAGCACGGACTCCCTAGGGAGGATTTTACTGTGGTCCAAGTCAGAGCCAATAAACTCTCCGTTCAAACAGGGCGATGACACTGACAGATATTTGTGTATGTTCTCGTATGTGTGTGTAAGCTTCCCATGCATGTGCTCTTTCTCACTGGCTCCAAAAAGTATTCTGTGACACTTTAAGATCAAAGAACCCAGAAATTGGCACTTGTGAGCAAGCATTTACCAGGCTTTGATGTTAAAAAAAAAAAGAAAAGAGCTAAAAAGCTAACAATCTGATGGGGTTAGAGATAGGTTGAGGAGAAAGCATTTAGTGTTTGAGGTTAAGGAAAGTGGTAAGGGTGGGAAAATGAACTAAAGTCAAACAATTGTCCTTAACAGAACAGAGGTGCGTGGGCTCGTACACAGTTTTTCTATTGATTTTTATCTTTGTGTAACAATCTCATGAATCCTTAGAGGGGGGTGTTACTGTCCTCTGCCCCACCAGGGCCCACATTGCCCTGCGTGGAGAATGGAGGTTTGGGATTGAGGCCAAAAGGTTGATTGCATTAGTGACTTCTATCAGGATTCATTTGAAGACTGGTTTAGAAACAAAGTGATGGTTTTTGAACTTTGAGGGTGACCTTAACATTGGGGTGTCCATGCAATCTTATCCACTGGGACAAGTGTGTGTGTATGTATGTGTGTGTGTGCACGCACCCGTTGTCCACAGAAGTTTCTCAAGATCACATATCGGGCAATGTAAAGTTTTTCCTGTGGCTCTTTATCTCTCTAACTAATTTCAAAATTAACTCATGAATTATTCGCAAAAGCAAGTTCAAATAGTGCAACACATTTGTTTAAGATGCGATCTGGCAAATAGATGATAAAAATATGCAAACTAAGGAGAAACAGTTGACAGAGGGGGTTTTGAGGACACACAAGGAGGAGAAGTGAATCAAGAAGAAGCCTCATAGCAGTCGAAGTGAAAAGAAGTGGATGAGGGAAAAGTATAAAACACTGTAAATTCTCTGTCTTAACAGTGATCATAAAGAAGGCACTAAATTAAAGGACAGCAAAGTGGAACTAATGTGAGGAATGCTCTGTTCCTTTGTTTCATGGTTGTTATAATGTCACTAGGAATTAAGCACTGCCCTGAATTTTGTTCTCATATTGTTACCGAAAGTCAAACACATGAAGTTCTCCTCGTTTGCAAATCAGCACATCATGCCTTCATATAACTCACAGTCTTGTAAAAGTCTGAAAAATCTGAAAAGTAAGTGATCAGTAAGCAGTGTTTCAGTTTCAGGTCGCTAAAATCAGGCATATTTTCCACACCTTTTCCACACAACTCCTCTTTGTTAACCCCAGTTATAAGTGTTACGTGACGGGGAAAAAGCGCAAGAGAGGAAAGCGTGTCTCGGGAATAGTGTCCTACTTTGAAATATGCACTAAAATGCATTTCAGACTGCATCCATCCCAGCTCGTTACATCCCTGGCTTGCCTGGATGTGATAGGAAGCTGCGCTGGATTGCAACCTTCAGGTTTGTCCTTCACAAAACAATAGCTCTAACAATCTTGCTTTCCACCGCTAGGTCCGCGGTAACAAACTCCCTCTGTCGCGTGCATGCTTGCTCAAGTGTTTGCAAACACGCCGAGACATTTCCCTGAGACCGCAGATCAAAGCACGTGTCACAAGCATAAAATCACAGTTTAGTCATTGTTGTTGTTGCTGTTTAGATACATTGTTCTCGACTTGATTTTTTTCTTCATCCCCCTCCTTCCTCTCATCTACTCTCCGACCATCTTTATTTTCTTGTATGTGTTTGATGGATGGGCTTCTGTATCATATGAATAATACTAATGTAGGCCCGTCTGCATGCACTGGTTCTATCCTTGAAAACTGAATGTGTCACTCTCACTTTTTTCACTGTGTGTCTCTGGGTGTATGACAGCACTCTTTAGATGTTACACCCCCCACCCCTCTGCCTTCTAGGTTTATGTATAGACTTTCTGAATCATTCATTCTATATTCAAACGGCCGTTCATCACACTAGATCATGTCCGCTTTTGGAGTGAAACAAATAAATAACACATCTGAGTCCCTTTCTTATTGTATTTAGTCTTTATTTTACTTTTTCAAGTCCTAGCTCTTTTCCTTGTTATTTTTCTAATTCTCCTTCTGTTTTTTCATGATATCCAGTTCCCAAATCGTCAGAACTCTTACCCCTACCAAGTAGCTATTTCCACAACAAAAAAAAAAAAAAGGCTCTTATTCTTTGTCCCTGATCCCTCCCTGACTATGTGAGTGTGTGACTCTAATACTAAATGAGCCACTTTTCATTGCTAGGAGATAAAAGATGGACAGGGACAAGTCGTACCCTGCTTTCTTACTCCCTCCCTCCTTATCTTGTCGCTCTTTCTGTTCGCTCTCTCTCTCTTTCCCGCTGTCCTCCCCACTGAGCCGTAATCTGGCTAATGTTGAGTACACAAATTTGTTAAGTTCGACTGCGTTTCTTCTCATCTGTGTGTGCGCACATACACAGGAACAGGGTGCGCTCACAGATGCATTCTTTGGCCAGGATGTGATCACGCATACACCTGGTGCATTTACACGTTGTTTGTCTCTCCATCAGCCGTCCATGTGCTGCTGAGGGCGAAAGCTGTGTGTCATGAACCCTCCATAGCTGGCCAGCTGATTGTTGCCCATCTGCATTTTTGGAAAGCAGCACATTAACACTCGGGGAAACAACACAGGCCCCCAACAGCTCTCTCTCCTGCCTGCTATTAAAGGAGGAGTGAAGCTGAACATATTTTTATCCGACCTGTAAAAAGCTCAATTTTTACAGCCTTTGGATCTTTTTATGGGTCATTTGCACACACTGTGGGTGTTCTTGTTTCTTGGTATCTACAGTATCTCTTTATCACCTTCCCTCAATCACTCTGTCTGTTTCTATTTGTCTTTGCTACACCAATTACTGCACCTCTCAAATCCCTTTTGCCAGCCTTCCCTCTCTTAGCTGTCTATTCTCCTCTTTCACATTCACTTCAGTCCCATCAACACGTTTTTTTCCAGCCGTTCCTTCCCTCCAGTGTGTTTTCTCACCTATTCTTCACAACACCATCTTTCAGTTTTCTCTCTCTCTTCACTCATCTCTCTATCTGCGATGGTACAACTGTCCCCTTGGTCTTTGTGAGCCTATCATTAGGGTCCATTAAGGTTTCGGCTGCTCTGCGGAGAATCATGAAAACACTGTCACCTTCAGTGGAGAAATTTGGTGGAAGATATTAGGGAAGCGAGAAAATATCAGATGGAAATAAGAGACAGCAATTGAATTGAAATGTGGAAAAAAAATCCCTCTGCTCTGTTGTGACCATTGTGAAGACTTAACAAGAAAGGTGCCTGTGAACTGGCTGATTAAGAAAAAGGATTACATCAGTGTGACAACAGGATGATAATGCACATTTTGTGTTAAACGTGGCAACATAATGGTGAGGTGCACATTATCATCTGGGAAAGCATGATATTGTGGTCTTTGTATTTTGGTGTGGCCGTCACTTCCTACAGATTATGCAACTTAGCGACTGTAAAATATAACTCGTGGATTTCAAACACATGACTGCTTAAGCATTACATTTGTTTCCAGCAGCGCTGAGTCAATGCACAAACAATGCTGTCGAGCTGCACTTGAGTTACAAGCACGCACATAAATAAATAAATAAATTGCATTTGTGCAGTGTACTATGTCTGTAATATATGTCAGGTTACATGAATCGGTATGTGTGTCTGTGAAAGAGAGAAAGTGAGAGAGGGAGAAAGAGATCTATCAAAATGACACTTAAAAGCTTGTAGATCCGTGAACTGCTCAGCCAAAGTGGAGCAGAAGTCCCTTAGCTCATGCCTGGCACTCACACATCTATTTTAATTTTGCTGCTCACTGTCAGTCTTGCCTGACTAACATGTGATCAATATAGGCAGACACCCATGTAATTATGATAGATTGGATTTCTCAGAGCATGAAACTTGTGACGTGGGGCAGGGGGATTGTGACATGTTCAGTGTGATGGTAGGTCTGTTCTCATTAGACAGCACATTCTTGTTTCCAGAATGTCTGCAGTTCAGCACGGTCTCCTCCTTCTGAACATCAGATCAGTCACACTAGTCCAGCTGGATAGTCTATGGTCCAATTACAAAATAAGGGCCCAAAAAATGGACACTCTCGGGAAAGATTTAAACATTTCTGCTCACTTTCGTATCATTCTGTCATGTTTTCAGGTGCAGGTAGACGAGGTAGTGATTTGTGAGTTTATTCCATGCTCTAGAAAAAGAGAAATGAACAACAAAGCAGAAGGATAAGACAACAACCCCAATTTAGGTACAGTACAGTGTTCACAACCATGTTGTTTAGGATTACCTTACATATTTATCACTTAACGTGAGCTCAGTTGTCTCAGGTCTTGGATGAGAGCATGAGTAAGTGAGTAAGGCTTTCAGACAGAACATGCTACAGTTGCATCTGAGTTCAGAGCACAATTCAGGGGAAGTCATAGGGGAGAGCAGTAAATTCAAATCTTTTTCATTACCCACAGTAAGATACTTTAATAGATTTGTAGAGCTGTTGGGGAGGAACACATACAGGAGCTATGTTTACACATGACGCCTACCTTTAACAAACTACCTGCCTCTTAAATACACACCTGACATGTCTGCTTGGTCCTGTGGGTATCCTTCATAGCGTGCAAGTTCAATTAATTTGAATTGCTTCAGTTGCTGCATGAGCTTGCTCAGCAGTAGTGACATTATAGCTGAAAGCTCCTTAAGTTATAAAGCCAACAAAAAGTTCTAAAGGCAAAAACTTCCATTTGTGGTTTGATAAAAAAGAAATCCCCAGGAAGCACTCCTGATATTTAGAGTCAGGTTGTTGCGCGGTCTACGCTCAACCTCCAAATGCGTGATTCCCCCTTTGTGTATAAGTCTAGACACAAAACAGCAAACTGTTTTAGGTCAGATGACCCAATCGATACACAGGCGAGCAGTGGGGTTAAAACAACAGAGATGCTGTGACAGAGTCGTATCATTAAGCGCCATACAAAGAAACGGTAAGATGTTAAAATCAATTATTTTTTTAAACTAGACAAATGTGAGACTACAAACTGCAGACAAGTTGCAGACATATAACAGAAGTGTAGATGAGAGGATGTATTTTACTTCAAAACTTTCTCCAGATCATAACCAAATTATTGATGAGAAAAAAGAGTTCTAGCTCGAGTATCGCTTTACCACGTTGACGACATCGACGTGGCCTTATATTGAATTCATACAGCTTTATGTGAGTGTGATATGGAAAGAAAGCAGCTTGAGCTGTGTGGGGAATTTGACATTTTCTGTAGCAGCCCACCTCCACAAAGGCAGAATGTTTTTGTTGTGTAGAGTTTGATAATACAACAAAAATGCAACATTTCCTATGCTGACAAGCAAACATCACTGAATAATTCAAGCAAAGCATTTGCCAATCAACACACAGTAGCGCCAGTAAAAACATGCAGATTATTTCCTCTGTTTGAGTGGACTCCAGCAGGCACTTTTGATGCTGGGTTGGCACTGAGTGCATTTATCCAGTGAATAACAAGCAAGTCACACTTGTTTAGTTTACAAGAAGTGCAAATCAAATTTCATATGTCAGTCACAAGCGCCCAGTTTAAACAATGTTCAGTACTCAAATAAATTTTCAAACTATGTTAATTTGCGCTGCACGGCTAGTCACTGGTGGCCCAAATCAAGTGAGAACTTCACACAATTAATTTGCCCTGGCTGCTGTAGAAGTTACAGATTTTGGTAATTATAGTAATTAGAATAGTCTTAGAGGTTTTACGTTTACAAAAATTATTTTAACCGGACCTAAAAAAAAATAAAAAAATCTGGTTTGCCCAGAATAACATTTTGGTAGTCTTAATAAAATAACACAGTGGAGAGGAATGAATGTTATTGTTAGATAAAAACTCAAATTACTGCCTTGCCAATGTTCACCAAGCTGTCATGTTTCAGATTATGAGTCTGTCCATATTCATCTAATTTAGGTAGTGAAAATTTTCTTGCAAGCTTACCTTCTTTTCCCAAGTTATGGAGTTCAAAACAATCCAGAAAGTAATTTTTCACAACATTTTACTGCTGCATACTGAGTTATAAACGTGGCCTTAATCTAATTTTCCTGACCTATTAATGTTTCAATAAATAGCGCATGACATCTATCCTTGTTAACAATTCATAGATAGATAGATTTCACATTTAAAGTTATTTTATGTTTTTATTGTCATGCCTGTCACCGTTGTACTGTAATTGTTTTCTTCTGCTTTTGCTCTGGTAGTACTGAAGCGACAATCTGCTGTAGAACTGGCCAACATGAAAGCAACCATATTTTTTAAAAATGCAAAGAAACATGAATTTCGTGCTGAGTGCCTGCGTAGCACTCATCTGTGAGGAGGAAAACGTATTCATGTGTAGTTTTAGTTTTAAAAGAATATGAAAAAGCATGTCGCTGAGCTATCTCTGTCTACATGATTTTGTTTTCTATCACTGATATGTCGTGGGAGGTAATTCTTTTCATACAAATGTTCCTGACAGGAGAAAGTATAAAGCAGTACAGTAAGGATAGTTTATCAGTTAACATAATATAATATGTGTGTAAAACCTTTGTGTAACACTGTTTATTTCTAAAGCACTTCTTCAATTTTCTTAAAGTGGACTGCGGTAAAAAACATGTAATATGTATCCATATTGCTTCAGGCTTTTTCTGTGGAAAATCGTGGATCTTTATCACATCATCCTTCAAATGTCACAGTTTATTTTGTTGCTGTGTGTGCTACATAAGTGCCCCCTTGCACAACCATACAGTTCGCGAGTATATACTTTCCTTTGTCCTTATTAAGCAGTTGTTGATTTAGAAAAACTGCAAAGTTCACAAGAGTGGATACGGCAGGTTATGGGAAAGATTGAAAAAGCGATTCAAATACTCGTCATGAGTACGGGAGGGCGAGGAGAGCTGAGCTGAGGTGATGCGTCAGCTATGCTGCCAGACAATGAAGGTTCACCTCAGCACCCCGCTAAGAGGGTGTTGGGCACAGGTAGAGAAGCTTGCTGTTCCCCTGTCTGACTCTGTCACAGCCTCCCTATGGGAATCTGCCATGTGTCAGCAACCTTAATTACTACACCTCATCTCCTCAAAGATTAATGATGCCTCTCTTCTCCCAATATTTATCATCTTATCCACTCATTTACATTCTGCTGTGCGCGTACTGTATGTTTGTGGGCCACTGGTTGTAAATGCGTGCCATTTCGCACAACAGTGATATGTGTAAACTTGATTTTGTTTTAATGTAGTTGTGATCGTCTGCTAAGATTATTTGTGTGTATACGCAGTAAAATTAAGTGAAATGTCTTGAAGATGGAGCATGCTGTTAAACTCATTTGTTTTCTTAATTACCTGCCATGCCCCAAAGCTCCAGTTTGCTTCCGTGCTTAGGGCCTGCCCGGTGAGGCTTTGTTTCAGCTTTTGTTAGTATTATTCCTCGTTTTATTATTAGTCTTTCTGTTTCATGCTGCTTGACATTTGTGTTTGAGTGTCAAATCTGTCTCTCAAATGTGTGCCAGTGCATACATGTTTAAAGACGCTGTTTTGTGTATTGTCGACTCTCTGGGATTGATGGCATGTGTGTTTGTGTGTCAGCTACAAATAATAATGCATGCTGTTAACGTCTAGATATTCCCAGTGCAACAGCTCAAACTGGAGCAAGCATTCACAAACCATTTTTAGAAAGAGAGACCAACAAAAAAGAACAAGGCATAATGTCTAAAAGGTCAAAGGGGTGTCTCTGTCTCTATCCACTCCTGTTTGCTTTATGTAATATTTATGTTGTGGCTTCCCTGGCCCCCTCCCTGTCTAATCCACATACCATGACCAACCAGCCAGATCCACCCATGTTGCTTAAATGCCAGTAAACTACAACCTAGTGTGGGGACACTGCTCTGTTATGTAATTGTTCAGTTTAAAGGTGATCAAAAGCTGGCTATCCTTGTCTTGGTTACCTTTATACAGCTATCTGAATGTATAATGTCGGTCAATGGCCTAGTGGTGCATTTTCATTTAAATAATTGTCCAGCTATCATTTACCGTGAAAATAAGCCCTGATTATCATGCATAACTGCAGTTTTATCATTGAATTCCCCCTTTCTCTTCAAGTCAGCAAGTGCTCATTTTTTTTCTGAATGATGTCACAAATATAAACAAAATGTGAAAATAGCTGGGCAAGCTGCTGCCAGCCAAATCACAGTTATTAATATCAATTTATTCCCAACCTCTCGTCTTTCCTACAGTTTCTGCATAATCAAGCTGTCATCAGGCAGAAATATTGAGATGGGGAGGAAGGGGGTGGAGGGTATAAAGGGAAAGGGAAAAGGGAGATAAACATAGCTGAAACCTCAGGGAAAATGTATTTCTCTTTAAATTACTCTGCAAAGTAACTGAGTGCAACACTGTATGGAGTCGGTTAGGATTTTGGGAAGTATTTGTGCTGAGTTGGTGTATGTGAAGGCGCATTAACAATAATCTTAAGGTATCTGTATGCATAATGATAACAGGCACATTGCTGGATTAAGGTGGTCAGTATGTTTGATAATATTGAGAAAAGCTTAAAATTTAGCTAAGGCAGAAAATGCAAATGTCCCTGCTGTCAAAGATGACAGTTGTGTATTGTGCTTTTTAATAATTCTTATCTCTGATTATCTAAAGCACTAACTGAGAAGGATCAGTGTGTTAATTGATTGAAGAGTCGCTAATTTACATGATAATGTGGCGGAAAAAAATACAACCCCGTGTGACAGATGACGGATGATGATAGGCAACTTAATTGCTGGGTAATTAAAGGAAGCAGCAACGATTTGGGTGAGGCCGTAGCTGGATTCGTATCTCTTCTCCCATGATTAAGCCCCAGATTATGTTTCTGGATGGTCATTTGAGTATTGTTTTCCAGCTTTTTGCACATTCTTTGGATGTCTTACGACAAAGGGTAGTGGCATATGTGTTAGCACAGGTCAAAGCTCGGTGATCTTATTTTGTTATTTATAATCACAAAGCTCGTAGAGTCTGAATGTGCAATATCCAAGATATACATACACATATTTACTGAGGCATAGATTAAACACATACATTAAAACAAATCACTGAAAATGGCAACTGTTCTTTAAAAAGTCACTAGGTGATGTAGAAAAATATTCAGCTGCCTTATTTTGGGCCCAAGGAGTATTTACTTTAGAGCAGCTATTCCCAAAGTCAGGAAGTGCTGTGGCCTACTTAAAATCAGAAAATCCGATCTTCACCCTAATCATAGTACAAGAGAGAGTGATGTAATTAATTGAAAAATGTATTCAAAAAACATAAACAACACAGGCTGTTGGCTATAAATTGCTAATGCTAACCAGACATATGCAATGTGTGACCCACCTGCAGCTTCTGGGAGAAAAGCTTCCACACAAAGCAGTGTATTTAGGTCAGAGTAATATCGCAATCTAACCAATATATAAATATATAGTGAGTAATTTCAAAATACATTTCTGTCATACCTTCAGAGCCCACCAGGGCATCCCGTGTGGTCACTTTGCTCAACTCAAGAACACAAAGTCAACAATTATGCTTTATTTGAAGTGTCTTTAAAAAAAATGTGCTAATAGTCTTTTCCACAGAAGGATGTCTTATGAGTGTAGGTAATAAGTTTCATATAAACTTGATTGAACATTTCCAGCTTAACTAGAGACAACAGCACCTTAGACTGGTGCATCAGTCACTGGTGCAGTGCTACACAGCCATCACTGTCTTATATATTAAGTCCAACATATGGTGTGAGATTCGTTTGGCTGTTGATATGGCTGTTCACCAAATTTTAACCAAGCAGACACATCCTATAGTTTGATATTCTAAACAGCATTCTAAACCAATAGAAACAGTTACTGGCTGAAATAGTCTTATTTGCCTGTGATCGTACTTAATGAATGAGTGTGTTCAGTGGTAATGGGCTATAATATGGTGCTTCCTAATGATGCAGGTGATGCCCTGATGGAAACTATTATCTGTCATCAAAAAACCAAAAGGAGTACATGACACTCATTATTATTTTTGGATAATATTTCTTCGCTTTAATTGGGTTTTTTTTGCCACTGCTTTGGATTTAGAAGTGTTACCTCTATAGCAATTAATTTTGAAATGTTTCTACATGAAACAGCAAAATAAATTAAACTGGAACAAAGCTCAGTTGTGAATTACATCTATTGTAGTCTTAATTGCAGCTATTTAAAAATCATATTAATGTGGTTAATTGATTGTAGAAACATAATCCTTGTTTAGCCATTGGAATTCTTGTGTCAAGATATTATTTGGCAGTTTTTCTTCAAATTGACTGCCACCATATATCCACTTTAAATGAAGTGCATGAGTACTTAAAAATACAATCTTGGGCTCATGGTTTTTTTTAGTATGGTGCAGTGGTATATTATGGTTCCAATATTCCTATGGAAACACATAGCCATTTCCAACTAACCTTGGGCGGAGAAGGGTCTGAGGAGGGAAAGGCAGTAGCAAATAGGAGTATTAATCACTAGACAACCCCCCTACACACACACACACACACACACACACACACACACACACACACACACACACACACACACACACACACACACACACCCAAGTATCTAACAGGAGGCAGGAGCCACATATATGGAACACCCAGCCAGAGAGAACCAATCATTCTCTGAAAGGCAATGAGATCCCTGATGAGCAGCATCAATAGTAATCATAGAATTTTCCATGATGGTGATGGATTTTTATGCCTTTTTGCCCTCATTACTGGCCAGTCTGATAGCTTAGCTAAGCTCATATTAACTTAGCTAAACTCAAAAATAGTAACACAAGTAAGCTAAAGCATATTTAAAGCAGAGATTGGTAATAGAGTGAGTGGTAAATACGATGTTAAACAAGATTTATTTCTTTTTTAGCTTGGAATAAAACACCATTATTATCACAACAGTATTGTTATCTGGTGTTATTTTACTATAATTAATCGTTCCTCATATTTGTGGTTGGGAATGACTGGAAAGTACAAAACCTTGGCTTTGTGTCTGCAGTTTTTGTAGTGCATTGCACTTTACACCTCTCAAACTTGGTAAATTCCCCTTAGCTACAAACATAAAGTTGATTTAATTTGAACTGAGTGGGCTGTTTCACTGTCAACAGGCAACCTTTCTTCAGTCCAAATCTGCTCTGAAGGTACATTGACAAGAAATATCTAACTTCGACTCTCTTCTGAAGTTAATGTTGGACTCAAATTACAGTGCAGTAGCAGCTTGCCTGAAGGGAAAACTTAAAGTAGTTTAATTTGCCATTTATACTGTATAGGGAAAACTAAGAGAAGAAATCCAGCATGAAAAATGCTGAGGAGTTCTTGCCTGCTATTAGTCCATTAGATACCATTTGTCTGAACCTTTGAAATACAGGCCAATCGTTGATTTAATTTCTAATTGACAAAGTAAAATTAGATTTTTCCACCTTGATCACATGCCAGTAAATCATTCAGCCCTGCCTGTTGAGGAGGAGGAAAAAGGGGGGTGAAAGTACTGATTCTTTGTTCTTTTTTGGTAAATTGAAGTCTATCGACCTCTATTGTTCTTGAAAAACTACCAATTTAATTTTGGATTTAATTTTTAAGTGTTAACATGTTAAATAGAATAATCAACGAATAAAAATTTTGTCATTTTCAGGCAAGTATCTAACTATTCTGTATCTATCTTCAGTTAATTTTTTCCTTATTTGAACAGCATTACAGAAATAGTAGTGACATGAAGTTGGTGAGGGTATGCGAGGATGATGGAAAGGAGCAACAGCAGTGCAAGAAGACCTTTAGCAGGTCACAGAAGATTAGAAAGGATATTTGAAGGTTAAGCTGAACTGAACTCTGCACCAGTGTTTTTATGAGCACAGAGTTAAGTAACTGTTTTGTTATTTCCACAAAAATACAAAGATTTTGTTGCAGTATTAGACTGTTTGGTCATTTGGTTGCTTTTTTTGCCACATTATGTGTACAGACTCAATTTTACATGCTGAATGTGAAGCACATGAGACCATGCTTTGGCTCTACCCATGCTGAGGGGAAGTTTGCCTATACATATGGAGCTTATGGGCTACGTCTAAACAAGCATAGATGTTTTTAGTCTTCACAGTAGTTTATGTCAGTCTTCATTCTGAGGTCATCGGTGCGCGTGCACCATGCCACAGTTGGTTTGTTGTGCGTAGCACACAAAAGCATACACATGCATAATTAGAGTCATTAGTTGTAAACATGAGGTAATCGTTAGTAGTAGACATATTTTTAGACTCTAATTAAATGCTTTTCGTGTCAAAAGAGCACAGCTTGTCATGCTTGATGAGTAAGATCCATTCTAGTAGCGCTTTTATATTTTTTAGATGCTAATTATTACTTTTTAGGTTCTTCTTATGATGAGATGTACATATGCTAAGTCTTGGTCAGACCTTGTTGGTCCAAGAATTTGTGAAAAAGTGAAATTCTATTGGGAATCTAAACCCAGACAACATTTCAATCTCTTTTCTTAGGTTGTGGTCTTTTCATGGTAAAATTGTATTCTTTTTCATTATTGCATATTTAGGAACAGCTAGTAAAAATAAATTTGTGGTGAAAATGTTTAAACATTTGGATTTGGACCCAGAGAGAGCGAGAGAAAGAGTTTATTAGGCTGGTTGTTATAGACTCGCTTGCTGTTGTTTCCAAGGGAACAGCTATGCTGTGTGTGGAGGTTGCTGTAACCTCTGAATTCTCAAGCATTACTTTCGGCTATGGGTTGAAATTGGCTGGGATATAACAGGATAACATCTAATCTCTTCAATTAGATCCACCAGGAGGCTTCCCACTGTGTGTCTGTGTATTAGCTTGCATGCCTTTGTGCATGTGTGTGTGTGTGTGCGTGTGTGTGTGTGTGTGTGTCCATATGTGCAAACACATACAGTATGTGTGAATATGTGTATCAATCTGCTCTTACACAATAAGCCAAAAAAAAAGAAAAATCAAATTTGTCATAGACATTGTTTGTCCATCGTAGCCATATGTATCATCCACTAACAGAATACCAGCAAAGAAAATCTATGGTGTGGTGGGAAAACTATTTTTTACATGAATGGTTCTCTCTGTGTCCAATATATAAGCTTTTAATGTCCTTTTCTCACACTCTTCAGTAGCCATCTAAGTACATACTTAATACTCTTTCCTTTAGCATATATAATATATAATTATCTATGCTCAGCACTCCTCAAAGAGCTGCACTTCAACCGATATTCAGTTATAGCCTCCTCTATCCTCTCTCCCATCTGTGCTCGGGGCAGAAAATATGTTCCTCTCATCTCTCGTAAGGCATAATTTTCTCTTTCTCACTTACTTTCTTTCTATCTCCCATTCTCTCTGCCCCCCTGCACTCGTTTCTTGCAACACTGGGTGCTTTATATATATATATATATATATATATATATATATATATATATATATATATATATATATATATATATATATATATATATATAACAGCTTGCTCTATAGGCTTGTATGTATATGTTTGTTCATGCAGTCTTGTATCTTAATGTTAATTATGTCATTATTATTATTACCTAGGTAAATTAAATTAGCACATGGGGGTAAATTTCTTAAGGTGTGGGCTCATTGTTAACATATTTGGGGTACAGTCTTTATTATTATTTATTTATTATTTATTACATAAATAAGGAAAACAAGATAAGAAACAATTAGACGATACATTTGAAACTAAGATCTCAGTGATGTAGTAGCTTGGTTGTATCACAATCAGAATATTCTAGGTTGCTGCCTGCAAAACAACAAATATGACCTTGACTTGAACACAAGGTGGGCAAAGACTCATTAGTCATGTGTAAGTTTGACTACTTTGTTCACTACTGCAGGGATGGCAGTGATTTTTAGGAAATTATAGAGACACAGAAGGACAGCAGAACACTTGCGGCGGCGCTCATCGGTCTTTTGGCCAGATAAGATAAAACAAACAGTAGTGGGAGATAGATGAACAGGTTACAAGAATTTGTTCACTTCTTCAACCTCTGTAGGCATACCTATTCAGAATAGATCGATAAATGTCTACTAGTCTTAAAATTGCCATTTGTTTGCCAGTAAACCATTCATTTTCTTAGGTGTGCACAGCAAGGGTTTAGCTTCATTTTGGAGCTCACAATTTCAAACTGGGTGACATCTAGATTCTGCCTATATTAAATATATATATCTTTACTTGTGTGTGCTTTTCCAGCTATTTTTTTTCACCCTGCTTTGCGCCAGTGGGGAAGTTGCCGCCTCACTGCAACATGTCTTCGAGAAACCACCTAATGTTAGAAAATGATGACAAATGGTGTAGTTAGAAAGGCTTAGGCTCTTCAGTTAGTAAACTGCCTACAGTTTGCTAGCTAGCCATACCTTCCTCTTGTTATCTGTCCTTAATGCAAACATTCGTAAAACAGCTCAGGCTTATATTTAAATTTCCCAAGAATTATTAGCTCAAGAAGAGGTGGATTAATTTTGCGAAGATCCACATTGTTGGAGAGCTTAAGCTCACCGTCAACAACCTCCTCAGCTGTGACCATTTTACTCCTTAAAGTTTAAAAAGAACCTTTATTAGAGAAAGCTCATGAACAATGTACTTACTTCTCTTTTCCTACTGAGAATGCTTTTTGTCCTTTAATGATTTGTTGTATATCATTAATGTAAAAATAAACAATAATTTTTAAATATGGTGCTAAATTTACCATATCAGCCTGGCAACAACAAAGTGAAAAAAGATATTCAGTATCTAATATCAATATCCCCCTCCATCCCTGGTCCCTTTGCTCACTTAAGCAGCCCATTTTTAGCTAGCATGAGGGCTGTCAGTAATCACCCTGACACCGCTTGCATTTTATCACATTTCTAAAACCTCCTAATATAGAACTTGCTGACTTATTTACTTGTTTTAAACATTCTAACAGATTTTCTTCTGTGGTGTGAGAAGCTTGGAGCGCATGTTTATTACTGTTTTTCTATACTTTCAAACTCTCAGTAGGCAGAATCTATTGGTTTTCTCTCCATCGCTGGATCTGGTTTGCAAAAAAGTGCAACATTCAGATCACAGATAGTGAGTCCAGCATACCTACACAAGAAAACAAACAAATAAAAACATATACTATTCAATGGCACAGATGTCATTAGCTATTAAAAACAGATCTGTGGAAATGAAAAAGCATTTGTTGTGATGAATATAGATTAAGGGTTTCAACATGTTCAAACAGAATGGCTCTTCAGGGAGTATGTCATACAGTCAGCTATGTGAAGTATGTTATCAGCTTTGAAATATTCATAAATATCTGTATTTGTAATAGTCTTTCGCTATTAGAGCTCCTTTCTTTTCCTCTATGATGCTGTTAAAGTCATAATTTTTTTTAACCAAGTAAAGCTCTTAAAAAAACAGGATTTTTTTTTTTTATTGTGTTCTGGTTCAAAATCATTAGCCATTTGCATTACTGGATTGATGAGCTTTTCTTGGAAAATATGCACTTAGTGTTTTTTGTCACATAAATCTCACATTAATCCAGAATACCCCCGCAAAAAAGGGGAGCAGCTTCGGAAAATTTCCAAGTGATCTTGTTGAAATGTTCTACTTATCCACAGGGAGCCAAGTAATTTCAAAATGCTGCAATTTGAGTAAAAGCTAAAACAGTGTTCCAGCAAGAAAAGGGTACTGGTAACACACTTTCTCTTAAAAAGATAAATAAGTTCATTTTTAAAACAGGCAGTAACCGTAAGGAAGAAAAAGGCACGCTAGATTGTTTTAATTATTCAATTTTACTTACAAGAGAGTGCCTCAAAAGGTCAGGAATAGAAGAAATGCTCTGGGAAAAAAATAATGCTGAAGGAAAATAAGTAGGAAAATCAATTAACCTGTGTAAAATCTACACATTTATTTTTTTAATACTATGTAAAATTATAATATTTTATATGATAGCCTAATAACTTAAAGGTACTAATTATAATGTAAGATGATAAGATGGTAGCAACATGTCTCAAAAAAATTTGAATGAGGGGAACAAATGACTGGAAAAATAAGTGAACTATTTAAAAAAAAAAACACGTTTTTGCTACTAATTATGTCAGCTGGCAACAGGTGAGTGACATGATTGGATATGAAAAAAAGAACATTGTAAGGAGTTTCTCAGAAATAAGAAATGTTCACCAATCTGCGAAAAACAAATACAATTTTACAATAATGTTCCTCAGTGTAAAGACTGAATGTGAAGACTTTGAACAGCTCATCTTCTACAGTACACAAAATTGAGAAAAAAAACTCAGTGCATGGAGAAATCGCAAGATACAATTTCACAAGAGACAAGGTATAAAATGAGACAAAGCTTTTTTGGTATGGATTGAGACAATGTGGTCAAACAAATTGAAATGTCTTATATATATATATATATATATATATATATATATATATATATATATATATATATATATATATATATATATATATATATATATATATATGCATGCAATCTGAAGAGGAAGGCAAGTGAAGAAAAAATGACAGCAGTTGTCAGCGGTGGTTAAGAAATCCTAGATAATTAGCAAAACTGAAATCCCTTGCCGGAGATATTTTTTTTAATTTTTTTTCCACAGAAATAAATGGCCAGCATTACAAAATGACAGACTAAGCTGTCCATAATAAAAACTGAGGCAGCCTGTCTGGTGGAGCAGTCATTAGGTTTTTGAGCAAGACAGATCTTCTATCTATGCAAAGAAAAAGTCAATCTGGCAATGTTCTGTATTCTGTGAGGGAAATGAATTTATGTGTGGATACTTCTTTGCAATCGCAAAATTGTAAAATCTGATTAAAGATATACACAAGAGACATAACTGCCCCACTATCTAATTGAAGAATATGGTGAGAACAGAGTGGAAGAAAAATGAGAGTTGTCACTCACCTCATAGCTCGGCTAGCATGACATTATTCTCTTTCAGAATCACATGTCTAAACAGATGAGCTTCACTGGTCTTGCATTTAGAATATTTAATGTGTTTCGGAAATAGTTTCATGCTTGTTTGTTTTTTAATGCTGCTTTTAATGAGAGAAAAACAAAAAACATCACGGATTATTTTTTCCACGTTGGCTTATTATTCCCTCTAAGGAATTGCCCACTATTCCTGTAAAGCCATGTGACAGTTAAGTGTAGGCTAATCTCTGGGTGCTGGGCTTTAATCCACTGACACTTTTTATTCTTTATTCAATCTCTTTATTCAACCCTTAAGAGTCCCACACTAGTCTTTATCCAACAAATATTACATGTACATGTTAGCGTTCACTCTCTTATTCGTCCTCACTTTCTCTCTCAAGTCTCATCAGTAAAGCACCTGTGTCATACAGCAAAAACAGAAGCTTGGATCCAGAGGCTTTTTCCCAAATTAATTTAGGACTAACGGTACATATCTGTGGAAGCCCAGGATGACTAAATGAGGACTATATATATGGATTTTTTACATACACTTGTAGAGCTATGAAAAAAGTCAAAAATCAGTTTAAAAATTACACGGTAGTTGTGAGATTACGATGGGAGCGATAAGTAGGAGAGCTTTTGGATCAACATGCTACAGCATGTAGATGCTCGCACACTGGGAGAGCTAGAGCGAGGTCAGGAGAGCTGTTCACATAGCATGTCTGCTGCATTAGTAAAAATAGCTGTACTATGCCTGAGTGCATGTTTGTCTGTGTGTCTGGAGATCAGGTGCATGAGCAGAGTCTTGTGTGAGTGTCGGACTGTAAAACAGCTGTCTGAGACAGCGACTCTGACAAAGATGGATGAGATGGCTACACGAGGAGCTGTCCACCAGGGCAGAGTAGACATTGCCCTAAAGGACGAAAATACCAAACACGTACACATATAGTTATTATGTCTCTCTTTTTTTTCTCTTACACATAGACCAAAATTGTGTGTGTCCAAAAAGAAAGCTGTGAATTGCCTCTGTATTACTATTTTGCTGAACTGGCAACTAGGAAGAATGGCTGCTCTGAAATCAGATAAATTTGAAAATACGAATGTCATGCTTGTCCATGCCAGCTGACGCAAGACCAGACCAGACATACACACACATTCGCGCACGCACACAAACACAAACACACACACATAGTCAGACTTACATGCTCTATTTCCTGACAGATAACATATTCATTGGATTTTTTTTTCTTTTCCATCGTCAACATGGTGTCACTCAGCGGTCATCAGTTGGAAGAAATTGTACACAAACACACACAAACAGAAAAGTAAAGAAACACAAACATAGATTTAAGAATGACATACTAATTAACAAACCAATATTTCTGTGTCAACATTTTTATTTTATTTTTTTGGACAGGTATGAAGAGTGAACGAATGATGATGAGTCCTCCTCATAATCCACTATCTCAGCTTTGGTATTTTTTCTTTTAGTTTTGGAGGGTGGGATGTTTGAGTGTTAGTAGACAGTTAAATGGATAAAAGGAGTCAGAAACAGAGACAGAGAGAACAGACGTTAAGAATAAGGCCAGTAGCACTTGCACACAGTCTTCTTTAATGCAGTCGCAGCCTTGCAAGCACATACAAACACAAAGAAAGAGAGAAGCTGTCTCTTGTCAGTGCCAGTCACTTAGTCACAGTGCCATGGACAGCCACCTTGTACAGAGTAGTTTGGTTTTTTTTTATGGAGAGAAGAGAAAGACAGAAAAGCAGCTAAAGGCTAGAAAGGGATAGAGAGATAGAGGATTAAAAAGCAAAACATGGTAACAATGAAAAAATACCACCAGACGAAACAGAAATAAATACTAAGGCGTGAAAATGTTTATTTGCTCTTCAATGAAAGGTTAAATGCAGGAGAGGCTTCTGGAGAGCCTGAACTTGTCCAGCTGTGTTTAGAAGACAGACTGTTTGAAAGAGAAGTGAAAGAAGCCATCTATGTCCACTGTGAACTGCCATCTTTGAACAGAGGGGGTGCTTTACAACACCGTCTGCCACTTACAATCCAGTTTTTAACACCCACTCACATATTGCATCAGTTGATCTTAATAAGTCACACAATAGGCAACGTTTCACAATGGTTTCACCCAAAACCTCTGCTGATAATGACCCACTCCCTTTTTCACACCTTGTCTCATATGATGAAGCACAAGATCAATGGTGCGTCAACGACCCTCTAAAGGGGCAACTCCCACTAGGGTTTAAATACCTGGGACTGTCCAACATTTGGTCTGAGAACTGAAGAAGCTTCTCACATGTGAAACATCTTCAAGAAAAGAAGTTTAGTCGCTTTTCTTTCCAAGGTCTTTAGATCTTCAGTTACTAAACTCCAAAGAATGTTCTGTACAAAATGCTCACTAACTAATTTAATTATATATAAATTGCAGTGTAAAATGTTAAATTTAACAGAAATAGTAATGAAATTTACTTGATTGGTATACATTCTGTTTATACCGAGCCCGAGCGTATTTAAATAAATAAACCTTAGATTTGATATATTTCCATTTCATTTTACTCAGAATGATCGGTTCATGTTTACTGAGGGTGAAAAATCATTTGAGTGTAGAAACATTCTGGGAGGATGTGCACTGATTAACACCTATTCTGTACATCTTCTGTGGGATGTGTTACTTTCCTTCAGTGGCCACGGATTTACACATTTAATCCCATTAACTGCAAATTGTGTAGGTATTTAATTTCTACCAACCATTTCCCAAAGCCTACCTCCACCTGAGACAGCCTTGTGTTCCAATTCATTCCGCTGGAGTTTGAAAATCAGCACAGAGTGACTTAAAGTACTAAATGGTACTGATTGGTTTTCATCCCAAAAAGGAATTCTGAGCCAAGCTTGAAGTTGTTATCACTGTCTATCTGCTAGCCCTCTACGAAGAAGAGAACTGAAGAGATCAACACAAGAGAACTCTATAAAGTTTTAAAAGCTGCAATATTTCTCTTAATATGGGGTCAATAAATCCACTAAATTGCTGTTTGAAAGTTTTAGCTGGTATTTTGTGATACAACTGCAAGTTTTTTAAGCAACTGGCCAAAGAGAAAAAGAGAAGAAATTGCTATGACAAGATCATTTTTAAATTTCTCTACTTCTGAACCCAAAATGATACTCATAGGCGTGTGCCATGTCATGTCACCTGCAATAATAGTGATATAAAATGTTCATATTGCAGTGTAATTGCTATACCAGCGCCATGCATTTACATTCCCTAGTGAGCAGCAACAATTTCAGCCCAGGCATGTCTGAGAGCAAGAGCCGCGTATCAGCCTCCAATAACAATTTAGTATCTAAAAAGGAAGGTACTTCAACATCATCTAGCAAAGTACAGTACTTGCAAAATATGCAAGCAGATTGTTCCCGCTAAAGGTGGCAACAACACACTTGTTTACCACTTGAGACACAACAGACCATCGAGGACAAGCAGGCTATGAAGAAGGCGATGCTAGCAGCTGGTGATGTGCTACCAAATGTAAATAAATGACTCAAACAAACATGGCTGGAGTACTCAATAGCTGCACTCCATATGACAGGAAGAACTGGTTCAATCAGCTGCTTTAGAACCCACAATGCAACATCCCAGGTAGAATCATTTTCAGTTTCAATATTTGCCGCAGCTGAAGAAGTACAAGGTTATTTTAGTTATTGTTAAACTAAAATGTGATCTGCACTTATTTTAAACTTAGATTGTCCAGTGAAAACACTACCTAGGTTAATTTTCTGCTTACATTTGACTTATGCTGCGTCACTGTGTATAATGCGATGTTAATCCTATTGCACTGTAATGTTGCTATTGCTGCTGGCACCTTGTTTCAATAGATTCACACTTTAAATTAGGAAGTGTGTCATCAGTGACGGTAGCTCATTGGAAAGGAAGGATGGAAAATACCATACATCTGCTTACAGTTTTAAATATGATTCCTGTGATTTGTAAATACAATAAAAGATTCAGTATTTTTTCCCTATATCAATAGCAATAAAATCTTGATATTAACTAGTAATAGATGCTTGCATGGAAGCAGCCGTTCCAACTGCAAATAGTTCTTCCGTCCTTCCAAGTTTGAAGTTGATCTTGTACTCTGCATTAAGAAAGGCTTTTTTTAGATACTGACGGGGCTGCAGTGCCTCTGACTCATTGAGGGAAGAATGTTTTTATTCCATTATATGCATCCTGCCTAGCTTTGGTTAGCTATTCAACTCTCAGGGTTATTACTGTAGAGAATATCAATGGTTGCCACTACATTTTATACATTAAGTTCAGTTGGTCTTAAGTGATTGAAACTCAATAGCCACAGTAGGTGATTATTCCTGAACTATGGTCTTTATTTAAGATGAAATATTGCTTTACCATTAGTGCAGCAGTTTCATGTAGTCTGGAAAGGCAAGTCAAAGCACTGATACCATTCTGTAGCCTCAAGGACATTTCGACATCAGCTTAAACTAGTTTTTTCCATTTTTATTTGTCTTTATAATGGGGGAAAAGTATTGTTCTGCAAACTTTGTAAAAAAAAGACAAAAACAAAAAAAACCCCATCATAATATTATAATGAAAATAAAACCAGAGCCACTGCAGTGCTTGTAAATACACCCAGTAGACCCCACAAATGCTACTGTCAAATGAAATCAGATATGAGAGGATATTTAAAAGCAGATTGAAATTTCCTTGTTGAATATCTACACTTATTCCTGCTGTAAATGTGCTCTGTAAAGATCAGCTTGTGTGCCCCTTTATGTGTTTGTGCTGCTTTAGTCGTAACAAAATGTCTCGTGTTTTCTATCTTTTGCGCTGCCATATTGTTTTGTGTTGTCAAGTCTCAACTGCCTCTGAACCTGTTAGATCCATTGTATTGTTGCCATCCTCCTCTCTTACATTCACCAGCTGATGTGAGGCAAGGCCGCCTTGTAGTGCCTGCTGTCTATTTACTCCCATTCAGGGGATTCACTTGAGAGGCCACAGCTCAGATAAATTCACTCAACAGCCACTGCTCAGTAGGGACCTCTTTCTCCCTTCCCCACTTGCTTGCTCATTCTCTCCCTGCCTCTCCTCCTTACGTCCTCTGTTCTTTCTCCACGTCTTTCCCTGTCTTTGTTCATTTCTTTTTCTTTCCCGGTCTTTCTGCCTCTCTGGCCTCACGTCGATTTGTCCATTTCTCCTTGGCCTTTCTGTTTTTCTCCTTCAAACTGATGAGGAGCACTGGTTTAACACTACAGCAATCAACCAGCACCATGGGAAAGCATGCATGGTGCTGTAAGACATAAAACCTGGCATGCTGAGTTGCTTTTAAACAAGTACCCAAACAAATGCAATTTCATGACTTGCTATGTGAAAATGCACGAGCGGCATATGTTGGATGCTCGTTATTAGTTGGTTACCGAAAGGTAAACCTTTTCCTGAATACATTTTTTTTTTCTCCTTCAGCGCGTTTGACCATTGATTATTCAGTAAATTTTCAAAAGCAGGATGCCCTCCTCTGGTGATGCACACACAGATTTTCTTTCTTTTCTTTTTTTTTTTCAATAAGGCTCGTAAGGGTGAACACACACAGACACTATGTGTACATAAGCTCCAGAATATACACACATCTGCACACACAGACACGTAATCTTATGTTTCTCCTTTCCAGAAGGAGCATGAATAAAACAGGAGTGCAGAGACTCAGTGAGAAGCAGTGAGAGACGTGGGGTGTGCTGGCAGATCTCTCTGCAGCAGTGGCAGTGTATTCGTGCCACAATCTCCGTGTCTGGACTTACAGGATTAGCTCACTCTTGGACGATGTCTGCTCTGAGAATGCGCACTCTTTTGCTAACCTTTCTGTACAAACATGCTCGCACAGGCACACACAAACACACACACAGACACACACTTAGACACCAGTGTGCACATGCAGCTCCTGTACCCCATTCTTGCAATGCAATATACTTCCAAACTGTTTAAAAAAGCAAATTAAAACACTTCATAGGCTGTGCAGTACTTCCTAGAGTGGGCACTTCTCTCTTCTCTTTTTCCCTCCTTTTTTCACTCTTTCTACTTCACGTTTCTTTGCGTACTTCATTGTTCGTCTCCGTTATGTTTAGAGTGTGTTCTGAAAACCACTTCTTTGACTAAACATACAAATGGTACTTATTTATACAAAGCTGTTTACTGTCTAAGATTTCGACTTTGCCTTTCCTTTCCTAAACGATGTCCCAGTACACTGAAAAAAATGTTTTGTTCAATTTACTCAATTTTTTTATGACAAGTGGTTGCACGAAATAAATTTGTTTGAATCCAGAAATATTTTTTAAGTACACTGAATTTAATTTAAGCGAGTAAAACCAACATATATTTTTAAGCTACTTTAACTTAACTGTTGTGGATACGTCTTAGTCAAATATTATTAGTAAGTCCAACTAAGGTCGTGTTAAATGTACCAGAATAATTTGTTTCCTTTACACTTATGTCCCAAACTTATATTCAAATCAATCAAATTGTTAATTTCTCTCTATTTCAATTAAGTTAAGTTTACTTAAAAAATATTGCTTACCCTGATTTGTAGTTTTTAAAAACGTCAATAATGAAAACTACAACATTCTTTCACATCATTTATTAATGCAAAATTGGTTGCAAACAGAATAAGAATCCACATCTCTAAGGGAAATTGCTGCAATTTGTATAATACAAATTACAAAACTTTTGCCTATGAACTAGTAGCTTTAAAAAGCTGTATTCAAACAAAACAGAAACAACAGACAAGAGAAATGTTAACCAATGTTTCTCTTCCTCTAAAAAAGAAAAAAAAAAAAAAAACTCCTTACATAAAAGAATAAAACACTACCAGCAGTATAATGTATCACAATTAGAAACTGATGCATCCACAAACTAACCAGTTTCAGACTTGCTGTTCTGCGATCCATATTTAGAAATTGCATTTTAATAAGGTAATTAGACTTAAAATTAAACTTGTGTTTTCCTTACTGCTTATTGACCACTGTCTTTCCATTCTAGTCCTTCCTTGAAGATTCTGAATGTTTTACATATTTTCTGACCTAACATACTCGCTTCAAAACAATTAATAGTCTTTAAAGTGTTACCAGTGTGCTGCAGTGTGGTAATCATGAATGTTTTTTTTTTTTTTTTTTTATCCGGTTGAGTTAACACTGATTATACGCAGGGCAGCAGCTATAACTGAATAATTACAAAGTTGCTCTTCAAGCTACTCAAATGTACCACACGTGAAACATTCATTATTGAAAGTTAAAATGTTCAATCGAAACATAACACAGAACAAATGATGGTTGTACAAGAGTTTCACTCCTATTCACAAGAGCACCAGTCATTGGTAATTTACATAACAGCATTCTCTTGATGTGTTATTTTAGAAATCTTCCTATCCAGTAGCAATTTTGTTCTTCAGCCCAAAGACTTTGGGGGAGAGCTTTTCACCATCGAATCCCATCAACACTTTCTAAATGAATTCATAATAGTCCTTCAATTCCTTGGGGAAGGCTAGGTTTAGTGCATAGATTACTCCAAGCATCAATGCACAAGCTTGGGCCAGAGATCCAATGTTGTCCATGACTATCTCCCCTTCAACAAATATTCCAATGTCATCATAATGTCCATTTTGTCCATCCTCCCTGTTGATGACATAAATGCCCATGGTGTGCTTCTTCAGGTCTCTCTGGATATCATCTCCTTCAATGTCCTAAACATTTAATAAAAAGGTAAAAGAAAAAACAATTAACTCTACAATTAAATTCCAATCTAGTCGTTTGTGTGTGTGTGTGTGTGTGTGTGTGTGTGTAATACACACACAGATATCTATCTAAAAAGTGTGTGTATATGATGACTTGCTTACAATGACTTAAATGACTTACAAAGAACTCCCGAATAAGGCTTCCGTCCTCTTCACCAAGGTAGAGGCAAAGTGCCCTGAGAACTGCTTCCCTTTTCATTTTAACATCACTTTCAGCCTGTTTAAAGAGAGTTGCTGATTAAACCAATTTGGAAAAAAGAACAATGTCTGACATTCGCAATAAGTAAATTTTATCATATGTCAGTTCAAACATAGTAAATAAAATTTATATATGAAATTTCAAAATTTAGATTGCTTGGCTGGTCACCTAAAACGGCTTATTGGACTCACCAGTGACCTGCCACTTAAGACAAAAGAAATCCAAATAGAATTTGCAATATTCAGATTTACCTCTTGCATGATCTGCAAGTGGTGGGCAAGTTTCTGCCCAGAAACACCGCCCTTCTTCTGGAAAACTGTCATCAACTGAGGTGTAATTCTGTCTAACTGTCATCTCCAGTTGAAGTGTTGTAATACACTGGAATTCAGCATTTACCTGTATCTCTCACACACACACACACACACACACACACACACACACACACACACACACACACACACACACACACACACACACACACACACACACACACACACAAAAAAGAAGACTGGTGCTTAATCATTGGTATGATTATTTTGTTATTTCTTCATTAAATGCTACAATGCAATTGCCATCACTTCATAAAGCATGATTATCATATGGGTTAGTATACAGTGCATGAAGGATGTTACTACTGTTAATCAAAGAAGAAATGAATGGCATCAGTCCATTTAACGGGTTTAAAGGGTTTTAAAAAGCAGATATTTGTCTGTTTCAGGTGGTTGGCAACACATTTTCCTGTGCTCTTTGTCCACTAGTGGGAGTGTCTCACCTGTGAGGTCAGCGGGGCAGAACTCTGCCATCAGCAACAGAGAGCAGAGAAAATTTAGATGTGCAACTAAAAACATGCTTGCCATGTAAGCCCCAAACATCTCTGAAATTGCTCTGCAAACTTCAGAGTACTTATACTTCAGGAGTCCTGTGGGTACCGTAAAGACTCATGTATGCAAACAAACCACATTTTTTTTTGCAATCTGATCCTTTTTCTCTTGGCTGTTTCCTTCAGGGATCACCACAGTGAATGATCCACCTCCATCTAACCCTATGCTCTGCATCCTCTTAACTCACAAGAACTAAATTCCTGTTTTTCATTTCACTTTCGCAAGTTTTTTTTTTCTTTTGTCCTGGATAAAAGAAATTTAATCATATATATTAATTGATATTAATTAATATCAATATTAATAATCACAAGAACCCTTAAGATGAGATAGATAAACTTGTCCCTGCAATACTGTGACAAATACTGTTGTGATAAATATGTAAGGAATTTGCATGTACTTACCAAAATAACACCATCTTCTTGAATAAACAGTAACACATAAGGGGAAGAAAATCTGCCAGAAAAGGAAGACAAATAAAAAAAAAAAAAAACTTTAGAAAGACAAACAATTACCGTTTCCAAGCCATTAGTGCATTACTTCATGATACTCCCTTGTAACAAAACAAATCTTACTTGTGCCTCTGTGCAAACTACAGATGGCACGATACCACTTTTTTATGTCCGATACCGATATCATAAATTTGATTATCTGCCGATGCCGATATGAATCCGATATAGTGTATTTTATAATAAATAAAACTGTTTTTATAAATATTTTGCTGCATTTTGTATAAGTTCATAGTCAGTTTTAAAAACAAAACATTAAAGCTATTCTGTTATACCTGTATGCAAAAAATACACTGCACCCAAAATATTTTATACTTCAGCAATACTGATCAACCTAAAAAACTTACACCATCCTCCTTATTCAGGTATTCTAAACAGTACATAGAAATATTAAACTAACTAATAGGACTGCCAACTCCCAGCAAAAATATTAGGAAACCACCCCGCACCCTTCGCCTGATAATGCTTAATTGACGTAATCTACTTTAATGCACAGAAATCAATTATTTTTCTATAATAATTTGATTCAACATTTTTCTTCAATACAGTTGCAGACAGCGCAGACAGCGTACCTTCCCAAAGGAAAAAGTGCTATATGTACTACTATTACTAGGGCATATATTAGACTTAATATTTACTACATACAATAATGGATCTCTATACATTTAACCAGATCACCACTTTGGTAGTAAGATTTAGAATAATTATTTCTTAAAAGCTAGACATTTTAAATGAGAATAAGAAAGAAAATTATGTCTTTGTGTCTCCCTTTCCCTGTTAATGCCCTACCTGGCCCCTGGCAAAACTTTGCTAGATCCGCCCCTGCACAGTTACCAGCTGTCAGCTACCTAAAAAAGGATCCTGGAGTTATTTGTCTCTCAGAAACAGTTCATAACTTCCCTTCAACTCATTCATGTGACCTAAAATGTAAACCTGTTTCTTCATTACCTGTTCAGCTCTAATGATTCAGTAAAAACTTCTCCTGGTTTCACCTTCATGTTTCCTTCTCACCACATATCCAAACTATCATGACCAGCAGCTATTACGGCTGTGGCTCCAGAAAACATAAGCGGATACTAGAAGTAATATTAAAAAAATTCTAGCAACAGCTTATCAAGCTTAAACGTGCTGCTGTTGTTTATCTGCCGTTTTCCTCTTTCTAGCGCAAACTGGGTGACTAACAAATGAGAGAGACTAGCGACAGAAAAGCCGATCACCTGATAATCGATCAGTTTCATGATTGAAGTAGCAACAGGAGAGGGAGGGGGGAGAATGAGGGAAGAAGTTTTAGCTGTTCAGCATGAAGACACCGAATAACTCCAGCTTTGTGTCTTTTTTCATTCTAGCTGAAGTATAAAACAAATCGCTTCCTTTCCCCCTCAATACAAAACTCCGACAGCCAGTCCAGCTGTGGCTCCATACATCGGTTGTTAAGCTCAACATGGAAATACTATGCAAACATAAAGAGATGAACTTACACACTTGCTTTACTTCTCTGTGTTAGTTTTCTCTGAGATTAAATGCAGCGGTTTGGAAGCACGTAGCGAGGCTTTAAATGCTAAACCAGACCGCTGACAGGTCTTGCACTCAACAGCTCTATCAAGTGAAGCAACTTCTTTTCTGAGTTAATTTCAGTTCTGACAAACATCACTCTCAGTGCCTTTTGATCTCACATTTTTGGCAACCACTGAGTTATTCTCCTCCACAGTTTACAACCATTATTTTTTTCTGCACAAAAGACGTTGTGCAACGCCAATCCTACTTATTTCCTACTGCACCCCTGACTGTGCAGGTGCATTCAGAAGCCCCCCTCCCCCGCCCGACTATTCTTTAATGCCAATGTTGTGGCGGGAGGGACGATTTCTCCACTTAAAACTGCAGGCGACTGTACAGTGAACTGTACAGCTAACTACAGAGAAATTGCCTCGTTCCATAATTTGTTAGTACAAAGTGTGCCACAAGAACTAAGCTAAAAACATATGACATTTTAACGCATCAATACAATTACTCTTAAACCCCCGCGGAGCCATCATTTTGTGTTTCTACCTTTAAAAGCCGGAGAGCAGTCAAATGCTGGAAGTGGAAGCCAAATTGGCTAGTCATTCATATGTATATAAGGTTGTTAAATAGGAATTCAGGAGGGAGGGGAGTGGGGGTGTGTGATTGAGGGGGTGGGGGAGTGGAGTGTTTCAGTTTGCCATCTTAGGGAGAAATCAACACACATGGGTGTAGGTCCTTTGTTGCTGACATTTATTGATAAAAACAGTACAAAAACCAACCATTTGTACACATATTTACAAATAATAATAAAAAGCGAGTGAGTACATTACAACATTTTCAGCAATCACTCACAATCCTGGCACTGCCATGGTATCTGTAGTCTGCATTTACCACATGTGTATCTGTAGCAGTGAACACATCGCACAGTGGCCTGATTTTTCTTGCATTCTGTGGGTTTCCCAGGTTTGCTGACCAGCAGTCATTTACAGATGGAACCCTGTTAACCCCCCGCAAGATCACAATTGCAATAAATGCCATTAGTTCAGGGAGGTCCATGAACCAATGAACATGCTCCGTTTGCTGTGCATGTTGAATAGTCCATTCTTGAATGCTATGAAGCATGTCAAGAGTGATGAAACACAGGAAGCTCTGAAGGCGACTCGAGATACTTCTCCTGGCCTTAGCCGTTGGCTCTCCATCTGCAGCGTACGCTTCTATTGGGGTGAAAGGTAGTGTAAATGACTGCTGGTCAGCAAACCTGGGAAACCCACAGATAATTGGAACTACAGGGAGTGCAGAATTATTAGGCAAGTTGTATTTCTGAGGAATAATTTTATTATTGAACAACAACCATGTTCTCAATGAACCCAAAAAACTTATTAATATCAAAGCTGAATGTTTTTGGAAGCAGTTTTTAGTTTGTTTTTAGTTTTAGCTATTTTAGGGGGATATCTGTGTGTGCAGGTGACTATTACTGTGCAGAATTATTAGGCAACTTAACAAAAAACAAATATATACCCATTTCAATTATTTATTTTTACCAGTGACACCAATATAACATCTCCACATTCACAAATATACATTTCTGACATTCAAAAACAAATCAGCGACCAATATAGCCACCTTTCTTTGCAAGGACACTCAAAAGCCTGCCATCCATGGATTCTGTCAGTGTTTTGATCTGTTCACCATCAACATTGCGTGCAGCAGCAACCACAGCCTCCCAGACACTGTTCAAAGAGGTGTACTGTTTTCCCTCCTTGTAAATCTCACATTTGATGATGGACCACAGGTTTTCAATGGGGTTCAGATCAGGTGAACAAGGCGGCCATGTCATTAGTTTTTCTTCTTTTATACCCTTTCTTGCCAGCCACGCTGTGGAGTACTTGGACGCGTGTGATGGAGCATTGTCCTGCATGAAAATCATGTTTTTCTTGAAGGATGCAGACTTCTTCCAGCTCTGAAATATGGCCAAACTGGTGGCAAGTGGCATCTTGGCAGCTGCACGCTTGACTTTTCTCAGTTCATGGGCAGTTATTTTGCGCCTTGGTTTTTCCACACGCTTCTTGCGACCCTGTTGACTATTTTGAATGAAACGCTTGATTGTTCGATGATCACGCTTCAGAAGCTTTGCAATTTTGAGACTGCTGCATCCCTCTGCATCCCCTTCTCATTACAGAGATGCACATCACCTAATATGCTTAATTGGTAGTAGGCTTTCGAGCCTATACAGCTTGGAGTAAGACAACATGCATGAAGAGGATGATGTGGACAAAATACTCATTTGCCTAATAATTCTGCACTCCCTGTATGGCACGAAACCGCTTCCAAGACATCATGCAACACCTACGCTTTGATGACAAGTCCACCCGCTGTGATCGAGCAAAGACTGACAAGTTCGCTGCAATTTCCAGTGTGTGGGGATCATTTGTCACCAACTGCATCACGTGCTACAACCCTGGTCTACATATCACCGTTGATGAACAGCTTTTCCCATCAAAGACTCGGTGCTGTTTCCTGCAGAATATTGCAAGTAAACCTGACAAGTTTGGGATCAAGTTTTGGGTGGCTTGCGACCTAAAATCCAAGTACATTTGCAATGTCTTCCCATATCTTGGCAAGGACCCCAATCGTCCCACTGGGGAGAGACTTTCTGAAAATGTAGTAATGAGGCTGATGGAACCATTCGTAGACAAGGGCAGAAATGTTACCACGGACAATTTTTTCACATCGCTTTCACTTGCGCAAAAACTTCTTAGACGGAAAACCACCATCCTCGGCACAGTCAACAGGATTCGCAGGGAAATTCCTCAATCCACTAGACAGACAGATCGCAATGAATTCACCACTCAGGTATGTTGCAGGTCTTTTGTGGTTCTATGTTTATGTGTTTCATTGTGTGTAAAAGGGCTATGGAAATAACAATTTATCTTATTTCTTAGGTGTTTTCAACCTCTGCTGCCACGCCATGCCAGGATTGTGAGTGATTGCTGAAAATGTTGTAATATACTCACTCGCTTTTTATTATTATTTGTAAATATGTGTACAAATGGTTGGTTTTTGTACTGTTTTTATCAATAAATGTCAGCAACAAAGGACCTACACCCATGTGTGTTGATTTCTCCCTAAGATGGCAAACTGAAACACTCCACTCCCCCACCCCCTCAATCACACACCCCCACTCCCCTCCCTCCAGAATTCCTATTTAACAACCTAATATACATATGAATGACTATGATTTAGCTTCCACTTCCAGCATTTGACTGCTCTCCGGCTTTTAAAGGTAGAACGGTAGAAGCCTGGCAATCCTAGAGCAGTAGCTAATAGAGCACATAGCTAGCTTAAGTCAAATTCATGACAAAGTTCAGAGGTGTACAACTACTTAGACTTCTTTCTCCATGTGCACACGTCTTAAAGAGTCAACATGCTTTGACTGAGGTAAAAAAATAAAACAAAAACGACCGTAAAAGGTTTACTTACCGAAGCTAGACCACCTTTATATGAAGTTGTGCGATTAACTTGAGCCCGCTTGCAGCACACAAAGAGTCCGCTTCTTCAGTCCGCGCGCAAAATGGTGGCCTGTCCTAACGCATGCGCAAAATGGCCCAGCAGGAGGCTATGAAAAACATACTTAAGCATTTTGAGCTACATTTAATTAACTAAAATTAATTGGATTAAAACGCAGGGAATGTATTCTGGAGTTACTCGAATTATATATGTAGACAGGAATTACTCATTTGAATTGAAAAGATATACCAAAATATAATATGCTATATTTAAAAGGAGACAATATCACTTTTTTCAGTGTATATGCTATAAGAGTCACCTTTCCTTAGCAGTTAAACAGCTCAACCAGCTTCTACGATAGGTCCCACTTAGACTATTTGACCATAGTTGTTGTATTTATTCCGCATTTGTTTCTTCTCCATCTTCTTTATTCTCTCATGTGTCTCCACATAGAAGTTGCTTTTGCTTTAAATTGCCATTTATATCATTTGCATGTCTTTTATGGACTTACTTTTGTTCATTTTTTCCAGGCTTTAAAGTTCACCTTTATTTGCTTGAGCACTATATTACTTTTTACCTGTTATCACTCACGCAAAAAAAGATTGTAAAATGTGGTCATTTCATTTATTTCAAATGCTATAATTTTCTTAACAACCCAATCTGATCTGGCACCTTTGAAAACATCTCTATGCGGCTTTTTCTTTATATTCAGTGCTGCTTTTTGCAGGTAAATTAAAACTAGTTTTACCATTAGAGTGTTTGAAGGTGAAGTATTTAATGTGTTCTACATGAGGAAGCAGTTGGAACCAAATTAACTCAAATGAGCAATTTGATTGTTTATAAGAAATAAGACATCCTCTCTTGCTCTATCTCCTTGCTCTCTTAGCTGGTCTCCAAATCAATACTTCAAAATCTCCAGGGTTTCTTTGCCCTGCTAGTGAAGCAGTTATGAATTCTGAAGACTCAGCTGACTGAACCTCTGACCCTGAAAAACGCCCACTGAAAAGAAATGAATGCTGCCACTATGTTATTTCAGTCGCAGTAAACAAATGGAATGTGGAATGTGGAAAAAAAAATGCAATACCTCTCAGTGCTTTTAATATTTGATTCTCTTGAACGACCTCAATTCTCAGAAGGTCTGGAAGAAGAGCCTTATTCCAAAATGAGGTATCCACTATTTGGAAAAAGTGGTGACACCTACGCTGAAAGCAAGACTGATGGCAAAAGCTAAAAAATAAAGAAAGAAGGAAACTGTCAGACTTTTTAATGGATAGTTTGTTAAATACCTTGGCTGAATGTAACTTTTGCAGACTGGTGTGGCTACAAAAAGACGTTACTATGTGATTTGTAAAAACAAAAAGACATATTAGGCCCCAAAACCTTAATAAGCTTTATGATCATTTTCAACAGATTTTAAGTTTTAAAGGTTTGGGCTACATTAACTGCATTTCAACATAAACTCAACAATCAAGCCTCCTACTTCCAGCTGTTTAAACTTTAAAGAATATGTATATACAATTCCTGTAAGTTCATGGTGTTTTTAACTTGCACAATAAGAAAAACAGAATGAAATATTCTTATTTGTTGTGTATGTGTATCTGTGTTTGACTTTCCTCTGGGTCTGCGTGCAGCTTGACTCACTAGTTTTTCAGATAAGAGGAGCAGTGGGAATCCTATGAAAGCTTAATGTGCAGCTTCATATTTAAAAGGAAGTGCATTAGGGGTTTTGTGCCCCCATCAACCTTCTCACAGCAGAGCACTCCTGCCTGCAGCTCTGCTCAAACTCCTCTCAAAGCCAGCGACCCACCAGATCAGTCCACTTCTTTTGCAGCAGTGAAATTTAGTCCTGAATAAATGAGTTTGCATTTAGTTGCAAAGTCTTTTTCTCCTGCAGTAGCATGGTTCAAGTTAGCAAATCTAACACTAGAACAAACCAGCGTTACTGGAAGTGAAAGTAGTTACAAAAACATTTATAGAGTAGTTAACTTTTAGGTCAAACAGACTGTTTATGTTTAAGTTTTCACCTCGATTAGATTTTTGATCCTGCATGTTTTGAGGTTGTTTCACTGCATTTACTGTAAATATGCCCAGTTTACATTCATTTTTTTAAATTTAAAATTCTCTTGCCTTCAGATTTTACCTGTTGCATTTTGCATTTTACAATATCCATCAAATGACGGTTTCAGTGTTTGCTAGAGAGAACACATCTCCAGTAGAAGGAGAACTTATTTGGGTGATAGTTCCCTGATTACCTTCACAGCAGAATTATCCCTGTATACACGCTGACTCAGAACAAAGTGCCTGCACATTAGTTCAAGCAATGTCAGTGGTTTCCCAGCACATTATTCTTTAAAGCACCATTATTTACTTAAAAATTTTATGAATTTGTTGTATTCAGGAGGCGCACTTATGTTTGTGTCTTTTCCTTTTCTTTACTAAAAGCTCTTGGAGTTTATGTCGGGATTTGAGCCTTTTAAAACCGGCTATATATAGCACCTGATGTGAAATACTGGATAAAGCAGCCTACTTTTATTCATTTATTTATTTATTTCAGTCCTGAATCATGGATGGAAGTGCTCTAATGTTTCTTCCTGGCTATACAGGATGACAAAATAGTCATGTCTCATGTTGTGATCCATTTTCCAGTTGGTCTGCTGTTCGTTTGGGTGTTGTTGTTCTTCTAAAAATGCAGTCAGGCTAGCAGCAGGATCCCAGAGCTTGTTTGAGGTGGCTGTGTTTCCTGTCATTAAATCCCTTTTTGTTGTTGTCCACCTGGTGGTGTAAGGTCCAGATTGCTCCCAGCTTTTCTTCCAGTGGATGGTCCGAGCGAAACAGGTTATACTAGTTTATACTTGCATGTTTTCACACTTGTCTTGTTTGATAAGGGCGATTGCAGAGTTTCAGGAAGGACAGTCATTTCACATCTCTCTCTTACAGCTGATACAAAAGCATTCATGTCTCATTATTGTTTCAGACCTCAGATGTTTTACATAAACAGAACTGGCTTTTTCGTGACAGAGCAAGGTGTCATGGTCCTGGGTCGTTGACCCAGCGTTTTGTGTTTTGTGACTATTTCCCTCTGTTCTAGTTATTCTGTGTCCTCCCCCCTTGTGTCCGGTTCGGGTTCTAGATTTCCTGTTTTACTTTGTAGGTCTGTGTCTCGTTATGCCCATTAAGTTCCAGCTGTGTCCCCTCCTGTGTGCCATTTCCTCATTACCTGGTGTGTGTATTTATAGTTGGTGTCTGCCTGTGCTCCTCGTCGGGTCGTCTGCACTCATCCGTGTATTTCTGCGTATCTCTGCATTCATCTGTGTTTCTTGGTATCCTGGTCCTTGGTCTGCGTCTCTCTGCTCCGCTCTCCGTTTTGTAAGATTTCAGGTTTGCTCTTTAGTTTCTCCCAGTTTAGGTTTGTCATTACTCATGCTTCATTGCCTGTTTTTGCCACTACCACCCTGTAAATAAACGTCACTCGTATCATCAGTTTGCTGCATTTTGGGTCCTCCTTTTCCTCCACTCCACACGGCTCTCCGCCAGCCGTGACACAAGGTTAGCTCTTTGTTTCCCAGTGTGTTGATTGAGCTAGAAATACAACAGTGAATAACAGTGAGAGAAGATAATGAGAAAGGTAACAAAAGATAACAATGAAGAAAAAAGATGCTGTGAATTTCTGGTAAACTCAGGTACTGACAAGTGTAAGTTCTGAAGACTGTGTCGTCTCTGCATTTCTTTCTTTTGCATTTTAAAATTCCATTATAAATTCTATTGTAGTAGCTGCACGTAGAATATCACATGCTGATGCACCCTTCACTGTATTTACATTGGCTCTTATCCATGCTAAATAATTGCCCATATCTCCATGCTTTGCCATCTGTCCATTTCTGTCTCGTATTGCTTATTAATGTGCTGGAAGAACTATTAGCATTCTTCATATGTGAGTAACGCAGTGTCTTCGCCCCCCCCCCTTCCAAATTTGTTTTTAACATGCACTTTTACACATTTTTTTTCTCTGTGTAACTTAGAATGATTTTTTTCCCGATGGTGATTTAGACCAAGAATGAATTTGTTCCCTCTGTCTCTGTCTCAGACACACAGTATTAGCCTCACACTCAACGCTTCCCTCGTCCTGCATCATAGTCTCCCAATTACTCAGAGTCAGCGTGGTTCAACGCAGAACAAAGGCTAATTTGAGGCATGTCACTAGCTAATTTGTGACATGTGGCTAGTGCTTTGAAATGATATCACACATAGCCTGTTGAAACAGCTCTCCATTTTGATCTCATTAGCAGCCTAGTTGCATATTGGTGCTGGCTTCACTGTTTATCAGCTCCATAAAAGAAGTCGTTTGCGAAGAAAGACTCTTTAACAACTGATCACATTCTGATTTGTATATAATAATTATCTTCAGTCCCACATGTGGTCATGACCGCTATTTATCTACAAACAAGGAAAAAAAGGAAGGGCCTTTAACTGAAGGCTACTACTAAATATCATAATATTTAACGACATAACCGTGGGAACATCAGCTAGTCAAGTATATTTGGCTAGTGTAATGAATTACTGTCAGTTTGGTATTATAGTAACAAAACACCTCTGCTATGTATTCACTCGGTTTACACCCCACCTACGCCCAACCTCAAGATCATAATAATGTTGAAAACATACTTCGTTAAACTACCAAGTGTCTATTTCTTGATTAATAGATCATTTATTCACACTCAAGCAAATCCAGGAAACTTCTTAGGTCCCTCTGAAGTGCTTTGCACTTTGCAAACTTTTCTAATCAGCACTGATCTGAACAGCTAACCTTGCTGTGTGGTTCCAGCCCACATAGCATCGTTGGTGTTTTGAGCGTCGGTGGCTTATAAATGTATTTCGCCAGACGAGACAGGTTTTGTTCTTCCCTCTCGTTTAGCTCAATAGGCTCTGTAATTATCTGGCGGAGTGTGTCTGGGAAGAGGAAGAGCACAGAGGCCTTGATACCCAGACGTGACCATGAAAAGCATTTTCTTGTTAAGTTTTAAAGACTAAATGATTGATGTATTTCCCCCCATGTGGGCCTGGCGACCTTCCGTGCTCTGATCTGAGCCTGCCTTGCCCTGATTGACTCCTGATGAAGTTTTGATTTTTAGTAATTTCCCAGTGCACCTCGTAGTTGAAGGAGAGGTGAAAGGGTTTTGTGAACAGGTATGAAAATATTATTTTCAGCAAGAATATACTGTAGGGGTAATGTTTAGTACCATGCGTTTTCTTGCTAGAGGTTGTTCATCCACATATTAATATTTTGCTGATGCTGTGTAACTGTTGTGATCCTGTGTTCAATACTTCATGTGCAGATGTATTGATCACAGCGAGGACATTACGTAATTACACAAATTCAGTAAAGTTTTTCTTCTGCAGCAACAGTATAAACTTTGCGTAGATTCTCTTTAATTTACTTTCTCTTTCAAATACAAAGAAAACTGATTCCAGGCTTTTGAGTGATTAAATAGAATGAACTTTGTAGCCCATGTAAAATTAAAAACCACGGGCTTTTCTTTCTATATAATACATATGGTGTTTGTTTGTCTCAGCGTATTAAAGTTTTGATCAGATTTCACATCATCAAACTTTTACCATCACAAAACTCATTAGAAAACCAGGTGTGCATGTGTGTGCATACGTGAGTGTGTGTCTGTCAGTCCTATTAATAAAAACCCATCAGGAAATCCGAGTGAAAGGATTTGGACATTTGGATTACAGACACTTAACTTAGGGATTTAACACTCGCATAGTCTGAAAGCAGCAAAATCATTATTAGCTGTCTGAATGAAAGGTCACTTATATAGAAGATCATAAAAATGGATTCTCTATCTGTTCTTTCCCCAATCTGCTTTCTTTACCTTTTCAAAAAAAGTTGGCTGCAAAAGGTTTACGCTCCAGTGTTTTACAACCTTCTAAATCTAACTTTTCTAAATGTCACTCTCTATGGGCTTAAAATATGACACGTTGATGGCTTTTTAATTGGTCATTAATTGTGCAGCTACTGTATAACTATAGTAATTAATACATGCAATAAACCTACGTTATTTTTCTGTCAAAAGGTGGTCTTTTAGTCTTAGTGCTGCCATAATTTGCAGATGTTTGCAGGTGTCTCACCCTAACCACAGATAATTCTTAGCAGCACTGGCACTCCATATGTGTGCGAAGCTGATATTCCTCCACACACCATGGGCCTGTTCTTCGTACCGCGCTAAGTGAGTTAGCTGGATGAGATTGTTGACGATTTCGCGTGATCCTGGATCATTCGGTTCCCCGAAGCCCATCCAGGACTTGCTGTCATAGCAACAGAGCCGTAAGCGTAAACCTGCTGGGGAGCAGGTTTACTTTATGTAAACAGGATTAGATCGCGGCCACGCAGGTATGTCCGCGTCATTCATACGAAAGCAACAGCGATATTCCACCACTGTTTCACCATAAATAAATAACATCAATGTAACTAAAGATAATGCAGCACTTGATCCTTTTATTGATTTCACACAGATACATACAGGTCATTCCCTAAAAAAGGGAAATGTACTATTAACATTCTATTACATGTATGTGATTATTACAGATGTAATTCATATGTCAGAGTAGTAATTGTAAATTACTTCGTGTAATCAAGATGAGAGACCACGGCTATAAAAGCGAAGGTGGATTTGGGAAGTCTGTCGCAGTCATATCCTGTCCGTTTACGCGAGCAACCCATTGCGGAAGGTGCAAGATTGATAAGGAGAGTCCTCAGAATTCAGCGTATATTGCGGGACAGACAGGATCCTTTAGCTCAGCGCGACAGTGTGCTCATAGAGAGATATCGATTTTCCCGTGAGGGTATTATTCACTTAACCAACTTGTTGACGAGGGGGTGCAGGACCACCACCTGTCTTTTTTTTTGCTCTGCCCTTTTCTTGGTTGCTGTTATGAACAAACAAACAGAGTATTCCAGGGTCTCTTTCCAAGAGACGACAAGCAATATAAGTGATAAATATTACCATTCTGTAGAATATTCTTATATTTCACTTTTACTTGTTCCCATGTTCTAGTGGGTCCTGTTGTGGCTCTAATGTGAAAGGGGATATAATATAACATATTATAATATAATATAATGTAATATAATATTGGATAATATGGTGTGATATGATAAATCTACCCTACCGCCTACTGGTGTTGGCCAGAGGGGCCGATGGCGCAATATGGCAGCCTGGCTTCTGTCAGTCTGCCCCAGGGCAGCTGTGGCTACAACCGTAGCTGCCTCCACCAGTGTGTGAATGTGAGAGTGAATGAATAGTGGCATTGTAAAGCGCTTTGGGTGCCTTGAAAAGCGCTATATAAATCCACTCCATTATTATTGTTATTATTGAATTACTTACGAGTTTGATTTGTCAGCAACTTTCTGCCAGCCCTCTCTCCTTGCTTTTGCAGCCTTTGCAGTGTTCCCTTGCGTTTTAATTAAACTCTGAAACTCCTGAAATCCCTCACTCAAGAGTTCTTGCTCTGCTGCCGAAAAATACCGAGCGCGCTCCTTCGACATTTTCGCCGACCAATCAAAGGGTTGCCGATCAATGTTTCTACTATCGATGCGTAGCCCCTGTTGGGCCACCCAGTGATCTCACATTACTTCATCCAGCTATACTAATCGTCAACAACAGGTGTGTTCGGGGAACCGGAATAGCGAGCTCAGAGTTAGCGCGATGATTTGGTCTTGGATGTTTCATTTAATCTTGGATGTAGTAAGCGACGTACGAAGCACAGGGCCCATATCTATGGCGATGTCGGATATTTCTGTTGTTGTGTTTCTAAGCTCACACATTCCTCTATCTGTCACATGCTTCACGTTTCCATGTAAACACTCGTTCCTGTTGAGCTAATTCGGATGTTGTTTTGCTCTGACCTCTGTTTGACTGCTGTGGCACAAACACTGAACACAGTGTTCCTGACATCATGAAATGGGTGTCTTTTCTTACTTTAGATATTCCAGCTGTAACTCTTTGACCCGTACGCTCCAGCTACTGTATTGTGCAGTGCGTCACTGTTGTGAAGGAGTCGCTGCAGGTTTTCCAGTCACAGTAAATAAAACATCCTCCCCATAGTGGTGAAATATTGAACAGAAGAGGCACTGAGATGCTTGTCTTGTCTGAGGTAGGGGGGTAGAGGGCCAGGGGGGTTGTGGATGCAGAAAATGGAGAGGAAAAAGCACCATGGCCAGGGTGAAGCAGTGAAGATATGGGTGAAAGCGCATCACCACAGAGAATTCAGTTGGAAGAAATGGTTCTGAAAGACAAATATGATGGGATGGTAGTAGAAGCTGATAATGGACTGTAGGCAGGGTTGCTCTTCCTTTCTGTTTCTCTTGGTTGCTCAGATTGAAGAATTCATACATAAATTGTGCATAAAACAAAGTAACTGCAGGTCATGGTGACTTTTCTTTTGCCTTAGACATGTATGGTCTCCTCCTTGTTCCTTCATTAAGCTCCTGCTCAGTCACTCTCCATAAGCTGCACACAGCCTCACACCAAATATCACACTACACTATCTCCGTTGTCACATCACCACTAACACATGCCTGCAAGGCTGCACTTGCAGGAGAAAATAACATAACTCTCTGCTTTATGAGTGTTTGCACACGTGTAAAAGGGAGGGTTGTTATTCATGACATGGGGTGCTTGCTGGTGTATTTGTGGATTTTTTGGTTTATTGAATATGTTTGTTGATGTTGGATGCAAAAGTATTTAATAATTAATAGGATAACAACTCCTCTTCTTACAAATCTTACATAAATTCCACATTTTTTTTACATGATTCATTCTGGCCAGTGTCAAATTGGTCAAAGTTAGGCTTTTTCCTTATTTTCTGTTGCAGTGGTGGATGCTCAAATTAGACATGGCTAAAGCATACAGCATGTGTGAGTAATCACTCTGAGTAAATGCTTAGATTTCAGATGGCTCCTTCAATCTCCTTCAAATAGTTTTTTTTCTACTCTTGCCAAGTGCCAAGAGCATCAATATGTTTTAAACATAACAGTTTCATTGTATATTAAGAGATTCTGTTATTTCTGCATAAGTTGGTCTTTGTTTTAGAGTAGCTCATTCTTCAGTCTGGAGTTTATAAAATATAGTAAAGTCATCATTAATAAATGAGATAAAACATCCTTCAAACCTAAACATTAAATAATCTTCTCTAGCTAAAAAATTTAGCTCCATTAACAGAAACTAAATATTAGCCATGTGAAGTCAGGCCTTATCAGAATCCCTGTTATAATTTTCTGATAGATGTAAGGCCACCTTTTGTTGCTAGCATTCTGTCATCAGGAAAAACACCGATCGGGGTTGAATAACACCTTACCTCACATGGTTCCCTGTCTCTGCGTCTGATCTGTCTGATCCCTGTCCACAGTAAAAGTCTGGGAAAGAAGCAGCATGAAACCAAAATATAAACCTATTTTATAAACATCAAACAGCAGACATAGCTCTTCTCCTGGTCGCAAGTTATACTGGTCCATCCTTGGCTTCTTTTCATTATCCTTCATTTGTCTTTACTTTTCTTAGATGTAGTATTGGACCCCATCCAATTGGACAAATTAATGTTTTCCATGATATTCATCCTGAAGGCTGTTAGTATGGAATCTATAAATGCCTTATATTAGCTTTGCATCTTATGATAAGAACCACGAGTAAAAGCAGTTTTAAAGCATTAATACAGGTCCTCTTTCACACTGTCAATACTTCACATAAAGCTTCTGGTAGCCAATATGATAACACATTTAAACCCTCAAAAGAATCAAGGTGTTTGTTTTGTCTGTTCACTGGTATAGGAATATTGGAAACATTCCTCTCATGCATGAAATTAAAGCAAGCCAGTATAACTGGTATCCTGCTCTACCCACGACTCTCTATGATGCCACTGAGAAGGAATCCCCGTAAAATTAAGGCTGTGAACAAAGTTGCTCTACCCCCTTTGTATCCAAATACCTGTATGTATGTGGAGGCAGCTAAGCAGAAGTGGAAGGAAGAGAGGCTGAAGTTACTTATTTAAGAGAAGGGATGAACTGTGGAACTGCACCAAGGCCAAGGACAAACAAATAATTCTCAAGCTATGCTTCAGAGTTCTTATTCCTTTCAAAACCAGTAGAAATTCTAAAAATTTACAAGGTAACACACTTCTGGTATACAGATGCAAGTATATATAAAAAAATATACCCACTTCATGCAAACAAAGTCAAAATATATTTGTTACTTAAAGAAAATGGAAAAAAGTAACTGTTGGGGTTTCCTGCTGTGTCTAAATATGTAATTTTGTCAACCCCTTTCTGTGCATCACGACTGCACCGCAGACACTAATTACTACTTTTCAGCTTGGAGTCACAAAGGAAACTACCACCTATAACAAACCTTAAATCAAATGCCTCAATTATTTCGATTGGCATTTGTATGAAAAAGTCAAAACTCAAAATGCAGATAAAATAGGTACAAGAAAGAAAGAGAGAAACGTTAATTATCACAACACTTCAAGACTCAACCCCTTCATGTTTATTTCATACCAGATGTTTGCATGAGCCTAACCTAGCCTGATCTATCTTTGTCATAGGATTTGTTTTCTATGCACATCCATGGTGTGACTCAAATATGAACTCTGACCCCAGATCTCACTGATTTATCATGACTTAAATATTCAGTGGCCATACCAGAAGAAGAATTCATATGCTACTTATTATCAGATTGGTTAAAAAATGATAAATTTGCAGTGTTTTACATCAAAAGGTCAAAGGTGAAGTTTAGACAGGCACTAAAATGGAAACTGCAGTTGACCGGTTGCCAGAGGCATACAGTTGCAAAGCCACAATAACCCCTCTGTCCAGGGCAAATTTCACCCAAGGGAGACAAATAAAGAAACTTTGACTTTAAATAGTCAAAACAATCTAACAATTCAAGAACTAGCAGATTAGAACGAGTTTGTTCAACAAGGTAAAGTGAGCAATGTGTGAGGTTTAATGGGCAATACAGTATGGTTAAATTATCTGTTTATTTATTTTTAGTATTTCTCAGAAAAATGAATAACAAACTTGTAACAGGTCAGAGATCAGGGCAGATCATCTATATTGCAGAGTAGATGCAATATTTCATGACAGAGTCTTAGTGTCTAAGATGCAATGTATAGAACGTTATGGTATTGCAAAACCGAGGTTCTGAAATATATATATATATATATAGTGTGATAAAAAGTAAATATTTTTAGATAGTTATAATAGGGTTTTGTAAATACCCAACACTTGGAGAATTGCAGTATCCTTTATGCGAACATCAACACTGATGAAGATGAAGATGTTCCAGCACTAACAATCAACAGATACAGCTGCAGGAATACAAAAGAAAAGTGCCGTCAAAAACACATGTTGTCGTCTTTAAGTTCTTAAAATTGCTATATTCAAAATTTGAGTGCAGCAGAATTGCTATCCCAGAGAGGATTATATTTGAGAAAACTGGAATAGCTAACACACCATTTGACTGATAACCTTCTTAATGTAGAACATCAAATCCTCAATTAAAATCATTCTCTTTAGCTCAGCTTAGATATTGGCAGTTTGCTCTCCTGAAAGCCACTGCAAGTATGAATTTAAAACAGGGAGACCATCTGTACACTACACTCAAGTCCAGTAATGAGAAATAATAAGCAAACAATAATGCCTGCTTTTGTTTGCTTGTTTAGATATAGTACATTGATTTAACTTTCATAACTCCTTTAAACCTGTTAATATTACTGAAAAATGACTTGATACTAAAATTTATTGCTAAAATGTTTTGGGGGTTTTCGGGAATACATAAGTAGCCTTTATAATAGCATAGAAAGTACTGGCATATGTGGGGTTTTTTTTAAAGATTTGCATTGTGTGACTACTTGTTAACTGTATTTTTAATTGTGTATATGCTGTCAATACTGCTGAATGCATGTGAGCTTGTTGTGAAGATAAAACCAATTTTTTAGATTTTCTGAAAACATTGTGCATTGTGCAGACAATAATCTGATTATTTATTTATAATCCCAAACCCCAAAAACTCAGGACGCTACGCAAAATGTAAATAAAACAGAATGCAGTCATTTGCAAATCTCATAAACTCATATTTATTCATTCAGTAGAGCATAGAAAACATATCAAATTTTTAAACCTTGAAAATGTAGCAGAAGAAAAAAAGTGATCTACTTCACAGCAAAGTTTTCCACTTTGCTTCAGTCTGTTTTAAATGAGCTTTGGCCGAGAAAAGATGGTGGTGTTTCTAGATCGTGTTCACATATGGCTACTTGTTTGCATGACAGACCTTTAACTTGGACTTGTAGATGCCACGCACGGTGTGTGAACTGTGTTCACAGACAGCGTGCTCCTGAGCTCATGCAGTGATTTCCATGACAGCATCCTGTCTGTTTTTAACGCAGTGTCACCTGATGGCCTGAATATTATTGGACTTCAGTGTTTGTTTTTTTGTTCATTTGGCACATGCATGTGAATTCATATTTAAATTCTTCACAATTTTCAATTGAGGAACCTTATTTGACCCACAACCATTAAATCATGAATTAACTGTGATTAACCACAATTTCGTTGGAAAGCTGGTATCAGTTTCACTAGCTGTATGTGGGTCTGATTGCTGCCAGACTTGTTGAATCAAGAAATCACTTAAATAGAACCTGTCTGTAAAAGTGAAGTAGGCCAAAAATCAATAGATTATGCTACGATCTTAAACAACAACTGAGAAAAAAGCCATCGACGTCAGTCGGCTTGGAAAGGATTACAAAGTTATTTCTAAGGCTATGGGGCTCCAGTGAACCACAGTGAGAGCCATTATCCTCAAATGGAAAAAAAACTTGAAACAGTAGTGAACCTTCAGAGGAATGGTTGGCCAAAATTACTCAGTACAACATCCAAGGAACTACAGGCCTCACCTCAGCATTCATGATTCAACAATAAGAAAGATGCTGGGCAAAAATGGCATCTATGTGAGAGTTCCAAGGTGAAAACCACTGCAGACTAAAAAGAACACAAATGTTTGTCTTGCATGTGCCAAAAAAAATCTTGACTTGTCTTTTGGGAAAATATTCTGTGGACAGAAGAGCCAAGAATCAAACATTTTGGGAGGTTTGTGTCCTGCCAAATCTGGTATTATACTGAGGCAGCATTTCATAAAAAGATCATCATAGCAATAGTCAAACATGGTGGTGGTAGTTAGGGATGGGTACCGGCACCGGTTCTGACATAAACGGTAGTAACCAGATCGAAAAGCAGCGCACATTTTGGTGCTTTATTTCGGTGCTTTTTTTCCCTGAGATGTCATACACTTTGGATTCTAGCCAATCATTTTACCTTTGCAAGCATAGTAGGCGGGTCCGGGTACGTACGTTCTTTTAGAGCAGAGCTACAGATTAAAAATGCCCAAAGCAAAGCAGTCAAAGTCTGGCTGTACTTCACAGCAAAAGATGCAAACTCAGCAGCCTGCAACAAATGCGCTAAGGTGATACTGTGCAAAGGAGGTAACTCCTCGAATCTGATGAAACACCTGGCGACGCATAGCATTTTGTTAAAGCCAAGAAATGCACCGTATTTGATAGCTTGCTGCGAGACCTCACACCGGGCACATCTACTGTGGGTTTGTTGCCTGTTATCGGACCCAGAGTTAGCAACATCCCCCAAAAACCCAAAGAGGAGAGTCCTGGCCCCTAGCCCTGCCAGTGTAGCAGAAATGATGACGGATGATGATGGCAGCAACAGCCGTTCTTCTCTGTGTGAGTAGCTTAATGTTGTCCGTGTGTAATTTACATTGAGTAGGCTAACCACGTTATTAAATTAATGCATGTAAGGTGAACTAGCAAACACCGTCGTAGTTACATGAGGCTGTCTGCTTGTTTGATGGCAGATGCTCCCTTCACCCTGGCCAAAAATGACCAAAGAAAAAGCGGAAAACAGCTAAACATGAGAGGTTTTTGGACAAAGTTTGTGTTTTTTTCCATTGATTAAGCACTGCTTCCAGCCCCTATAGCTGCAGAAAAGGCTAACATTGTTATCTTTTTACAAAAAAACAGCTGAACATGAGAGGTTTTTGGACCAATTTATGTTCTCCATTCTTTAAGCACCGGTTCGAGCACCGTTTAAGCACCGGTTTGGTATTGGTATCGGATAAAACCTAAACGATACCCATCCCTAGTGGTAGTGTTATGGTTTAAGGCAGGCGTTGGCAACCTTTAGCTTTAGAAGAGCCATTTTAGCTCCTCCTACCAAACAACAGGACAGACAGGTGGATGATGGATGTAATTGGGAGAGCATAAATTGATACATTTGATATATGTAATAACAGGGTTACGGTTAACGTTTATCCTAACCTGTGGCTCGTGAGTCACATGTAGCTCTTTAGCCACTGTTTTGGAAACTGTGACAGACAGACAGAAGGACAAACCGATAATTCTCCTTCCTCTGGGGGGAGAATTGGGGTTTTGGTTGTTGGTCTAGGAGCTTAGGGAGTGGTGGATCTTTGGCCTTTTGTTACGGATTTGGTCCCTGTAGAACCATAATACGAGCTTGGTTTGCACTGTGGGCGCTAAGTCAGACCTATTCCCAGTGGGTATTGCCTTTTCTAACCATAGTGACAGTCCGTACAAATAAAAAGATAAACAGCTTGCTGGGAAGTTAATGCAATTTTATTTTCTCTCTTTCTAAACAGTAAAACTTCAAAAACGGTGTTGCCTCTAGAACGTGCAGCTTGTTTATGACAGCTGATAAGTTTTACCTCTAGCTCAGACATTTGCAAAATTACTTCTGGAAATGCAAAACAACACAACAAACAAAATAGAAAAATTGCATTGTCTACAATGTTCCCACAGATGATCACACAAACACGAACACTAAAGCATCTGGTGGTTATATTGTATTTCGCTTTTAAGTGACTAACAGCTGTCCCCTGGTTGATTTCTAATTAGAAAGCTATTGATTACACTCAATACCAAACTTCCACTAGGCCTGATAAGCAAACACAACAGATGTTTCAGAACATCAATATGGGAATCATTATTTAATGAATGCCATATTTTCACTTAGTTTTAGTATCCCATTTCAAAACGTAAGTACCAACACATTCCTAAATTAATGAGCTGCAGGCAGCACCACAGTTTCAGACCAATATAAGAGTTTTAACTTTTCTCTGGCAACTGCACAGGAAGCAAAAAAAAAAGTAGACAAGTGGTTGTCTGTTTTTAATTGTCAAATCTGCTATATGGAGCTTTTGTGTTTCATATTTCAGCCCCATAATTATACCAGAAAAAGTGGATTTGTACAGTAGTTTAGCAAATATCTTACCTCCATTCTAATTTATTCTGTACCTTTGTCTGGCAAATGTCGACCTGTATTTAGCAGCGCTAATTAGATCAGTTCTGCAGCACAGGGGAGACAAGTTAGATGTCACTGGTGGTTATATTTGTGCTCACTAGTTAGAATTTGGTAGTTCTATTTCCAATTTTGTTTTATAACAATCTTATCATAATAGAAATGCTGAATGTAGCCACTCAAAACAAAAAATCAGCCAAAGGTCCCAGTGGAGATGTGATATAATTGATAATGACAAGTATATTGATAGTAATCTAACATGCTTTTGTACGTGCTTGTTCATTATTTTATTTGTAAGTCAGCCTGAGCACACAGAAGAAGGTTTACCAATGTAAACTGCATTTTCATAATAGAATACAGATGGATAGACGGAGGGACAGGCAGATGGATAGATCAGATAGATCAAAGAAATCAAATCTTATTTTTTTTCTTGCTTTTGCCACGTGACAGTAGTCTGGGGTCAAGAAACACATGGTGCAAGAGACTGCTTTTGATGTTGAGTGTTGATTTACAAGTTCAAAGTCATGCTTCAGCAGAGTGCTTTAGTCACGTCTCTGCCCCTGCGGTTCACCCTGAAGAGGGTCCCCAGTGCCAGTTCTTCTTCCCAACTGAGGAAAAGACAAAGGGAGGCATATGGCAATAGAGACACTATTAGGAAACTTTCCACTCAAAATCTCTGCACCCATTGGTCTTGGCTAACTTTTGATGTCTTAGAAGTACTGTTCAGCTCCATTTCATTAGTTCAGGCTTGGAGATAGATAGTTGGTCCTCTCTCCTGTTATGACAACTGTTATATTAACCAGCTGAACCTGCCAGGTGCATACACTGCTCTCAAAACAGAAACTATTTTCATAACACACAAACATACCGCCTGACCATACTTGCACTGGATAATGCTGGTTTAAAAGTCACGCAATGCGATCTTGCTGTAATGAGGAACATTGTGATCCAATCACGAAACTGGTTGTGACTGCAGCTTTTCAATAGTCCCGTGTGACACAAGGAAACGGCATTATCTGTTAAATGGAACTATTTCTCTCCAGAGGAAATAGAGTTGAGGTGCACTGCCAAGACTGTAGTCAATAGCAGCCCTAGATAATCAACACAATTTATAGACAATCATTTTGTTGTAGCAATTTTTAGGATGTGTAAACATAAAGATTTGTTTGTTAATTGACTTCACCTGTAGCGAAACGGCCTACAGAACCAGATTTCCATAAACATTATTTTGT